>NC_136067.1:1107426126-1108626126 GCF_964261635.1 Lissotriton helveticus
GGTAAACTGTAGAAAATGAAAGTCAAACAGAACATTCGCCCCCCCCCCCCATTCTGGAACCTTCCAAAGTAGGGCAGGGTTACGGCTACGCCCAACCAACGGCAACCCATATAAGGCGGGCCCGGCCGCCAACTCTTGGTCAGGAAATCTTAACGTATGGGGGAGCCGGAGGAGAGGCAGGAGCCAGCAGCCGGGGCAGTTGTAGGTAGTCCCGCCACATGTCTCCTCAGCCAGCCGCAACGGGCCTGGATAGACTTAAGTAGTCCCGCCAGATGTCCAGAGGAGAACGAGGCACCTTTTTTTCCTTTTCTCTTCCGTAACAGCCGCAGCAGCTCTGGACGGCGGGATGTCCTGCACGTACCTCCACAACAATTTGTCCAAGTTGGGCTGGGAGGGAGAGGCGACGCGGACGAGCCTCTCCCACCTCCACCGATAGGAGGTCTCCCAGCCCCCGGCCCGACGCCGAACACCCCCAGTCAGGCGATGGTGCCAATACTTCCACAGCACCGAACACACCATGGTGGCACCCCAGTACTTGCGCAGCACCGAACGTGCAATGGTGACCATATTTTCGGAACACCGGATGTGGAGAAACCCTCATGCGGGGCGATGAAAAGGAGCGGCATGGGGTGCACCGGGAGAAGGAGACGGCGCGAACGAGTCTCCCTCGCCCCCCCAGGTGGGGGCATCACAGCTGCACCCCAGCTGAACGTCCCGCTTTCACACAACAGGGACCTCTTCCGTTCACTCCGAAGGATCTCTCCCACTCTTGCAAACTCGACGAGAGTGGCCCCTGTAGGGCCTCAAAATGGCGTCTGGGTCCGCTGGAAGGCGGGCCCCGGCCACTAGAGTAACTTTGACCAGCAATATAACTCGAACATTTGCCCCCTGGAGCACGAGCCCCCATCTCCGACAGCGTCTCCGCAGCCTTGAAGATCCTACAAAGGTCCCCGGCGGAACCTTCGGCCTTTGCAGGTTTCCGGTAAGGGACGGCTGCCTTGAGCGCCAACGAAACAAACATGACATTGCCACTCCTTCTGTTAGCATGAATTCTAGAACTGCCGAAAAGGACTCTGGTCCAAACTGCCAGTAATGGGAAACATTTCCCCCTGATGCTGCTTCCGGACTGAACCGGCCCCGCCCAAAATGGCGCTGGTATCAATCGGAACTTACGAACACCTCGTGGTGTTCCTTCGCACTAATATAAACTTGATGTTCTGAGATTTTATATAATCCTTTGTACACTTGGCTAGAAAAGACAAGGAGAACTCACTCGACGAACAGTATGAAAGGATCCCCGTTACAAATGTTGATTCCAAATGTACAGTGTATTATATTTTTATAACTGATGTAAACCTCATTTACGACGCTCACGTACGGTATGCATATAGGAAATCTGATTACCACTATTATGATTATGCTTCTAAATTATGAAAATAAATGCCCCCGAACCCCCAGCCAATTAATAGACGTTTTAGTCTCTTACAAATGAATGAGTAAAACTTTCCGATGTTTTTATTGCTGCAAACGACACCCCCCCCCACTGTACGCACTTTAGCCATCGCCACGACCGGCCAAATACGACCGCACCCTCATAATCCTCATGCTGAAATGATTTTTGCAAAATAAAGTTTTTGAAACTATGGACGGGTATTGCATGCTTTATTTTAAAAATGTGGGATCGGTGGGAAAGTTCTTTTCTGTGCACCCTACTCTGCTCTCTCTTTAAGGTTAAAAGAAGATGGTTGCCCAGCCCTGGAGGACGGATCGGATCGACAACACGACACTCCGCCTTCAAAGTACGCGACTGACTCATGAACTCTCGCGTAGAGGAAGACCTTGACTTCCAAGGATGGGTAAAACGAACGGTGTAAATGAGGGAATGTAAAAGGAGGGTGAAATGAAATAATGTAAATGTGATAAAGTACAACGTTCCAAAGTATCAGGGAACGGAGCTGACCCAAGAACCAAAGAACCTTAGAACGCCACAGCATTGAAAGAGGTTTAAGGATCCCGATAGTGAGATACATCCTTTGACCAGATACCTCGCACTAAGCACCTCTGGTTTCCTTTTTACGTTTCCCCGCACACGACCTATATGGACACACTACCCCCCCTCGACCCCAGAAACCATACCCCCGGGGACCCTGCCCCGAGGAGGAAAGACGAGTAAGAGGTAAGTAAAGGACTTATGAATCCATGTGTTTGAATATGCGCGAATGCTGTCTCCCCCACCCCCTTTTTTCCTCCTTCTGCAGGTTACATCAGAGATTACAGCCGAGGTGTGGCGAAGATCTGAAGCCTTGCCATGTCTAATACACGAAGCGGACTAGCGCCGCAAGGTGGTGTCTAAGCGCGCCTGCAAACTACTCACGTATCGAACAAACCCGAAAAAAAATTAGCACAACCTGATAAAAAGTGATCACCCTTAAACCAGACCGGACGAATGAACCCATGTCACGTATGATGCGAAACTATGAGGGAATGTGTGTGTGTGTGACTGAGGCGTTGGCCCAACTGGTCGAAGGACCGAGAATGCGAGAAAGTGCGACAAAATGGTACCTCCTTTCTTCTTTCCTTTTTCTCAAGGCACGTCCCCTCTACCCTGTCTAATGCTCAAACTGCATGATTACAAGATTCTAACGCAGACCCGTGAATGCCCTTTACTGTGTAATGCACTAAATAGCCTTTCTTGAATACACTGCCACCCTCTCTGTTGCACGTGTACTATTTAGCCTGCCGTTGCGCTCTCTCTCTCTCTCTCTCTCTCTCTCTCTCTCTCTCTCTCTCTCTCTCTCTCTCTCTCTCTCTCTCTCCCTTTATTTTTGCACTCCCACTCTTCCGAGTGATTAGCCCCGAAATTGGCGGATTGCCACCCCTAGCACACCACCTAATTGGCTTCAAATACCGTCAGTATTTGCACAAAAACTTGTCTTTAATACACTCACCCTGAAGCCGCGTCATTACCTCTCCTTTTCCGCTAGAAGTCAATGAACCGAGGTTGGGCCGTAAGGGAAAGGACAGGTAAGACGACAGAGGTTCCCTAATCTGGCCCGAAATAAGGGAACTACATGTCGACGGCTCCTATGGTATAAAACAAGGACCTCAGAATGCGCGACCCTCCCCTCCCCGAATTGTCGCAATACCCAGACCGGAAAAATGATCACCCCTGTTACCTCCCCTGTATCAGCCGCCCAAAAACTGGAATTATGAAACTACCCCTCATTTCCGGTTGTGAGAGATGGGTCGATTTATGCCCTTACCACAAGTTTCCTATGTCCCTGATTGTTTCCCATAAAACCCCTGTCCTTCCTAATTAAGTAATCAGGCTGTAAAAGGTTACGTAGGATCCAGAATGATGTTTTACAAGGTTAACAGACTAGTCCAAGGTAAAGAAATCATCGAAATGAACCCCGTAGTAGTTGAAAGGCAGGATGCATCGGTAGAAAGGAAATGTTTAGCCATGTTCGCCTCTCAGCAAAATACCTGTGTAGTACCATGTTAACGTCTCACGAAGGTGGGTCACCATCAGATGAACTGTCGTGACTGTAATAAATAATTGTAAAGGAAAGTCATAGTAAATCCAACAGGCCCGTCACCGGTCATTCATATGCCAGTTGTGAACACTGAGATAACGGGCATTTTTCATTCTTTGCCTGGAGCTGGGAGAGAAATAGACTTTTTGATTATCTTCATCTGCAAATTCTCTAAAGAACTGTCTTTTCAAACTTGTTTAAGGGTACTGTTGTTGGAGGAGAGAAGGACCGGATGTGGGAGCACGAGGCCTGACTGCAGACTAAGGAACACCTGCGACATTAGCCAAGGCGAGACCACGACAGAAAAGAGCTGCAGGACGAGGCACTGTTTTCGACAACATGAGAAGAAAGGGTCGACCTGATGCCCCTACTCGATGTCCAGTGTCTGTCGACAAGTCCCCGCTCTCTGAATTCGGTCACACGCTCG
The DNA here is from genome assembly GCF_964261635.1 of Lissotriton helveticus. Taxonomy (NCBI): domain Eukaryota; kingdom Metazoa; phylum Chordata; class Amphibia; order Caudata; family Salamandridae; genus Lissotriton; species Lissotriton helveticus. The sequence continues at coordinate 1,107,430,090 of NC_136067.1, forward strand.
CCTATTTGAAGTCTCTCGTTCCCCTAGTCTGTTCCTAATTTGGCCTTGCTCCATCCCCCTTTTCCTCTGACCTACCCTATGGACTGTTTTGTACGCTCTTCTTCCATCTGAACTTTCTGACAATCACCTCAAAGGACACAGGGCGAAAAGGACCTTTCCGACCAGAAACGCGAGGAAAGGGTCGTGCCCTGCAACGCAGAACTTAGAACAGAGCTGGACTTGTAGCTCCACCGCCGGTGCTCAACAGCGCCAACGAAAGGCAACAAAGAATGATGAGAACTTGTTAAACTTCGAACATTTGACATCCCCAATCGCCGTTTCTGCTCGACCTCATTTCTCTCCCAGCCGCCATTATATTGATCATGCTCCAATCTGAACCTGATATATATGTAATAACCTGCCAGTATGAAATATGCTTGCTGCTCTCGCTGCAGAATCGTTTTTGTATTGCATTCCTATGACTTTCCTGCTAAACAAATTGATCAAAGTTTATCAAATAGGCCCACCACCTAAAAACTAGAAATGTTAAGATGTATTGTTTACAACTCTTTTCCTCTAGGGTTCCTACCGTTTTCTTTCTCATGCCCACCACAATAGAACCGAGTAGAAAATGAACCAGCAAGATGTCTTGAATATGTTAAAGGGAGGACTGTTGAAAATTAGCACGTTTTTGGTGAACATTATCTGCGCCATCTTGCCTCTTCCCCTGATGCCACACTTTTGTCGTGCGCGCCCGCCATTTTTTTAAGATGCCCCGATCAGAGCGAACCCTTTTGCATGCCGCTGGCCCCTGACATAGCCCTTCGCCTTCACTAAGCCTGCACGCTGCAAACCCCCCCTGCTTGCACCCGCCTTGAGTCATAAACCCCTCTTCGGCGCTGCTCTGCCCCAGGCCCTCATCCTGTTCCCAGCGCGACACCTCCCTGCTTCCCTTTCATGATCTCCGGCCCTTAGATGCAAACCCCTTTTTCCCCGTGTGCCCGTTTTGTCTTCCCCGTTCCCAGGCCGACACCCAGCTCTGCCGATACCATTCCTTGCCCCTCCCCGTACAATAGAAAGCTTCCCCCATCAAAGGATCCCCGGGTTGATCAAGGCCCCCACCCCATGAGATCCGATCAAACCCCCCACATTCCGTGAATCGGCGGAATATCCAGCTGCGTGATACTCATCACCTGTTGCGACTAGGGTGGGGACTTCAACTGTAAATGTGTGTGGGAACGGGCCCAAAGGGGATTTCCGGGAATGTCTTTTCCATACATCAAAGCTTTAACATGAATGTGTAATTTACAATAAAGTCATAAACCAGGGTATAAGAGGCCAGGCCTCAGAAATGTATCTAGAGCACCTCAGAACGATACCTTCTGTCCGTTTCGTTGTGTTCTCCTCCGGAGAGAATAAAAACCTTGTTTCCTGCTTTCCAGTCTCCAGCGCCTGCCTCTTCATTGATTAAATAACTAGAGGGTCACAGAGGCAATACCGCCGGGCAACTATCGTTTGTCCCCGACCCGACTCAGGTTTTAACAATTGGCGTCCCAAGCGTGGGGCCCATCAGCGACTCGTGGATCCAGTGGGAGAGGTCCCGACGACAGAGTGAACGACTGCAACGATCGGGAGAGCTCTTGCCCAATAGACCCTCGTCTGGCAGCCGATCATCCGAACTTCACTAGTTCCGAACAGACCTCTCTCGAGTGATCTACGGTCCTGACTGGGGACCATCAGGAGTGCCGTGAGAAATACGAGAAAAAGAGGACGATCGGGCGCTGGATTCGGAAGACAAGAAACTGTCCACATGGTCCGGGTAAGGTCGTGTAATCACGACAAGTTGCGAAATAATTGCTTGATTGCTTGATTGTTATTGCTCTTTATTTATTTTGGAGATTCACTGTCTACAAACGGAGAAACAACGGGCTCTCTCTTTGCAAGCAGTGGAGGATAGGTAGGGCAGCAGCCGTGCTTATTTTTTCTCCCCCACTCAATAATTACTTGAAACTGAACTGTTGTTCGCAAAACTATTGTTTCCTGGAGATTCCCTGTCTGCAAACAGGGAAGAGACCACCCTTTTTGCAGATAGTGAAAAGGGTAGGTAACGCAGATCTTTGCGGACCTACTCATTCTCCCCATTGTTATTTATTGGTCTTTTTGTTATTTTTGATCCATGAGGTATTCACTGCCTGCAAACAACGTTGAATAGAAATATTCTGTCCGGTCTTTGCACCTAGTGATAAGATAGGCAGTGCTGACTTTTTAGTCCCTCGTTACGAGCCGTCATGTCTGTCTTCTCCCCACTGATTAATAGCCTGTTTAGCCCGGACCGTGTATTAGAGGTGGACCATATAGCTCCACTAGAAGGCACCCCTAATAAGGACATGTTCATAAACTATGGATTAGTCACCATAGCCTATAATAAATTGTGGCACAGGTATACCGAAAATAGTCAAGACAAACAGTGGCCACTGACAGGATCCTTTGACCTTGATAAAATAGAAACGTTAGAAATAGCCCTTCGAAATAATAAGACAACGCCAATTATGCTCGACAGTCTGGGTATGTGGCGCAGAGAGGCTATGCAACGACAGAGAAAAGACGAGGACAAACCAAGTAGAGAAATATACCGACAGGACAACCCCAGGACATCGCTACCCACAACTTATCCCCCGACACTATGCAAAAGACGACCAGACTTAGGGCCAGCCCAATGCGCTTTTTGTAGGTATGTCGGACACTGGAAAGCCCAATGCCCGACTCTACTGAGCGTGAGTAAAGGCAAAGGGCCGACAGGAACGACAGACCGGCAGTGCAAGAAAAAGCGCGAGACAAAGAAGAACCCGACTTACATAGACAGACCAGACAGAACCACCACGTTTGATTATGCCCGATGGCACAGATTTCGCCAGGACAATTTCAGCGGCATGCTCAAGTTTTCCTAGGTCGGGCAACGTCAAGACGGGAACCCAGCCTCGTTTCAAATTCACTGACGGAAAGAGATAATTATGACCAATAACTGTTTTATATTCGTCTTGGGTCTTTGTATGTCGTACTTGTACTGTCCCCCGTCTGAGTTTGTGTGTATGTAATGTACAAATCTGCGCCATCCCTCTACACGTGTTTCCGTGTTACTCAACCTCTGTTAGCAGAAACTTAGCATAAAAACAACCTGAAAAGAAAGAAATGGTAAAACAAAATCCGTAGACCATTAATGAACTTGAACTTTTAATTTAACACAACAAACAAGGAATAATAACGGTAAACTGTAGAAAATGAAAGTCAAACAGAACATTCGCCCCCCCCCCCCATTCTGGAACCTTCCAAAGTAGGGCAGGGTTACGGCTACGCCCAACCAACGGCAACCCATATAAGGCGGGCCCGGCCGCCAACTCTTGGTCAGGAAATCTTAACGTATGGGGGAGCCGGAGGAGAGGCAGGAGCCAGCAGCCGGGGCAGTTGTAGGTAGTCCCGCCACATGTCTCCTCAGCCAGCCGCAACGGGCCTGGATAGACTTAAGTAGTCCCGCCACATGTCCAGAGGAGAACGAGGCACCTTTTTTTCCTTTTCTCTTCCGTAACAGCCACAGCAGCTCTGGACGGCGGGATGTCCTGCACGTACCTCCACAACAATTTGTCCAAGTTGGGCTGGGAGGGAGAGGCGACGCGGACGAGCCTCTCCCACCTCCACCGATAGGAGGTCTCCCAGCCCCCGGCCCGACGCCGAACACCCCCAGTCAGGCGATGGTGCCAATACTTCCACAGCACCGAACACACCATGGTGGCACCCCAGTACTTGCGCAGCACCGAACGTGCAATGGTGACCATATTTTCGGAACACCGGATGTGGAGAGACCCTCATGCGGGGCGATGAAAAGGAGCGGCATGGGGTGCACCGGGAGAAGGAGACGGCGCGAACGAGTCTCCCTCGCCCCCCCAGGTGGGGGCATCACAGCTGCACCCCAGCTGAACGTCCCGCTTTCACACAACAGGGACCTCTTCCGTTCACTCCGAAGGATCTCTCCCACTCTTGCAAACTCGACGAGAGTGGCCCCTGTAGGGCCTCAAAATGGCGTCTGGGTCCGCTGGAAGGCGGGCCCCGGCCACTAGAGTAACTTTGACCAGCAATATAACTCGAACATTTGCCCCCTGGAGCACGAGCCCCCATCTCCGACAGCGTCTCCGCAGCCTTGAAGATCCTACAAAGGTCCCCGGCGGAACCTTCGGCCTTTGCAGGTTTCCGGTAAGGGACGGCTGCCTTGAGCGCCAACGAAACAAACATGACATTGCCACTCCTTCTGTTAGCATGAATTCTAGAACTGCCGAAAAGGACTCTGGTCCAAACTGCCAGTAATGGGAAACATTTCCCCCTGATGCTGCTTCCGGACTGAACCGGCCCCGCCCAAAATGGCGCTGGTATCAATCGGAACTTACGAACACCTCGTGGTGTTCCTTCGCACTAATATAAACTTGATGTTCTGAGATTTTATATAATCCTTTGTACACTTGGCTAGAAAAGACAAGGAGAACTCACTCGACGAACAGTATGAAAGGATCCCCGTTACAAATGTTGATTCCAAATGTACAGTGTATTATATTTTTATAACTGATGTAAACCTCATTTACGACGCTCACGTACGGTATGCATATAGGAAATCTGATTACCACTATTATGATTATGCTTCTAAATTATGAAAATAAATGCCCCCGAACCCCCAGCCAATTAATAGACGTTTTAGTCTCTTACAAATGAATGAGTAAAACTTTCCGATGTTTTTATTGCTGCAAACGACACCCCCCCCACTGTACGCACTTTAGCCATCGCCACGACCGGCCAAATACGACCGCACCCTCATAATCCTCATGCTGAAATGATTTTTGCAAAATAAAGTTTTTGAAACTATGGACGGGTATTGCATGCTTTATTTTTAAAAATGTGGGATCGGTGGGAAAGTTCTTTTCTGTGCACCCTACTCTGCTCTCTCTTTAAGGTTAAAAGAAGATGGTTGCCCAGCCCTGGAGGACGGATCGGATCGACAACACGACACTCCGCCTTCAAAGTACGCGACTGACTCATGAACTCTCGCGTAGAGGAAGACCTTGACTTCCAAGGATGGGTAAAACGAACGGTGTAAATGAGGGAATGTAAAAGGAGGGTGAAATGAAATAATGTAAATGTGATAAAGTACAACGTTCCAAAGTATCAGGGAACGGAGCTGACCCAAGAACCAAAGAACCTTAGAACGCCACAGCATTGAAAGAGGTTTAAGGATCCCGATAGTGAGATACATCCTTTGACCAGATACCTCGCACTAAGCACCTCTGGTTTCCTTTTTACGTTTCCCCGCACACGACCTATATGGACACACTACCCCCCCTCGACCCCAGAAACCATACCCCCGGGGACCCTGCCCCGAGGAGGAAAGACGAGTAAGAGGTAAGTAAAGGACTTATGAATCCATGTGTTTGAATATGCGCGAATGCTGTCTCCCCCACCCCCTTTTTTCCTCCTTCTGCAGGTTACATCAGAGATTACAGCCGAGGTGTGGCGAAGATCTGAAGCCTTGCCATGTCTAATACACGAAGCGGACTAGCGCCGCAAGGTGGTGTCTAAGCGCGCCTGCAAACTACTCACGTATCGAACAAACCCGAAAAAAAATTAGCACAACCTGATAAAAAGTGATCACCCTTAAACCAGACCGGACGAATGAACCCATGTCACGTATGATGCGAAACTATGAGGGAATGTGTGTGTGTGTGACTGAGGCGTTGGCCCAACTGGTCGAAGGACCGAGAATGCGAGAAAGTGCGACAAAATGGTACCTCCTTTCTTCTTTCCTTTTTCTCAAGGCACGTCCCCTCTACCCTGTCTAATGCTCAAACTGCATGATTACAAGATTCTAACGCAGACCCGTGAATGCCCTTTACTGTGTAATGCACTAAATAGCCTTTCTTGAATACACTGCCACCCTCTCTGTTGCACGTGTACTATTTAGCCTGCCGTTGCGCTCTCTCTCTCTCTCTCTCTCTCTCTCTCTCTCTCTCTCTCTCTCTCTCTCTCTCTCTCTCCCTTTATTTTTGCACTCCCACTCTTCCGAGTGATTAGCCCCGAAATTGGCGGATTGCCACCCCTAGCACACCACCTAATTGGCTTCAAATACCGTCAGTATTTGCACAAAAACTTGTCTTTAATACACTCACCCTGAAGCCGCGTCATTACCTCTCCTTTTCCGCTAGAAGTCAATGAACCGAGGTTGGGCCGTAAGGGAAAGGACAGGTAAGACGACAGAGGTTCCCTAATCTGGCCCGAAATAAGGGAACTACATGTCGACGGCTCCTATGGTATAAAACAAGGACCTCAGAATGCGCGACCCTCCCCTCCCCGAATTGTCGCAATACCCAGACCGGAAAAATGATCACCCCTGTTACCTCCCCTGTATCAGCCGCCCAAAAACTGGAATTATGAAACTACCCCTCATTTCCGGTTGTGAGAGATGGGTCGATTTATGCCCTTACCACAAGTTTCCTATGTCCCTGATTGTTTCCCATAAAACCCCTGTCCTTCCTAATTAAGTAATCAGGCTGTAAAAGGTTACGTAGGATCCAGAATGATGTTTTACAAGGTTAACAGACTAGTCCAAGGTAAAGAAATCATCGAAATGAACCCCGTAGTAGTTGAAAGGCAGGATGCATCGGTAGAAAGGAAATGTTTAGCCATGTTCGCCTCTCAGCAAAATACCTGTGTAGTACCATGTTAACGTCTCACGAAGGTGGGTCACCATCAGATGAACTGTCGTGACTGTAATAAATAATTGTAAAGGAAAGTCATAGTAAATCCAACAGGCCCGTCACCGGTCATTCATATGCCAGTTGTGAACACTGAGATAACGGGCATTTTTCATTCTTTGCCTGGAGCTGGAAGAGAAATAGACTTTTTGATTATCTTCATCTGCAAATTCTCTAAAGAACTGTCTTTTCAAACTTGTTTAAGGGTACTGTTGTTGGAGGAGAGAAGGACCGGATGTGGGAGCACGAGGCCTGACTGCAGACTAAGGAACACCTGCGACATTAGCCAAGGCGAGACCACGACAGAAAAGAGCTGCAGGACGAGGCACTGTTTTCGACAACATGAGAAGAAAGGGTCGACCTGATGCCCCTACTCGATGTCCAGTGTCTGTCGACAAGTCCCCGCTCTCTGAATTCGGTCACACGCTCGCCTATTTGAAGTCTCTCGTTCCCCTAGTCTGTTCCTAATTTGGCCTTGCTCCATCCCCCTTTTCCTCTGACCTACCCTATGGACTGTTTTGTACGCTCTTCTTCCATCTGAACTTTCTGACAATCACCTCAAAGGACACAGGGCGAAAAGGACCTTTCCGACCAGAAACGCGAGGAAAGGGTCGTGCCCTGCAACGCAGAACTTAGAACAGAGCTGGACTTGTAGCTCCACCGCCGGTGCTCAACAGCGCCAACGAAAGGCAACAAAGAATGATGAGAACTTGTTAAACTTCGAACATTTGACATCCCCAATCGCCGTTTCTGCTCGACCTCATTTCTCTCCCAGCCGCCATTATATTGATCATGCTCCAATCTGAACCTGATATATATGTAATAACCTGCCAGTATGAAATATGCTTGCTGCTCTCGCTGCAGAATCGTTTTTGTATTGCATTCCTATGACTTTCCTGCTAAACAAATTGATCAAAGTTTATCAAATAGGCCCACCACCTAAAAACTAGAAATGTTAAGATGTATTGTTTACAACTCTTTTCCTCTAGGGTTCCTACCGTTTTCTTTCTCATGCCCACCACAATAGAACCGAGTAGAAAATGAACCAGCAAGATGTCTTGAATATGTTAAAGGGAGGACTGTTGAAAATTAGCACGTTTTTGGTGAACATTATCTGCGCCATCTTGCCTCTTCCCCTGATGCCACACTTTTGTCGTGCGCGCCCGCCATTTTTTTAAGATGCCCCGATCAGAGCGAACCCTTTTGCATGCCGCTGGCCCCTGACATAGCCCTTCGCCTTCACTAAGCCTGCACGCTGCAAACCCCCCCTGCTTGCACCCGCCTTGAGTCATAAACCCCTCTTCGGCGCTGCTCTGCCCCAGGCCCTCATCCTGTTCCCAGCGCGACACCTCCCTGCTTCCCTTTCATGATCTCCGGCCCTTAGATGCAAACCCCTTTTTCCCTGTGTGCCCGTTTTGTCTTCCCCGTTCCCAGGCCGACACCCAGCTCTGCCGATACCATTCCTTGCCCCTCCCCGTACAATAGAAAGCTTCCCCCATCAAAGGATCCCCGGGTTGATCAAGGCCCCCACCCCATGAGATCCGATCAAACCCCCCACATTCCGTGAATCGGCGGAATATCCAGCTGCGTGATACTCATCACCTGTTGCGACTAGGGTGGGGACTTCAACTGTAAATGTGTGTGGGAACGGGCCCAAAGGGGATTTCCGGGAATGTCTTTTCCATACATCAAAGCTTTAACATGAATGTGTAATTTACAATAAAGTCATAAACCAGGGTATAAGAGGCCAGGCCTCAGAAATGTATCTAGAGCACCTCAGAACGATACCTTCTGTCCGTTTCGTTGTGTTCTCCTCCGGAGAGAATAAAAACCTTGTTTCCTGCTTTCCAGTCTCCAGCGCCTGCCTCTTCATTGATTAAATAACTAGAGGGTCACAGAGGCAATACCGCCGGGCAACTATCGTTTGTCCCCGACCCGACTCAGGTTTTAACAGAAGAACTCGCTTAAAAAATAGCGATTTCTTAAAATTCCTTAATTGCTACTCGCAAATTGCGAGTCACAATTAAGGAATACTTCTCCATTCATTCCTATGGGCCTAGAGGCCCATAGGAATGAATGGGAAGACAATCTCAATTTGCGATTCTCAATTAGAGAATCGCAAATTGAGATTGCAATTTCAAGGGTGCCAGGGTGTCAAAAGGACACCCTGTTGCACCCCTGAAATCTGAATATGGGTACATCTTGCACACACACATGCCCTAAGGGCATGTTTGTGTTTAAAATGGAACTTTAAAAAATGTACTTTAGTGCATTTTTCAAAGTCTTTGCAAATTACCATGCAGTTCAGCTTCATGGTAATTTGCTCCCCCTATTAGCGAAATCGCTGATTTTTTTACTTTAATGCATTGCATTTAAGGAATCTCAATTTGAGATTCCTTAAATGCAATAGCAATTTAAGTAATCGCAATTTTGCGATTTCTTAAATAGCGATTTTTGCATTTGGGATGATGCATCCCAAATGCAAAAATACCGGCTGCTAAGGGGCAGATTCTCAGAATCTGCCCCTTTGCGAGCGGTGTTTAGCTTGATGCATCTATGCCATAGAGTCCTGGAGTAGCACGAAGCTACACCTGAGTTTGGGTTCATCATATTTGCATAAGATCTGCCTTGGATTTCGCAGATCCTCCTCAGACTAGGCCACAGGCATAAAATAGTGTTAGAACTATTCGCCCTTAAGTTACGCACCCATGAATTAGTTGAGTAAATACACCTTAGACACATCTGTTGTTATTCCATTGTGAATTCTGCACAAGTCTTGATTTTTAAGTATTAATTTGGCGTGCATCCCAAAAGGACCTTTTGTAAACGGTTTCGCTGATATTCTTGTCACATAAACATAGACTCAATCTTCTGGCCGTGCAGTTGGAGTGTTTTTCTTTTGTTATGTTTTTTATTTCGTTATTTATCCATCTATCTATTTTAGCTGTGTGTGCCCGATCACAATTTCCCTCTTTAGGCATCAGAGCTGACAGGAGCTTGATTTGGGATTCTGCTAAAGGTAAAGCTATGCTATTAAAAGGGAAAGCGATCCCATAATTCAATACACGTTAGTGGAGCCCGTGAGCCTGGCAGTGACAGAGACAAGCATTGGCATAGCCATTAGGTCTCGCCTTTGGGACCTAATAAGTGTTTAGCCATGCAACAGTTAATGTTGTTGCAGTAAGGATATTGTGCTGCATAACTAAATAGTTATAAGGTCCCAAAAGCGATACCTATTGGATATGCCAATGCTTGTTTAGCACTTGCAACGGGATCATGAGCGTCTACTCGTAGGTTTAGTGAAAGGAAATGCATTTACAGTTGTAGGGGAATGCACACTAAGTTATATGGTCGATATTCACCACATTTACTTGGATATCAGTGACTGATCCACTGGCTCACCCACGAAATGCCATCAAGTAAACATTGAGGGCGAAAAGATGTGCATATGCTGTACGAAGGGATGTGTGTGTTATGCACATATAAATGTTCTGTACTTACGTACACCTTTGTAAACCATGTGCACATTCCAACTTTTTCCATGCACAAGTTCAATTACACCTCGCAGAATCCTTTGCACGATGCCCACACAGTTTTCGGATATGGGTTTTCACAGAAAAGCTGTCAAACAGTCCTATTGCTAACAATATAAATGTAGTTGGGTTTTGGGCACACCCCTTCCAGCCATTGGCTCTCTTCAGCCACCTTCTTTCAGCCATTGGCTTGGGACTTCATCAATCCCATCTAGGCTCAGCCCAGTCCAGTATCCATCCCTAACCTAATGCTGTTGTCTGTTTCAGTGTATTCTTCGACCTCCGGTCAGATGCTTGGTCTGACTGGAATGAGATCCAGGTTTAATGTACTCCCATAGTATCGCGCTACTCGTCGAAAAAGCGCTTTGAAGCCTCATCAGGGGTAATAAGCGCTATATAAATGCAATTACAATACAATACAATACATGCATCAGAACAATAAACCCAGACCTACTGGCCTTGGCACTGCAGATTTATTTAAGCAGCCTGTAATTGTAGGGGAGTTTGAGGTGCTAGACATACCCTTCATGCATCAGTCTGTTCATTCCTGTAGTCAGTGTTTCACCCTGCAATAGCATGCCCAGTGCGAGCCAGGTACTATTGTTTTTGCCTGTCACAAGTTATGAACTTTAGTTTTTATTACCTCCAATTCAGCGGCCTCCTGAAGCACTTAATGCACAATTAAAACACATCTAGACAAACACAAGAGGAAATTATTAGACTGTGGAGCTGCAGCTGGGACAAGTGTACGCCTTTGTTTTCTCAAGCGCAACGCATGAAAAAAATTATTGGAGCTGCCACTGGAAGCAGGCGGGGCTCCAACCGGCTGCAGGGACTGTTTATCTTTTCATGAAAGACAGCTATAAATTTCAGCGCCTGGCAGAACATGTCTGGGCTTATCCCAGTGAGAGGGCTGCAAAGCTTTGCCCATCTGTCCTCGTGCTGTAGATTGGAAAGTTGTTGGCAGGCTTCTGTTTGGTGCCTTGTCACCCGGGTCTTACATCTTGTGGTACCCTCGCCAGAGTACTATAGGGGAGAGGATGTGGCGTAACGGCCAGAGCTGCAAACCTTGGAACTGCGGACCTGGGTTCGAGTCTCAGCATTTGCTCAACATCCTGTGACTCTGTGAAAATCACTTAGGTCCTCATTTACAATATTTTGGAGTAGGGCAGCGCTGCAGGCCTTTCTGCTGCGCTGCCGTACGTCAAAAGAAAAGGGCAGGAATGCCACGTATCTATAAGATATGGTGCATTCCTGTCCTCTTTTACTGCGTTGGCACCTCAAAGAGCTGCCTTGCGCCAATGCAGGTACCCTTGCACTGTGGTGCAAGGTTGTCCGCGTGGTAGGGATGATTGTTTTTGTGCAGGAGGGGACACAACAATCAATGGAGGCAATTTCCTCTTCAGCACACATAGAGGAAAAAACTAGGAGAATAAAGTTATTTGTCCTCGTTGGGACTCCCCTAAGCTTCCCCTGGGGAGGCGTAGGCTTTTGACGTATTCCCAGGCTTACAGCATGTTGTAAATTTGGGAGTGTTTAAAATGCCATGGGTGGTACATGGGAACACCCAACGTAATGCCCAAGGCACGCCTCCCCATCGCAGTGTGTGGCAACGCACCGACTTGCGCTGCGTTGCCTCACACGATATCTATGAAGCCATGAAAATCCACAGAAGGTGACTTTCCATGGCCTAATAAATATGGGTAAGCCCAGGGCGCCCTTGGAATGTCATTATAAGTGACGTTCTGGTGGCACACCGGGCTTTTTAAAGGACCCCTTTCATGTCCCTGTGCCTGCAAAAAACAGAAAAAAATAATAATATGGATGTGTCCTTGTGTAATGTAACTGGTGCTCATGTGAAAAGCTCCAATAACTTCGGGAGGAGTTTGCGCTATATAAAACTGCAAAAAACACAAATAGCTAGAGGAAAGTAGGCACCGTTAGACAGATATGAGGAGGGACTCTGTTTTCACCACTAGTGACAAACGTGAATTTGACAATCACAATAAAATGTTACACAATTCTTGACCTTTGTCAGTTGGCAGTTACATAGTAAATACATCCATGGATGTCAAATCGCAAGAATGCAAGGAACAGCAGATGTGACATCTGCACCTTTTGCCACACAGTGCCATTATAATATTCACCCTTAGGACCTCAACGTCCATACTTTTTGCTGCTGAGATGAAGGGCATGGAAAGGACTCTAAACAAAGTAAACATGCCTTCTTGTAGCCCTATTTATTTTCTATTCCTACTGCAGTCTTCGTGACCCTTGAGATCAAGGGTGCAAGGGGTGTTCTAAGGGTAACAAAGGTAAAAGGTGGTAATTGCTACCCTTGGCTAACCTAAATTGACGATCATGTATACATCCTGTATAGTATAATGTTGCCTCTTCTTGCTCTTCAGAAAATAGCTTTGCCTTCTATGTCCCATGTGGGCGGCAGCTAGTGCTTCAGCCAACTCGGGGGCATATTTACATGGGCTTTATCTCCGCTTTTTTGGCTTACAAAGCCAAAAAATCGGAGATAAAACCAGCGCCCTATTTACCAGAGGGTGCTAACATGCATAATTGCATGTTAGCACCCTTTTTCCTAACTCTTTCCTTTGCATCTCCAATGAGATGCAAAGTGGGCGTTACTGGGCGTACCCCAGATTGACTACCTTGCAAATATCGCTGATGTTCACATCGCTATATTTACAAGGCAGCCCATATGATTTTAGCACACATTAGATTTGGAACGATAGTTTTCGCCAAAATCTAACGTCTGCTAAAATCCTGACTTAGCCATCCTTAACATAGGGGGTGGATTATGCTGATACGACCCTGTGGGTCGTATCAGAAAGGTTATCGCCCTTTTGCAGGGAACATCGCTGGAAAACCAGCGATGTTCCCTGCAAAAGGCAGATAACCTCGCTATCCCTGGAATTTTTATCGCCATGGTGTAACACATTGTTAATTACGCGCTATCAGGGCGATAAATACCAGAGATAGCCTGCGATAGTATAATTATTGCTAAGCACGGCCAGCGATGATTATCGCTGGCCATTGTTTTTTTTTTTTTTTTTGAAAAAACCTTTATTTAACAAAGTATGGAAATACAGATTCTCGCCTACAACCCCTCGGGCCGGCCAAGAAAACAGCACTAGGTATAGCATAATACACAGCTCATCAGCCAACAACCAGGGGTCCGGCAGCCATGGTAAGAAATTCGTTAAGTTCCAAACGACAGGATACGAGCGGTTTCATTTTATAACATTCAAACAACAAAAGAAACAAGGCTGCACTCCGATCAGTATGGTCATTACATATGTGGCAGGAAGAAGCGGTCAGGAAACAATACGGTAGACAGGAGAAGAGTCAGGGAGGGAGGGACAAAACGGGAGCCCAGAGCAAATGGAAATATCGATATATCTGTACATGTGAGAGCCGAAGTGTACAGTCAAGGGGAACAAGGAGTATCAGGGGGATCCACGAGGGGGGGTTCACAAATGTCCCCACGGAATGCATTCCACTGGTTCCATATCCTACCCCACTTTCGGGGCCTGCCACGGGAAATGTAGACAATTTTCTCTCTGAACATACACCAGTCCATGTTATCTTCCCACCCGGAAACCAAGGGTGCCCTCTGAGACCCCCATAACTGCGCAATGTCCCTCTTCGCGATCATGTTGCCCAGAGTCACCCATTGAGTCTGAGCAACATTACAGTCGGTCGGTTCCCACACATTCAATAGACAGCGCTTAGGTTCAGGTAGCAGCCGAACATTCGTGACTTCATTCATCACTTCATGCACTCCCCTCCAGAAGGACTCAACCACCGGACACTCCCATACAATATGGAGGAAAGTAGTAAGCATACCACAACCCCGCCGACACAGTCCATCCTCAGAAAAACCCATACGCATCAGTCGGGGACCAGTGACATAGACTCGGTGCAGGACTTTCAGCTGAACAAGTCGCAGGCGCGCCGGAATCGCGACCTCTTTAGGAGAGGACACCGCAGCCTGCCAATCCTCATCGTCTAGCTCCAGCCCATCGGCAGTCCAGGCGCAACGCAAATGGACAAGCAAGTCCGACCGAACATTAATAAGTTTTTTGTAAATAAGAGAAATAGTGCTGTCTGGAACATGACCGTCCAGCACCCTATCCTCCACAGGGGAACTCTCCGTAACATCAGAACCGGTCGGAAAAACCGACCCAACGGCATGGCGAACCTGAAGATATCGAAAAAATTCAGAGTCATGCAGACCATACTCTTGCTGTAGTTCCGCAAAGGTCTTCACTCTATCCTTAACCCAAAGATCGCTCAATTTACTAATCCCGATGAGGTCCCATCTATCGAACCCCTTCGACGTCCATAGTTCACCCAGTCTCTCCGCAGCAAATAAAGGGGTCGCCCTGGTAAGCCTATCCGACCACCCAGTAGCCGCGGTCGCGCTGCTCCAAACCCGCACCGCCACTGCCGTGGGACCCGACAAGTTCCTCCTAGCACTCCTAGAATAAAATGCCCTATAGTAATCCCCCCCAGGTAAGAGCCATCGGTCCATTTCAAAAGCCGGGTTCGGGACAGGACCATACATAGCATGATTCACAGCACTTAACTGGGATGCCCAATAATATCATCGTATGTCGGGTAAGGCAATGCCCCCGTCATACCAGGGTAGCGTGAGTTTAGCCAGTGCTATACGGGGCCGACCAGCCCACACCAGCTTCCTCTGGAGGCACTCTATTTCACGAAAATAGTGAGCCGGCACCAAATCTAGCGTGTTTTGTACGGCATACAGGAACCGGGGGAGGGACATCATTTTAAACAGCGCCGCACGTCCCAAGGGGGAGAGAGGCAGATTGCACCACGCCGCAACGTCCGACCGGAGCCGAGCGAGCGGAGGCAGCAAATTCCGATCATAACGCAGCACAGGGTCAAGTGAAATATAAATCCCCAAATATTTAAAGCCATCAATGCAGACCGGGATCGGACATATTCGGGGCAGAGAAAGTGAGTCGCTAGTGAGCGGGAAGATACAGGATTTAGACCAATTGATAACCAACCCGGAGTTGCGGCCAAAAGAGCGCAATACGTCAATAAGAACTCCCAGCGATTTGCGGGGGGACGTCAAATATAACAGGATGTCATCAGCATAGAGAGAGACTCGGTCTTCGAAATCCGGGGACCAGCGTATACCTTTCAGAGAGGGTTCCCACCGAAGCCAGGCGGCCAGCGGTTCAAGCGCAAGCGCAAACAACAACGGCGACAAAGGACAACCCTGCCTCGTGCCACGCCCGAGAGCGAAGGGCGCCGAGGCTCTGCCATTGACCACCACCTGCGCGAGTGGCTGTTCATACAGGAGTTTAACCCAAGTGATGAATTTAGGGCCAAAACCGAACTTGGCGAGGGCGGCCCACAGATACGGCCACTCAACCATGTCAAAGGCCATCGAAGCATCGAGAGAAACCAAGATGGCCGGCTCACGAAGAGATCCCGCCCTCGCAACGACGCCATGTAAACGGCGAAGATTGAGAGCAGTATTGCGCTGAGGGATAAAACCGGACTGATCCGGGTGAACCAGTCCGCTGATCACCGTGACCAGTCGATTTGCCAGTATTTTTGCCAATATCTTCGGTTCAGCGTTCAGAAGGGAGATCGGACGATACGATGAGCAACGCTCGCGGGGCTTACCATCTTTATGAATGACCACAATGGAAGCCAACCTCTGGTCCCTGGGAAGAGAGCCAAGATCTCGCGAGGCCGCAAACATACGCAGCAAATACGGCGCCATTTTGTCCGGACACAATTTATACAACTCAACCGGTATACCATTAGGGCCCGAAGCCTTCCCCGAGCGAAGGGAGCGAATGGCAAGCGCAACCTCATCGACGGAAAAATCAGCCTCCATTAACACCTCGTCCGACTCCGAGAGACTGGGCAACACAAGGTCACGAAGTAACAAGCACGAGTCCTCCTCCGGGAGGCCGGAAACCGGGGCATATACGACCCGAAAATGCTGAGCAAACACCTCAACTATCTCCACCGGGTCCACGACTCGCACTCCATCATCTCTCTCAATCACCGGCACCACACGATTCAATCTGTCTCTCCTGTCCAGCCACGCAAGCAATTTCCCGGCCTTATCACCCACATCATAAAGTCGCCCTTGCTGCATGCGATGCATCGCCTCAGCAGCGGCAGTCACAAGTGCCCTGTATTCAGTTTGCTTAAGAGCCAAAACATGCAGAATCTCAGGCGTCACTCCAGCCTCCAACCGCCCCTCAAGCATTGCAATCTCAGATTCCAAACGCACCACCTCCTCTTGGTTACGCCGCTTCTCATCGGCCACAAGGGACAAGGTCTGACCTCGGATCACCGTCTTGTAGGCCTCCCACAATGAAACCGGGGAGGAGACAGAACCCTCATTTTCTGCAAAGTAATAGTCCACACATTTGACCACCTCGGATCTGAGTCTAGGGTTCTGGAAGTGCCACGGATTGATGGGGGCGATACGGCCCCCCGTCCCCAAACAAATGTCTAAGTGAAACCATATCGGGGAGTGGTCCGAGATCCCCCTAGCCAAGTGTCTGATTTCACGCACCGAGGCCAACTGCACCATAGGCACGACAATATAATCAAGTCTCGAGAGACTTCCGTGAGCCCCCGAATGAAAGGTATACTGAAGTTGGCCAGGGTGCAGCTGCCTCCAACAATCAGCCAACCCAAAGGCATCAAGGAATTTCCCCAACCACAACTGCGATGCAGGGAGGAGCCGGGGGGGGCTAAGATCACTCTCACCATTCGCCACTGAATTGAAATCACCACCCAGCACAAGCAGGCCCTCGGGCAGGCCCAGAATGACCTTGCCCAAGTCAGCGAACGTGGTAGACTGCAGCCCAGGCGGAACATAAATAGACAGTATGGAGATCAATTTCCCCTCCCATCTCCCGGTAACGCCAGCATAGCGGCCCCTATCATCTAACAGTGTGGTATCCACCTCCAAGGGAAGGGAATTCCTGACCAGGATACCAGCCCCCCTCGATCCCGAGGTGAAGCCGGAGTGCGCCACCAGACGATAGCCTCTCCTGTTCAAAGCGTGGCACGTGTTGCCCACCAAATGAGTCTCCTGAAGCAGGACCACATCCGGGGAGCACCTCTTCAAGTATTGCAGCACAATCCCACGTTTTATCCTGTCCCCAAGACCATTAACATTCCAGCTCAAAACCCTAAGCCCCCTACCCCCCATCCCTGAAGCAAACCGACCGCACTCCCCACCTCGAAACAGTCATGTAAAAGCAAGTGATAAACAGAGCACAGCCTCGAACCAAACAAGAAGAAAAAAGCCCCCCCCACCCCCAAGGAACCCAACAGTGTCGAACCCCCCACCCTGCACCCCTGCGGTAGACCCAAAAGCCACCCCAACTTGCAGTGTGCCTGTCGCCCCATTAAACTAACCTACAGAAAGAGAGAAAGAAATCCCCAGAGGAGGAAGACCCCTCAGACCCCCTCACACCCCCGGGCAGTCACATAATACTCAAAACACAGTCCGGCAGCCCATGCGATGTAATCCGGCTCGCCAACGTAGACTCACTGCTCCTGGTCCTCCACTCCTCCCTCGGCCCCTCCCGAGTCTTCCGGGCCATCGGTACGCTTCGGTAAAGTGTCCAACCAGTCACTCACCACCTCAGGGCGGTCGAAGAAAAAGGCACGCTCAGCATGTTCGATCCTCAGGCGGGCCGGGAAAAGCATGGCATACTTCAGCCCCAGATCCCTGAGGTGCCTCTTCACGCCCGTAAAGCCCATCCTCTGTTTCTGGACGGCTTGCGTGAAATCTGGATAGAAACTTATGGAGGCGTTCTCAAATTTAATGGGCCCAGTGGTTCGCGATGCCTGCAGGATAGCGTCCCTATCGCGAAAGTTAAATAGTCTAGCTATAATAGGCCGTGGAGCGGCACCCAGCTTCGGCTTGCCTCCCGGAACACGATGGGCCCTTCCGACCGCAAAAAATTTACTTAGGCCCTGCGCCGCCAGATGCTTCAACACAAGGTCCTCCACCAGGATATCAACAGGCATATCGGCAGAAGTCTCCGGGACACCAACGATGCGGACGTTGTTGCGCCTGGCCCGGCCCTCAAAATCCTCCAACCGATTGGCAAATAGGTCACAAGTGGTCCGGAGATTACGGACCGTAGTCTGGAGGTCCGAAACATCCGTGGTCAGACTAGCGGTCTTAAGATCAAGAGATTTGACACGCTTGTTAGTTTTCCCAAGGTCCGCTCTGATAAGGGAAACATCAACCGCCACTGTGTCTATTTTAGCAGCCAGGGTTTCATACTGCTGGCCCATGCTGGATTGAATACTCGCAATGGCGCCCATCACGTCTTTCAGGGTAGGCTCCTCGCCATCAGGAGCACCGCCCCCAGCTTCCTCCAGGGCACCACTCGATCCGCCCGGGGAGCCCTTGGGTCGAGTAAAGCGATCAATGGTCTGAGATTGGGTGCCCCCCCCTCGGGACGAGCCTCTTGCGCCGCGTCTCTCGACCACTGTCCTGCCCGTCATGACCGGGGAGAAACTTCAACTGGAATTGCGAAACTCGGACAAAACAGCCTCCGTCGTGGCAGGCGCCGAATTGCGAGGAAAGAAGGGCACAGCACAAGACCAGGCCAGCAGTCGCAGAGTAAGAACTCCAATCGGGAAGTGGGCTAGCACTAGAAGCAGAAACGAAACCGAAAGCACACCAAGGGAAGAGGGCGTGGCCCACCAGCCGCTGTTGTTCAATTGCCACCTGGGTACCTCGGGGACTCGAGCCCCCAGTTGGCATATGTGGTAGGCCCCAAAGTTCAGGTCGCAGTAAGTCCAGCGTGCGACGGCCACAACAAGTCACGAAAAGAGCGCTGGCATCAGCAGGGCGTCAATGAAAAATATCCGTCGTCAGAATCAGGATAGATGACAGGATAGTCGCCGGAGGTGGAAGGGGTCCCGGGAGCTCTTAGCTCACGCGTCCATCTTGGAATCGCGCGAAGCCCCTCCTCCATCGCTGGCCATTGTTAATATGCCCCTCAGTTATCTAAAGCATTCTCTTTCTCCTTGGTAGAGAGCTATGTAACAGAAGCAGAGGACAATCTCCCACCATGGGTTTCAACTACATGATATTTGGATAAGTAATACTTTCGGTGAAAGTAAATCCATACTCGCCCTTTCACTATGTTTTAGTAGTTAATGCTTCTTAAAATCCATTAACACTGTGTGTGCCACACTCTAATATTTTATTAGTAACAAGTAGCTTCATGAATGAACACAAACATTTTAAACATATATTTACTGCACCAGGGAGAAATGAAGAATATTTTTTTACACAAGTGAAATCTCGCATAAATCCGGACTGAGAATGCTTCACTGGCTCCCAGTTGAAAAAAAGATAACATTTAAATCCTTATGCCTAGCTTTCAAGGCATTGCTCGGTGTTGGTCCTCAGTACCTGAAGCAACACCAAACTTGGGGGCTCATTAGGATGACGGCGGACTTAGTCTGCCCGCCATCCTGTTGGAATTCGGGACCGTCCGCCATAAGGGCGGGGGTCCCATGGGGGGTATTAGGATGTGCCCGCCACAGTGGCGGGCACATCCTGCATTTATAGCATTGTGGCGGGCGGTGCAGAGAGCACCGCCCGACACAATGCTAAAAATGCATTGATGCATTTGCATAAACAAAGCGGCAGGCACCGCGCGGTGCCTGCCGCTTTGTTAATTCAAATGAAGGGGGGTACCACAGGTACCCCCCGTGTGCACCCCCTCCTCTCCTTCACTCTGGGGGCCTGCAGGGGGCCCCCAGAGTGAAGACCGCATGCCTTTCCGTGGCTGCATCGCTGCCGCGGAAAGGCACCTAAAGACGCCCATCATAATATGGCTGGCGGTGTCTGATAGACACCGCCACCATATTATTCCTTTTCCGCCCCGGCCGCGAGGCGACCGGGACGGAAAAGCGGCGGACGGTCTTTCCGTCTGCAGAGGTCCCCCCTGCCATACTAACATGGCGGGGGAAAACGAGTGTGGATGTCAGGCGGATTGCCCCCGCCAGGCTGGCAATCCGCCCGACATCATAATGGGCCCCTTGGTATCTATCAGTTAGAAATCTATGACATTCGCAAAGCAAACTCCTACAGTGCCCCAGATTCAAGAAAGCTCGTTGGGGCGGAAGAGGTTTTTTTCTGGAGACAGTTAAATCATGGAACTCGCTCCCAACTGACATAAAAAACAGCCCAAACACTGCTCTCCTTCAGAAAATCATGGAAAACATGGCTCTTTGCCAACTAAACCTTTTTTCTTACTCTTCCTCCTGCAGCCTTTTCGTCCAGCGTCTAGACGCCCTTGGGCATTCATGCGCTATATAAGTTTTCAAATCAAATTAATTCATTTTTTCTCAATCTTTGAAACGGTGATTATGGTACTGAACTTTATCTTTTGTTCTCTGGTGTTTTTTCTTTTTTCTCTTCTCCATCCTCTACTTCATTCTCTTCTGTATTTCTTATTCCTATTGCATATTTTATTCACGATACCATGTTTTTCTAATTTTGGACTTATATATGACAGTTATTCAATGTTTTTGCACATTTGGAAACAATTTTTATAAGAGAAGAGACAGCACAATTTATAGTAAGATAACGGTATGATTTGTACTAAAGGCATACCCTCTGCATTTTGCTCACCACATTGGCAACAGCACATAATTTAGGCTTGACTCATTTCCCAATACCCCAGAAGCTGCACGGGAGTGCCAGCGCTGATCTACACCAGCAAGCAGCTTTCTTCCTCCGTAAGAAGCAATCCAAACGTCTGAATTTTCATGTGTAATCCCCAATTTTTTTTTTAAATGTCTTTATTAAAGAACCGTCAGCATGGTACAATTGGTTCGATCAGCAGGTACAGCAAAATACATCATTATTATACAAAAATAGTTCAAAGGAAGAATTTTGACATTCAAAATGCAGAGACATCAAAAAGACAACATGGCACATTTTAGGCGTTCGATAACAGTAGAAGGAGTGATGGCCTATCACTAGGTATATATTGGCATATGTAACATGACAGAGCTGAGTGTCCCACCTTAGGCATTACAAATATAGAAGAAAAAAGGAGCGGAGGGGATATCCCTGGACCACGCACCAAGCGTTTGGACTTAGGAATCATCAATAAGAGGATGTTCAAGCAAATACGTCTGCTGCGGGACCCATATGTCCCGCGGTCGTGAGGAGCGGGGTAGCAGGTCAGCATACGTACAAATTTGGTCCTTCCAAAGGATCATATCGCCTAACCATTCCTTACATTTAGGTGCATGGCCGCGGACCCATTTGCACGCCATACAGCGCTTCGCCAGGACCAAACTAAAAGAAACAAACCTTCTGTATGAGGTAGGGATGTGCGCAGTATAGCTCAGAAGCGCAGTGAGTGGAGATCTAGGAAGGGGTGTAGTGGTCATGAAATCAAGGGCCCCAAAAACCTGCTGCCAGTAGTCCTACACCCCAAGGCACTCCAGGCAAGGTGAAGAAAATCTGCCGGTCCCGCCTGGCACCTAGCGCAGCTATCAGATTTGTGGTAAATTAATTCAATATTACCTCATCTCAGAATTTCTATACTTAATAATCATAATTTCAGTCAAAGCAAAGGGAAGAGTCCGTGGTGCTCGAGTATAAAAACAAAAAGGTCCAGTAACTCGAGTTAAGGGGAGAGCTCCAGCACCAAGCGGGTACAGGAGTGGTCTGCAGCTTTATTCACACATCTAAATATTTATACAGTTTTCAGTCAATAGGCAAAAGAAGAAAAGAGAAGTGACAAGAAAAAGGGAAGTGACAAGCAGTAATTTCCAACAGATGTGTCAAGGTAGGGGCGTGTCATGTGTCTCGTGAGAGGGCATGCAATGTGTGGAAATGTGTTCTCTTTCAGTTGAAGGCCCTTCCTCATTCGGGGGTTTATCTCTGGCTTAGAGTCAAGAACAGTAACCATCTTGTGTAAAACAGGAACTATCTTGCTAGTTCTGGGAATTGGCTAAACCACAAGAGTCAAAAAGAGGAACTATCTTGTGTAAAACAGAGACCATCTGCTCTCTGGCTTGCAGTCAAGAACAGGAACTTTGTCTTAAAACAGGAACTATCTGCTGGTTCTGGGAATTGGCTGAAGCACAGGAAGGGGTGATCAATGAACTAAGATGCCAGGTGCAGTGTGTCTTACAGTTAAGAACAGGAACTACTTCTTAAAACAGGAACTATCTGCTGCTGGTTCCCAGAATTGGCAGAACCACAGAAATGTGTGGTCAATGAACGGGGGTGCCAGAGGCAGGGTGTCTTGCTTGTGGGTCTGAAGACAAAATGGTTGTCACACACAAAATGGGTGCTTGTCTGAATGAAAAAAATGGCTGTCAGGCAGAAACAGGGAAATGATGGGGCACAATTGTCAATTTTATTTCCACATTCCCTCCTTGCCCCAGAGTGTACCTACATTATATCTCAATTTGCATGGGATCGTCTATACATTCTTGTAGCATAATTCTTTCCCTTTCTCTCTGCTGGACAAGTGGTTTAGGAATGCAGTTTGCAGCGCATAGACCGCACAGGGCAGGACCACATTGGATGCAAAGGCAGCATCCAGTTATTATCAGGAATATTATACCTCCTGCTGACAACAGTTGCCATCCCCAGGACGATATTATCTTCCAGAACCAATCAGACCACGTCCAAGTGCCAGGTTCGTGATGTAAACTTACGGCTATCTTGTGTAATTTTGTTATGGCCGTGTACACAGATGGGGAATTATCAGGAATAAATATACAGCAGCTAGAGCCTATAATTTGACAGGCTCCGCCTCTGTCAGCCAGGATGATGTCAAAGACAAGGCAATTTTGGAGAGTAACCAATCGTATGGCGGACTGCTCCTGGGTTAAGCTCCCCAGGGCAGACGCCGTCTGGTTTACAACAGCCTCTAAGGTCCTTGTCAACCTGCGTATAAGCTTGCTGTTCTGTACAGGGCCAACAAAGAAGAAGAACCCTTTGTTAAAATCTGCATACTGTTCCCATGAGGTTTCTGTTTGGTCAACCAAGGAGGTATCGATCGTTCTTTTATGTCTGACATGGGGTACTAGGTGGTCTCGGTGGTAAGTGGATGGGGCCACAAAGACAGGGGGTAACAGGAATGCTATATAGCAAGTTCCCCCCCAGTTCAAGGGCAGCTGCACATAGGCCGTTTGGCCACAGACGAAATAAGTATGGCGAGATGCTAGAAATGAGGACTTTCCTCTGTCTTCAAAACTTATAGTGGTATGACAGTCACTGTGTCCTAATGGAACAGAGCCATTTTGCTGGATGCACAGGTGTCCTTTTACTGGTGAGACCGAGATGGAAGGGGGACCAGCATTCTTTTTAGGTTTGGTATTTAACATCTTGTAGGACATGGTCATGTTCCCTTGCTTGTATTCTTCACTTTCTAGGACTGTACCTGTCGCCTGAGGATTTCCATCCTCATTTGGGTAACAGGCAGCATTAAGTACCTTGTTTAAGTCCCCCCAAGGCCACCCATTCTTGCATGAATTATTTCCGTCAGGGCAGGAGGTGGGGGTAGTATCGTCAGCTGTTATTAGGGTGAACCAGGCTTCACAAGTCCCATTATAGGAAAATGGAAAGGGGAAAAGAGGCATCCCTCCCTTTTTCTGATGAGGTGGGAGGCGGCCACATATCCAGCAATTTGTACTATTGCTGGCCTGATGAGTGTAGTGTAACATCTGTATAAAGGTATTGTTTTGCAAGGCTAGTCTATGGGCTTGTTCATGAGGGGGTAGGTCATGATATGTGTGTTCCTGAGTGCTGTTGGGTGCATGAGAGGTGTGTGGTGTTGGAGGAAAAACAGTGTGGAGGATCCAACCAAGACACGTCATAATGGTTATGAAGAAAAACAATATCATTAAACATATGATAGAACCACTACGCAATTTCTTAAAGTTCTTGTTTCTGCGTTTCATTCTATCTTTTTCCCACATAGTCAAGGTGTTTAAATCCATCCCCATGCTCCAACCGCTTCACCACTGGACCTGCGCCCAGTGGGCTTAAATAGCCAGAGCCGGATGGCAGACCTCAACTTTGATTTATATTCTTGTTGTGGGGTCAGTTCCAAGGGCACAAAAGATTGTTCTGTTACAATGTCACTAGGGTTGGCAGTGTCACCGGCAACAGTGTCTCTGTCCAAAATATTTCCGGCAGTGGCTCGCGTGTAGCCAGCCCTTCTTGCCTTCGACCTTCATCGCCGTCCGCGTGGTTAGGAGCCCGAGCTTCGGAGTCTTCCACCTGGGCTGAAGAGGACTGGTCCTGTCGAAGTTTCTTATCATCACCCAGTCGCCGGGTCGAATGGTGTGTCTCCAGGGGCGGTTTTGTCAGGGAAGGCTGCAGCGACCTGTGAACGACAAGATTGGAGTGCAGACATCAAGGAAGCCAGGTAATCAGTTAATATTCTGCTGTCTACATCAGTAA
The DNA here is from genome assembly GCF_964261635.1 of Lissotriton helveticus. NCBI lineage: Eukaryota > Metazoa > Chordata > Amphibia > Caudata > Salamandridae > Lissotriton > Lissotriton helveticus. Next base: position 1,107,454,887 of record NC_136067.1, read on the forward strand.
TTCTTTTAGGCATTGGCGTACCCCACATATTTGGTGGTCTGCCAAAGACCACCTCATACGGAGATAGACCGGTTTTGGAATGTGCTACCATACGCATGTAGAAGAGGGCAACCGGTAAGGCTACCATCCAGTCCACGCCTTTGTCTGTACATATCTTGGCCAATTTTGTCTTCAAAGTCTGGTTGTGTCTCTCTATTAGACCTGCTGCTTGAGGATGTCTTACACAGTGAAATTTCCAAGTGTACCCTAACAGAAGAGACACTTGCTTCATGAGTTCAGAGGAGAAGGGCTGGCTGTTGTCTGAGTAGATGACGCGGGGCAACCCATATCTCGGGAAATATTCTCTTACTAGTTGCTTAGCAGTTGTCGTTGCAGTGTAATCTGGGACGGGTTAGGCTTCTGTCCATCTGGTCAGAGCATATACTACAACTAGCACATACTTGTGACCTCTACATCTCTCCATCTGGATATAGTCCATTTGGAGAACTTCAAATGGATGGTCAGGGGGTTGGAATCCACCCTGCTCCACCTTTGTGCCTTTACCTGGGTTGAACTGATTACAAATCATGCACGTTTTAACTTTTTGTTTGGCTGCAGCTCTCAAATGTTTGTTGTGCCATATGTTCTGTATGCTGTCTAACATTGCTTTTTCTCCCAGATGCGCTGGTCCATGTATGGTGTTTATTATAACCTGTACCATAGCATCCGGCAGAAACCATACTGCTCTTTCAGGTGTCATCCAACCCTGATCTGTAAGGACCCCTCCGTTTTCCTTCCATTCTAGCAGTTCCTGTGGTGTGGTGTGACTTTGGACATCCTGGATGTCAGAAAAGGGGTCTCGTATTGCGTATTGGTGGTGTAGTATATTCAATTCTGTGTTTGCTGCTAATTTGGCTGCACTGTCTGTTGAATCATTTCCTTTTGATATTTCATCGGTTCCTTTTGTGTGCGCTTTACACTTTAATACTGCAACTTTCGCTGGTAACTGACTGGCCTCTAAGAGGGCAGTGATGAGAGTAGCATGCTGTATTTTAGACCCGTGTGATGTGAGGAATCCTCTCTCTTTCCATAATGTGCCGAAGTTGTGTACAACCCCGAAAGCGTACTGTGAATCAGTGTACATGTTAACTGATTTTCCTTTTGCTAAGTGACATGCTCGTGTTGGTGCTATGAGTTCGGCTGCTTGTGCCGACAGTATCTCTATCTTGTGTGCTTCCAAAGTGTTTGTACCATTTGTGACGGCATAGGCTGCTGCTAGTTCTCCAGTGGGGAGTCTCATGCAAGAACCATCAACAAAAGGTGTCATTTCTGCCTTAGAAAGGGGAGTATCTTGTAAATCTGGTCTGGGTTTGGTCACTAAATCAATTATGTCAATACAATCGTGAAGTTGTTCAGTAGGAGAGGTCAGTGGCAACAGTGATGCTGGGTTTAAAATGTTGCATAGTCTAATCTCAATATGTGGCTGAAAAAGCGTCATCTCATATACGGTGAGTCTGGCTAGTGTCAGATGCTGTATTTGTGTTCTGTTTAGCAGAAGTTCTACAGCGTGTGGGACCTGCACTATCAAATGATGTCCCAATACAATAGCATCGCTTTGTCTAATAGCTTGTGCAGTAGCTGCTACTGATTTTAGACATGCAGGCAATGCTTGTGCTACTGGATCTAATGTACTTGAAAAATAACCACATGGTCTATGTTTGTCTGCTTGAAGTTGGGTCAGGACTGATAGTGCTGTACCTGAGTTTTCTGTTACAAACAAGGTAAAATCTTTGGTGTAATCAGGTGTTGCTAACACTGGGGCTTGACACATAGCCTTTTTAAGAGACTGAAAAGCTTGCGTGTGTTCATCTGTCCAGGGTAATTGTGGAGTAGCGCCAGCTTCGAGTGTTGTCAGCTGCACTAATGGTTTAGAAATGAGTGCAAATTGCGGGATCCACTGTCTACAATATGAGGTGAGACCAACAAAAGCTCGAACTTGTTTCTGTGTTGTTGGTTGTGGTATTTGTTGTATGAGCTGGATGCGTTCCTGTGTAAGCTGCCTACCCTCCTTTGACAGCAAGTGCCCTAAGTATGCCACTTGCTGTAAACAAAATTGGAGCTTACCAGGGGAAACTTTATGGCCATTCTCAGCTAAGAATTTTAGTACCAGCAATGATGCTTCAGCACAGGCTGGGTCAGATCTGGCCGCAATGAGGATGTCATCAACATATTGCAACAATGCAGTGTCAGGGGGCATTTCAATAGTATCCAATTGTCTTTTTAACGCTTGCCTATATACACTTGGGCTTTCGGTAAAACCTTGGGGAGCTCTTGTAAATTGGAAGCTTCGTCCTTGTAGGGAGAAGCCGAAAAGGTATTGGCTGTCTGGGTGAATGGGTATACTGAAGAATGCGTTTTTTTATCATTTTCTTCTTCATCCCTAATGCGATTTTGGTGGTATTGTAGCATTTGTAACACCTGTGGTGGTGTATGTGCTTGTCAGGAACTTTCTACCTTCAGTACTCTTTCCTTTATAGCTGGCAAGGCGTTGTCTACTAATTTGGAAACAAACAGATGCGGGTAAGCTTCGCTTGTCGGCGTAAGGCCGCTATTTACCGCAAAACATTTTTCAAGTCTGGTGTAATAATCTCCTATGTCTTCACCATGTTTCTGTTTGCAGGAGGAAATGGTATCCCAGTCCTCCTTTTTCACTGTCAGTAACTGTGGTAGCACCTTTAAAATAGTGCCAGGAAGTGCTTTTAGTTTGTCTCCTATACCTTGACCTGCTATTCTAGTATTTTCGTCATTCTGAAGTTCGGTCCATCTAATGTGTTCACCTGCTACTTCCCAATCTTTTTCTCTTAGTTTGTCATATATACCCGATGGCAACAATAATTTCAGAATTGCTGTGATATCAGAAAGAGTATATGTTCCCATCATTAATACATCTCCTAATTCTTTAAAGAATCCAGCAGGATCCTTTGAGTGGGAGGGAACCATCTCTTTTATCCTTAGTAACTCAAGTTTTGTCAAGGGTACATAAATAAAAACGGGTTGTAGCGCGCCATTCGTGTCAGCTCTGGGGTGGACCTCTCTCATGGGGAACTGGCGTGTTTGAGGAAGTCTATTAATTGGTCAACAAGTATTATTGAAAGATTTATATTCAGTCGTTTTCTGGTATTTCTGTCTAAAATCTATAAATGTGTTCAGAAAAACTGACCTATTGTGGAGGAACATGTTATCAGCGCAGTCAGACAGAAAATCTTCGAGTCTTGGATCATGTTTAAAATGAGTGTCATTGAGTGTGATGAGATGTTGTACCATGTAGAGACTTGCTAATCTTTGATGTGAGCGTGGTAATGCTAGAAAAAGTTGGGCTATGAGATCATTGTCATATATCTTATATTGAGAGACCCATAGGGTCACAGTTCTGGCTATTTCCTCCTCCTCCGGTGTAAGCGGAGGTTCCTGGTCTAACCAGTAGTCTAATGCATTGGATGTATTTTCAAATAACTCATCTGGAGATGACCAATCCGAGTGACCTTGGAGGAATGTAGGCGAGAGTGTTCGTGAATTAGGGGCGGAAGAACGAACTGGTAAGACTTTTTCAGTAGGTTCAGTAATTTCCTCCTCAAGTTTCTTATTCTCTTCATTTGTTTACAAGTTTTACAGAATACGGGTCACCTTACGGGTGAACCTGTCTAGTGCATCATTTATAAGTTCTAGACTAGTGTGGTCGGATGCGGAATCTAATAAGTCAAAAAGTGAAACTGGTACATTTCTTTCCTCTGCTTGTATGTGTTTTATGAAACAGCAAAGGAGGAACCTATACATGTGCATTTTTACAGGGTGTGATCTTCTTGTAGTCATAGCGTTAATGGCTCGTGAGTTCTCTCCAGTACGAAAAAACTCAGAGGCCGCTTGAAGAAACGTGTCAATTGCTGGTAGATGTCTTATTTCTTCCCAGGAGTCATAAAGTATTTTACTTATTCGGCCCGCCTCCCCTGTGTTGCTCGGAGTCGGGTCATAGGGACAGTCGGGAATTGTTTTACCTGGGTCTGGACCTACGGCACCCCCTTCTGGAATGAGAGGTGGTGCTTTATGTTGTAAAAGGGGTGGCGGAGGCAGAGGGTGTTGAATTACTGGAACCTCATATGGAGGTGGAGTATCTAAGAGGAAATTGGTGAAAGTATCCTCTGGTGATGGGGCGGTAGGTTGTGTCTTAGGTGGTGCAATGTTAAGGTTTTCAGGTGCAGATGGCAATACAGGATAAAAACCAGTAGAAATGGCTGATTGTTCCCTTTTATTCCTTTCACTAACTACTTATTTCCGTTTTCTTGTAACTGTTCTTTCTTGGCCTGCTCTGACATTCTCTTACCCTTTTCAACTTTATGCAATTTCTTTTGTTGCCTCCTATGGGCTTCTTTTCTCCATAATTCCACCGAGTCACTTTGTGACTGGCGGACTCCCTTTTTCTTCCACAACTGTTCCTCTAATTTTATAATACATTCCATGTCAAAAAATACCATTTTCAGGCCATCTATATCTGTGTTCTAGGTCTTTAGTATAATCCACCCATAAATCACAATAAATAATTGCACCGACACCATGTTTTGCATACATGAAGTGTCCTGGAGTATCCCGAGGAGGAAGGGGAATTTCCTTCTCAAGAATACTCCTTTTGGTTGCTATCTTACGTATTTTCGAGAAAATAGGCATGATGGCAAGACTTTTCAAAGATTTAGGAAAAAGAAAAACAAATAGAACATATATCTTTACCGTACCCACGAAAGTGGTGAGTCCGTCTTTTATACTAGTTTAGCAGTCCTCACCAAAGATAGGTGAGAAACCAACAAAAACATGTATCTTTACCGCACCCACAAAAGCTGTGGGTTCGTCTTTATACTTTTCAGCAGTACTCACCGAAAAAATAACTGGAAGGCCTCTTGAAGATCTTGAAATGCGTGCAGCTTCTAAGGTGGGGCTCGCAGAACCTCGGACTCGGCTCTGGTTCAGGACGTTCCGCAATTTTCCTCACCGCCTCGTGTGGATGACGGGTCGCAGTCGGTCCCCCTCTTCGCCTCGAGGGAGTTAGCAGGAATTCCCCGCGTTTGTGCACTTTGAAGTCCGTCAAAGGTCAGGAGAGGACAGTACTGGGTCCAATATCGCCGGCGCGTGGGGAAAAGGGAACGTTCCTGTTCGGGCACCAATTAATGTGAATTTCTATACTTAATACTCATAATTTCAGTCAAAGCAAAGGGAGGAGTCCGTGGTGCTCGAGTATAAAAAAAAAGGTCCAGTAACTCGAGTTAAGGGGAGCGCTCCAGGACCAAGCGGGTAGAGGAGTGGTCTGCAGCTTTATTCACACATCAGAATATTTATACAGTTTTCAGTCAATAGGCAAAAGAAGAAAAGAGAAGTGACAAGAAAAAGGGAAGTGACAAGCAGTAATTTCCAACAGATGTTTCAAGGTAGGGGCGTGTCTTGTGTCTCGTGAGAGGGCATGCAATGTGTGGAAATGTGTTCTCTTTCAGTTGAAGGCCCTTCCTCATTCGGGGGTTTATCTCTGGCTTAGAGTCAAGAACAGTAACCATCTTGTGTAAAACAGGAACTATCTTGCTGGTTCTGGGAATTGGCTGAACCACAAGAGTCAAAAAGAGGAACTATCTTGCTGGTTCTGGGAATTGGCTAAACCACAAGAGTCAAAAAGAGGAACTATCTTGTGTAAAACAGAGACCATCTGCTCTCTGGCTTGCAGTCAAGAACAGGAACTATGTCTTAAAACAGGAACTATCTGCTGGTTCTGGGAATTGGCTGAAGCACAGGAAGGGGTGATCAATTAACTAAGATGCCAGGTGCAGGGTGTCTTACAGTTAAGAACAGGAACTAGTTCTTAAAACAGGAACTATCTGCTGCTGGTTCCCAGAATTGGCAGAACCACAGAAATGTGTGGTCAATGAACGGGGGTGCCAGAGGCAGGGTGTCTTGCTTGTGGGTCTGAAGACAAAATGGATGTCACACACAAAATGGGTGCTTGTCTGAATGAAAAAAAATGGCTGTCAGGCAGAAACAGGGAAATGATGGGGCACAATTGTCAATTTTATTTCCACAGATTCACGCAGGCCATACTTGTGTAACCGCACTGGAGTATAGTAATAGCGTTGGAGATATCTATAGTGAATGATACGCAGCCTGCTATTTGAAGAGACCCCTTCGGTCTGTTTACAGCAATAGGTCCATTGTTCATCAGTTAGCTCCTGGCCCAGATCCAACCCCCACTTAGCCCGGGAAGCACAAGGTGAGTATTCGTGATCAACATACAGTGAATGGTAAAGTGTAGACACTGAGGCCCCCATTAGGATGGCGGGGGCGGGCTTTGCTCGCCCGCCACCCTTGTGGAAAACGGGACCGCCCACCTTAAGGGCGGGAGTCCCGATGTTTGCATTAGGATGCGCCCGCCACAGTGGCGGGCGCATCCCCCATTTTAGGTCTCGCCTATCCCATTCCGCAAGGAATGGATAGTCGAGAATTATAGTAGGCAAAATAAGTTCTCAAACCATCGGGCAAATTTCAAACAGTTCACGTGAACACAAGCATGTGCATTTCCCCACATCAAAGCCATTAGCCTCCCTCCCACAGGCTTCCCCAGTGTGCGCAGTGCGCATTGGCCTCAATTCTCCTCCCCCAATTGCTTTCACTTTCACGGCCACTTCAAAGGGATCCTTTCCCTGCCGCTTTTTTTTCTTTCGGCGATGTTCTTGTTTAGACGTGTGCTGTGTTGAGGGCGCCTTCCACTCCTTAACTCTGCATTACTGTTTTCACTTTCACGGCCGCCAGGCCGTGTCATGCATTTCTCCTCTCACCAGTGACATTGTTTTCAAATATGTTACACATGCCGTGCAGCGCTTTGTTTACTACTTTGTTTATTGTAAGCTCTAAATCTTTGATACAAAAGCAGCATGTTTTTGTCCGTTACAGCTTTGTCTGCAATCTGCTTGCTTTTATATTTATTTGGCTTCTTTAAACACATCGCAAAGTTAATTTTTTATAGGAGTGCCTTTCCTGAACTTTTTGTTGCTTTTGCTTGCCCACATCGCATAGTTCGATTTTGAGTTTACTGAATACTTTTAGCTATTATCTGTGCGTCTTCTATACTATGCAAAGCTTAGCCAGTGCTCACTACACCCTGACTGGCAGCACCAGGACATGCAGCATAGTGAAAGAGAGAGATAGGCTAATGTGCGGAGCGGCCGACTTCAGAACTACAGGACTTGTTAAAACGAACTGTGAGCTGTGTGTTGTTTTATCCAGAATGCCTCCTCTCACCCGCCCCCTCTGCGCAAATGTCTTCCTCTTTCATTCTTTCCTTGCTCTACCCCGCCTCCTCTCCCCCGCCCCCCTTTGCGCTATCCCTGCTTAATTTGTGACTGGAAAGTACCGGGACTTGTAATTTAACATAATTTGTATTGCGCGAACTCGACTCCAAGGTATCAGAGTGCTTTGCATGAGCACAAGTTGCATTACAGAAGGACACAGTATATATATTTTTTAAGGCACGGGCAGATTTGCAGAGAATCACAGGCTCGAACCTGGTTCCCCAGCTTCAAACTCGGCTGCTCTGAATATTAAGCCACTTCTTAGCTCTGCATTACTGTTTTCACTTTCACGGCCGCCAGGTCTTGTCTCGCATTTCTCCTCTCACCAGTGACATTGTTTTCAAATATGTTACACATGCGGTGCAGCGCTTTGTTTACTACTTTGTTTATTGCGTGTGAGGTAAGCTCTAAATCTTTGATACAAAAGCAGCATGTTTTTGTCCGTTACAGCTTTGTCTGCAATCTGCTTGCTTTTATATTTATTTGGTTTCTTTGAACACATCGCAAAGTTAATTTTTTATAGGAGTGCCTTTCCCGAACTTTTTGTTGCTTTTGCTTGCCAACATCGCATAGTTTGATTTTGAGTTTACTGAATACTTTTAGCTATTATCTATGCGTCTTCTATACTATGCAAAGCTTAGCCAGTGCTCACTACACCCTGACTGGCAGCACCAGGACATGCAGCATAGTGAAAGAGAGAGATAGGCTAATGTGCGGAGCGGCCGACTTCAGAACTGCAGGACTTGTTAAAACAAACTGTGAGCTGTGTGTTGTTTTATCCAGAATGCCTCCTCTCACCCGCCCCCCTCTGCGCAAATGACTTCCTCTTTCATTCCTTTCTTGCTCTCCCCCGCCTCCTCTCCCCCGCCCCCCTTTGCGCTATCCCTGCTTAATTTGTGACTGGAAAGTGCCGGGACTTGTAATTTAACATAATTTGTATTGCGTGAACTCGACTCCAAGGTATCAGAGTGCTTTGCATGAGCACAAGTTGCATTACAGAAGGACACAGTATATATATTTTTTAAGGCACGGGCAGATTTGCAGAGAATCACAGGCTCGACCTGGTTCCCCAGCTTCAAACTCAGCTGCTCTGATTGTTAAGCCACATCCTCTTGGGCATGCAACCCCTGAACACGCAACGGCACGTACCCTTTTATCCTGGACAGACTTCACACAGATACCACATGAAAGCGGCCGCAAAAGTGAACACATTTTCTTTTTCGCATCGTTGAGGAGTACATGTTTGGGACCCAGACTATCTATATGGTGCATTGAAGCCTATCAAAATATTATATTAGGAGTGGTAACCAGTGCGACTCCTCTCCAATCTGGCAGCCATGATGATATAATGTTGCAGTGAAAAGGTCGCAGCCCTTGCATTTTTAATCACGAGTGACAACTGACCAATGACTCCTTTTTAAAACGAACTGTGAGCTGTGTGTTGTTTTATCCAGAATGCCTCCTCTCCCCCGCCCCCCTCTGCGCAAATGTCTTTCTCTTTCATTCTTTCCTCACACACCCTCACAACCTCACCCCCTCACACTCCCAAACACCCTCACCCTCACACACCACATCACTCAGGAACATCACCACATCAATCAGGGGCACCACCACATCACTCAGGGACACCACCACATCACTCAGGAACACCACCACGTCACTCAGGAACACCATCACATCACTCAGGGACACCACCACATCACTAAGGGGTACCACTCAGGGGCACCACCACATCACTCAGGGACACCACCACATGAGTCAGGGTCACCATCACATCACTCAGGGTCACCACCACATCACTCGGGGACACCACCACGTCATTTGGGGACACCACCACATCACTCGGGGACACCACACCATCACTCAAGAATACCACCACATCACTCAGGAACACCACCACATCACTCGGGGACACCACCACATCACTCAGGGACACCACCACATCACTCGGGGACACCACTATATCACTCAGGAACACCACTACATCACTCAGGAACACCACCACATCACTCAGGGGCACCACCACATCACTCAGGGACACCACCACATCACTCAGGGACACCACCACATCACTCAGGGACACCACCACATCACTCGGGGACACCACCACATCACTCGGGGACACCAGCACATCACTCGGGGACACCACCACATCACTCTGGGATACCACCACATCACTCAGGGGCACCACCAAATCACTCAGGGGCACCACCAAATCACTCAGGAACACCACCACGTCACTCAGGGGCACCACCACATCACTCGGGGACACCACCACATCACCCGGGGACACCACCATATCACTCGGGGACACCACCACATCACTGGGGACACCACCACATCACTCGGGGACATCACCACATCACTCGGGGACACCACCACATCACTCGGGGACACCACCACATCACTCAGGGACACCACCACATCACTCAGGGACACCACCACATCACTCGGGGACACCACCACATCACTCTGGGACACCACCACATCACTCTGGGACACCACCACATCACTCTGATACACCACCACAACACTCAGCCCAACCACATCATCACTCAGCACCACAACAGCACTGTCCTTGCTTGCTACCAACAAGCATTGCCATAGCCAATAGGACTCGCATTAGGAAAGTGTAAGCTATTGGCTTTGTGAATAACAATGCTATTAATTTATATAGTTTCAAAGCCAACACCTATAAAAAAAAAGTGTCATTTATAATACCAATAGCTCACACTTTCCTAATGCGAGACCTATTGCATTGCAAATGCTTGTTAACATTGTGGTGGACGGTGCTCACTGCACCGCCCGCCACAATGTTAAAAATGTATGCGTGCATTTGCATAAACAAAGCGGCAGGCACCGCGCGGTGCCTGCCACTTTGTTTATGCAAATGCTGGGGGGTACCACAGGTACCCCCCGTGTGTACCCCCCACCCCTCCTTCACTCGGGGGCCCGCAGGGGGCCCCCAGAGTGAAGACCGCATGCCTCCGCCACGGAAAGGCATCCGATTTGGCCCACCATAATATGGCTGGCGGTGTCTATTAGACACCGCCACCATATTAATCCTTTTCCACCCCGGCCGCAAGGCGACTGGGGCGGAAAAGCGGCGGACGGTCTCTCCGTCCGCCGCGGTCCCCCCCCCGCCATACTAATATGGCGGGGGGGCATTTGGGAGTGGATGTCGGGCGGATTGCCCCCGCCAGGCCAGCGGTGGGGGCAATCCGCCCGACATCCTAATGGGCCCCTAACTGACTAGCGGTATCTGCCTGAAGCACACGATGTAGAGGCAGCAGGGTGGGAGGCTCTGAGGGGTGTAATCCCAACTTGCAGATAATTTCGCAGCCTAAGCATACGTTTATACTTTTTGCAAAGTATGCAAAAAGGTTATGAGGAAAAGAAACCGTGCTCACTCCTGATGCTCGGGTTAGCCAGAGAGTATTTTCCTGTCCATTGGGAGTCATGCTTTCTTCATTGCATCAGCATTTGTATGCAAAGTCATGGTAGGCCCTTTACTGCCAAACTTAAATCTTTGAAGATTAATGTCGCTGCACAGAGCATTCAAGATGGGTGAGGAAGTGATGCAATTTTGACCCCAGCGTCCGAGCAGCATCATATCCCACTGTGGTCAGAATGGAATGCCACAGCGAGGCCTACTTCCTGCCAAAGTAATGCTCTAGAGAAAATAACATCATTTCCGCAAGGCAACGCCGCCTTTCGGGTACAAATGCCACATAAATGCATACATACAGACGAATAAACAGAAAACCGAACTCAGAGGTACAGGGGTTTCCCAAAACACAAATTTATTTTGTGCAACAGTGAAAACTCTATTAGATAACTCTGGGAATGTAAAGCAAAAACGTTTATTAAGAACATAGCATCTGCATTATATTTTTGTCCACATTTTTTGAGATTGAAATTTTATAAACAAAGAAATAAGAAGTAAACACTTCTTGTGCCTCTGCAGTGCTTAGGTTGTGAAATAATATGTGCCAAGGCCCTTGTCAGAAGGATACTGCAACTGGTGCCACCCATTGCCCCCCTATGAAACCACTGGGGATTTTTTCTAGTTTTGTTTTTATTGCTATGCAGAGGTACTCTTTAGACCTTGCCTCACAGACTGCACAAGCTGTCTGCTTATGGAAAGACACAGGGGTATATTTAGTAGGAAATGGCGCAGCGCGACGCTGCGAGCAATTTGGCAGAACTGTCCTGCGTCATTTAATAAATGCAGGGAAGTGCCGTATTTACAAGCATACGGTGCACCCCTGTGTTTTCTCTTGCGCTGGCACAAAAAATAGCTGCCCAGCGCCAGCACAGACACCCTTACACCATAGTGCAAGGATGTCTGCGTTGCCGGGATAATTGTTTATGTGCAGGAAGGGAAACCTTCCTGCACATAAAAAATCATTAAAGGTGATTTGTTCTTTGTCTGTGTGCTGCAGGATGCAGCGCACAGAGAAAGAGCAAAACCGAGGAGAAATAACATTATTTCTCCTCTTTGCCCCAATCTAACGCCTGCTATACAGTGATGTTTGTTTTTGGTGCTGCCTCAGATTTACAGAGCCTTATAAATCTGAGGTAAAGTCAAAAAGCAATGGGTGTTGCGGTGGACCTCCCACAGCAACACCCATGGCACGCCCCTTTCAAGCAGATACCTGCGTGAAAGGGGACAATATTTACAAAGCAGGGTTAAACCACACAAAGTGGCTTAACGCTGCTTTAAAAATATGGAGCAGGGCATTGCGCCACTGAAACTTTGCAAAAGTGACGTTCCAGTGGCGCAATGCCCTTGAAAATGTGCCCCCTAATGTCAGCCTACAGTGGGCTTATAGTCTGCCCATTGCTCAACATTGGTTGGCTTTACTGTCACCCTCACTTGATTGCTTTTATTCATAAGCTTATATGAGCTCTATTGACTTTGTCAATGCTTTTTTTTACTAAAGTAAATATTGATCAAGCACTGCATTTTCCCAGGCCATCAGAGCCGATAATAGTTTTTGTTTGGCTAGTGGCTGGAACCAAACTATACCTGACTGAAGAGCCCTAACTAGGGCAAAACCGGCCCTAGGTTGCTTGTATTCTGGTTCAGGGATGACCTGGCCAGGCAGTTCAGCCTGGACTGTTCCAATTAGCAGCAGGTTAAAGACTGATTTGCATATGTCTGGGTGCAAACTGAGATGGGATGGTGGGCAAAAAATGATGAATTAGGATGCGGCAGAGCGATTAACATGGCTGAGATTTATTCAAGCATTTCACTCATCACCTTGTTGTTTTTGCATTTGCTGCCCTAAGTGCGCCAGGTGAGTCCAGATGTGGGTACCTGGCCCACTGTGCCACTGGAACCAAGTTATACCTACAAGAAGAGCTCTTACAAGTGTGAAACTGGTCTTAGGTTGCTTGTGTTCCGGCTCAAAGAGGACCTGGCCTGGGATTTCGGGCTGGACTGTTCCCATGAAGAGCAGGGTCAAGGCGGATTTGCACATGGCTGGGTCCAAACTGAGATGGCATGGTGGGCAAAAAACAATGGATTGGGATGTGGCCCAAGCAATGCCCATGGCTGAGATTAATTCAAGCATTCCATACATAACCTTGTTGTTTTTGCATTTGCTGCCCTAAGTGGTGGGGTATGCCACAATGTGGTTCCCTGGCTCACTGTGCCACTGGAACGAAGCTATACCAGATTGAAGAGCCCTAACTTTGGTGAAAGCGGACATTGGCTGCTTGTGCTCCGGTTCAGGGATGACCTGGCCTAGCGGTTCGGGCTGGACTCTTCCCTTGAGGAAAAGGGTCAAGACTGATTTGCATCTGGCTGGGTCCAAACTGAGGTGATATGGTGTGCAAAATAATAGTAGATTGGGATTCTATCCCAAGTGATTACCAGTGGCTGAGATTAATTCAAGCATTCCATCCATCACTGTTTTGTATACTTATTGTGTTGCCCTAAGTGGGACAGGTATGTCCAGAAATGGGTCACGTGCACACTGTATCACTGGAACCAAGCTGTACCCGGCTTATGAGCCCGCAACTTGGGCAAAGCAAGTCCTGGGTTGCTTGTGTTCCGGTTCAAGGAGGACCTGACTGGCTGGACTGTTCCTATTCAATCAGGGCCAAGAATTACTTGCATATAGGTGGGTCCAACATGAGGTGGCATGGTGTGCAAACTAACAATGGATAGGGATGTGACCTGAGTGATTATCAGTGGCTGAGATTAATTCAAGCATTCCATCCATCACTGTTTTGTATACTTTTTGTTTCATGAACCTGGCATCATGCATTGATTCAAGCAAGATAAACAAGTGAGTTACTGACTACAATTCGTGGGACTTCATGGCCTTCAGTCACCCCTCATTTTTAAAAATTCTGTTAAAAGTGTACAGCTGCATGGGAAGGCTTGGCTCTCGATGTGTTGTTAATAGGTTTTGGTCCTAGGACTCCTCTCCTTTTCGTTTTCCATGTCTTTGTTTTGATGACTGCTAAGGTGACGCAGACTACCCAGCCAGTAGGGTCTGATTAAATGGTTGGAAACTCAGGGGCATATTACCAACAAGTAGCAATATTTATCGCTAAATAGCCTTAGCGACGATATTTTTATCGCTGCCTATCGCTGGATATGTTAGCGGAGAAAACATGCTATTAGCAACGTTTTTCTCCATTGTGCTAAAATATCCAGCGATAGCGGCGAAATGCGTGAATATCGCTGAGAATACAGCGATATTCACGCATTAGCGACGAAATGCTCTTAGCCATGTTATCCACCTCCCATTGGATAACATGGCTAAGAACTGGTCTGAGCAGGCGTTGGTTTTTGGCGATAGTGGAAATATTTCCAACGCTACGCCTGCCTTGCTAATAGGCGATAGCGACGTTAGCGACTGCTTTCAGTCGCTAACAGGTTGGGTACGCCCACTTTGCATGTCATTAGCGATAAATATCGCTGACATGCAAAGCGGGCCCCTAAACCGCTGGCTATCGCCTAAAAGCTGTCGCTAACATCAGTTAGCGACAGCTTGCTAATAGAGCGATAGAATTATCGCCACTTAGCGGCCGAAAACGGCCACTAAACCGACGATAATTGCTTATCGCCACCCTTGGTAATATGCCCCTCAATCCCCTCAGAAGTGCGTGCAGTTGTCCATTCCTATTTTCTACACCCACCCACATCTGACAACACGAGGTGGAGCTTCACAATGGCGCATTTTTCTGTTGATGACTGTCATGATGGCACGGAATGTTCAGCCAACATGCTTCATTTAAATGCTTGAACCAAATTTGGAACATCGCCTCCAGCTGCTAGCTCTCCAACATGCCCAGTACCAAGGCCATGTTTCATGTTGCTACCCAGGCACTGCCCAGAGATGTTTTAAGGCAAGGGAAAAGTGTGCCACTTTCCAGAGCTTCCACACTGACACCTGAAATAGTGGCCTTTCATCTCAGCCTTTCTTCTCCTCTCTGCTTCCCTGTGTTTCCTACTGTCTCGCTTTACACAGTGTCATCGAAGTGCTTAATTTGAGACTGTGGTTTCCAGTGCTCAGCAACATCACTTAATTGGTTTTCGGTGCTCGGCACTGGCACTTAATATTTAACACCACACTGTTGTTTATGAATACAATATACATTAAAAATTACTAATACCTGCCTTCCCAGCCATTCCTTCAGCGTTGGAGACCTGGAATAATCTTAAGTGTCGCACTTGCAGGTGAGGGAGATGGCTAGTAGTTGTTTTGGGACCGACATTGGCAGCATGTCAGGGACAATGGGTTGTGCAAGCTGCAGTTGCCTCCTGGTCAGGGCCCTGGAACTTATTATTTTACAAATTAAGCACTGTCAGTCATCCTAAGGAATCCCTAGGCCCTGGGCAAGGCATATTTTGGCTGATTTGATGCAAGTCCTTTTCTGAAAGCCTAAGCATAATTCAATGTTATTTAACATCATGCTGGGTTGAATCAGGAGAAAATGTGTAAAAATATTTGAAGTTGTTCCGGAAATAGGTCCCCACATTATGTTTAGCGTAAGGCCCCAAACATTCTTAAAATGACTCTGGCACTACCCAGGGACAATAGCAAGGTTTCATGTCTCAGTGGTGGGCGTGGAGGATGTAAGGGGATGCAGCGTTTGTAAGCTGAAGGCTTAAAAGTGTCCAGCCGCTCTATGGTGACTACTATCCTATACTTTGGGCTTCTCGCCCGCTCAGTCCCTGAGAGTTTGAAGGCAAAATCAAACTACGCTTTCTTCCTCCACACTGAAACCTCTGCAGAAAAAAGCTCACTTTGCATAGTTTTCCAGATGGTTAGGGACTCTATGCACCTGGGGCCCCAGAGTCAGAACATCATCATATCCTACTGTGGTTTGAGAGGGGTCCCTCGGTAAACCCACTTCCCGACACAGCAATCTGTGTAAAAACACACACATCACATCATTGCTTCACATATAGAACAGAAACCCAAGTACACGTTGCAACCAAATTCCAAGATAATCCTGGCTGGGTTTCCCAAAACCTCATGAAAGCTACCTTGTTCGATGGTGAAATCAACGTTTTATAACACTATGAATGTAAAGTGAAAATGCATCTTGAAAATATAGCATGAGCATTATATTCTTGTTCACATTTTAGGAGATTGAGAGTTCATGAACCAGTAAATGCATCCATTTCTAACGATAATGGCATTACTCCTAGTCCTACTCCCTCGCCTTCCTTCAGCACAATTGAGGCCCCGCCTCCCACCCAGACCCACCCCCAGCATAAAAACTCTGCCCGCCCCCACCTCTACCTGTACACAAACAAGCCGAGCTAGCACTCAGTTGTACCGCACCGGGAGGGAGGGAGGGTCCTTGAAGGAAGGCGAGGGAGTAGGACTAGGAGTAATGCCATTATCGTTAGAAATGGATGCATTACCTCCCGTCCCTCCCTCGCCTTCCTTCAGCACAATTGAGGACATAGCAAGCAGAAGAAAACAGAGACGGACAACTGAGGGACAAAGAACACAAAACAGTGCCCCAAACACAGCAGATCAACATCCCTGGCCTCGCAAAGAGGACAAGACCACGAAGCCCAAACCCCCACCAGAGGAAAAGCCACCAAGGCTGGGGACCGAAACCAACAACCCCACGGAGCGGGGGAAGGCAAACACCGGAGCCGGACCAAAGCGAACAAACAGAGTCCGCCACCCGGAAGGACACCACAACCAGCAGGCACCACAGCAAAAAGAGGCCGGACAGCCAAACTGAGCAAACGAGAAACCACAGCCAAGGAAGGAGCAGGACAGAACACAGGCCAAAACCACCCCATGACAGAGCGAAAACGCCGAGCCGCCGGAGGGAAAAGGGACGGAACCGGACCCAAAACCAGCAGAACCCCACAGACCAGACAGAAGGGAACGTACAAGACAGGGCCCACAACACCCCTAAGCGCCCTGCAGGGGCGACAGCAACCAAAAAACCAAGGCCCGAGAGCCACAACCCAAGACCCCAAGGAGCCCAAAGGGAGGATCGGATAGGACATCCAACACCAGCAGCAAAGACCCCGAAGGGAAGGACCCGACAGGGCGGAGAAACAAACACACCAGACCCGGAAAAGAAAACCAGGCAACAGACCCCAGGCAACACGCAAGGAAGCCAGGAGTACCAAGAAGCAGGAAAGCCGCCCCCTGCACCCGCATAGGAGCCACCGACAATCCCAGAAGAGCCCCAGAAGGAGCGAACTGCTACACCAAAAGGAGGCCAGCACCACGGGAACAACACCCAGAGCAGAACCCCAGGCCCAAAGGCCAGCAAACACCAAGCATAGGACAGCCGAAAGGAGGACCGACAGGAAGCCCGCAAGCCACCACCAGCCGGCCGAGAACCCCCAACCCAGCCAAGGCCAGCCGCACAACCGCCAGGCAGCAGGGGCAAGCCCCGCACAGAACCCAGGTGAAGGGCCGGAACATCAAAGGGCACGGAACCCCCGGAAGGAATCCCCACCGAGCGCAACACAACCCGGACAGGAGGGGAAAACAAGGAGCCCAAGGCCAACAGGGAGCAACCAACAACCCCTGAGAACAGACCCACAGAGCCCGCACCAGAAAGGCCCGAACTACGTAAAAGGGAGGGCAGGGAAAGGCACACAGAAGAGCCAGAGGCTCAGGAGAGGGCCAGACGCCCCCCCCCGCCCCCAAAGACCCGGGACCCTAGTCCAGAGACCCGAACCGGGCCACCCAGGCCGACCCCGGAGCCACGAACAGGACCACCACAGGGAGGCCCCAAAGACCCACCAACAGTCCAGACCCAGGGAAGGAGAGAGAAAACCCAGGAGGAAGGAAGGACCCAGCATAACAGAACTGCCAGCACACAGGTCACCCACAGAGGCAGAGAGCCGACAGCCCCAGCACCCAGACCAGAGTCCACAGAAACAGGACGCAGGCAACCAAGGAACAAGGACCAGAACCCGGACCCACCCAGGAAGCGGCAAAGGACAACGCCACCGGAGTGTCGGACGGAGCCAACACCCACAGACCCGCAGAGAGCCCAGAAAGGACACCAGGGCAAGGCCAAAACGCCGCAACAGCCACCAGCAAGCGGACCCCCGGGAGAGCAGCAGGAACCAGAACAGGATCCCAAACCTAGCCAAGCCCGAACAGGCCGGCAACCGAAGCCACCACAAGTGAAGCCGGAGGAGCCAGTGAACACCGAGCCAGAAGGCAACAGAGGCCGAGCCACCAGGAGAGCCCCCCCGTGGATCGACCAACAAGGGCAGCAGGGACAACAGACCCCGGAGACCAACCCAACAGGAGCCAGAGTGACAGGCTCAGAAGAAGAAAACAATCCCAGGGAACACCGCAGAAGCCAGGCGCCCCAGCACCAGCAGCCACAGGACACGCCGGAGGAGCCCCCGGGGCCACAAGGCCGAACCCATGAAGGAAGAGAGACCAGGCACCCACCGGACAAGGGAACGGGGCTAGGCTCACAAGAGCGTCCGGACAAGCGGGAAGACCCAGTGCGAAGGCCCGAGGCCGAAGAGGAAGGATGCAACACAGAAACGGGCATACCCCACATAGAACCGCAGGAAACGCAGAAAAGAAGCAGTGACTGGGAAGAGGGGAGAAGCTACCCCAAAATACAGGGCACGCCAAAACCACCAGGAAGGGCCCGCGGAAAGGCAGCCAGAAGGGCCAACACACGGAAGGGCACAGGCCAAATCCAGGAGGAGAACCAGGACAGGCACAAAGCCGCCGGACACCCCAGCCACAGCAACAGAACGGAGCGGGCCCCAGACCCAAGCCCCACCAACAGGAACCCAGCAGACGGAACACATGGCAAGCAAACAGGACTCCCAGTCCAGCAGAGCCACCCAGCAGGAAGCGGAGACAGGCACTGGAGACAGCCAAACCATCTCCAAACCGGTGGAACCCGCACCAAGCCGACCCTGACAGGAACCCAACAGGGCAAGGCACACTGACCAAGAGGCAGTCAGCCAGGGCAAAAGAAACGGTCAAAACCGCGCCCACCCGAAAGACGGAGGAGAAACCCACAGCAGGGACCACGGAGAGGCCCCAGTGCAAGGCACGGGAGAAAGGCAGGACGCCCCAACCAAGGCAAGGCAAGCAGAGGGCCCAAGGAGGCGACATGCAGCCACCACGAACCGCCACCGCAAACCCCACGAAACCCAGCACCAAGGAGGGCACAGAAGAAGCCGAGAACAGGCCAGCCAGCGCCACGGCAGCAGCCAAGCAGAACAGGCCCACCAAGCAGCGCGGCCAGGACAGAGGCCAACCGCACCACAGGAGGAAAGAGGTGACCCACACCAAGAAGCAAAGCCACAGGAGGAAGACAGGGACGCGCAGCCCAGAAGCGAACGCCCTGGCGCAAACCGAGAGCGCAGATAAACCTGAAACCAATCAGGACCAACACAGCGCAGAAGGAAGAAGGAGGGCTGGGAAGAGACCGCCAAAGGCAGGCCGCACAGGAAACCGCCAAGCAACAGTCAGCAGGGCAGCACCACAGCGGACAAAGCCACACGCACCATGCACCCACAACAAGTACGAGCAATGCACGCTACACACAGCACCAACCCCCACCCCGGCACAAAAGGGCAAGCCCAACCGGGAGGGCCGGGGACACCATGGAAAGAAACCCACAGGCCCCGCCCAGCAGGAAACAGGAAAACCCAGCCGACCAGCACAGGAGTCCAGCGACCCACGGCCTGAACGCTCACCACCCCGGAGCCACACACAGAGCAGAGGCGGGAGAAGGATCCACACCCAAGGACCCAGGCGGGAACCATGCGCACACAGGACCAGCCGGTCGAGGACGGGACGCGGAAGGCATCAACCAAACCCCAGAACACAGGACAGGGCAGCCCCAATCAAGGCCAGCACCTTCATGAGACAAGAAAGGCAGAGCGACAAGGGCACCCCAGGGGGACCGGAGACCCAGCAGCAGAGGAAGAGGACACCAGTACGCCCCCAACCAACCCCCATGCAACCCCGTTAGGAGCAGACCCAGGGGCAGACAACCATCAAGGCTACCACCAAAGGGAACAAGGAGCAGCAGGACAAGAAGAGAAGCCATCCAGCGAAAACCAGTGCCACCAAAGGACTTCACTGAGGCACAGCACCAAGGCCGGTCGGCACACAACATCCACAGGGCAAGAAAAACGCACAAGCAGGCTGGAGAAACCACAGGCCGCAAACATGTAAATTATACAAAAACGCCTCAGCAGTGCGAAGAAACTGTCAGCGGCACACAAATCCAGAAGGCACGAAAAAGGACATGTGAAGCCGAGGAGCCGTGGATGGAAAAAGGCACAGGGAAGCCCCGGAAAACCCACACGGTGCAGTTCAGAGGAGCAGGGGGACCATAGCAAGGGGGCTGGGCCCCTGCCCCACACTGGGCAGCCGGCAGAGCGGCAGTCCCCGGGTGCAAGAAGCAATGCGCCCCGCCAAGAAACAAAAAAAGGAAACGGGCACAAACCCGTCCTACCTGGACTCCCGGAAGACAGCACACCGGGAGGAGGCAGCCACGCAGCCCGACCCGGAAGCGCAGCCCCAGCCACAGGAAGACCGCCGGACACCGCCGAGGATTCCTGAGCCACCGCTCCGCCCCCATACCACGAGGGAGACGAGGAGAGGAGGCACAGCCAGGAGAACGCTGCAGAGGGCACCGCCGCAGCAGAGAACCAGACCGAAGACTCCCCGGCACCGCCACAGAGAGGAGCTGAAAAGGTAAGTCTCACTAGGGAGACAGAAAAAAACAGGTAGAGGTGGGGGAGGGCAGAGTTTTTATGCTGGGGGTGGGTCTGGGTGGGAGGCGGGGCCTCAATTGTGCTGAAGGAAGGTGAGGGAGGGACGGGAGGTAATGACTCTTAAGAAAGAACCACGTCATGTGCCAATGCACCCAGTTTTTTCAAATGAGTAAGTTTTATTTTGCTGGTTGGTGCACTGTGGTGCTGCTATGTGTACATATATAATTACTTGTCTAGGAATCAGTTTATCTCTGTCAGAACAGGTGATAGTTTTGTTGTTTTAGCGATTGGAGAAGACGGAGAACTTCGGGAATCTCACAAAGGAAAGGGATTAATGGGCTTATTTACAAGCCCCTATTGCCACAGTAACGTCATGTTTAGTGACGTTCCTGTGGTGATATGTGCTTCACCTTATTTACTTTTTACCAGGCAGCATTAAGTCACTTGTGGGCAATGGGTGGTAAGGTGGGAGTTCCACTGCAACACCCATTGATGTTGACCTTTCCCCGATTTACAAGGGTTGCGTAAACAGGAGGCAGTGTCAAAATTAAGTCCAGCGAAAACCTTGTCTTAAACAGTGAAACGAGGAGAAATGCTTTATTTCTCCTTGTTTTTGCTTTTTCCATGTGTGCTGCGTTGTGCAGCACACATCAAAATGCCATTGATTGTTTATGTGCAGGAAGGTGACCCATGACATTTTGGTACTTATACGTGTGCTGTATTAAGCAGCACAATTAGAAGTTACAAAATGCCATTTAAAGATTGTTTATGTGCAGGGAGAGACACCTTCCTGCACATAAACAATCTTCTCCTCAACGCAGACACCCTTGCTCTATGATGCAAGGGTGCCTGTATTGGCGCTAGGCTGCTAAACTTAGCACCAGCGCAGGGGGAAACACAGGACTGCACCATATTGTTATAAATATGGTGCAGCCCTGCTTTTC
Source organism: Lissotriton helveticus (assembly GCF_964261635.1). Classification (NCBI taxonomy): domain Eukaryota; kingdom Metazoa; phylum Chordata; class Amphibia; order Caudata; family Salamandridae; genus Lissotriton; species Lissotriton helveticus. The sequence continues at coordinate 1,107,476,408 of NC_136067.1, forward strand.
ATAAGTGGCAGAGCATGGCGTTAAGCCATGGAAGCTAACCCCACGCTCCACCACTTTGTTGTAAATATGCCTCGATGTTCTGTTTGCAGCAGAAAGACAACGCCGAGTCACGACGATGTAAGGTGTATTCCAGTTCATACAGTTCCTCTACATTGAGGGCTAGCCTCCCACCACCGCTTGTCTATTCAGCCCTACACTACAGGAAGTGCTGTTCAGTGTATGGGAATCAGGATCATGTGCTTCAGGGTCCTTGTGGCTTTCTCAATACATACCAATCTCCTTCTCAGAGAGACCCTTGTTCTTTTGGTTTTATATGGTTTGTGAAAAGGCCATCCTAACATTCTTCCGCTTTGAATGATGTTTCTTTTGATCAGAGGCTGCTCCTCCGCTATGGCAGGGATCATCAACCCTCGCCCCCACCAGCAGCAGCAGCTGAAAAACTTGAAAAATAAACTGAAGCGGTCTCCAAACTGAGCTGCGTTGCTGGGTTGGAGACAGCAGGCACAGGCTTCCAGTCTCCCTGGGTGCACAAATCGAGGGCGCTCAGGCCAATCGTGACGCAGCCCTCATGCTGTGAGAGCAGCAACAGGATTGGCGGCAGGGCAGTCTGGGAGCCTGTGCCTACAGTGAAGCCTAAAGAGCAGAAATGTGATGGGAGTCAGGTACGTTTTTTTTTCTTTATTTCTTTTTGCTTTTGTCCCCATCTCCCTCGCCCGCCGCTTTGCCCCAACAGCAGCTGTGAATGCTTTCATTGGTATGAAGCTCAGGTTGTGACGACGCCTGGGTGAAATTTCAATCATCCCGGAGTAATCTGCTTAAAATCTAGCACGTTGTGTTACACTTTTGGTGCAAAATTCTGCAAACTTACACCACTATGCCACTCTGCGTAATTGGTGGTCACTCGGGTAAAAATTCTAATATGGGAACTTTGGAACAACGAAAACTGACTTTTCTTTGTGTGAAGTGCATTATCATGTTAAAAACTGAGGATGCATTTCGCATTAAATATAGCGCAGAAAGCCAGATTTGCATTTTGTGCAATTTTCTGAAATTTCACATAAGTATTCGAAAGGGGTTTGCTAGAGTTTCACACAACCCTAGTGCTGCATTGACAATGGTTGAGTATGATGTTGGCGGTCGTTCTTAATGACCCTCACTGAGCCTGTTACTCTCTGAAATCATCTTTACTGCAGCAATTCTGATGTTGTTGATGTATCTGTTCAGCTTTTCTAATATGTGTAGCCTCTTGGGTTTTGTCATTTGCATACGTTGAGTGTGAGTTCCTTCAAAGTTTATTTTAAGTACATTTCTAAAGCTAAATGTTTAAGCACAGATGTTATCCTGAAAACCATTGGTACACTTGAGACCTAATTTGCATAATTTTGGTCTAGGGCAGTGCAGCAAAGCAAGTGCTGTTTTATGCCAAAGTGAACGGGCAGGAATGCACCGCATTTGAGCAATATGGTGTAATCCTGTCCTTTCTGCCTGCGCTGATGCTGTTTTGGCAGCCTAGCACCAATGTAGGCACCCTTGCATAATGGTCAAGGGTGCCTCCGTTGCAGGTAGGAATGGTTTTGTGCAGGAAGCACAAAAACAATCCCACAAGGCATTTTCCTCTTTCTATGAGTGGTGTAGGATGCAACGTACATGGAAAGAGGACACACAAGGAGAAATAAACATATTTCTCCTGGATACGCCTCACCTCGGGAAGCATACTACTTTGGTGCTTCCACAGGTTTACATCACTTTGTAAATCTGGGGTAGCATCGAAATTCATGGATTTTGCGCGGCAAAACCCACCACGATGCCCAAGGAACGCCTCCTGGACGCAGAGTAAGGCGACGCAGCAATTTGCGCTGCGTCGCCTTACTCATGGTTTATGAGGCCACTCAAAGCCAAACAGGGTGGCTTGGCGTGACTTCATAAATCTTTATGAGAACCCTGCGTCACTCATGTATGCAAAAGCCATAAATAAGCCCCGCCCCGTCTCCCCTTTTATACCAAGTACACAAACTGTGTAATTGCTGTGTTCAACTTTGGCCGTTAGAAGAACTTGTTATGAAATATACATCCAACACAGTTTTATTCAGTGTGTTCTCTCAACAGAGTAGAAGAATACATCCAGATGACACAGATATGTTATAATGGTGGTCTTCGTACCACACGTGGTGGTGCATTTTTAATAATTTGTTTTCTTGAATTAAAATGCTGTTGCCATGTTCTAAGAACATCAAAAGTGAATCGAAAAATGCCTTTTTTCATGAAATTATCATCATGGGTTGATTCAAGTAATATGAAGCAGTAAGTTGCTGACTGCAGTTCGTGTGACCTCATGGCTAACAATTTCCTATTCGTTTAATTGTGTTATAAGTAGGGCTACTGGAATTATGCAGTTATGCTGCTGCAGCATTATACTTATATTTACGGTATTCCCACACTTTCCACAAAATCATTCATTTGCTGAATAATTTGCAGATTTTGACAATGTTTTTTTCTAGCTCATGCGGATTTTATTTTATTTATTTATGCGTTTTTATATAGCGCAGACTTCACCCGAAGGCGTCAGAGCGCTTCACAATAGGAACAGAAAATTACAAATGAACAAAATTACAAAATCAGACAATAAATTACATGAAGTAAAAGTGACAATTGTGAGCAAACAAAATACATGAGGTGGCAAACAGTGCAATACAGGAGGAAGAGTGACAAGTGTGCAGGTTACAAGAGAAAACAAAGTACAATTAGAGGTATAATACTGCAATATATGGTAGACACAGAGGCACAAGAACAAACGTTACATAGGCAATGGTGGCACTTGTGCAAGTATCAACAGCAAACAAAATGTGAGAGGTAGCAAACAGTGTGTTACAAGAGAAAAGTGATGTATGCAAGTTACAAAAGGGTACCATACACAGGTACAAGGATAATACTGCAATAAATGGTAAACACTCAAACTACCAGAACACACGGGGAAGGCACTTCCATAGTCATGGAGAATAGTTTTCAGTGATGGGAGGTCTTCCTTCAGATAATAGAGGGAGTGAATTACTTTAGGAGGTGTCTTTGGAGGAGGAGAACTTTGAGGTCCGTTTTGAAGACCTGGGAGGAGGTGGTGGTCCGGAGCTGAGGCGGAAGTGAGTTCCATATTCTCACCGCGTTGCCTGAAAAGGATTGGGCCATCGTTCTTTCCTTCTTGAAAGTGGGAGGTTCAAGCAGTAGTTGTTCCGCATTACGTGAAGGTCTAGAGCCTCCAGAGAGTTTCAGCTTGTTCGCCAGGTAACGAGGAGAGGAGGAGTGCAAGGCTTTGTGGGTAATACAGGCAGTCTTGTAGATAGCTCCAGCCTCGATGGCAAGCCAGCGGAGGGTGGATAACATCGGTGTGATGTGGTCGCTTCTTTTGGCCCCATAAATGAAACGAGCTGCTGAATGGAGAATAGATCTAAGGGGGGACAAGTGGTATTTGGGGAGGCCAGTAAGAAGAGAATTGCAGTAGTCCAGTCTGGAGAGGACCAGCGATTGCACCAGGGTTTTAAGGTCCTGCTCCGGGAAAAAGCGATGAATTCCCCAAAGAAGGCACAATTGGTATCGAGCAGACTTTGCAATGGAATTGATGTGGGAGATTAGATTGAGTTTTTTATCGAGTATGACACCAAGAGATTTTGCTCTGTCGACAATGATGGGTTTATTGTTAAGTAGATTCATCTGATCCATCCATGATTGAACCGGGGGAGGAGAGAGTGAGGGGGAGAGGAGGAGGAATTCAGTTTTGGCGGGATTCAGGATCAGTTGATGAGTTGACATCTAGTTTTGAATGGAGTCGAGAGTAGAGCTTACGATGGAGAGATCCTGAGTGGAGGCAACCTTGAGGTAGATTTGAGTGTCGTCTGCATAGAGATGATAGTGGATCCCGGATTTACTTAGGAGATTTCCCAGTGGTTCTTAATAGAGATTGAACAAAGTGCGTGCGGATCAAAAGTTAGTTGTAAAAATACTCTGCCAAATGGGTTCCTGCAGATTTGGCAGACCGGTTAAAATGGTCCCCCTATAGTTTTCCTGATTGCTGTATTTAGATATTAAAATGACATTAATGGGTTGGAACATTTGCCAAGACCTTGTTAACATACCTAAAAATATCAAAATAATAACGTTGTACAGCCACAAAAATGCCGTATAATTTGGCTCTCAATGCTGCATACATTTTCCAACCTTGACGGATAATCTGGTCATCCTCTGCTGCAAAATTCCAGTGGCATCCATACTAATATTATAAAGAGAGAGCCTACACCTTTGAGGCGGGTAATCTCAGTAACCACAGCACCAATCACAACACCCAATACAGCGTTGGAAAGGGCAGTTGCAGCAGAAGGACATAGGCTATGCAGACGGCCACCATATACATTTTTTTTAAAGTTGTTTTTATTAACTTTTCAAGAAACAGTGGTGTTCATCACAATCATACAGTGCAAGACATACAATTGTACCGTAGGACACCATATACATTTAAAAGGTAAAAGAACCGTGCCAGCAAAGTAGTCCCTTGTGGGCGTGTCTGCGTTGTGCTGTGGGCGTGGGCTGGGGGCGTGACTAACGCTGGGGGCGTGTGGTACGGCCATCACATTGTGGGCTGTGGGCGTGTGCTGGGGGCGTGACAATTGCTGGGGGCGTGACAAGTGGTGGGGGCGTGTGTCCGCCCTTCATGCAATGTGAGTCGTACATACAAGCGCCAATTACGTTGCTGCGCAGCATCAAGGGGCACGCTGGGGACGTGACACGCTGGGGGCGTGTGTCCGGCCTTCATGCCATGTGAACGCAATTGCGCCGCATCAAGGGGCACGCTGGGGGGCGTGAGAAACGCTGGGGGCGTGTGCTACATTCCGCTCTTCATGCCATGTGGGCCGTACATTAATCAGAAGATCGTCTGCTGTGGCCGTGTGCTGGGGGCATGACAAACGCGTTCAGCTGGAGGCCTGGTAAGTAACATTACTGCAGCCTCTCCGGCGCGCTGTTACTGAACTCTCTCATTCAACGAAATTAGACACGCCTGCTACCATCAACCAGGGCTCTAGCCGGGCTCAGGCGGCGGATCAGTACACTAATTACACGCGCCTGATAACATCAACCAGGGCTGCAGCTGGACCTCAAGTGGGGGAACACGCGCCTGCTAACATCAAACAGGCCTGCATCTGGGCCTCAAGCGGGGGAACACGCAAATGAGCGTGTCTGCGGGGACAATTACTGCAGCCTCTCCTACTCGCTGTCACTGAACTCTCTCATTAAACGGATTTACCCGCGGCTGATAACTCTCTCATTGAACGACATTACACGCGCCTGCTAACATCAACCAGGGCTGTAGCGGGGCTCAGGCGACGGATCACAACACCAATTACACACGCCTGCTAACATCAACCAGGGCTGCAGCTAGCCCTTCTCCGTCCCTATTCTAATGAAACAAAAAATGTTGTCTACCGCGAGATTTTAAAATAAATTGCCCTTGCCAAATACACACATTACACACATTCTATTTCATACTCGGACAACGTCGGGACGGGCTGCTAGTTGGTTATAAACGTCCAGTATAATTAGAAGGGACCACATGTTGTTGTCCTTTCTCAGTAGGACTTGTCCGTGGGTCTCTTTTTGTTGGGGTTTTCCCTTTGTTTCAGTTGATGACTGTCATGGTGGCAGGAAATATTCCGCCAACAGCCTGGGATTCATTGTTTACATTATCAATCACACAAGAAATACATGCAGCTATCTAATCTTCTTACCTCCGCCAAACCACTTAACATTACAGTGGGTGGAGTTCTGCCTGATTGACAACCATACACATTGCTTTTTACTCACCAGAGCACTCATTGACATGGAACACAAGAAGCACACCAGCTTGTAACGACATTGTTCGCAGGATAGAGATTAGTCGTGGGTGGAATTTTCTGTTCCGTGGGTGAAAACTGATGAATTTTTGTAATTCTACGTTACTCTTGTGAAGTGGAATTGCTGATATACTCAAATTCCACTGCTCTACCAGCTGAATTAAAAATTATGCAGTGGTTTATAAAGTTGAGAAACCACTACATACCACGCGGCATCCTTGCATACTCAGCAGTGATTACAACGTTTAATCACTGTAAAGTATGCAATTCAAACTTGTAATCACTTAAAAGTATGCAATTAAAACTTGTAATCACTGCTGAGTATGCAAGGGCACCAAGTGGTATTTGGCCACGCTATTTTCCTAGACAAAGTGCACCCATTTTTGGCACCATCGCGGAATTCCGCAGAATCTGGCGTGATTTTAATGTAACTCCGCGTGATTCCACAGAATCAAACTCTGCAAATTGCACTGACCCTTAAATTAGAGATGGCATAATGGATCCAAGGTATCTCTTGAAAGGTTCTAATCCCGTTTATCCTGCACAATTTAACATACTATACATATAGTCTTTTTAAACATGGCAGTCATGGTAAAGAAGCCTCTGCCAAAGACCCTTGTGCAGATCCCATATTTGCTTCCCCGTTATTCTCCACAAAAATGCTTTGCAATGGACGGTAATCACTTGATTCAGACTCTCTCCTGTTTATGTCTTCCACAATCACACACGCATTTGGTTTCTGCCTCTTGCATCCCATATGTACTTTATCAGACTTGCTGGCATGCCATCAAGCCTCCTACCTTCCAACATATCCATTGGCAGAGAGGTGCTGATGTTGCTACTCAGGCACTGTACAGTGACAAAGGGAAATTAACATTTTTCAGAGGTGTGGTGTGGGAAAATTAGGATGTTAAGCTTATGCAGCATTTTTCAGATGTAGGCATGATAGAGCGCGCGAGGCCACCCGACCAATAGTTTTCGCCGTTTCCGGCTTCAGGGCCCATATACTTTTCAAATCACCATATACATAGATCAGGTGACTTCACGAGCTCTATCAAGTTGGTGTGTGTGTGTTCCCTGCTACCAATTTTCGGTGCACCCGACTTACCATCCACCGATGCGGGTGCCTAATGACCACAATGAATCAGGGAGCTAGTTGTAAAGGAAAGGCAGCAAAATACAAACCCAACCAATAACATTCAAATACTGTTTAAATGACCACGGACAACTGGAAGTTTTAAAATGTTTATCTAAAGTTCATTATTTTCTTGCATGAGGTACAATAAAACAAGGCAATCAATAACCAAGATAACGTAAATCACATAAGCATAAAGAAATAATGACAGAGTAATCATCAAAGTACTAATAAAATGTAATGAGAAAAGATACTATGCAAGTCAGTATTATCTAAACAGGGATAGCCTAAGTGTGAGTGACTATAGGAGAGCTTATAATGAATAACACGCTTCACTTAAGGTGAAGGGCCTTTGAACAATCTAGGCAACGAAGTTCTAGACCATATCAGGAAATGACACACTGCTATGCAAAATATAATTTCTAACAAATGAGAAGACATAGGAATAAACTTATGGAAAAATATAAATGACTTTCAATAGTTGCAGAAAGGCATGGAAAATATCACATATGCAATGTTGAACTTTATTAAAGCAAAAGTTAGAAATTCAGAAGGTGCAAGAATTTCAAGAGGTTCAGAGCAATATTTACCTAGAAAGGTGTGGAAACCAAACCCTGGCCACGGGTCAGTTAAGGACAGGAAACCCTCAAGGAAGGATACCCCTCAAAGGACAGCAGGTGCAGAATGGACACCCAGGACAGGACAGGATACCCTCGGAATAGGAATCAGGACAGGACCCTCAGGACAGGACAGCAAACCCTCAGGACAGGACCCTCTTCAGGACAGGACCGGAACCCACAGTTCGGAAGCAACGCCTGCGCTCCACCCGCTCTGCAGCTATCGATCAAGACCCCGATTGGGTCAGCGAACTCCCAGCTAAGTGCCTTGCCAGCACTTTAAGGTTCAGTAGAACCTCAGTCTATGGTCAAATTCGGACAGAGTGCTTCGCAGCGCTCTGTATCTTCAGTCACCTATTGAGTGCGTTGGGTCAGTGACAGGTCAGCTAAAACCAGACAAGTCGGACGGTTCACTAGGTGAACCCAGGGTAGATATACAGTTTGGGGACAGTGTACCACCCCCCAATGTTGCAAAGTGTCAGAATCCCTCAATTTCGATTGGTCCTAAGGTAGGATTTGGGTAACACACCAATCACAATACACGATTTGAAGCCTTCATTAACATATTTGGGTACCGCCTAGCAGGTTTGGGGTTCCCAGGAGAAACTGTGCAGAAACACAATGACAATTTAACATTGTATCATATGAGGAGCAACATTCGCTGTTCTCGCAGGGCAGAGGTGACTTTCTCAGGAGCATCTCGCCCATCACTGCCAACTGGCTATGTTCCATCAGCCAAGGTCCCTCGTGCTGCCGAATGTCGCACAGGCGCAGAAGGGACCTCCAATATGGCTCTCCTCTCACTCAGACCCCCATTTCCCGCGGTACATGAAAAGTAAGCGAAAACAAATTAATACATAATAATGTCATTATGAAAACACATCACAGGGTTTGTACTTTTAACTCATCATCAAGAAATAAACTTATTGCATCTAAATGTTAGCTACATGGATACAGATACAAGAGCAGTGGCACGAGCAGTACCACATGATAAGCACAGCTATGAATTACGCATGCGCATAACTTTCCCTCCACTTCTGCAGACGCGTCAGGACACGTGAGTGTGGCTGACGCATGCGCAGTAACTAAAATACAAGCGGCAGCCATTTTTAGGGACACGGATTAATTCATTAGAAATACACATAGGCAAGCTTCGGGAACTTTGCCTAAACAAAATAAATGTTAGTAAAACATACACTTTTGTTACCTTATTACACATAAACGAGGTTCTTGATTTCGGCAAGCCGCAAAATATGCGAAGCTTTGCTTCATCAATCCCCTCTTTGATGATATCTACTATCATCACAAATTATAATGGAACCAGATGCCAACTTTCTTTCACACTTTATAAAGTTCTATTTCTTCCAGCAACCGTTCTAACTTTTCTCTTTCAGTTTTAGCAGGGTGAGAAGTCTTCACCTTTTTGTATATCTGATCATTCACTTCCTCTAATTCAATCTCATCCACACTTCGTTTCACTCCTCTTGCATTTACCTCGTGCTTTTTGGTGCGCTTGCGGTATTTACAGCATAAGAAAATGGAAAGTATAATAAGACCTATAATACCAATTGGCATCAGAATTTTGAATAATAAGCTTTTACCTATGCTAGCAAGCCAATGACCTACATTTGAGAGACCATCTACCAGTCTCTTCCAGGCACTATCAACCTCGAGTGGTTTGAGTTCCTTTGCCAAATTAGTAAGGTTTTTCACATATCTTTTGATCTGCACACTTTTATCCGGAATATAAGTGCAACAATGTTGCGCCTTCAACATCCGGCAGACTCCGCCCTCTTTCGCTAATAAGGTGTCAAGAGCAAGTCGATTTTGTAAAACCATTGATCTGATCGCAACCATTTCGGTATTGACCAGCAGAAATCCATGAGCTGTTTCAGTAGACAGCACATCTACTATAGTAGACAATTTGCAAATTCTGTGAGTATTCAGAACCACTCCCACTCCAGGTATCAGTGCACTGAAAATACTACCCATAATTTCACCTATACTCTCTCTTTTACTACGCACTAAGCCATTAGTAACTTCATTGCTTCCAGCTTTTCCATTCACATGGTATATTTTCGGGAAAACAATGCCAAAGTAGCAGCTTCCATACCAGTGATCCGGCAATTTGAAATAAGCCTTGTCCCCACAAATGTAATAAATTCCAGGAAACACAGGCTCTGACCCATTTTTGAAACCCCAACCTCCAATTACCTTGTAATTATGTTCGCATTCACTGGAACCAATGAAAACATTATTATAATAGCTAGTCTTCTCGCGGTGAAGACATAGCTTGCCTTTCTTTTCAAAATCCAGCAACAGAGCAGGACCCGCTCCACCAGATGAGGTGCCTTCCATGTTTTCTGCCCATTTTGGCTTTTTCTGACTTTCGTCATTAGCCTTCTTCTGAATTTTAATTCTCCTTTTCTCTGCCATGTTCAGGAACATCTTTTCCTGCTCACGCAAAGAACAAGTCAAGTTATCTCTGTGTGCGTCTGCTATGTCAATGTTACCTATAGTCAGAAAGTAGTCTCCCATATATCTTATGGTGTCAGTTTTGGTATGTACAGGATTCAAGTTCCCACGTATAGGAAGTTCAGAAAAAATCACGTCATTGTTAGAGTAATAATACTGTAACGGTCCTCTTTTATAGAATAAACTAGCTAAAATGCTACAGGAGATTCCATATGTCAATGGCAGATGATGGTATGTCACACCTTCAGCCACCGAACTAGGTAGCTTCATGCAGACATAGCAATCTTCAATTTCCATAGTCTCTACATAGTGTATTAACAAATTTGCGAAAACATTTAAATGTGTCCTGTTCTTCATTCCATGATAATGTAGTCCTCCCTCATCTGATGCTTCTAAGTCTCGTTTAGTTTGTCTCAATGCTCTCTCATGTCTTTCTACACTCTGTGTTGTTAGCTCCTCATTGTCAGTATTTACAACTTCAGTAGGGACAATGTTAGTATCTTTACTTACAGCAAAGGGAATGAAAATTGTTAATCCTATCCAGATAACTATCAGTACTACTACACTACATATACACACCTTGCAACACGTTTTGAAACGGCTGCAACTAGGTCTACCATTCACTGTTGAATCAGACATTTTGGGCTCTGAAGGAGTCTCTCGAACCCCTCTTTTTGGCTTTACACACTTAGCTTACTTTGTGCAAATTCACGGTGGTTCGTCTTCCTCTTCAGCTGAGTACTCTGGGACAGGCTCCCCGTCGCTCACGTCAGTTATATCAAGATCTTCAAGTTCCTCCAAAACCAGTGTCCATTCAGGAGATTTGTACTTTTTGTTTTGTCTTTTTATTCGCTCACTCCTTCTTTTGGAAGAGTCTTCTTCTTGCTCTGCTATCCGAGCACTTCTTCTTGCCTCTGCACGTTTTTCTTCCACTGTCTTTATCCTTAGTCTCAATCTTTTTACAAACCTAGGCTCAAGGTCGTTTCTTTTCTTTAGTCTCTTAGTTGGTACTTGGACTTCACTTTCTTTTCTTATTCTCTTGTTCTCTTTATCTTGTCGTAATTCTTCTCCACTTTCTTCTCCTACTTCCCTTATCTGACTAGTTCCAGGGCTAGCATCAAATTCTTCTGCCTGGTTGCTAATCTGGCCTTGTTCAGGAATATTTTGTTTTTGGCTTTCGATTGTCTCTGTTTCTGTTTCTGTTTCCTGAACCCGTTCTTTTAACCCTCTCTGATCCTGTTCAAGCACTTCGATCTCTTAATTTTCTTCTGCTCGAACTATCACTCTATTTCTAATCTCTCCCTTATCTGCATCAGGTGTTCGCGGTGGTGTATCGAATATCTGCTCGGTCCCTGTCTGACCTTCTCCTTCCTCAGTTTTGATTTGAATCTCAAGCGGCTGAGGTTCTTCGCCTGTGCCTTGCTTTTCCTGACTAGTCCACTCTCTACCTTCACTAAGTCGTTCTCTTGTTCTGATAGGATCTTCGGTCAGATCAATCATCGGTATCCATTCTTCTGGCCATATGCTTGGCAGCTCGTCTTCAGCTACTCCTGGCTCAGTTTCCTGGACCTCTTCAGCAGGCTGGATTCTTGGCAGTTCGTAGTCAACTACTCCTGGGCCAACGTCTGCTGTTCCTGCAACCTGACTGGTGCTGGGCTGCTCGTTGTCAGTTGCTTCTGGTCTGGCTCCTTCAGGGTCCTCTGCTGGTTGCCCTTCTTCTTCAAATCCTCTGTCTGGCAATACCTTCTGGGTGTGTCCAGCGTGGATCCACTGAGGAACACCTGCGACCTTCACTGCAGTGGTTGTCACCAGGATTACTTGGCGTTTCTTTCCCCACCTTGGTGCCAGACAGCTTGATCGAGTGTGCTTCTTTATTTTGACCCAATCTCCTGGAACCAAGCTGTGGAGAGGAGTCGTTGGATTGAGGATGCCGTCGTCTCCAATCTGGCGAGAGATAGAACGCACTTGGTCACCCAATCTTCTGCAGTATTCAAGCACCAAATCATCAGTAATACTCAACAGTTTGCTTCCTGGCACCCATGCTTGTCTCATCACTCTTCCCATAATGATTTCATGGGGACTTAGGCCTGTCTTGCGGTCTGGAACACTTCTCAGTCCCATCAGGACCAGGGGTAGGGCCTTCACCCAGGTCATGCCAGTAGCATCTGTCAGCTTTGCTAGTCTGTTTTTGATAGTTCCATTTACTTGTTCCACTATTCCAGAAGCCTCTGGGTGGTATGCACAATGGAGTTTCTGCCTTATTCCAAAGGCCTTACAGAGTTCAGCCAGTATGTCATTCTGGAAATGTCCACCCTTATCTGATTCAATAATGCATGGTATTCCGAACCTAGGTATCAGTTCTTTTAGTAAACACTTCGCTACTGTCAGTGCGTCACTTTGAGGAGTAGGGTAAGCTTCTACCCATTTTGAAAATACGCAAACAATGACAAGGACATATCGTTTCCCTTCACAACGGGGCATGGTGATGAAATCAACCTGTATCCTTATAAAGGGACCCCCTGATCTCCCAATCTTGCTCAGTTCAACCATTGTCCTCTTGCCTGGGTTCATCTGTTGACATGACAGGCACCTCTGGCAAAGGGACTCTGCTACCTTCCTGAACTTTTTACTGTACCAAGTCTGTTGAAATACCAGAATCATGGCATCCCTACCAATGTGTGATCCTTCATGTATTAATCTAGCCATTGTGCCAAGCAAGTGTCGGGGTAACACAGGCATACCAGTTGGGCCCAAGATGACACCATCCACACGTCTCGGTCTACACCCATCCTCCTTCCATTTCTCTCTTTCTTGCCAAGGAGCCGACTCCTGCCACTCTCTCACCTCATCCCATGTAGGCACTTCCTCAAACACCTGAAGCTGGCAGCTGGTTCCTGGCCCCCCTCGTTTTGGATTTACAATATACCGATCTTTGGCACACCATTGAGCCACTCGATCAGCATAATCGTTTCCCAGTGATACTCTGTCCATGCTCCTTTGATGAGCAGTACATTTTACCACTGCCAGTTCTTTGGGCAACTGGATGGCCTCTAAAAGGTCATGAACAACTTTTGCATTCCGAATGGGAGTACCTGAGGAAGTCATGAATTCCCTCTGTAGCCATAATTGGCCAAAGTCATGCACAACGCCATAACAGTACTGACTGTCAGTATACACTGTTATGCGTAAGTCCTTCCCAATTTTGCAAGCCTTTATCATGGCTATCAATTCGGCTACTTGTGCAGACTTGATGTTATATAGGTAACCTGCTTGTTCAATTTTTGTGAAAGACACTACTGCATAAGCAGCACTCAAGCCTCCTAATTCATGTCTTAGACAGGAACCATCCACGAATAGTTCTTTATCATGCTCAGGCAATGGTACTTCTTTTATGTCTGGGCGTGGCTTAGTACTGAACTCTGTCAGGTCAATACAATCATGTTCATCATCATCCCCACCTTCTATTTCCAATGGGTCGGGGAGTAAGGTGGCAGGGTTCAGAATACCGCACCTAACAATGCTCACATTTGCTGCACCCACAAGAATCCTCTCGTATTTAGTCAGCCGACTAGGGGTGAGATACTGTGTTTTAGTTCTGGTCAATAGAATTACCACTCCATGTGAAACATACACGGTCACAGGATGTCCCATGACAATGGACTCACTCTGTTCCAGACTTGCACAGGTAGCAGCTACCGCTTTCAGACAGCCTGGTAACCCAGCAGCTACTGGGTCCAATGTGGCAGAGAAATAAGCCACCGGCCTTCTGGTCGTGCCATGTTCTTGAGTCAGGACAGACAATGCGCAATTATCGCGAGTGTCACAGAAAAGGGCAAACTCTTTGGAATAATCTGGCATTCCCAACACAGGGGCTGTACACAGACAGTTCTTCAATCTTGTGAAAGCCATTAGACTTTCATCGTCCCACTGTACAACATCTGGCATTCCTCTCGTGGTCATTTTTATCAAGGGCCTGGCTAAAGCTGCAAATCCCAGAATCCACTGCCTGCAGTACCCTAATACACCCAGAAACATTCTGACATCTTTTTGAGTGCGGGGCAACTGCATTTTTTGAATTATTCTCACTCTTTCTGATGTGACTTTTCTGACACCCTTTTCTATTTGATGTCCCAGATATTTTACAGATTTCGCACAGAACTGTAGTTTGTCAGGGGCTACTTTATGCCCTTTCTCACACAGATGATTTAAGAGGGCAATGGTGTCAACTACACAGTCCCTGTGACTTTTAGACGCCAGTAGAAGGTCGTCTATGTACTGTACTAACACAGAGTTCCCAGGTAAGATCAAAGTCTCTAGACATTTTTTCAAGATCTGATTAAAGATAGAGGGGCTCTCTGTATACCCTTGAGGGACCCGATTCCAACAATACACGTGACCCTCGAAGGCAAATGAGAAAAGAAATTTGCTGTCGGGGTGCAGGGGTATCGAAAAGAATGCATGACATAAATCAATCACAGTGAACCACTCAGCATCCCAAGGAATCTGGTACAATATCACTGCAGGGTTCGGGACAATAGGGCAGCAAGGAACTACAATTTTGTTAACCTTTCTCAGGTCCTGCACTACCCTATACTTGCCACTAGGCTTTTTGATGCCCATAATCGGTGAGTTGCATGGGCTGCTCATCACTTCCTGTATGATGTCTCCTTCTAATAATTTTTGTATTTCCAAAGTGACACCTGCTTTCACTTCAGCATTCATTCGGTAGGGCCTAGTGTTAGGATATTCTGCATTGTCCTTGATGGCTATCTGTATGGGGTCCACATCTTTCATCAACCCCACATCCTTTCCAGTGAAATCCCACACCTCTGGCTTTACGGCTTCCTGTAGTTCTTGGGGCAAGTCCTGCAGGGTCAATCTTTTAATTTCTGAGTCAGGTCTAAGCAACAATAATTTATAAATGCCATCTTCATCTGGGGTCTGTATTTCAACACCTTTTGGTGTGCAAAAGATGGTACAGTTCATTTTGCACAGCAAATCACGACCCAGTAGATTCACTGGACTGGTGTCACAGACGACAAATCTATGCATCTGTTTAAAATTTCCAATTGAAATCTCCATTGGTTCGGTAACAGGAGTACTAATCAATTGATTAGATACACCCACTACTTGGATATTTTCTCCCGAGAGGGGTAGGTTTGGAACGTCCACTGTTCTTACAGTAGAACGGGTAGCGCCAGTGTCCAACAGAAAGGTGACATCATTTCCGTCAACCTTTCCTTCAATATATGGTCCAGACTGGTCTACCGGCAAGGAAGCGCCAAGTACGCACTCCTCGTCCTCCCCTCTCAGGCCCCGTCAGTCCTGATCATTACAAAGGAAGGTATCATTCAGCAGATACTGCGAAGTTGCTGTATTTCTGTTCTCCCCGCTTTCCCAAACCTCTATCTCTTCATTTTCTGCCTGTCTTCCCCTGTATACCTGCTTGGGTGCTCGAGGCACCTGAACTGTTTTTACCTGGGGTTGAGTCTTTCTTGGTCTTTCTTTCTGCGTCTGTGGAGTTAAATCAGGAGTTTTTTCATTAATATCTACTAATTGGGGACACTCGTTTCGCCAGTGTCCAATTTCGCCGCACTGATGGCAGGGAAATTTCTTCATAGCCTCTTCCCTGCTAAATTTGGGCCGGGGCTTTCCTCCACCCCCTCCCCCAGGACCTTTGTTCTCAGCATTTTTAACCATGTTACTCAATTGTTTTTCCTGCTGTTCTGCGAGCTTCACCTGAGCCCACATCACCTTTTCCTTGAGGGCCTTTTTCTTTTCTGCCATCTCGTCCTCGCAGTACTTAGCGTACCGCAGGACCTCATCCATTTTCTTAGTATGCCAACAGATTTTATTATCTTTTATCCACTGACAAATTTCAGGTCTTAAACCATTTACAAACCTGTAAATAAAGTGCGTCATATCCTTCAGGTCGATGTTATCAATACCACTGTATGTTTTAAATACCTGCAATAACCTCTCATAGAAGGAGTGCACTGTCTCGTCCCTTTCTTGTGTTGTTCTATCTATTTTTGTCCAATCAGTTTCTTTTGCGGGCACCTTTTCTTTCAAGTGCTGAATTACCTGCTCATATTTTCGCATGACATCCTTCGATGGCTCCCCAGTTTCCTTGTTTCTGGGATACTCCTCACTGGGCCAGTCTATGGCTATTTTACACTGGGTCCATAAATCTACTGGAACCACAATGTCGAAAAACCCATCCAGGTCTTTCCACAGACATTTCTGTACCTTCACGAACCTCTCCACTTGCCTGTACCAGTCAACTGGTTTCTCTCGTAATTTTGGAAAATCGTTCGTGAAGGACACAATATCCTGCCTAGACCAGGGGACATGCACATATTTCCCTCCTGGAACTTCGCGCATGGGGCATAACTGCTCAGGTTTTTCTACCTCTCTTAAAGCAAACTCGGGAGTCACTTGTCGGGAGCGAACCTCTTCCCTCCTTTTCGCCCACCTGCTTCTCCATTTTTCCACGTCTCCCCATTTCTGCAGTACCCCCATTAATTCTTTAATCTGCAACTTCTTCCCTGCCACATTCAGGTGTTCTATATCTTTGTCTGAGAAGTCTGCTCTGTACGGTTTCTGTAAGGGCTTGGATTTTGAGATATCTACCCCCATACTAACTGCTGTTTCGGTCAGTTTTTCGTGGAGCACTCTGGTGTTCCTTGTAAAGCTTTTACATATGAACGACAATTCTTCTTCAGAGTAGGTATTCAATCGATCCAACCCCACATTTCCTGCCATTAATTCTTCTATTTCGACCCTCAGCTTGTAGAGGTCTAAAGGTTTTGTTTGCGGAGTCTGCTTCTCTAATTCACGACTCCAACTCTCAATTTCATCCGGAGTTACCAGAGAGACATTCCTAGTACCTGTTGCTGTCTCTAATTTAATTTCTTTTGTATTAAAAGGGTTATGCCTCTGCTGTATTCCCTTTCCAGTCTGTTTGTTTGGTAATTCCAAGAACGCAACTTCAGACTCGCACTCACTGGACTGATCATCTATGATGATCGGTTCCTGTCTCGGGGTTGCCATGACTGGGGTCATAACTGGAGTAATCGGATTTCCCTGACCATTTCCGTATAACGGGACCACCGGTCCAATAGTTACTGGAATAGTCAATGCCTCAGGACTGGTATTTAACTGGGAAATTTTCTGAATTATTTCTGTCCTTTGTCTAGCTAGAGCCTCTTGCTCCTTTTCCACTAGTACCCTTCTTAAAGTTGTGTCATGTAATATCTGTGGGGTCAACGGAGGAGTAAAACTCGGGGCAGTAGGATGCGTTTCACTTGGTCCTCCCCCATAATTTGGTTTCGGGAATAAAGTTCCAGTATTAAAGGACCTGCGCTCTTCCCCATATGGAGGTTGAACAAAAGGCAGTCCTGAATTCGATGGTTTCTCTTCGCTTTCATACAAGGGTCTGGGAAAAAAGATTTTCGTACGTGAATATTTTTCTTCCTGGCTTGCGGGCACTTTGGGATATATATCCCTTGTTTCCGTCGGTTCGGGTTTTTCAGGATAGGGCAATACTTGACCACCCCCTCCCAGTCCCAGGGACCTGTCTTCTTCCTTTAGGAAGTGGCGTCGGGGAACATCTCCTACACTGGAAGGTCGGGTTCCCTCATTGTAAGGTGGCGGACTCCGGGTACAGATGTCATCTAGCAATTCATCATCTGATTCCCCCAGGGCCCCCCAATGCTTACATTTTTCAGTACTTTTCTCACCCGCTCCAATGTTATGACATGCCGGCATCATGGGAAACAGACCCTCAACAATCATGCTCTGTCTCCACTGTTTCATCCTTTTATCCCTGGACTCCTGTTTCTGCCTGGGGTACCACTTGGTCAAACCCTTGTCCATTCGGGGTCTTTCTCTTTCAAAAGCCTCAATCTCCCATTCCTCTAATGCCTCATACTGCGTTAGTCTCGGTCTGGGATGCAGTTCATTCATTCGGGTTCTTAAATTAAATAAGATCCTACCATTGAAAGTACCATCTAACGGAAAAGCCAATACTCCGTCATCTTTTGTGTATTTCACCCAATTCTCCAACCACACACAGGTATTGTACCCTCGGTCAAACATCATGAATGAGGCGGGAGTATTGGGTGCTGGGACAAGAACACCTTCTCTAGATTTAATCGGTTTGTCCGTTTTAAAATAATTTTTCACCTTACTTACAAGGGACATTTTTCTCTTGGTTCCGTACATAATATCGTATCTGTTAGCCTTCCACTGATCCCTTTCAAACCCTAAATGCCTTGGATCAGGTCGAGTCTCTGTAGTCCGCGAGTGCCACATACGACTTCTGCGCTAACTTTGTTTACAAACTACCTCCAATCAGAACGCGCTTCAGAAAATTCGTGCAACCAATGGGTGCGCGACACAAAATAAGCTCCGCCAATGGGTGCGCGGCCCCTTCGTGAGACAGTTCCCACGCTCCGGCGCTCACCCCTCCTTTACAATTTCAGCTCCGCTACCCGCCCGCTGCTTCTACCAATCCCAGCGCGGCACAGAGTGACGTCAGAGACGCTTCGCGACTGACTCCCTCCCTTCACAAGGTAACGGAAACTTTCTTTCTTTTAAAGTGCTCAGTGCTTGGTTATTTTACAACAAATACACATTCGCCACAGTGCTCAAGTGTCTAGACAGAGAAAGAATTCTTTTACTGCAAGTAAACTACTTCCATTTACTTTTCACGCGCTGCGGGCAGATCTCTTCCGCCTACCCTTCACTCTAGCATCGGTGAACCTGTTATTCCCCTAAACTCATCCACTTCTTTCCGGGATATATTCCGAGTTTAAGGTTTCTCAGCGGACCCCTCTGCTTTCACGCTAGCTCCGAGGAACCTGCTACTCTTCCGATGTGACCCTTACTAGGTTACGCCACTATGGGAATTTTGCCAATGAACCCCGTTACTGTCATTTATTCACACATGTATTCAGAAAACCCTAGTTAGTGCTTCCCGGTTATCCTAACCTGCACCTAACTTTCCTCGAACCTGTGACCTCAGGACAATGGATTCTATTCACCACTTGCCCTTTCAATTCCCCGGGGAGTTCGGACAACACTTAACGATTCGATTTACAAATGCATGGATTAGTACATATAACAATATAAGAACAAGAATAATGACAATACAAAAATTCATGAATTTCAGCAGCGTATTCACAAGAGAGTGATCAGTTCCCTCAGAACAGCCGCTCTTATAGCAGCATTAATATAATAGCAGCTTCCGACTTAACTAGTCCAACTAATCCCTGCCTTACTCTCAACTAGTCCCTAACCATCCTCTAGCTACCAGAAAACTGATAGAGCGCGCGAGGCCACCCGACCAATAGTTTTCGCCGTTTCCGGCTTCAGGGCCCATATACTTTTCAAATCACCATATACATAGATCAGGTGACTTCACGAGCTCTATCAAGTTGGTGTGTGTGTGTTCCCTGCTACCAATTTTCGGTGCACCCGACTTACCATCCACCGATGCGGGTGCCTAATGACCACAATGAATCAGGGAGCTAGTTGTAAAGGAAAGGCAGCAAAATACAAACCCAACCAATAACATTCAAATACTGTTTAAATGACCACGGACAACTGGAAGTTTTAAAATGTTTATCTAAAGTTCATTATTTTCTTGCATGAGGTACAATAAAACAAGGCAATCAATAACCAAGATAACGTAAATCACATAAGCATAAAGAAATAATGACAGAGTAATCATCAAAGTACTAATAAAATGTAATGAGAAAAGATACTATGCAAGTCAGTATTATCTAAACAGGGATAGCCTAAGTGTGAGTGACTATAGGAGAGCTTATAATGAATAACACGCTTCACTTAAGGTGAAGGGCCTTTGAACAATCTAGGCAACGAAGTTCTAGACCATATCAGGAAATGACACACTGCTATGCAAAATATAATTTCTAACAAATGAGAAGACATAGGAATAAACTTATGGAAAAATATAAATGACTTTCAATAGTTGCAGAAAGGCATGGAAAATATCACATATGCAATGTTGAACTTTATTAAAGCAAAAGTTAGAAATTCAGAAGGTGCAAGAATTTCAAGAGGTTCAGAGCAATATTTACCTAGAAAGGTGTGGAAACCAAACCCTGGCCACGGGTCAGTTAAGGACAGGAAACCCTCAAGGAAGGATACCCCTCAAAGGACAGCAGGTGCAGAATGGACACCCAGGACAGGACAGGATACCCTCGGAATAGGAATCAGGACAGGACCCTCAGGACAGGACAGCAAACCCTCAGGACAGGACCCTCTTCAGGACAGGACCGGAACCCACAGTTCGGAAGCAACGCCTGCGCTCCACCCGCTCTGCAGCTATCGATCAAGACCCCGATTGGGTCAGCGAACTCCCAGCTAAGTGCCTTGCCAGCACTTTAAGGTTCAGTAGAACCTCAGTCTATGGTCAAATTCGGACAGAGTGCTTCGCAGCGCTCTGTATCTTCAGTCACCTATTGAGTGCGTTGGGTCAGTGACAGGTCAGCTAAAACCAGACAAGTCGGACGGTTCACTAGGTGAACCCAGGGTAGATATACAGTTTGGGGACAGTGTACCACCCCCCAATGTTGCAAAGTGTCAGAATCCCTCAATTTCGATTGGTCCTAAGGTAGGATTTGGGTAACACACCAATCACAATACACGATTTGAAGCCTTCATTAACATATTTGGGTACCGCCTAGCAGGTTTGGGGTTCCCAGGAGAAACTGTGCAGAAACACAATGACAATTTAACATTGTATCATATGAGGAGCAACATTCGCTGTTCTCGCAGGGCAGAGGTGACTTTCTCAGGAGCATCTCGCCCATCACTGCCAACTGGCTATGTTCCATCAGCCAAGGTCCCTCGTGCTGCCGAATGTCGCACAGGCGCAGAAGGGACCTCCAATATGGCTCTCCTCTCACTCAGACCCCCATTTCCCGCGGTACATGAAAAGTAAGCGAAAACAAATTAATACATAATAATGTAATTATGAAAACACATCACAGGGTTTGTACTTTTAACTCATCATCAAGAAATAAACTTATTGCATCTAAATGTTAGCTACATGGATACAGATACAAGAGCAGTGGCACGAGCAGTACCACATGATAAGCACAGCTATGAATTACGCATGCGCATAACTTTCCCTCCACTTCTGCAGACGCGTCAGGACACGTGAGTGTGGCTGACGCATGCGCAGTAACTAAAATACAAGCGGCAGCCATTTTTAGGGACACGGATTAATTCATTAGAAATACACATAGGCAAGCTTCGGGAACTTTGCCTAAACAAAATAAATGTTAGTAAAACATACACTTTTGTTACCTTATTACACATAAACGAGGTTCTTGATTTCGGCAAGCTGCAAAATATGCGAAGCTTTGCTTCATCAGGCATGCCTGCATCCAGCTCTTCTTTGGGAATATTTCTTCCTGATGACAATTTTTAAATAGGAGTTTGGAGGATTCTACTGCCAAGCTTAAATCTCTATAGATAAGGCACCGATGTGCAGAGAATTTCAGATGGTCTCGAATTAATGCTCTTTTATCCCCAGCGTCAGAGCATGCATCACATCCTGCTGTGGTCAGACTGTATAACAGGGAATATCCACTTCCCAACAAAGCAATGAGAAAGAGTGCGTCACTCATTCTCGTACATGTAAACCGGAAACACAAGTTCCTGTATTACCCAAATGCAGAGGTTTTTGTGCCGGGGTTTTCCAAAACACTACCACAATTATATCGTGCCGGGTGTAATCTTTATTAAATAAGAAAAGGAGAGTAGAGGGAAAATAAGTTTGAAAACATAACACCTGCATTTTATTTTTGTTCGCATTATCAGTGACAGGAATTTTTCTAAAAATGGAAATCACTGAAATGGAGCATAGGTACATGCTGCCTATTATTTCTGTAAGGTACACTGAGCAGCATTTTTCCATACCAGTACAGCAGATAGTTTGCTAGGGTAGTGAGTGCGGCGGAATAAGACATTTGGGAATCCTTTTAGGGCCAGGGATTATTTTGTTATTTTCTGCGTGCTAGTGAATGGGAGCACAGACAAAGGTAGAAGTACAGGCCTAATGTTTATTTACACATCCCTCTTGTTCATATACTTCCTATGGATTGGGGAAATTCACCTCCTACATTCCCGTCTTATTCTATACTCACTAGACTATTTTCCTTTGACACTTTCACTTCCTGGCCTTCCTTTGAGACAGGAAGTGCTGCTCAGTGTCTGGATTGCAGGGTATATGCTTTAGGATACTATTGGACTTCTCCGTACAAATCACCTCATTCTTAGACAGTACCCTCCCACCTATGTATATTTATGACCCCAGGAGATAGTGTAGTAGTCCTGCAGCTGAAATTGACTTTTGTCTGCTGATATCATCCCCTTGCAATGACATGAATCACCGGATGTCATATGACTGCAGTGATGATTGATTATGGCATCCTTTCTTGATGAGTCCTACAAAGTCTGCCCTACTTGAACTCCTCTTCTGTGGTGACCATTCTTCTACTGTTTGTGGATGTTGATGTCCTTCCCAATTTGTCGGACTTGTCATGTTTGCTTTTTGAGTTCTTTGAGTGTGAGTTACTTCATATAACTGATGAGCATCTACAGGTAGCTTCAGTAGCGGCCGGCTTTAGGGCAGAGTGGCAGGGCGGGGGTTGGAGCAGGGGTGAGGGTGGAGCGGGATGGGAGCAGGCATGGGGGGGGGGAGGGGGGACCAAGAAAGAAAGAAGAAAAAAATAACTTACCTGCCGCCTTCCACATCGCCGGTCTTCTGCTCCTCTCGTGGCTCCACTGCAGGCAGAGGCTCCTAGTCTCCCCTGTGACCAATCCTGAAGCTGATCTCATGCATGAGAGCAGCTTCAGGATTGTCCTGATATGCGCTCCCAGGAAGACTGGGAGCCTTTGCTGGCTGTCTCCATCTCCAACCCGGCAACACAGCTGGGTTGGAGACAGCTCAGTGCACATCTGGGTTTGGCTGGTTTGAGATGGCCGCCCAAAACCCACATACGCACTGATAGCAGTGCTGCCCACCGCTCCCTCCCACGACTGCCCCATGATGGCACCGCCCCAAGGATTCAGCACGTAGAATTTGATCAATAAAAGAATAAGCTTCTGGCGGGGGTCAGTTCTGGTCAAAGTAGGGTTCCCTACTTTGACCGCATGGGAGCAGCTCATCACTCCGACCACAAGTACTCTAATGACCTCCATCTACTTTGGATCACCCACCGACTCATGCCCTCGTCGACTCTTCATCCTCGGACAAGTGTAGATCCGGCTGACCACAATCCTCAACGCCTCCATTACCGCAGCCACCTTTCCTGAAGCCTGAAAACATGCAAGCCTTACCCCTCCTCATGAAACCCTCTGCAGACCCCAGAGAGCTACAGAACTACTGCCTCATCTCACTGATTCCGTTTCCCCCAAAGTCCTGGGATAGCTATCATCCTCCAACTCATCAAACACCTGGAGAAAAACAACTTGCTGGATCTTTCCCTATCAGGTTTTAGAGCCAAACACAGCACAGACACAGCCCTGATTACCACAACAGGGCTAAATATATAGGTGGGAGGTACTGTCTAAGAATGAGGTGGATGGGTGGACTAACTTCTGAAAAACTCCTCCCTAATCCGGTGGTGCGAGGTGTTGGGAAAGAGGCCGGAACCTCCCACCCCAACACCTTTATAGGCACCACGGGCCCGCCCCTAGCCCCTCCGTCATGACCTTGCACCCAACCCTGTACTTCCAGCCTGTGCGAAGATCCCTGGGGGAAGACTGGTCTGTGACCTGCTTCCTCCGGGGGCGGGCATTGCCCCAGGGTCTGTGGGGACCTGAGGTAGGCAGTGGATCAACACCCATCCTTACATTGCTTCTTTTGAATGTCTGGAGATCGGCAGGCAGGGAGGAACAGGAAGCACTACACTGCTTTCCGGCGCTGTAATGTGAGCTGAGTAAATGCCCAGGGTTCGGACTCCCTGATTAGTTAATGACTTCCAATTGAAGTCATATACCAGATTAGTCCCTACAGTATTTATATCGTATCCCTCAGACAGTTTCTGAACAATATGCACATTTTAGGCAGTGACGTGGAAGACTGTGTCAGTTCTGTTAATGCCCAGGTTTGGAAAAAGCAGTTTACACAGTTCTATTTTTTATAGGGAAGGTACGGGTGGCACGTGGAAAAACGGGGCTCCACCAAATTTTGTTACCAGACACCATTTCTCTTCCTTGTGATTCAGAAAATTATTTGGGTAGATTAATTTTTTTGATCTTGCATTTCTGTGTATATTTAAAAGGTAGTGTGTAGCTCGAAACTGCAGCATCATGTTTCTGAAAGCTTTTAGACGCTCTAAACTTACAGAGCTGCAACAACTATATATGGGTTAAAATACCCCATGACGTAAGTTATAAGGATACTTACTGCAAATCACCAAGACCAGGTAGAGGAACACAGCTAAAGTCCCTTTATAAGATTATGGAATGCAGAGGCAACTTGCAATATCATTTTAATGTTCGACAGATGGTAGTTTATTCCTCACAATACATGACCACACCCGCCCCACAAACCACTCAAAGCCTTGGTATCTTGCGCTTTCTTATGAAAGAGATTGTATGCTTACAGACCTAGAGCACAAAAGTAGAATATGCCGTATGAATTTAAACACACCAGTAAGTAGTCAGTAATCTGTTGTAAAAAATATTAGTATCAGTATAATGTGAGTAAGATTTAAAAAAAAGTTATAGCTCAGAATGTGTAGAACCATTCAGAGAGATTCTGCCTTTCCTGTGATGACCTATGGTGTGGAAAAAATAACCATGTTGCCATAAAAATCTCTTTTCTGCAGATCACTGTTAATTTTAGCAAAATAGATCAGAAGAAGAAAAACTCCATTCTCATTTTCCTTGTTTAAACTGCAGCTGCAGTGATGCTCCATAACCTCCCTTTCCCCTTGGCTGCTGGCAGAAGGTATTATGATGTCACAAAACAATTATAATAACTTATTACAGTTCAGCAGATATGTCATTTAATTATTACAGGTGACTAGAGATGTCAAACTTTGCCTTTAATAAAGATTTTTTTTTATAGAAGGATCACAGGCTCTTGTGCAGACTTCAGGTGCTGAGTGACCGATTGACCTATATTCTCTTGCCGCATTGAATTGGCGTTTCAGCGCGAGTAGGCGCTTTTGGACATCCCGCCTTGCGGTGCGGTCTGGGTCTCTCTTATCTTGCGGTGTCTAATTGGAGCTGGTATTTTTTATCTGGTATTTTTTATTTGTGTGGAGCCTTAGCCTGGGACTTTCCACCCTCTCAGCTGCTCCCGCCCTCCGGGCTTTTAACCTCTTGGCTCCAGTTCTTTTTTCTTTTCGCTTGGCATGCTCTGCCAACCCACCTGACTCACACCATCTCCTCTGTGTTTGGCTTCCCCTTCGCTGGTGTTTCTTCGACACAGCCCGATCCGACGCCGGGTTTTCCCGTTCGAGCGGCGGGTCTGTGTGGAAACGAGCCAGCTGATCCTCCATCACCTGACCTACGGGGGCGGAGCCTACCAGAGGCGTCACGGTTGGGGACTACAAAGGCTTATGTCTGCGGGCCGTGCGGTAGTCTTGTGCAGACTTCAGGTGCTGAGTGACCGATTGACCTATATTCTCTTGCCGCATTGAATTGGCATTTCAGCGCGAGTAGGCGCTTTTGGACATCCCGCCTTGCGGTGCGGTCTGGCTCTCTCTTATCTTGCGGTGTCTAATTGGAGCTGGTATTTTTTATCTGGTATTTTTTATTTGTGTGGAGCCTTAGCCTGGGACTTTCCACCCTCTCAGCTGCTCCCGCCCTCCGGGCTTTTAACCTCTTGGCTCCAGTTCGTTTTTCTTTTCGCTTGGCATGCTCTGCCAACCCACCTGACTCACACCATCTCCTCTGTGTTTGGCTTCCCCTTCGCTGGTGTTTCTTCGACACAGCCCGATCCGACGCCAGGTTTTCCCGTTCGAGCGGCGGGTTTGTGTGGAAACGAGCCAGCTGATCCCCCATCACCTGACCTACGGGGGCGGAGCACACCAGAGGCGTCACGGTTGGGGACTACTAAGCCCACATGTCTCCCTGGCCGCGCAGCGGACGCGTGCAGCGGACGCGCGCAGCGGCGCGCCCAAGGCAAGCCCGTCTGCGCCCGTCCGCGGCCGACCGGGGCATGGGGCATGGGATGCTGCTCAGATTTTTAAATACTCCTCGGCTGAGCTCATGGTGTGCCAAGGTGAATGGTCTATTTCTAAACATGTACAGACCAAGCTTAGTTCACTTGGCCTCTACACTTGTTTAAAACCCCCTTGTTTGGAACCGCCAGGGGCGGTCGTTACGGATAGTGGGAAACAGCCTACTGTCCAACCCTTGGGCGGCCTTCCTGTGTCCTTTTCGTCTTGTTTGTTGAATACTCGATCTCTAGTTAAACATTATTTAGAGATTTTTACCTTTCTTAATCAGGTCCAGCCTGACTGTTTATTTTTGTCTGAAACCTGGCTTACCCCTTCCTCTTTCCCAGACATTTTAGCTGCCATCCCCGAAAATTACTATGTTTTACATTCAGATCGTACACCTGGTAAACATGGTGGGGGGGGTGGCTGCTATTATTCACTCAAGATGGTCCTTTTCCCTAATTCCTTCGCCGACGATTCCTGCCGTGGACTATTTAGTCATGAAAACCTTGTCTGTCTCCCCTCCGCTTGTTTGCGTCTTATTTTATCGCCCCCCTCAGTCTATGCCTGCTTTCTCTACCTTGGTTGGAGATATCCTTGCAAATTTGATAGTAAACCATGCGCGCATAGTGATCCTAGGCGACTTTAACTATTGGCCTGGTGATCCTATGGAGAACTCTCAATCCAAAGAGTTCTCGGATCTACTTACTCATTTGAACCTGACCCAATTAGTTGAGCTTCCCACTCATATGTCTGGCCATATTCTCGACCAAATCTGGTCAGCCAATTTGGAGATTTCTTTACTTTCGGTTCTCCCCTGCTTGTGGTATGACCACCATCTGATTTCCTTTTCTTTTTCCTTAAGCCCTGTGGTTAGTACCCCTCCTCCTGCTAACATTAAAGTCAGGAATTGGGGACGAGTCAATATCAGTGCTTTATGTGCCTCTCTTGTTGCTTCTAGTTTTCTAGATGGCGACTATTTAGATATATCTCTCCATGATCAGGCCTCAGCCATTAACACCTGGCTTACCTTATCGTGTGAGGAGTTGGTCCCTTTGAGATCAATTCGCCTATCGCGCTCATACGATTCACAAAAGTGGTTCTCCCCTTCGCTCCAAGCAAAAAAACTCCAGCTTAGACAGGCTGAGCGTAAGTGGCGTCGGGGCTATGTCCCTTCTGATAAGCTGTTTTACTCTGCCATTCTCAGAGAATATAAAAAAGACATTCTCGCTGCTAAAATTCAATATTTCTCAGGACTAATATCATCCTCTTCCAACAAGCCTAAGGACATTTTTTCCACTCTTAACAGCCTGTGCAAGTTGGATAGAGTGACTGCTAAACCTCAACCATCTCAAGATTTATGTGATTCCCTGCATGACTTTTTCTTCACAAAAATCTTTGTTATAAAACAACACATTGCCCTCCCCTCCCCTTCCTTTGATCCCCCTGTCCCGCCTCCTAGCACTCATTCCTTTACCCACTTTCCATCTATATCTACTGAGACTTTTCTAAATTTAGTGATGTTTACAAAATCGGGCTCTCCTACTGACAGCTGCCCATCACAAATTCTCCGGCAGATTTTCTCAATTTGTCCTGATCCACCTTTTGCCTTGCTCAATAAATCCTTGTCATCAGGCACTGTTCCTAATCTTTTTAAGTCTGCCAAGATCGTACCTGTTCTGAAAAAGGTAGGCGCCGATCCCACTGTCTCTACGAACTTTCGTCCCATCTCCTTGCTCCCTTTTCTGGGCAAGATGTTGGAGAGACACGTAACACACTGCTTGAGCTCTTATATCGAAGCCTCTAACTACCTTGATCCTTACCAGGCTGGCTTTCGGCCTACCCATTCGACCGAATCTGTCATCTTGTCGGTCTTGGATGAGCTAAGAGTGGGTGCTGATCGGGGTTTTTCACAGGCTTTGATACTTCTCGATCTATCAGCAGCATTCGACACGGTCGACCATTCTCTTTTGGTCGACCGTGTCGGATGCGCTGGCATCTCGGATGTTGCCTTAAGCTGGATCTCCTCGTTCTTGGAGAATCGCCAACAGGCGGTCCGACTGTCCCCTTTTTGTTCTTCTCCCCGAGCGGTGACCTGTGGTGTTCCCCAGGGTTCCGCTCTCTCTCCCCTTCTATTCAATCTTTATATTTTTCCTTTAATTTATGCTTTGCGCCGCCAGGAGGTCACAGTGTTTAATTACGCTGATGACCTCCAACTTATTTTTACTCTTTCTGCAACCCCTGATTCAGTTTCCCATTTCCAGAACACTATGATTTTCATCTATGACTGGATGTGTACGAACCACTTAAAGTTAAATCCCGACAAGACGGAGCTCGTCTTGTTCGGAGGTTCGCCTAATCCTTGGTACTCCAACTTCTGGCCCCCCTCTCTTGGTCCCTCTCCCTCGGCATCCAAATCCGTGAAAAGTTTGGGCATTAAAATCAGCGATGATCTGTCGATGCATACTCAGATCAGTATGATCGTTTCTTCCTGTTTCCTGTCTCTCCGTGTGATTCGGAAGGTCTCTCGTTTTTTTACTATTGACGCTTTGAAGGTTATTCTCCTGGCCCTTGTAATTTCTAAGGTGGATTATGCCAATTCCTTGTATATTGGTATTCCTGCCTATGAATTACGCCGACTTCAGCTTATTCAAAATCAGGCTGCTAGGCTGATTTATAGTCGTTCTCGATTTCATCATGCCCTTCCTCTCCTTAGACAATTGCATTGGTTGCCGGTCTCTCATAGATGCCAATTCAAATTAGGATGTCTCATTTTTAAATCTTTGGCGGGCTTAGCTCCCCACTATATGGCATCTAGGCTCTTTCCCTATACTCCTTCCAGGAATTTACGGTCGTTGTCAAAAAACCTCTTGGTTATCCCTTGCTTTGTCAGGAAGAAGCATGGGGGGTCGTGTTTCTCTTTTTTGGCACCCAGGTTCTGGAATGACCTCCCTGACAGTCTTCGTTCTTCTCCTTCATACTTGGAATTCCATAAAGGTTTGAAGACCTGGTTATTTACCAGAGTGTTTGAAGTCTAAGTTGTATTTTTACAGTAACTGCACACTACTAGCGCCATGAAACCTTTTTTGGTAAATGTGCGCTCTATAAATTGCCTCAACTTCAACTTCAACTTTCATGTATTATAGTTGATTAAAAGAAAATACAATCAGGTGCAGCAACAGTGTGAGTAGGGAAATGAAGAGCAGCAAAGACTTGAGATACAACATAGAAGGTGGTAGCAGAAAACTCCCTTCCAGTTTGGCCAATGTACTCTCTGGTGTAGCACCTTGACGGCTGGAGGATCACTATTTTGTATCAACACGAAGAATATTGCATCCACCCTATCACTATATCATTAGGATGGAAATATGTGGAGTAAAAAATAGTAAATCACATTCTGAAGGCAAAAATATCCCTAGTCATGCAATTACTGGCTATATGTTTGCGTAGATTTTAGAAACACCAACTACCAATCACTTGGTCCTCCAATTCATTTTTAGTGCAACCCATAGGAAATGTGGAACTATCAATTAAAAGAAAATGAAACAATTGATGTGCCCTAGCCGGGAATCGAGGAGGATGTGCCTCGCCTGCTCTCCGGGCCCTCATGGACTACCCAGCATAAACCACAGCACCAGGGGTTGTAATCAAGCATTGATGACAGGAACGGGACATCTCTGCCCCTCTCTGCACACTAGGGGGAGCTCTCTTGCCCTGCAGCTGCAACCCTGGTGACAGAATAGAGGACTCCTGCTGCTTCATAGTCTTCCCCAGGCCGCAATCTTCAAAGACTTGTGTCGCGAAATACGGCATCAGTGGCGGGCACCAGCGACTGCCTTACAGAGATACCCCTGCAGAGTGACCACATCGGGGAGGCTCCCTGGCAAGGGGCACTTGTGTAACTGGGTGTCCATAGCTTCCTAACTGCCAGCGGAGACTCCACAAGCCCCTCGGGGTGGTCGGTAGCAGAGGAGCTGCCATCACGTAAGCATGGGTGCAGAGGCCTACTCTGCTTGAGGCAGTAACAATGCAGAGCAGCAAACCATGTCCTTATACAGCTGCCTAGCGTGCCATTGGGACGGTGCATTAAGGATTCGCTGAGGGCTATCTGACAGTCAGCAAAGTGGTGAGCTTGCAGGTCACAACAGAGACTGAGCGGCTACATCCCAGTCCCTTTCAGTGTGCCTGCGAGGGGCCCTGGAGGCTAATTGTGTGCGTCCTCCTGCTACATCGTGCAAGAACCACACTCCTGTTACTTGAAGCGTAAAAGGCCATTTTATTAGGACAAGGTTGCAATCCTTTAAACTTTATTACATAGTACATCAATGCAATAAATATACTTTCCCCATCTCATTCCAACTCATTCTCCATTCCTCCTTCTCAAAACCATCTCACCTGTTTGACCCTTCCCCATTCACTCGGTGACCTCCTTTCTCTCCCCATTCTCACCTTCACTTGCCCTCCGCGCATCCTCTGTTGAATTTCCTTCATTGCCTCCCGTGCCCCGCTATCAGTCACCCGTGTACCGTTCTCCCCCCCAAGGGGTGGATCCGCCCTTATGTGACTCACCACCCCTCCAAAGTACAGCAACGCCTCTGCTCTGCAACCTGCCCTAAACTGGCACGCTTAGACCCAAAAAACACCCCAAGTTCATCGCTTAAGACCTTTAGGGTGGGAGGGTGGACAAAGCTTTTAATGACCCCCGGTGGTGCTCAGGAGTTGAGTAGAGGCTGTTTTCTATTCTTCTAACTCCTTATACTTCTCCTAAATCCCACCCCTTGTCCTTCTAATCCCCACCCTTCACCTTGTCCTTCCGGTCTCGCGCGAATTCCCCAGGGAAGACTGGCTGTAACCTTTACTTCCCCTGGGGGCCGCATTGCCCTCGACATCGATCAGGAGTGAGTGGCGCTCAGCTGTGATTTCGTAGCACAAACCAAAACTTACCTGCTGGGAGACGCTGTACCAGGTACGCGTGCAGACTGATTGGGTTGTGGCCCCAGGTCCTGGAGAACTATATGTCTATGAGCAGATAATTGGAGTGCACAGTCCGAAGGCTGCAGGGTATTGGGGAATTACAGTGAGCCTCTCTTCCCCTTTCACCAGCACTTACTTATCTGCAGCCAGTGCTGTCTTTCCTGAGACCATGAGACGTGGCGGCCTCGCTCACTTTTAGTGAACGTTGGTGCTGGGGCCTCCTCATATCTTGCTTGACACAATTCCTGCGATGGACCACTAGACTGCCTGGTCTCTACAGTGGGCCCCAGACCAGCTCCTCCTTCCCGACCATTGTTCACTGTAAGTTACTGCAGCCTGACTGGGGGATCAGAGCTGTAGTAGATGGCTGACACTTTCTACTAGCTATGGGTTATCACTGAGGACAGGGTGCAGACCTCAGTGATCTCGCTCCCAGAGGCATGTTAGCTTGCCTGCACGGGGAGACTGACTACGTCAAGGCACCAGCCTGCCTTCCCCAGCTAGCCGGTACTTCTGAAGAGCCCCCGTTTTTACTGTGAAATTCCCTGTTACGGGCAACTCACTTCTTCATCCATGATGCACAGGGAAGGTTGTCTCCCCATCTGCTGAGGCACACATGCTTTCTCCCTGTCTGTAAACCGTTCTGGGTCCCCTCAAATACCTCAGTGCCTAGCCAGGCTGGTCACTAGACATCTACCCTGTGGGGAGGCTGGGGTGGGGTGCTGGTCAGCCCTGCACTCTCCACAATTGATCTTGTGCCCTTGGTCTCTATGCTGTGCCCTAAATCTTCTCAATCAATCAATCAATCAGGGGTTTATAAAGTGAAATACTCACGCGTGAGGGTCTCCAGGCGCTGGGGGGTGGGGGTGCAGCTCCGGGTCAGTTGAAGAGCCAGGTCATTCAGGTTCTTCCTGAAGGTGTGCAGAGTGGCGGAGCGTCTGATGTTGACTGAGAGCTTGATCCAGGTCTTTGCTGCGACGTAGGAGAAGGCCCCTCTGCCTGCTCTGGTTCTGCAGATGCATGGGGTCTCTGCCAGGGTGAGGTAGGTGGAGCGGAGGTCCCTTTTGGGTACGTGGAAGGAGACTCTTTCGTTGAGATATTTGGGTCTGATGTTGTTGAGGGATTTGTAGGCATGGCTGTGTAGCTTGAAGGTTGCTCTCTTCTCGATGGGGAGCCAGTGGAGGTCTTTTACTTTTTCTTTGACACGAATGGCGAATGTTTCTTTGACCACATGCTGGTACTAGCGCGCCTCCTGCCCTAGTTACGTTCCTCGTGTGGGGCTCCTAGCGGTTTTTAAAAACAATTTGTATTTTAATTTACTGTTTGCACTATCATTCTTTCCACATTGTAATTTGATTGCTAAATTCTTTGTGTACTATTGTAGTGCTGCTAGAGGCGCGATCCCCGTTCCACCACCGATTATTCGGCTTGTTGTGGAGGGATAGACCGCCATACTGGGAAGGGCTACATCGGACTTCCGGGCTGAGAGGTTAGCAGTCTAGCTGCTCGCCTACTCGGCTATTTAAACTCATGGCAAAGCCTCCCTCATTGGATTTTCTTTGACGCGAATGGCGAATGTTTCTTTGACCACATGCTGGTACTAGCGCGCCTCCTGCCCTAGTTACCCATTTTTAAAACGAACCCGCCGACGGACGTTCCTCGTGTGGGGCTCCTAGCGGTTTTTAAAAACAATTTGTATTACTGTTTGCACTATAATTTTTTCCTCATTGTAATTTGATTGCTAAATTCTTTGTGTACTATTGTAGTGCTGCTAGAGGCGCGATCCCCGTTCCACCACCGATTATTCGGCTTGTTGTGGAGGGATAGACCGCCATACTGGGAAGGGCTACATCGGACTTCCGGGCTGAGAGGTAAGCAGTCTAGCTGCTCGCCTACTCGGCTATTTAAACTTAATGCCATCACGAAAGCGCAGCGGACGAGCGCAGCGGGCGCGCCGAGAGCGAGCCGAAGGCGCGCTTAAGGCAAGCCCGTCCGCGCCCATCCGCGCTGGGACCGGGCCTAGGGCCACCCCCCCTTTGCGAAATACATCCACACACCAAGCACCGCTAATCCGGTACACTGCCGACCAGTTAAGAGAGATTAACGTAAGTGCTTTTCCACACCATTGCTCTCCTATGTTTGGAGTGTCACTACCTACGCTTCCTAGTAATCCTTGTCCTACATGTCTTTTTTCATTCTCAGATCTATGCCCATCTATTCAGTCCTCCCACTCGAAATTAAGGCCCCCTTACTCTGCGGCCCTTATTAATGCCCGATCCTTACCTAGGCATAACTTAGAAATCCGGGAATTAATCAGCAATTTAGACCTGGATATTCTGTTCATCACAGAAACTTGGGGTGATGCGGCCTCGGGACCGGACTTTTGCTCTGCCACTCCTGAGGGCTTTCTTGTATCCAAACTGGACAGACCCTTAGGTAGGGGTGGGGGACTTGCCATAGTCCATAAAGCTAAGTTTCGCCTAAAAACCGAACCAATGCCCGCTTTGACTAGTGAGGTTCTTAAGTTCTCCATCACACTTAATAACAACCAAGTCTTCAAGGGCAGTCTTCTTTATCGACCTCCAGGCCCATGCACTCATTTTCTCTCCAATCTTGGCGATATATTACAACTGTGCACAGAATCGTCGGACTACACAGTCCTGGGAGATTTTAATTTCCATCTTGATTCTCCCGTGGACAAAGACACGATTCAACTTATTGCCGATTTGGAAGCACTAGGACTACATCAACTAGTCACAGCCCCGACCCATCAAGCTGGTCACACCTTGGATGGGCTGTTTAGCAACAACTCTGCTATATCATTCACTAAGGTGCTACCTCTGAATTGGTCAGATCATGACGCAGTAATTTTCTGTATTAAAGCACATAACCCTAATCCAGCACAATCTAAATCACAAACTGCACAGAGTATCCGTGACAGGAAACATTTAGATCCCTTTCTGCTTACCCAAGTACTCATGACTCCCCCTTTTGATACTTCCACCAACCCTAATCAGGCGTCTATCAAATATCATGATTGGCTCCTGGAGGCACTCAACAAGGTGGTGCCCATCAAGTTAGTTTTTCCTAACCGTTCTACTAAATCCGCCAGATGGTTTTCAGAGTAACTTAGACTGCAGAGGCAGCACTGCAGGAACCTTGAAAGACATTGGCGAAAGCACTATAATCTTCACGATAAACAAAGCTACAAAGCTGCCATAGCTATTTACAAGCGTGCCATAATCTCTCATAAAAGGGCCTACTACCTATCTCAAATAGAGCTCGCACACAATTCTTCTAGAAAACTGTTTCAAACAGTTGACATTCTATCCACTCCCCCATCTGTCTCTGTAATTGAGCCATCCCAAGATCTTTGCAACTCCTTAGCTGATTACTTTACTAGCAAAGTCATTGACATCTATGCTACTTTTTCTTCATTAGCCCATTCCAAAGACCTTGACCCTCGACCCATTTTTTCACCGGCCGCTGGTCCAATGTTTTCTTTGTTTCATCCTGTCCTTGCTGAGACAATTAATAAATATACAGCAACCATCACCTCAGGCTCCCCACTTGACCCGTGCCCTCCATCGGTACTTAATTCACTCAGTGAAATTATCACACCCCCCCTCACTGAGATTTGCAACTCCATGTTCCTTACGGGTGAGTACCCACAGATATGGAAGAAAACAATAATTAAACCTCTGTTAAAAAAACCTTCACTGGACCCGCTAGAACTAGCCAGTTATAGACCCATAGCCTGTCTCCCTTTTCCAGCAAAAATCGTTGAAGCACTCATGAACTGTCAACTTTCAGAATTCATTGATCAAGATCATTTGCTGGACGATACACAATTCGGATTTAGAAAAGGCCATGGGACAGAAACAGCGCTGATAAAGGCGGCTGATGAGATCAGAACAATTCTAGACCATAATGGGGCAGCTGCACTCATATTGCTTGATTTCTCCGCTGCCTTTGACACGGTCGATCACACTATCTTGATCGACCGTGTCTCAGCACTGGGGGTTAACCATCTATCCAGAGACCTCATAGCCTCCTTTCTGGCCAACCGCTCCCAATCTGTGAAACTCGGTACCTTCTACTCGCCCACATCCACACTACCTTGTGGAGTACCCCAGGGATCATCGCTAAGTCCGACACTATTTAACATCTATGTGTCGGACTTGGCGAGGGTCATAAAAGCTTATGGGCTGAGTTTGACCACCTACGCAGACGACACCCAATTGGTGTTGGCGGTCCATAAGAATGGTTTGGCAGTTGCATCAAGATTCCAGGAGGCTATGCTAGCCATAGGCTCCTGGATGCTGATGAACTGCCTAAAATTAAATTCGAATAAAACAGAGGTGATGACCTTTGGCAACCTGTCCCCGGTATGGTCTGACATTTGGTGGCCCACTGATTTTGGCCCCCCTCCGGTACCGGTAGCCAAGGTGAGGAACCTTGGAGTCATATTTGACACCAAATTAACATGTATCCATCATGTTAATACTGTGACTTCATCCTCCTTCTTCACCCTTAGGAAAATAAAACAACTACTTCCCTACCTACCTCCAGCTGCAGGAATAACATTGATAACCACACTAATATTTTCAAAATTGGACTATTGCAATGCCCTCATGCTAAATGCCCAACAGCAGGTTGTGGATAAATTGCAATTAGTCCAAAATGCGGCACCCAGAGCACTTCTTTCTATCCCCAAATACCAATCTGTTTCGGGGGCCATAGGTCAACTGCACTGGCTCAGAGTCAGAAGCCGCATAAAATTCAAAGCCCTCTGCATTGAATATAAGGCCATC
This sequence comes from Lissotriton helveticus, assembly GCF_964261635.1. NCBI lineage: Eukaryota > Metazoa > Chordata > Amphibia > Caudata > Salamandridae > Lissotriton > Lissotriton helveticus. Next base: position 1,107,512,510 of record NC_136067.1, read on the forward strand.
CATAATTTAGGCCCTCAATTTTTAATAAATGCTTTCAGGATCTACACCCCCAGCAGGTCTCTCCGTTCGGCATCCAACTACCTTCTTCCTCTTCCTCGCACTAGAACAGTGCCTTGGGGAGACAGAAGCTTTTTGGTAGCTACGGCGAGGATTTGGAATACTCTCCCTCTCACCATTAAGACCAGTCCTACCCTTTTAATTTTCAGAAAACAGCTGAAAACATGGCTCTTTGATCAATAATCTCATTTTCTTTTCTTGTCATTGTATAATCCTCTGCGCCGAGACACCTTCAGGTATTTGTTGTGCAATACAAATCCAATAAACATAAACATAAACATATGCTCTTGTCGTGGAGTTCCGAGGACAAATCTGGCTGCGGTGTTCTGGATGGTTTGGAGCTTGTGTAGCAGGGTTTTGTTGATTCTGGCGTAGAGGGCGTTACCATAGTCCAGTCTGCTTGTTACAAGAGCGTGGGTGATGGTCTTTCTACATTCGCGGGGATCCACTTGAAGGTCTTGTGGAGGATGCGGAGAGAGTTGAAGCAGGTCGAGGCGACGGCGTTGATCTGGCGGGTCACGGTGAGGGAGGAGTGTAGGATGATGGCGAGGTTCCGGGCGTGTTCCGTCGGTGTGGGTGGGTGTCTGAGGGCAGGGGGCCACCAGGAGCTGTCCCACACCATGGGGGAGGAACCTAGAACATGGACCTCGGTCTTCTCCGAGTTCAGTTTTAGGCAGCTGTCGCTCATCCAGGCTGCGATGTCTTTCATTCCTTCTTGAAAGTGGAGTCTGTTGTCTTAGGGGTTCTTCGTGAGAGAGAGGATGAGCTGGGTGTCGTCGGCATTAGATAGTATGCTGAGCCTATGCTGTCTGACGATGGCAGCGAGGGGGGGCATGTAGATGTTGAAGAGCGTGGGGCTGAGCGTGGATCCTTGGGGTACTCCGCAGTTGATCTCTGTGGGTTCGGAGAGAAAGAGTGGGAGTCTGATGCTTTGGGGTCTGCCGGTCAGGAAGGATCAGATCCAGTCGAGGGCGGTTTCCCGGGTGCCGGCGTCGTGGAGTCTGGCGGAGAGAGTGCAGTGGGTGTAGGTGTTGAAGGCTGCGGAGAGGTCTAGTAGGATGAGGGCTGCAGAGTGGCCCTGATTCGAGTAGCATGCGGATGTTATCGGTGGTGGCAAGGAGGGCAGTCTCGGTGCTGTGGTTGCTGCGGAATACAGACTAGGAGGAGTCGAAGATAGAGTTCTCTTCAAGGAAGGCTGTCAGTTGGGTGTTGACAAATCTCTCTGTGACTTTGGCTGCGAAGGGAAGGAGGGAGATGGGCCGGTAGTTTTTTAGGGGTGCAAGCTTGTCAGCGCAGTTGGAGATCCATCGGTGTAGTTCTTTGGCTGCAAAGTTGGGGTCAGTCGTGGCGGAGGGGGGTCATGGAGGAGGGCGGAGTTGAGGTGATCCTCTGTGATCTTGCTCCAGTTTCTTCGGAGTGGGCGCGGGGCAGGTTTGGGAGTGATGGTGGTGTAATAAACAAAATGGCAGGGATTAGATGCCTACACATTTGGGGACAAAAAAGGAAAAAGAAAATCTGAATCCCAAGGGGGCTCCTAATGATGTTCATATGTTTCTTTTAATGTTTTTTTCTGAATTTGGATTGTGTAGATGTTTTGAAATGTTTTTGTAACATAGTATTAACAATGATTATATCTTGCTGTAGGTGAATGTATGAATCTATATAACAAGCGCAGAGAGTCTATAAACTGGTCTTGAGAAAGATGGATTGACAAACTGAGCTATCGAAAAGCGTCAACGCCAAATTTTGATACACATCCACCGATCTGGCACTGGTTAAAAGAAGTTAATTTTGAACTGTACATTTCCATGCTATTGATATTTTCTAATGATGGATGTGTAGCTTGTCAAGACACATTATACCTGTCTGGCTTTTTTACTCTCCAGTATGTTTTTTAGTTATGTTGGATCAAATTTGTAATGTATTGTGTTTTTTTAAACTTTGAGACATTTAGCCTATCAATTTAATGAAATTGTGTTTGTGAAAACAATAAATATATGTGATATTTTAATTTTTGTAGTGGGTCCCCTGTTACATATGGTTCAATCTTCAGGTGTGGAAAGAGAGAAAGCTGAAAGAGTGCAATTTCTTGGTGTGCGAATAGGTGTTTAATATGCATAATTTGTAATGAAATCTACCCAAAGGGATCTTTCCTTTCTCACTGTGTAAGTGCCCTATTCCCGTTGGGTTCACAAGGGGCCCCTCTTTTTTCTAAGCGAAGGTCAAGTGTATGCAGTAGTAGTCTGTCCAGAGGGGCTTCGTGGTGTGGCTGAAGTGGATGTTAGTCTATCCTGTGAAGATAGGGTCAAGGGTGTGTCCGGCTCTGTGGGAGGGGGTGGTAATGGGCTGCCTCAGTCCGAGGTTGTCAAGGAAGGTGGTGAAGTCAGGATCGCTGCAGTTTTCGAGGTGGAAGTTTGGGTCTCCGGTGAGGATGTAGTCCATGGAGGCAATGGCGTGGGGTGCGACGAGGTCAGCAAATGTGGTGGCAGAGGAGGCTTGAGGCCTGGGGGTCTGTAGACGAGGGTCCTGTGTAGCATGGTTCCGGGGCTGGTTTGGATCTGGCAGTGGAGGTGCTCTGTGTTGGAAGAGAAGTCGCCTGTACTGGAGGTGGAGAGTTGGAGGGAGCTCTTGTGTGCGATGGCGAGTCCTGGGCTGTGGGGGCGGTCCTTTCTTTGGATAGTGTAACCGTCAGGGATGGCGGTGACGATGTCAGGGGCAGAGGTGGCGTTGGTCCAAGTTTCTGTGAAGAAGGCGATGTCTGGCGAGAAGGTGTCAAGCAGGCCCCAGTTCTCCGTTGCGTGTCTGTGGAGGGAGCGCACATTGAGGAGGATGCATGTCAAGGCTTCAGTGGTCAGGGCATCCGGCGTGGGTTCTGCTGTCATGGGGGGCTGTTGATGGTGAAGGATTGTCTGTAGTGTCTGCAGGAGAACTAGCCGTGGGTGGTGTTCGGCGTCGATCTCTGGCAGTTGAAGTTTCTTCCGAGGTTGAGTGCGAGGACTTTGGCGGGCGCAGACAGGGTTGCCTTTGGCGCACCTTTGGCGCACCAGTGGCTCACACCCTGCGACTGGCCACGCAGTGACCGCCATTAAGTAGGGGGGGTGGAAGTGCAGCTGGGAGGCGGGAAGCAGGAGGCGGGAAAACAGCAATGGCGGGGGGGCACAGGGGCAGCAACGGGCACAAACAAAGGGGAAAAACAATCCAGTGACTTCCATATGGAGCACACTCACCCCAGCAGACTCAGATGTTGAACCCTTCTCCTGCTCCTATGACAGAAAGCTTCATTTTGGCGCTTATCTCACAAGACTATGTGGAACACTGTTTACAAAAGATCCGCTCCGAAATATGCTCGCTGGAGGGGGACCTTAAAGCGTGCCTCTGGGACATTCTGAGAAATGTCTCTGAGATGGGGGGCGCGTGGACGATTTAGAGAGAACTGTTGATACCCGATCTGAAGACCAGAAGATGTTGTGGCATTGCGAAGCGCCACTTGAAGACCAGCAGATGGAACGTCAAACTAAGCAGGAGAATCTGGAAAATAGGAGCCGCTGAAATGCCATCGGGGCACTGCCCAGGGGAGTGGAAGGAAACAACATCTTGGCATTCACCGCTGAGCTCCTGCAGACGATTCAGGGAGGTAAGGGAGCACCCCCACTGGTCCTGGATAGAGCCTATCGAGTGATGTATGCCCCAGGTGCCCTGACTTGGTCCCAGATATCCTGATATGAATGCACTTCTTTACAGAGAAAGAAGCTATCCTTCGGATCTCTAGAAGCAAGGCTGATTTGGTGTTTCGGGGCTACTCCATACAACTCTACCAAGTCCTTTTCCCTGTCACCTTGCACAGATGACGAGATTTCAAACCAGTCACCGACAAGCTCAGGGAGATGGACATCCGCTATCAATGGGGGCACCCCTTTGATCTACTGTTCATCTGGCAAGGCAAATGAAGATTCCTGTGCTCCATGGTAGAGACGAAACAACTGCTGGGGCTCTCCGCCAACCCCGCGTTAAGGACACCTCCCCAATTACTTCCCGACACTTATAGAGGAGTATTTGGGTGCCTGTGAGCAGGAACACCTTCATCCCCAACACGTGAAACTCCTTGATGCTCCAATCACCCTTACGAAGCTACGCTACGCAGTTCAGGCCCTCCCGCTTAGCAAGACTCCAGGACCTAATGGGCTTCCTGTCATCTTTTATCAGCTGTTTTGTTCTAATATGCAGGCTCACCTGTTACACTTGTTGAACTCCTTTACACAAGATACAGGGCTTAAACCCTCCATGGAAGTCACAGAGACATCCCTCATACACAACCAGGCAAGGATTTGGTGCACAGCTCATCTTACTGCCCCAAAGCTCTTCTTAATGCAGATATAAAAATATTTACCAATATTCTGGCTCCCAGACTAGAACGTTACCTCCCAGCTCCTATTGACCCTGACCAGATGGGCTTTATCCACAACAGAGAGGGGACGGCTAATGAGGACTGCATAGCACAGCTTGTTGAGAAGTCTCACCACTACCACAACCTGGCATGTCTTTTTTCACTCGACACACAGAAGGTTTATGACAGGGTGAACTGCTCCTTCCTTCTCGCAGTCTTGGGCAAGGTGGGATTGGGCCTGGGCATGATAGCTGAAATTATGGCCTCCAATGTTGCCCCAACATCCACCGGCCATGTGAATGGGCAGCATACGGCCCCTATTGACATCCTCAAGGTAACGCGGCAGGGGTGCCCATTGTTGCCCCTTTTATTTTCCCTACTGGTTGCACCACTGGCTATCACCATCCGCAGCATGGCTGATGTGGTGGGTAATTTCTTTGGGTGCCAGGACCACAAGATTAGCGTGTTCGTTGATCACATTTTGCTCAGGATCTCACAGCCAGCTGTCTCTCTCCGGGTCATAATTGCCTGCCTGAATGCTTTTGAGGTGGTGTAAGGCTTCAAGATAAACATGTCGAAATTGTGTGCACTCATTCTGACTGTAACTACACAGGACCTTCCTGCTCTGCAAAGTTTGAAGCTGTTCCAATTGGCCCCGGATATGATTTGAGATCTGGGTCTTAACCTTCCCCCTACACTCACATCTTGGACGCTAGCTAACTGGCCACATCCCCATAGCTCCATCTTGGCGGATCTTAGAAAGTGGAAACCCCATCCACATCACTTGGCTGGGATGGGTTAATGTCATAAAAATGAGTGTACTTACACAGGCTCTTTACCTATTCCAGACCATGCCCACTCAAATTCCACACAACAATATCCTGCACTTGCAACAGGATATTCGTTCCTACATCTGGAAACAGAGGCGACTAAGAATCTCTAACACCCGAATGATGCAGCCTTGAGACAGGGGCGGACTGGCCTGCCCTAATCTCCTCGGCGATTACTGGCCCGCCCAATTGGAATATATCTCTGAATGGGTAGTGCATGAGAGTGAAAAGCACTGGTTCCACATGGACTGGGAAGTAGCCTGTCAACCTCTGTGGGATCTAGCTTGACTACCCAAACACGCCTGGCTGCGCAGCACTTATTTTGTTACGCCCACTAAGATGGTGCTTGACATACGGGACAGGCTGTCACTAAGGAGTGGGCCGACGACCTCCCTATCTCCTAATTTGCCTATTCTCCATAATCTTGACTTTACAGCTGCGCTGCCGCCCCAGTCCTTTCCTAGGTGAGGGTTGGTGACTGTAGGATGTTGAGTGACCTCTTAGTTGGGGTTTTTGATCAGTGCAAGGCTGACTACAACCTCCCACCAAACAGCAATACTGCACTATTGCCAGCTGTGACACTGATCATTACATCCCCCAATTTATCCTAAGTGTGTTCGACCCTATACCTCTTTAAACAAACTGGTGAGCACGTATGACGGGTCTAGGGAATCCATATCCAAGACATACCACACACTACAACACTCCACATCCCCTCGCACCCACACATACCAGACTTCTTTGCAACCTACAACCATGGAGGCCATTTCACTCATACCGTGGGAGACACTAAGGTTTCCTTTCTTTAGTACTGTGGCACACTATATTGTGGATGACCTTGTATTGAGACAATTTGCAGTTGGTCTTGTACATTTGCAAATGGTCATCGACCATGCACTCTGTTTGTTTGCAATGCACCACTTAATATCATGCCACACTGTGGCGTACTTGGCGACTCTGTCTCACTTTGTTATACTTAACTGAAACCTTCAATAAAGAGATTCTGAGTTACACAAAAGATAATGTAACATATGGCTCTGCAAGCACCACAATGCTGATGTCTTTGTAACACTTGGCTAAGATCTCAAACGTATAGAATCTCTATGAGTCCCCTACTTTGCTGTGTTAATCCCTGGGGTCTCAAGGCTGAAGATAATCCTTATTTTTTTTATTATTTTAGTCTTTAGGAATTGCATGTTTGTCATATCTACCAAGTAATATCCATAACTGCCTGTTTGTTTGGGGTGCTCGCCACTCAAGGCAAGGTAATGCTAAATGTTACCATTGTACCTTGAAGTGGAGGAGAGACAGGATTCTTCTCCTCTTGCTTGGGTCTCAAGAAATCATGAGGCTTCCCTCTTCCAACCAACCCACCAAACAAGCTCCGGAGAGGAGGCTAAGGGGAGCTACTGCCAACTATTAGCTTCTGTGACCCGGCTGCCTTGTTTCAACCATAATCTTCTTAGCACAGCCATGTAAAAAACAGGTAGTGTATACCACCACTCGATTCTTGCATGGCAGGGGCGCACAATGCCTCTGGCACAGATAAGGCTACACTCATCCACTTAGTGGCATCCTCACTTTTGCCTCTTTCTATCAAGGACACATTCAGTGCAGTGTTAAAGTTTAGAAGATTAATTGGCCAACTTAATGGCCCTGGATTTTATCAAATGCCATTACATTATGTGAGCCTATGCACTGTTGATGTCTTGTAGTACCCCTGGTTTACTCTTGAATTCCAAAAATAAGCAAGAGCTAAACCAGGAGTACTGGGTTAGACCTGAAATTCAGGAGTAAGTCAGGAGTACTACGAGAGTAAGTCATGTCAACTCCTTGTGAAATGTTTGCAAATTGGGCCTTGCATTGCTTGGTTTCTATGCTGATTTACTGGCAATTCAAGATAAAGTGCTGGTAAGACATGACTATTTTCCCGAACAATGTGTACCTATCCACGCTAAGCACATATGCCAACAACTGCCTGTCTGTTGAAAAATACAAAAACGTGCAATGAAGCAGATATGCTAACTAGGGTTGTGCAAATGAGGGTAAGTGAATTGTTTTTTAAAGATAATCAACTTTACGACAATAGAAAAGGTTGAAATCTTTCCAGGTAGAAAACCCAGTACAAACTAGCTTTTGTGTGACAAATTGACATGCAAAACCCATTTCATCCACAGGAGAAGATTTATTAGGCAACAATCTACTGATTACATGACATGCAAGTCAGTTTAAGGGAATTCCAAATGTTCAATACCTAGACGCCCAATTCCAAGTAGTTTGAAAAATGGTGATGTATTTACTGCACCCGGTAAATACGATTATCCCGAGATGGAGTATTTAAAGGTTACTATAATTATAGCCTATTCCACATTTTTCACCTTAGTAGACATAACATATAGAGCAGTGGCAGCTGCCAGCTATGGGGACTGGGGTGGCAGGAGGGATGGAAATAGAGGCCAGGAGGTAAAGTAAAAAGAAAGAAAAAAATCACTTACCTGGCTGCACTCCTCGCTCCGGTCCCTATCTTCTTTCCTGCAGCATGATCTCAGCCAGCTCCATTAACAAATCCTGGTGCTGCTCTCATGCTGTGAGAGCAGTGGCAGGATTGGATAGTGCGGGCTGGCTGGAAGCTTCTTCAGGTACCTGTCTTTCTGTGCTTGGTCTCCATCCAGCTGTCTAACATAGCTAGGTGGAGAGCTTAAAAGTGCGCATGTCACTTTGGCCAGCGCAAGACAGACAGTCAAAGTGACATGCGCACTTTGGAGTATCCAGCCAGCCACTGCTCCTGTCTGCAGCATAGGACACGCCCCCCTGACTCTGTGCTTGGGTCTTCTGCGGTGTGGTGAGTGCGCACATCGGAAAAATAAAATCGCAATGAAATCTTTTTATTGCCATTTTATTTTTCTTGCGAGGCTCGCAGCGGGCAAGGGGGCAACGCTCTCCTGCCCATGTGAAGAAACCGCTGCTGATGTGGAGTTGATATTTAAAGCACTGAGGGGCATATTATCAAGAACGGGCATTACATTATCGCCGCTTTTATCGGCAGGAAACTGCCGATAAAGCGGCGATAATGTGCTTGATAATATGCTCTATGAATTCCAATCGAAGCCCATGTTAGATGTGAAGACATCTAACATGGGCTTCGATTGGAATTCATAGAGCATATTATCAAGCACATTGTCGCCGCTTTATCGGCAGTTTCCTGCCGATAAAAGCAGCGATAATGTAACGCCCGTTCTTGATAATATGCCCCTGAATTCGATATTTTTTGCCTGTTTTACAGACTTTTGTATGTGATACATTCTGTCAAGGGGAAAATAGAACGGGTTTTAAAATGGCCACATAATTCCCATTCTCCAGCACCCTTCTGTTTGTGAAGAACAGAGACTGCAATTTTTCCTAACACTCGGAATCAGAGAGATAGACTGTTTACTAGCAATTTAGAGAAGCTGATTATGCTTCTGAAACGGTTCAACAGTAGCTACGGCATGGCTGGGGAGATCACATACCTTGGCAGTCCCAAGATAGGAAGCACATTTGAAATTTAGCTAACATCTTACATATTACTTTTTCTTTCTACATTGTGGCCTTATCATTATGGTGTACTGCTATTCACTATCTTATTGGATGCGCTGTATTATTATGATTGCTCTTGTTGATCATTTACATTTTTATGAGATTTATTTGAACGATTAAAGAAAATAATTACATTACGATGACAAAACAAAGTTAAGGATATTATAATTCGTTGGATATAATGACTTTAATTCCACTGTAATTCATTGATCATAATTTCTAAACAGTGCCTCAGTGACAGTTCATGAACTATTTATAACTGCTGAATTTCTATGGTTTTGTGTGTGTAAATTGTGAGCCTAACCTAAACGTCCCTGTAACCTTTGTTCTTTAAGTGAATATATAGATAGATAGAGAGAGAGATAGATAGATAGATTTACACTGAAACAAAACAACGGATGAAGCAAATTAATATTTAGGTAATGTCAGTGACAACGTAACATTTTGAACAAATATAGTCTCTGAAATTCACCAGTTAAAGTTATCTCTGGTAACTTTAACTCTTGCCATAAGGTAAATGTAACTTGTGCCTCTACCGTGCTCAGTCTTGTCATCAATGAAGTAATTTCAAATGTTGTAGTGCTGCTATCAATGAAGTCATAGAACATGTCATACATGATGTAACGAATGAAGCCTTACAGTTAGACTGGTCAACCTTGAAGCTGGGAAACCGTGTTCGAGTCTCGGCAACAACGCTCACATCCTGTGATTCTGGGAAAATCACTTAATCTCCCTGGGCCTAACAAAAAAAATGAATGTGTCCACCTGTAACGAGGCTGGTGCTTATGTAAAGCACTATATAAAACTGTAAAAAAAAAAAACGACTGTATCCCGGAAGTCGACTCCCTGGGACACAGTTATTGAGCTGCCCCAACGGGAATCGGCTCCTGGGGCGTTTTCAGCCTCAGGGAGGGGGCTGTGCACCCCCTCCACTTTATTTATGCTCAGACCCAGAGAATGGGGTCCCTGGAGCACATTGGTGGCCTGAGGAGGTGGGCCCCATTCACCTCCCCTGACAGGTTCCTTGGGCCCAATAGAGGCTTAGGGAGTCAGGGCACACTCCCTTTAAAGCTGTTATGGCCCTAGAGAATGAGGTCTCCGGAGCCTGAAATGGCTCTGTGAGGGGGGCCCCACTCACGCCCCCCCTCAAATATTGTAAAATGTAGACCGAAGGCCTTGGTCCACTCCAGGCGTCGAATATCTATAAACAAAACCCAGAACAGTGTTTTCCTTTTTTTAAATGCCTCAATTCTGCCGGAGTGCCATGGGACTACCGCAAAGATCATAGCCTTTAAAATAAATCAATATATTATAGTCGCAGGTGTCGTCCCCTCTGGGACTCCCGCACAAGGGTTACGGGACAGGGTATCCCTAATCCTGACCCCTTATATTTTATTTTATATATAGGTTCCCAGGTCCTGCAATGGCTGCCTGCAATATTTTTCCTCCTGCCCTTGGGCCAATCAAAACACTAAATGGGGCATATTATCTAGAATTCCAATAGAGGTCCATGTTCTGGTGTGAACATGGGCTTCAATTGGAATTCTCCAGGGCATATTATCAAGCCCACTATCGCTGCTTTTGCGGCAGTTTTCTGCCGCTAAACCGGCGATAATTTTAACGCCGTCCTTGATAATATGCCCCTAAATTTTTTTAATTGGGTTCGAAGGACTGTTGCTATAGTCTGTCGAATTCAATCATCCAGATATACAAATATGTTTGATCCTTAATATCTCGAAAACCACTGAATGAATTTATACCAAATCATGAAGTCATGCTTTCCGGATCAAGGTCAAGTTTCCTGCCAAATTTGGTGTAATTCTCTTCAGCAGCTTTCGCTGTAGCGCTTTCTAAAAAAGTGTATGGAAAATGAATGGGGAAGTTGCGTTTTGGGTCCACCTTTACTTCTTGGCTTTTGCTTGATGGACCTTGAAGAGTATCTATTTGGAAGGTTTTGGGAAGTTTTGTCAAACTGCACCAAAGTTATCTTTAAAAAAAAGGCATTGTCTATGGAAACACTGATATTAACAATATAACTACCCATACCCGTAGCAAGGGATTTTCTGGAATTTCAGTTCTATAACAGGGACATTCTAAGATATCATATGATAGACAGAATTGATTGTGATGTGAGGGTGGGGGGGGGGGCAGAGTCCTATAATTGAGAGGGGAAAAGTTCAGATATATTATGGGTCTTGAAACCAAAGGGCCCATGGTTTGAATATTGAAGAGGAATTGTTGGTACACCTGGAGGAGTAGTTGTTTTGAGTTATGGTTGTTACTTTCAATTCTGAAAAGTATGGGCATGATTGCTCTATGTGCAGTTCTGCTCTGATGTATATGATCTAATTATTTTATAATGGTGCATTTTCAATTTCTTATATTTCAAAAGACAAGGAAGCCTGCTGAAATGAGGTTGGTACCACCTACCCTTGTCTTCAAGAAGCGACTTATCTGAGGTTCATTTGAGTACATCAAGTGTAATTTCACTCTTTAGTTCATATCTTTGGAAATATAACAAGCAAGTCTGAGTAAATGTCTGAGTATGACCCACTTTTTCCATGAATGACCAACCAGATAGCCCACGTGAGCAAGATTAGATTTGCAGTTTTTGTTGTTTATATGCGAAGGATGACTATTGTATAATTTGAGGTCACTGGTACATTTAATGTGAATACTATTTCTGGTACAAGCCTCATTTGTGTGCTATGTGATGTTAGAGGAGCCGATTTGAGTATCATCTAATTGAAGTGATTTTATGTATGGCTTACTTTGCCAGTCCACATGGATAGTTTTGGATTTGGAATGATTTAACATGAAGTGTTTCTGTTTTGATTTTGATTTGCTTTTCATGCTCCAAGGTCATGCGCATTTTATGTTTGTTGATAAACTTCACTGTTATATTGTTTAGTATGCCTTTTGTATTTAATGACTCACTTCGCTTACTGGCATGTTGTGAACAAAGCCCTGAGGAGGCTAAACGCATAATGGGGATGAATCAAACCTATTTTTGTATTGGTTACCTGAGTGAGCATGTTCTTCAAATTGAATTGTAATTGTATTGTAATTGCATTTATATCACTCTTACTACCCCTGATGAGGGGTTAAAGCTCTTTTTGGCGAACAGCATGCTACTCCAGAACCCAAAAATGATTAGTGGTGGATTAGTATAGTAAAAGTTGAGTTAATTTGAGCGGGGGCATGAGCGTCTGCTAGTTGGATTGAAAAGGATAATGGCGGATAGAAGATCCTAGAAAGTGTTTCTTGGGAGTTCATAGCAGTAAAATGATTTTGGGAAGAGTATAAGGAGAGATGGTGAAGGGAAGAATATCTAGAAATGGATTAGGGAGATAGTAGTAAAATGAGTTTTGTGATAAGACAAAGGAGGAATAGGTAAAGGAAGAATTTTGATTGTTTGTTTGGGAGATTATAGTATTAAAATGAGCTTTGTGGTGATCCATGGAGGGATAGAGGAGTGAAGAGCCTAGAAAGGGTTATTTTGGAGATCATATTTGTAGAATGAGGTTAGGGATGAGCCAGAGAGAGGAGGTAGAGGATGAAATGAGAGAGGTATAGGGTGAAATATAGGGTAGTACATTGAAGACAACATGGCTAAACCATATCCGCAAATACAATATCTCCTGCATAGGCAAGACCCATTGGCCCTGCCAATGCTTATTTTAATTTAACTTTAAGGTCTGCTTCTATTACGGGGAGAGCATCAGCCACTTTTACTTCACTTTCAATTGTGCCATTTTAGAGGTGCCGTATGTGACAGGGAATCTGACAAGGAAACCAAAGAGGTGCTATTTGGCTTTGATTTGCAGTTACTTGTACAAGGACCAACTCACCTGGCAGGCCATATTCTTACCCATGTCTAGTCCAACAAGCTTTATTCAACATTCTTTCTGCTCTAGAACTGACATAGATGGACCACAAAGCATTTTTTTTGCCAATCAAGGAGAGAGGCAAAAATGAAAACCAATGAGTCGTCCAACACTTCTGTTCACTCATGGTCTGAATTGGACCCTCCTAAATTGATCAACTGTTTGGAGCACACTGAGCCTGAGCCTCCTGTTAATATTGACAACTATGTAGATTAGATCACCAAAGCTCTATATCCTACCCTTCTTGTGACTTCCTTTATTATCCTTCCTAAGAAGTCCTCTGTTTCCCAGTGCTCAACTCCATCTGCCTCTTTGTATACAACAGACCCGACTCTGGCCAAGAGTTAATTTAAAAAAAAAGGAAAGCAAATGGATTATGCTCATTGGCGTCTAGGAATCTAGGGGCATATTATCAAGCCTGTGCTATAAAATTATCGCCGCTTTATCGGCCGAAAACAGCCGATAAAGCGGCAATAATGGCCTTGATAATATGCTCTATGGAATTCCAATCGAAGCCCATGTTAGATGTCTTCACATCTACCATGGGCTTCGATTGGAATTCCATAGAGCATATTATCAAGCCCATTGTCGCCGCTTTATCGGCCGTTTTCGGCCGATAAAGCGGCGATAGTTTTATCGCACAGGCTTGATAATATGCCCCCTAGTCACCAATTGGGTGCTTTTTCTTCACTACTGAGGGTTTCTTCCAGACCACAAGCTGAAGGGGAAACTCAAGACAGCACTTTGAAAAAGAGCCTTTAGACTCAAAGGCTATTGTTAAATCCAACATACAGTCAATGATCCCCAGCAGTGACTCAAATTTACTAGTAACCTCCTTAATTGTCTAAATCACTAAAGCTTTAATCATCGAAAGTGTGAACCAACTCCACTGCTAATCGAACTCCAAAACATACCCAGTTAGCAATGACACCACCCATCATCTCAAACTTCTCTGGCTCAGTCTACCACTTTAACCACAAATTGACATCATAAATGTCCTTACCTGTTGGCACTGTTTGTGATGTGTCTGTGTCTGTTCCCGGCTGCCCTGGGCTCGGTTTGGCCCTACCGAGGTCATCATTTTCAGTGTATACAAAGAACAGTATTTACAAAGTAGAATTCTGTAATGGAAAGGAAGGCTGTGTTACAGAACTCTGCCTAAAGTAATATTATCAAAAGGTTTCATGCCATCTGGGCAATGTAGTCAAGGAAAGCTAAAACTTTCAAGATGGAAAAAAGGAAATCAACCCAACTTCTGTGGTGCTTACAGATTCTAGAGACAATAGCTACATGTGTGCACAGACACTAAGGGGCATATTTACGGGGAAGTAGTGGAGCGGGGCGTTAACCTCCTTGGCTTAAAACCGGGCTCGCCACTTCTGAAACGCAGGGCTGCACCATATGTTCAAGGATACAATGCAGCCCTGCATTTCCCCCTAGGCTGGCACTAATTTAACAACCTAGCGCCAACGCAGACACCCTTGCAAGGGTGCCTGCATTGCAGGGGAAGATTGTTTCTTTGCAGGAAGGTGTCCCTTACTGCACATAATATGAAATTGTGTTTTGTAACTTCTAGGTGTGCTGCTTAAAGCAGCACACCTAGAAGTTACAAGATATCATTTTTTAATGATTGTTTATGTGCAGGAAAGAACATCTTCATGCACATTAACAATCATGGCCTTTTGCTGTTTCTATGTTTGCTGCAGAACACATCACACATGGGAACAGCAAAAATTAGGAGAAATTAAACATTTCTCCTCGTTGCACAAGGGTAAGACTAGGTTTTCCCTGGTCTTAATTTTGGTGCTGCCCCATATTTACGCGAGCATTGTAAATATGGGTCAGCATCAAACCCAATGGGTGTTGCAGTGGAATGCCCACAGCAACGCCCATTGCCCCCCTTTTCACACTAAGTATAGCGCGAAAGAGGGCCTTATTTACAAGGCAGCATAAAGCCACATTATATAAGGCGAAGCCCCTATCGCCACCGCAGCATTATAAATAGTGAGGTTGTGGTGGCAATAGAGGCTTGTAAATATGCCCCAAAATATTAAGTTGCACACCCAATTTATTTAGATGGTGTCCAAGTGGCAATTCGGTCACTGGTACTGCGGCAGCAGTTAGAAACCTCACGCAGGAAAGAACAGTCAATTTCAGACTTGCACATTAACTATATTACACTGCAGCACAATTGTGGCTGTATTTACCCTTCATTTCAAAGACAATCTGCATAATCCCGAAGAGCAGGTGTGGGTTAAGATAAGCAATGTTGATCCTATTATGCAATAATAGAAATATTCCTTATTTTGGAGCCCCTAAGCATAATAATTAATAAAAACTCTGAGTTTGAACTACATACATACAAGCTTTGGGACACTGTTCATGCCTACACGTACATAATAAGGAGTTGTCCTTTTTAGGACTCGTGGTGTGGACTGCGCACATGTGCAGTCTCGCTCACGAGATTTCATGATCTTGAGTAGCTTACACTAGCGGGTTTTAAGCCCCGCCCCTCTTTCCCATTGGCCGGCGTCACCGTGTATGCTAAACGGTGACCAGCCATTGGGAAAGAGCTTGTGGTGACGTACAGTTTTCTCTCTTCCTGCCGTCCCACTTGGACGGATTGCCCTGACTTCCTGCTGTCGTAAAAGGTTTGTTATCTTCTTTATGGGTCCAAATAGATGGCTCCATAAAGAAGATAATAAACCTTTTACGCCAGCAGGAAGTCCGGCCAAGTCTGTCCAAGTGGGACGGCTGACAAAGAGAAAATTCTACATCATGCCGAGCGCTTGTTTAATAGGCGCATGCTATTCCTGGTTAACCAGCTGTGCCTCCTCAGTATACTGTGTTGCTGGCCATGCTCTCTACAAGGTTGCGCTCCTCCTCGAAGATGCTCGGCGGGAGGAAGGTCGTGTGGGGCGTGGTGCAGAGATTTGTTTTCTAATAGCTGTTGCTCTCTTGCATGTTCAGTGGGAGGGTCCTCTGTAGTATAGAGGTGTGAAACCTTAGTGGAAGGCAGCGCTTGCTTCTCTGAACACTGCTGAGCAACTTTTCTCAGTTCTTCTTTAATGGCATAGTCGGTTGGCTCGGGGTGCTGCTCAGTATAATTCGATCCTTTTTAATTGTTTTCTTCTTGGATGTGCTCTGTGTGGGCAGCCTGCTGTGAAGTCTGGTGACGAGATTCCCTGCTTGGTGCCGATTTGTAAGGATAGCCTCTTGTGTCCTTTTGCTGTAATGTGTTATCATGGCTCTGGCTCTCGCGCCCCGTGGGTACGTTGTGACGGACGCTGTCCCTCTTGTCTGTGCATGGCAAGATGTCCAGGTGCATGCATCCCTCCTCTCATGGCTCTGCTGGTCAGTCTCTCTACGTCTCCTCCTCTTGCCCCCGGACGCCCTCATCAGCTCGCTGGAGCTGAACAGGGCGTTACTGTAGAAGGCTTCGCCGGGTCCCACCTGAGCTTGCAGCAGATACACCAGGTAGAGGTTAAGCTCACGAACGTAGTGGAGCAAAACGTGTCTAATTGCCATTTACACCGAAATCTGCACGTGTTGACAAGTTACAATAAACATTTGCATCTTTCTTTTCAAATATTGGTGCATCGGCGCCAATTAAGCAATCTGCAAATTAAGCAATCCGAGAATGTTCGTTCTTCGATATGCGTTTGGTTAACCAGCCTTTACTATTTATTGTTACCTTGTGCGTTATTTTTCTATAGCGCACCTACGTAATATGGCACTTATGTAAAATAGCGCCTCAGTAAAAATCAGTACCAGCCAGGCAGTGCATGTAATTTGGGCCCATAAAATCAAAGAAAGCGTTTATGCATTGAGACAAAAAAGTCTACGTCTAAGGTATGCGCAAAATGAAAAAGCGCTATACATTTTTTTTTGCATATTTATATAGCACAAACTCGACCCGAAGGTATTGGAGCACTTTACACAAGCACCGTATTTACATTAAACATTCAGGTACAGTGAGATAAATTGATTTGCCCAGAATCACAGGATGTGGACGCAACCCCGAGTCTCGAACCCTGTTCTCCAGTACCAAAGTCGGCAGTCTAGCCGACGGACCACATCCTCTCCCCTAAAATATAAATATATAAAATATAAATATAGTACAAAAGGTGCACTTGAGTGCAGCGAGAGAACTGGAATCTGAAAAAAGTAGTACAGGATTGTTCTTGCTGGATAGGACTTGACTTTCACAGAACATAAACATTCCTGGCCATCAGAGGAAATGGTGTTTAGTATTGGGAGCTAACTTGTGAATTCCCTGCAATTATCGGATCTCACGAGGTTTGTAAAATGGCAGAGTTGCTTTAAATGGTAGACATGGGCTAGTGTCTTGAGCCCGAGCTGGGAACCTGGAGAGCTGCGGTACAATCGTGGCTTTATCACTTAGCCAGGTACATCGTGTGATTCTGGGCAGATCACTTCATATGCATGTGCTTGAAACAGTAAAAATGGTGTAAACCAGCAGTGCGATTTGGTGTATTCCAAAGAGCCCAGGTCACGCCCCCCCTCCCATCCTAGTTTAAGTAATACGGTTTAACCTGGTCCTGCATATAATTTCTCTTCTACATACTGCACCTTGTGATCTTTAAAACACACCTTCTACAAAGCTATACATAAAACACACACACACCCACAAGCACGAACACACATATATATTTAAAATTCATAACAAAGGCACATGCCATTTCTCAGGACAGTGTTTCAACTCAATGTTTACGTTTATTAATTGCTTCCAGAGTGAACATCTCAAAAGACCTCCCCTGATTTGCTCTCCTAAACTCTTTTTCAATAATCAGAGGTTTAAATAAATCCACTAAAAGATGGGCGATAATAAACTGCGCATTTTCTATTCAGTTCTGGCTACTGGGAATTGGTTCTGTGTAAATCGCTGCTTTCTGACTGTAGGGCCTTGCTATAGAACACGCTCTTCCCCTGAGGCTCAGACAGTTGAACACCTTGTCCGGCTTCAGGAAGGAATTGAAAACCCGCTTGTTCCCTCGAGAGTAGATCTGCCTTCTCTGCTGCTCCCGCTGTTTTGTAATCTAAGCGCCAGGATAACCTTTGGGTGATAGTTGCGCTATATAAGTGAACCTTACATTACATTACATTACAAAACACACCGCCCCCACTTCCTGGAAGGCAGCAATGGGTCTAGTGAACCCCCTTAATGTGACAAAGAGAGGATGTGGCCTAACGGTCAGAGCTACTGACTTTATAGCTTGGGAACCAGGTTAGAGCTTGTTTTTGTATGATCTCGTCAGCAGACAATACAAAATAAAATATATGACTTTTAAAGCATAAAAAAATGATACGCACCCCCGTCTTGAGAGCTCTGAAACTATTTTGATTGTGTTTTCTATGTTTCGTTAAGACTTACATCGGACCTGCTTCATGTAAATTGCAAGTGTTTATAATAAGTTAAAGTGAGATGAATGTATCACGTAAGACAGGGGTGGTGGGGGAGGGTTACAAAACGGGTTCAGGGGCCCCTCGAGCTCGGAACACTTTGCTCTGTCAGACTTCGGGAGGGGTATATGACAGGGGTGAGGGGGTCGGTGGGGGGTCAGAGGTGGTCTCCATACTTACCATTCCACAGACGTTCTCGGTTATTATAGCCTCAGAGGTTTTCTGACCATCTGATTGCACATCAGGCCGGGTAATGTGCACGGCTTTGAAATGCATGTGGAATCAGGCCGCGCGCGTTGACTCGGACTTTCATCCTCCTGGGGTAGATACAAGTGAGTAAGTAGCATTTGAGGAGGATGATACTGACGCACCTGTTGCTTTAAATATAGTCAGGCTGTTTCCTGTCGAACTGACTTTGGAGTTGGGGAAACCAAGGTTTGAGTGTGACGTTCGCTCACCATCCTGTGATTCTGGGCAAATCACTTAATCTCCCCAAGCCTACAAAAAATGAACGTGTCCTTGTGTAAGCAACTGGTGCTTGTTTATTTTAGAAAATAACATTTGTAGCTAAACCAAAACAACAGTCCCTTGCACAAGCCGACAGTATATATTATGTATCATTGACAATAATAAACAAGCATTTGCATTGCAATAGGTCTCGCATTTGCAAGAGTTTAACCTATTGGCATTGTAAATGACAATGCCTTTTATTTACGTTTTAAAAACCAACACATAAATAAAAGGCATTGCCATTTACAGTGCCAATGGCTCAAACTCTAACAACTGCGAGACCTATTGCATTGCAAATGCTTGTTCATTATAGATGGCTAATTTTGACTCTACAGATGTATACCCAAGGAAGCCAGTCTGATGCTGCTGCCTACTCATCGAGTAGGGCAACAGCGGTCTGGTGGTGCACCTCAGGATGTTAAGGAGGCTCACTCTCCCAAGTGATTAAAAATGAGAACACGCACTGGGTATGTCTCGGGCTTCATGTGCCTATCAAGAATGTGTGCTCTTGACATTTATGCAGCCTATAGACCTTTCAACATACAGTTCAATCCATCTGTAAAGCTGTTTCTGGAAGCAGTCATCCTTTGTTGCAGAGGTTCCCAGCTTGGGGTGCTAGATCATGGGCCGGACTGGCCGTAGCGGGCACCGGGCGTTTCCCTGGTGGGCTGCCAGGGTGGGGGCTGGTTTTAGAGCCCTGGGGGCGCCGGTTTTGCAGCACAGCTGCAATATCGGCCCCAGCAACAATAGCGGCACAAACATCTTCCCGCTAGCTGCCCCCATCCCACCCACTCCGGGACTGGCCGAGCTCTTTGCCAGGACCGGTTTCGGTTTCCAGTCCGATCTTGCCAGATGGCATTTCAGGGGGGTGCAACAAAGAGGCAAAGTATGTACTGTATGCCTGATAGGAATCCGGCGAGACTTTTGTAGGTGGTAGGAACATTAATGAAACATTTCCTAGGGGTGCAGGGCATGGAAAAAGTTGGGGACCCCTGCTTTACTAAAACACACGGAAGGTACAGAAGGTCTCAGAAATACAGAGGGAGAGAAAAGAAAATAGCAAATCTCTCTATTGGGACCTAATAGTGTCCTCTTTACATGCCCAGAATACACAGTTAATCTGGAAACAACCAAGAAAACAAAAACAAGAGAAGATACACAAGGAGAGGAAAAAGATACCCATCAGCCCACTCATAAGTGGAATCTCGTCATCTGGGTATATGTTGGTAAATGGTGTCCTCTAGGGTCTGCCTTGGAAACAATCCATAGGACTGCCTAGTGATGGACCCAGAACATTTCACCAACAGATGACAGTATATGAGCGGGAGGGGTTGAGGTTGCAGTGCTCAAAGAAAAAGAAGAAGAAAAGGAAAATAATCCAAGTGATTCTAAAAATACCTACGATGATGTCATGAAATACTTTATTAGGGCTGACCATCAAAGTGGTATGGTTAAAAACAGTATGCTGATAGCATGTAAGGAATTGCTACCCACCAATGTTGTTATTCGGTCAACATGTTTCAGCCTCAAGGGCTTTCGTCAGGACCTATGGTGCTACTGCAACACTTACTTAAGTGATGTGAAAGTGGGATCTACATCTGCTTTCCAAACTGAAAAGAGTGTATCTTCTCCCTTATTGTGGGGAGAGAAAACCTCACCTCACCTGGCCACTGCTCAGGAAGAAAGGGAGGCCACGCACTCTCCGTCGTTGCCTCGGAGTGAAAACTGAGCACTCCGAGGCAACGACGGAGAGTGCGTGGCCTCCCTTTCTTCCTGAGCAGTGGCCAGGTGAGGTGAGGTTTTCTCTCCCCACAATAAGGGAGAAGATACACTCTTTTCAGTTTGGAAAGCAGATGTAGATCCCACTTTCACATCACTTAAGTAAGTGTTGCAGTAGCACCATAGGTCCTGACGAAAGCCCTTGAGGCTGAAACATGTTGACCGAATAACAACATTGGTGGGTAGCAATTCCTTACATGCTATCAGCATACTGTTTTTAACCATACCACTTTGATGGTCAGCCCTAATAAAGTATTAAATGACATCATCGTAGGTATTTTTAGAATCACTTGGATTATTTTCCTTTTCTTCTTCTTTTTCTTTGAGCACTGCAACCTCAACCCCTCCCGCTCATATACTGTCATCTGTTGGTGAAATGTTCTGGGTCCATCACTAGGCAGTCCTATGGATTGTTTCCAAGGCAGACCCTAGAGGACACCATTTACCAACATATACCCAGATGACGAGATTCCACTTATGAGTGGGCTGATGGGTATCTTTTTCCTCTCCTTGTGTATCTTCTCTTGTTTTTGTTTTCTTGGTTGTTTCCAGATTAACTGTGTATTCTGGGCATGTAAAGAGGACACTATTAGGTCCCAATAGAGAGATTTGCTATTTTCTTTTCTCTCCCTCTGTATTTCTGAGACCTTCTGTACCTTCCGTGTGTTTTAGTGTCTAGTTGGGGGACTAGGTACCAGTAGGTCTATAATAATTTTTTTCCCCTCGGACCCCCCCTTAACCGTTTATCTCTCTGACCCCTGCTTTACGTCATCAATCAAACATTGGCAAATTGAGCTTAACTTGCAGCATTTAAATATGAAATAGGCCAGCAGAGACTTACTTTTTCATGAAGAGTAAACTGCACGAAAACACAGGATAGCTACTACAATAAAGGTTTTCATGATCAAGTACTTAGAAAACAGATTATGACTGATCATAAAAAGTACGCTTCCCGAGATGAGACGCGATGGTCGTGGGAAAAGCTGAAAGATGACGTGCAGTGCTTCACAAAGCTCATGACTATATATAATACAGTTTGCAAAACAGACGTAAAACCACCGGCATCCCTCTCAGTACTCAGAAAACTCAATTATATGCTTTAGAATGTGATGTTTATTGTTAATTGGTTGAGATTCCGAATAATCTAATCCAAAATGCCACTAAGGAAATAAAATGCAATTTTTGTGCAGGCGATCAAACAAATGCTACATGAAGAAATTCATTTCCAGATATCTTTTAGAAATCTTGTTTTAAGAATGAATACCTGTGCACCTACATCAGCTACCTTTTTGACAAGGATTGGCCAGTATTTTTTGAGGTCATGCAAAAGACTGCAATTGTGGTATTTTCTATGTGGGTGTAGAAAGGATGCAATAAGGGTCTTTATAAAACACTGATATTTTTCCATTGTTAACAAATTGATAGTTTGTAGTAGAATGTTCAGTTTTAGGATTAAAACCTTTCCGAAGGTTATTTGAATGTGATAAGTTTGAAAGTACCTACACTTTTAAACCGATGAAGTTCTTCAAATCCTACTTCGATTATCGAATAACAGGCCGTAACAAACATTTGCAAAGCCAATGCTTTATTTTGTTTGAGAATGCTCTTTGTACAAAGACTTGAGACAGAGCAGCTCAATAGCAGTGTTTGGTGCACTGCCTGGCCCACGCTTAGGTCACACGAGCACTGTCTAAAAGCGAATTATAAAAAAACATTTAGAATGATATTTCACCAGCAGTCCCTGGCACAATAGGAGACTGCTTAATGTAAGAAGGTGCACACTGTGCAAGAGCAGAATACAGTCTGATAAATGGTTGAACTCAGGTGCGCAGTGCCCATAGGGGTAAAATGGTTTCAGGACATCAAAATAAGGAGCTGGCAACACTAATCATAGGACTGGAGTTTGTTGTTGGATCAGTACATTATGTATTTCCTCCAACCTCGATCCCTGATGAATGCCATAATAGTAATAGTTTAGCTTATATCTGAAACCCTACGCCGCCGTCAATAACATGCTGAGGTACTTCAAGAGTCTGGGAATGCAACCTGCATTCCGATAACTCACTCCTCATTCTCGCCCTTCACTTTCACGCTCACCCTGTACTCACAGTGATGACAATGATCTCACACTGATAACCATGCACTCACATCATTCACCCGCTCACCATGCACTCACAGTGATCAATCTGCACTCACAATGCACTTGCGTTGTTCACCCTGTACCTCACTCTGCAGTTACACGAGCACACTACTCTCCCTGCACTCATGTGACACTTCACTCACCTGTCCCCCTCACTGCTCAATCTGCAATCTCACTTTAACAAGCCCATCACTAACCATGCATTCATTCCTTCCACTCTGCACTCACATCCGCACCCAAATTAATATGGTCACTTCACTCACCCTGCAGTCACTCCTCTTGTCCTACTCTCACACTGTTGCATCACTCAACGTGCACTCACATGGCCACTCCACCGACACAGCGCAGAGGGTTAATGTACCTGCTACAAAGAACGTGTACCATGCAGATCACAGAACTGAGTGTGAGTAAACTGCGAGTAGTGATATAAAAAAATGAAATGTTTGTCATAAAGGTGCTTGTAGGAGGCTGGCTTAGTAAATGGTGCTCACATATGTAAGTGCAGCACCCTGCACTAATCCAGACAACCCTTATCGTGATTTAGTGGTCTTCGACAACCATAGAATGCACGTGGTAGCTGTGGAGAGCAGCCTTCAGGCTTAGTCAGAGGTGTAATGCAGCTTGTTTTACCAGTATGTAATCTTATGGTGTAAGTTAAGTGAAAAAGAACCACACAGTGGGGCAGATTTATGAAGGCCTTGCGCCACGTTTACGCCGCTGTTGCGTCACGCAAGGCGGCGTAAACGTGGCGCATCCCTACGAACGATTTACAACGTGACGCATCTAGGCAGATGCGTCACGTTGTAAAGCCCTGCGCCGCTTGTGGGCGTTCCGGCGCAGGGTGGGCGTTCCGGGGCAGGTGCGCCTCGCAAAAGTGGCTGAGTGAAATCTATAAGATTTCACTCAGTCACTTTCAGGCCAATGCTGCGTCAAAAGCCTGCGCCTGCTTGAAGCAGGCGTAGGTCTTGATGCAGCATTGGTCAGATAGGGCACTCCCCCTGAGCCTTGCTGGAGCTGCGTCGCGCTTGCGATGCAACTCCAGCAATGCGCCGCCTTTACGGCACAGATGCGTCACGCATCTGTGCCGTTTTTGCCCCATGGTGCGCCGCATTGTAAATGCGGCGCACCATGGGTGGCGGAGCTGTGGCGCACTGTGGCGCACATTAACTGGCGCATCCCTGGGGATGCGCCAGTTAACATAAATCTGCCCCAGTGTACTTACAAAAATAGGTATTCACATAATCACTCACTAACATATTGCAATATCTTCTACTTGGAGATGTAACCACAATACACACAATGCTTCAGTGATAGAACAGGCAAGTAGCACAAATACTCAGTGGTCCCCAGGGGGAGACCAAACCATATAATAAAATAGTGGAATGTGAACCACGATCTAAGTTGAGACTGGACCCAGAGGACGTAGAAGAGTTGGGGACCCAA
The DNA here is from genome assembly GCF_964261635.1 of Lissotriton helveticus. Classification (NCBI taxonomy): domain Eukaryota; kingdom Metazoa; phylum Chordata; class Amphibia; order Caudata; family Salamandridae; genus Lissotriton; species Lissotriton helveticus. Next base: position 1,107,536,540 of record NC_136067.1, read on the forward strand.
GGTGAGTATCTAGGAACCCCACAGAGGTTGTGTGCAGAGTGGGAACACAACCGTGTGCTCAATACAAGTCAATGGGTAAGTCGCGTTTGCAGTTTTAAAGAAGGAGGACCCATTGGAGAGTCATCCAAGGAACCAGGATACCTACACCAGGGAAGCCGGGTGCATAGGTATGAAGTGACGTCTGAAACCTCTATAGACCACAACAGAGGACTTTAATAAAGATGCCTCTGCCGAAGAAGGTGAAAGAGTCTGGTGGAACCCAAAGGTGGATTCAAGGTGAGAAGAACCTTCTAGCAGAGAGGACAGAGTCTATGCCACTCAGGAGTGACCAGGAGGCACAGAAGATGACTGCCCACCAATGTTGATAGACCATGCCCTTGAAGTTGCAGCTGTGCGACCAGTCGTTGCTGAGGATAACTAGGAGCCGGCTACGAGCTGTCCTACGTCAGTTGTCGAGAGCCAAGAGGTCAGTGTCCGCCTGTGGCACCAACAAGTCTCGGCAACAGCAACAGGTGCAGTATTCGAAAAAAAAAAGTGCAATGTTGTATCCAGCAGGGCCAAGTGACTTACCATGATAGAACAGTCCCCAGCAAGCAGGGGAGTTCACTGGAGCCAAAGAAGACCTTCGAGAAGACCCACAGGCCGGAGGCACATTAGTCGCAAGTGGACCTCGAACAGCTCGCCAGGGATGAAGGGCAACAGTGCTGAGGATGCGGTGAGGGCAAAGATCTTGGCTGCAAGAGATGCTTGAGGCTGGTTGTTCTTGGAGCCTGAGGATCTCTGGAGGAGAGAGTCAACAAGCCTTGGCAATGGAAAGTCGACACAGTGCACAGGGGTACTGCCTCAGTGGTTCCGAAGAGGGATCCTGGCTTCAAACTTGCTGTTTAGACTGGTCAGGCCTTGAGGGAGTTGCAGAACTACAACTTGTGTTACTGTGCCTTTCAGAGTCCGTAGGAGCCCTGGATCAGCAGACTGGTGAGCTGCATTGCAGTGCCTGCAGATGCAGAGGAGTGACTCCTTCACTTTAAGGTAGATTCCTTTGGGTGTCTTGGATGTCCACAGGACCCTTGAAGGACCTTTATGGTGCACAAGCACAGACATTGCAGAAGACTTGCAGAACGACATGACCAGGAGCAGCAGGAGTCTTCCCAGTTGCAGTCTTGGTTCACAAGCGAAGTCCAGAGTGCCCAGAAAGTCGAAGATGAAGTGGAGTTGGATCTGAATCTTGTCCCACAACGAATCTAGGCACCCACCCACAGGTAAGCACTTAAGTACCCTAAAGAGAGTGTTGGGATGATACAGGGGACCCTCCCAGAGGAGGGGCCGGATAGGAGTAGGATACTCCCATGTCCTTTGTCCAGTTTCACTCCAGAGCGGGAGACAATGGTTCCCTGAGCTAGTTTAAACTGGAATATGCAAGGAGGGCACCAAATGTGCCCTTCAAGCTGTCTCAGTGGTGCTGGCAAGCCCCCCCACCCTGTCCCAATACACTAAATCCTGTCTCTGAGTTTGTTATACATCCTTGTGACAGGAAACCTATTGTCCTGCCTTCCCCTGCCTTCCCCTGACTCAGCAGAAGGGGAGGAATCATGTCTCTGGTCAGCAACAGCCAAAGCTTGCTTTCTGGGTCTATGAGAGTGGTACCGGGAGCACTGAGGGCCTCACGGAGAAGTTTTACAGCGCATGGAATCATACCCCCAAAACCTTTTACGGTGTTGCGGTATAATTCCAATATGTTTGATACTGAACAGAACAAGGTTCCTTGCAGCCAATTTAGAGATGGCCATCGCGTAATGATCAATGGCCACTCTATGTATCGTAATGGCTGATGCAATCACAACTCAGGAGAATGGACTCCGAAGGTTGTAGGGGTGCCCTGCTTATGCAGGGGCACCCTCACACTTAGAACCGAGCACCATGCCTGCAGGATTGAAAGGCCTACATTAGGGGTGACTTATAGGTTTTAAGTGCAGTGACCTTAGATATAGGTAAACCTATATCTGTTGTAAGCGGTGCTAGCACCAGCTTACGCAGGCTGCAATGGCAGGCCTGTAGTCACAATTTGAGTGGTCCCTCATGGTGGCATAATACATACTTCAGCCCATTTATCCATGTATCCATGCCCTGGGTATCTTAGTACCATACACTAGGGTCTTACAAGTAACCAGTAACCAATCTGGGATTTACCTAAGTATGCACCATGTTCTATTTACGGAGGAAACCCAGAGACTGGGGTCCTGATTAGCAGTATCCCAGTCAGACTAGTCAGAAAAACATAATGACACCAGCAGAAACTGGGGGTGACCATGGAAGCAGAGCTTACTTTCCTACAGTGCTATAGAAAGAAGAGGTGCATTGTTGGTGAGTGATAGTGAGGGAATTCACGCAGGAGGAGGAAATGGTGGAGGAGCCACCCAAAAAACTGTTGCTCCATGTGTGACCAGTGCTAGGGCCAGCCCTGGCAGGGAGTGTTAGAAGTTCGGGTTTAGTTTTCGGGTCTAGTTTTCTCCCTGGCTGAACTGTTCTAACCCTCTGTAATATTCTGCAGTAGGCAGAAAGACTGAACAAGACTCAGCAGACCAATGGATGAAAAAAGCAGATTGAAAGCCCCTTTGTAAGAATGTATAGTATATTTATGTCTTGGCTCATGCCAGACCAAAACAAGCTCTGACAGAGCCAATAGGCTGGCGTTATACACCATCCTTTTTGCTTTGTTAATGATTGTTTCGATTTGTCTTTTTTTTCAAACCTTCATTGTTGGTGAAGCAACAAAGCTATCGACAATCACAAAAACAAAAAACGTTGACTAGAAGCAAAAATATTTTTTGTCTCAAAAAGAGCATTGCCACAGTAGCCCTTAGCACTGAAGGGAATTACTTTGTTTGGATGTGCTCCTTGTCAAAGGACAGGATTGTGGCACCTCCAGTGAAGTTAGCCATTGGCTTAAGTGGGCTGACCCAATTATCCATGCTGACTTCCTTAGAGGGGGAAAGAAAAATGTGAATGACACCGAAAGGGACCAATGAATGAACAGTGCTGACTGCAAACCCTCCATGTATATTCTACCTAGCTCACCTACTGCCCCATGCCATGCTGTATGTTCTAGTGGGTGGCAGCATATTTTAAATGACAATAACACACCAACAGATAAATAAGGTTCACTGAATCCCTTCTACATAAGACTTTAGTGAAATTAAAGGTCCTAGCTAATGCCAGACCGAAATGTTTACAGTGGTAATTGAGACCAATCTGCAGTTTCCCTTAAAACGTACTTGACAATGAGGTCCATGTTAGCCTGTAAATAAAAAAAATTATATGGTAGTCCAGAGAAATACACTTAGCCAGGTCAGAGCCAGGGTGATCAATCTTTTTTTCTAATGACCACTGTGTAAACAGAAGTATGGAGTTCCCCTTTTCTGCATCATCTGAAAGGCTTATGACAAACGAGTTAAAATAGATCGCTCTTTTAACAAGTATATTACATGCTTCAGTCTTTATCTCCCTAAACTCTCACTAGGCTATCAGCTTTTATGGCAAAACTGCTTTTGACAGGAAAACTAACTAAGCATTGACAGCCAATACGCCTCGCCTATGCAAAAGCCATTGATCCCGCTAACGTATTTCAGCCATGCTGTTCACCAGTGTGGCTGCTGTTCAGCATGGTGGCATAGATTGTCATAGAGTGGAGTAGTAGGAGAGTCGAATGGTCTAGAGTGGATTAGAGTGCTGTGGAGTAGAGTGGCATAGTGTCGGAGTGGAGCAGAATGGAGTAATGTGTCAGAGTGGAGTAAAGTGGAAGTGGTGCATAGCTGATTGTTTCAGAGTGGAGTTAAGTGGTGTACAGTGAAGTGGCATGGAGTGTTTTAGGATAGAGTTCAGAGGTGTAGCATAGAGTGGTGTAAAGTGCAAAGGTGTAGAGTAGAGTGACGTAGAGTGCAGAGTAATAGAGTAGAGTGGCGTAGAGTGCAGTGGCGCAGAATAGATCAGAATGGCGTGGAGTGATGTGTAGTGGAGAAGAGGGCATCGGCACAGAGTGCAGTAGAGTGACGTAGAGTTGAGCAGGGCAGTAGAGTGGCGCTGAGTAGAGTGGTGCAGAGCAAAAGAGTAGAGTGGTGAAGAGTGGCTCAGAAAGCAGTGGCATGGAGTGTAGTGGTGCACAGTAGAATAGAGTGGAGTAGAGTGTAGTGACAGAGGGCAATGGCATAATGTGGCATAGCATGCAGTGATGTAGAGTGCAATGGTAGAGAGTAGAATGGCGATGAGTTCGGTGGTGTAGAGTGCATTGGCGTGGAGTGCAGTGGCGTAGAGTAGGGCAGAGTATAAGAAAGTAGAGTAGAGTGCAGTGACTTACTATACAACGGCACAGAGTGCAGTGGCGTAAGGTGTTGCAAAGTAGAGCATAGTGGTATAGAGTGCAGAGCAGATTGGCATAGAGTGCAGTGGTGTAGAGTGCATTTGTAAACTGGAATAGAATGCAGTGATGCAGAATGGACAGAATGGAGTACAATGGAGTGGAGTGTAGTGGTGTAGAGCAGATTGTTTCAGAGTGTAGTGGTGCAGAGTAGAGTGGTGTAGAGTGCAAAGTAGATTAGAGTGGTGGAGAGTGAATTGGCATAGAGAGTACTGGCATAGAGTGGAGTGGTAAAGAGTAGAGTGCAGTGGCAGTCCATGGGCGTCCGCAGAAATTTTTCCAGGGGGGGGGCAAAATGTTAACGTCATCACCATCCTACGACATGATGTGTGCCAGGTGGCGCACAAGAAACACTGGGGCGTAGGAGGAGCCATGGGGGCAGGAAGAAGGCTGCATATGATCTCATACACCATAGGGTTGTTGTGCCACAACCATCTCTTTCTTTTGTGGCACCCCAAAATCCATACCCGCCCAGGTCCCTAAAAATACCCCCTAGCACCCAAAAACCCATACCCACCCTGAACCCTAAAATTACCCCTGCCCCCCACCCTATAATTCCACCCCTGGCACCCCAAAACCCACACCCGCCCTGACCCCTACAATTTGTCCCCTGGCACCCCCAAACCCATACCAGCCCTGAACCCTAAAATGTCCCCCCTTGCACCCCAAAACCCATACCAGCCCTGAACCCTAAATTTACCCCCCTGGTATCCCAAAACCCATACCCACCCTGAATCCTAAAATTATCCCCCTGGCATCCCAATCCCTAATCCACCCTGAACCTTAAAATTACTCCCTGGCACCCTAAAATGCACACCCACTCTGAACCCTAAAGTTACCTCCCTGGCACCTCAAAAGCTGAACACTACATTCTGATTGTGTATCGCGCCATCTCCCTGCTCAGGATGATCGGCTGGTCCGGATCTGCTTGCCTTGGTCCGGTTCTGCTCGCCCTTCTCTTGAGCTATCCCTTTTCCGGACCCACCGAGCCTGCCTCTCGGGACACTGCCTGACCTATCTGTCTGGCCTGGTTCTTTCTCCTTTGGACCCACTGTCTTCACTGGCGGAGTTAGGACACAGGTCTCACTTCTCTGAAGCTGCTCTCCCTCACCCAGACCTCCCCACCCCCTCCACTTGCTCTCTCATCTTCCTTCCTCCCTACTTCTCGGTCTCTCTTTCCCCACTTCCTGCTATCTGTGTTGCCTTGACTCCTCCCTCCTGTTGTCTGTGTTGCCTTGCCCCCACCCTCTCTCCAGTTGTCAGTGTTGCCTTGCTGTCACCCTCCCTCCCGCTGTCTCCACTGCCTTGCCCCAACCCTTCCTCCAGTTGCCAGTGTTACCTTTCCCCCACCCTCTCTCCAGTTGTCAGTGTTGACTTGCTGTCACCCTCCCTCCCACTGTCTCCACTGCCTTACCACCACCCTTCCTCCAGTTGTCAGTGTTACCTTTCCCCCACCCTCCCTGCTGTTGTCAGTGTTGGCTTGTCCCCACCCTCTCTCCTTTTGTCTCTGCTGTCTTGCCCACACCCTCTCTCCTGTTGTCTCAGTTGCCTTGCCCCCACATTCTCTCACTTTGTCTCCGTTCCATTGCTTCCACCTCCCTCCCATTGTCAGTGTTGCTTTACCCCCACCCTCCTTCCTATTGTCCATGATGCCTTGCCCCCATTCCCGTTGTCAGTGTTGCCTTACTGGTGTCAGTGTTGCCTTGCTCCTACTCTCCCACCTGGTGTCCGTGTTGCCCTGCTCCCCCTCTCCCTCTCTGTGTTCTGCCACTCTCTGTGCACTGCCACTCTCTGTGCACACTCACTGTGTGTCTGAAGGGTCCCCTCTCCCTCTCTGTGCTCTGCCACTCTCTGTGCCTACTCACTGTTTGTGCGTGAAGTGTCCCCTCTCCCTCTCTGTGCTCCGCCACTCTCTGTGCCCAGTCACTGTGTGTGTGAGACATGACCCCTGCCACTCTCTGCCACTCCCTGTGCCAACTCACTGAGTTTGTGAAGTGACCAATCTCCATCTCTGCCTCTCTCTGTGCCAACTCAAGTAGTGTGTGAAGTGTCCCATCTTCCCCCTCAGTGGTCACCCACTTGCTGTGCCAACTCAGTGTACATGTGAAATGACCCATCTCCCTCTGTGCTATGCCACTCCCTGTCCCCACTCACCATGTGTGAATTGCCCCCTCTCAATCTCTCTGAGCTGTAACTCTATGTGCCCACTCAATATCTGTGTGAAATACCCCGTCTCCTTCTTTGTGCTCTGCCACTCTCTGTCCCCACTCACTGTGTGGGTGTCCCCTCTACCAATCTGAGCCCTGCCACTGTCTGTGTGTGTGAAGCGCCCCCTCTTGCTTTCTGTGCCCTGCCACTCTCTGGGCCCACACACAGTGTGTATGAAGTGCCCACTCTACTCTCTATTTTCTGCTGCTCTCTGTGCCCACTCACTGTGTGTGTGAAGATCCCCCTCTACCACTCTGTGCCCTGCCACTGTCTGTGCCAACTTACTGTGTGTGTGAAGTGCCCCTCTCCCTCTCTGTGCTTTGTCACTCTATGTGTCCACACTTAGTGTACGTGAACTGTCCCTTCTCATTCTCTTTGCTCTGACATTCTCTGTGTCCACTCACAGTGTGTGTGAAGTGGCCCTCCAACTCGCTGGCACTCCCTGTGCCAACTCCCTGAGTGTGTGAAGTGACCCTTCTACCTCTCTCCAAAAGAAGAGAGTTTCCCAGGGACCAGAAAGGACTGGGTATCAAGAACTTTATCAAAAAGAGATTCCTTTCTGTGTATTGATCTTTCAATTAGTGACCATGGGGCCTACACATTTAAGTCAATTCTTATTGCTTTATGATTTTGGTTTTAGTTAACATTAGTAATCCACACTAGAATATCATTCTTAGTTACTCTCAAAGTTTTATTTTTTTAAAGGAAAACATTTGCATTTGTAAACTTTGTATAGAATTATAAACACTTAAAAATATTAAAAGGGTGCTCTGTTACACTCTTAACCACTTTCTAACAATTCCAAGTTACGGTATCTAATTCAGAGTCACACCAGATTAAAAAGTTTTTGTATATTCAAATTAGGTACACAATACAAACAATTCATATACAGTAAAAAAGTCCCATTGTCGACGCGTTTCGGTGCGTAGGTTACATTTGTGGCACCTTCCTCAGGACAGACGAAAATTTTAAAACCAAAGATTTTTACTTCTTTCTAAAAAAAGAGAAATGAATATAATCAATACATTATTCCTATGGAGAGTCTTTTTTTGTTCTAGTTGTGGACTAATCTAATAGTATTCACTGTTAATTATTTGAGTACCCTTACTTGAAGTATAGGGATTGTAGTCCTTATGTTAATTTTCAGGACTCTTCTGTTTCCATTTGGCGTTGCGCTTTGAATCACTCACACCAAAGTCTTATTCAGTCATTGACTTTCTATGAACAAAAAGCATGGAATTATATACCATACTAAGAGATAGTGGTGGCTAGTTCATCCATATCTCGTGTCTCACTTACTTATGGAATTTTAGTTGACCCTTTAAATAAAGGTGTCCATCAAAGCAGATGCCTTTTTTCAATATGCCCCGTGTACATTCGGTAATCTTGCTGCGCCTATAAATAACACAACGATTACTGAGGGGGTGTGAGTCATAGTCTTAGATTACTTAAAATATGTGGAATTGGTCATACCAATACATACCAATAACTTTTACACCTAATGCCGACACTCAGGCTGTTCTTGCTTACACCCTCTCACGTGGTGTCTTTATACCTGTACTGAGATAACATGACGTTGTGCTTTAGTACGTTTATATCCGTTTATTATAGATTGTCATTTTACCCTATCATAGTTGGTCCAAACGAAGGGTATGGTGTACGTACCTAGTTAGGGTGAAGTGTTCTTTAATTGCCCGAAGTGCAGCTATTAATTTTCTTGTGCCGCTACAGATTTCACTATCGGGTGGGGAGGTGTTTTCAATTCAATCTTCTCCCGACCTAAAGAATGAATAAATGATATTCAATAGGGACGTCGTAAGCCAAGAGGTTGACATTACATTTGTCCTCCACATGTTTACATAATGTCACTTCAACCAGTACCGGTTGCTACTGCTAAGGCATTATCGTCTTGTGCTTACTATTACGCCGTCTCAAACTCTCTTTAACTTGAGACCCATATTAGTTAATTGTTGGTGCTCTATAGGTATAGTCCACCTCAGTACGCTTACTATTTAGCGGTCATGAGGAGACATACGGTTAAAAAATCTTACTCCCGGGGGCAAATATTCTCACTGCTTGTTTAAAGCCCTCTATTAACTCACTCCTAGGGGCAGAGTGCTTACCTTCTAGTTACGGGCGTTCAGCGAACCTGTTTCCGACGGCTTCCTGCTTTGACCGCTTCTGATGACATCAGTCAAAAGCGCGGGCCTTAAATACCTTTACGTATGTCTAATTAGGTGTCAATCGACTCCTTAATTGGTATAGTTGGATTTATTGCTAGACGTATCTGGCGCCATAGTGGTAGTTTTATAGCTGTGGCTATTGTCAAAACTACAGAACTCTAGGTTGTACCTTCGCCCTCACTTTGTAATTAATTCACGGAACTCGTAAATAAACGTTAGTTTCCTACATTTATTCTGATATGAGGATTGGTGATATTCCGAGACCGTGGACTGTTGCTTTACACTTACTTTGTATTTATTTTGCGGCGCCCGTGTGTCAGCGCCATTTTGGTAGTTTATAATGATGATCCTATACGAACTACAGGGCTGCGAGTTCGAGCCCTCTATTCATTGCGAGTTTTTTACTTTGGTTCCCATTCTTCTTATTCGCTTTGCGCACTGACTTGGCGCTCGGTATATTTATTCATTTGTCTAGATATGACACAAAACTCGATGTCGATGCTATATTAATGATGTTTTTTTTTAGTTTAATATATACATCGTATTCTATGGGGACTACAGGGCTAAGAGTTCGAGACCTGGGCTCGCCACATCTCCAAGTTGTACTCTAATTGTTTCGTTTTATGTATGTTACCATTTTCCACCTATTGGGTATAAACAGAACGTGATTAACACTCATTTCTCAATTCAAACATTTATCACTTCAGAAAAAACCGGTTTTGGTTCCATTCTTTTCGGTGTTTATTACAGCAGTATCTCATTTTACTTGTAAACAATAACCATGTATGGATGCAAACTACTTCTTTACAAACTCTGGTGATGGTAACTTTTTCTCAGAATTAATTTTACTATTTAGCATGAACTTAAATGCAACCATATAATACAATTTTTCTTTTCTACCCAAAAAGCAGTACTACTCCCATTTCTCTGTGCACAAACTCAGATACATGAATCAATCCTATTCAAACTGATGGTCATTGCGAGGAATATTATGGCATATGTCTCATTTTATACTGGCTTCAAAAGATATACATAAGGGAGGGATATGCCGACATATGCAATATTTATCGAATCATTCTGTCCCACTCCTCACGACCATTTAGTCCTTGATAGTATGACTTGAATTTGGACATATAGAATTGTTCCCTTTGCTTTCGTTTTTTATTTAGGTCACCCCCTCTTACTGAAATCTTGATCTTTTCCAGAATAAACCACTTGATTTCATCAATGTTGTGATTTTCAGCTATCCAATGCTCAACCAAAGGGGCATTCTTTTTTTGATTTCTTATTGCAGAGCGGTGTTCCGTCAGACGTAGGTGCATTTCGCGCCCCGTCTCACCAATGTAACATTTGTTACATGGACACAACAACAGGTACACTACATTAGTAGTGCGGCAGTTGACGTGTTCATTCATCCAATGGGTTATACCCTGCACTTCTAATTTGTCAGTCTTAATGATATTCTTGCAATGTGAGCAAGAACCACAAGGCAAATTTCCCCTAATGGGATTATTGGTCACAACATCTCTTTGTCCTCCTCTTTTTGATTCTTTAAAGGTATGTACTAGGTGATTTCTTATGGTCTTATTTCTCCTGTACGCATAGATTGGTTTAGTCATGGGTGTTGTTCCTGCTTTGTTTAGTATGGTCCAGTTTTTGTTTATCAGATTCTTTACTTTGTTACTGAAACCATTGTAGTCATTTACCATAATAATTTTATCATTGCAGTTATTAGGTTTTGATGATGCCTCAAATAAACTATCATGATTATAGTACTTGGCACGCTTATATGCTTGTTTTATTAAGCGTTTGGGGTATCCTCTCTGGGCGAGCTTGGTTTTTAAAATGGCTGCATGTTTTTCGTAGCTCGTTCTATCACTGCAATTCTGCCTTATTCTTAGGAATTGGCTAAAAGGTATCCCATCTTTTTGGCATCTAGGGTGATAGCTCTTATGGTGAAGGAGCGTGTTTCGATCTGTGGGCTTTACAAATAAGTCTACATTAAGGACTCCTTCTTTTTCGTGAATCTGAATATCTAAGAAGTCTACTGACACTTGACTTTTATTGGAAGTAAACTTAAGGTTTGGATCCCCACAATTTATCCATTCTAGAAAGGTATCTAATTCGCTTTCCTCACCATCCCAAATAAAAAAAATGTCATCTATGAACCGAGACCAGCACTTCACGTTCTCGAAAAAAGGACACATTTCGTTGTAAATATGCTGAGTCTCGAAGTTGCCTACATATAGGCATGCCAGGCTGGGAGCACATGTGGCTCCCATACTGGTGCCCTTGATCTGACAATAACAGTCCTGTTTGAATAAAAAAATATTGTTTTTTAAAATTATCTCTATACATTCTATGATAAATGTATTCTGCATGGTTAAGTCGCCATTTTCATTACCTAAAATATCCTTCATCATTTTTACAGTATCTTCTTGCGGGATATTTGTATATAGAGCTTCAATATCAAGACACACCAACCATTGTGTGTCCTTATTAAACTCTCTCCCTTCAATTTTCGAAATCATATGGGTAGTATCTTTTATATACGAAGGTAATTTTGTGACCAAAGGCTGAATGAAGTGATCAACGTATTTACTGAGAGGCTCAGTCAAAGATTCAATTCCAGACACTATAGGGCGCATAGGGGGTCTTCCAAATTTTTGTGCACCTTGGGCAACCCATATAGTGCTGGGACCTTAGGATTCTCATTTATCAGGAATCTGTATTCCTCATCACAGATGATGTTGTCTTCTTTCGCAAAGTTTACAACATCATAAACTTTTTTCTTTAGACTGTTCCATTCCCTCACACTACTGGATTTATAATGTAACTCATTATTTAAAAGTATTAGCATTCTATTTTCATAGTCTTCTGTGTTTAGGACCACTATGCTCCCCCCCTTGTCTCCAGGTTTTATCGTGATTTCATCACAGGATGACAGGGATTTTAGTGCCTCCCTTTCTTCTTTTGATAAGTTGTTTTCTGTCCATACCTGTGTGTCTAATAACTTTTCTAGGCCAATAGTCACTGCTTTTTCAAAAGTATCTACCTCTGGTCCAACCATCCCAATATTGGGTGTCCATGTGGACAATGGTTTTAGGCCAGATTTATTAGTGGTTTCTCTGCCTTCTTTTCCCTCGAAAAACTTCTTGATTCTAATTTATAAATTAAAAAAAAATTATAAACTTCTTGATTCTAATTTATAAATTAGAATCAAGAAGTTTTTCGAGGGAAAAGAAGGCAGAGAAACCACTAATAAATCTGGCCTAAAACCATTGTCCACATGGACACCCAACATTGGGATGGTTGGACCAGAGGTAGATACTTTTGAAAAAGCAGTGACTATTGGCCTAGAAAAGTTATTAGACACACAGGTATGGACAGAAAACAACTTATCAAAAGAAGAAAGGGAGGCACTAAAATCCCTGTCATCCTGTGATGAAATCACGATAAAACCTGGAGACAAGGGGGGGGAGCATAGTGGTCCTAAACACAGAAGACTATGAAAATAGAATGCTAATACTTTTAAATAATGAGTTACATTATAAATCCAGTAGTGTGAGGGAATGGAACAGTCTAAAGAAAAAAGTTTATGATGTTGTAAACTTTGCGAAAGAAGACAACATCATCTGTGATGAGGAATACAGATTCCTGATAAATGAGAATCCTAAGGTCCCAGCACTATATGGGTTGCCCAAGGTGCACAAAAATTTGGAAGATCCCCCTATGCGCCCTATAGTGTCTGGAATTGAATCTTTGACTGAGCCTCTCAGTAAATACGTTGATCACTTCATTCAGCCTTTGGTCACAAAATTACCTTCGTATATAAAAGATACTACCCATATGATTTCGAAAATTGAAGGGAGAGAGTTTAATAAGGACACACAATGGTTGGTGTGTCTTGATATTGAAGCTCTATATACAAATATCCCGCAAGAAGATACTGTAAAAATGATGAAGGATATTTTAGGTAATGAAAATGGCGACTTAACCATGCAGAATACATTTATCATAGAATGTATAGAGATAATTTTAAAAAACAATATTTTTTTATTCAAACAGGACTATTATTGTCACATCAAGGGCACCAGTATGGGAGCCACATGTGCTCCCAGCCTGGCATGCCTATATGTAGGCAACTTCGAGACTCAGCATATTTACAACGAAATGTGTCCTTTTTTCGAGAACGTGAAGTGCTGGTCTCGGTTCATAGATGACATTTTTTTTATTTGGGATGGTGAGGAAAGCGAATTAGATACCTTTCTAGAATGGATAAATTGTGGGGATCCAAACCTTAAGTTTACTTCCAATAAAAGTCAAGTGTCAGTAGACTTCTTAGATATTCAGATTCACGAAAAAGAAGGAGTCCTTAATGTAGACTTATTTGTAAAGCCCACAGATCGAAACACGCTCCTTCACCATAAGAGCTATCACCATAGATGCCAAAAAGATGGGATACCTTTTAGCCAATTCCTAAGAATAAGGCGGAATTGCAGTGATAGAACGAGCTACGAAAAACATGCAGCCATTTTAAAAACCAAGCTCGCCCAGAGAGGATACCCCAAACGCTTAATAAAACAAGCATATAAGCGTGCCAAGTACTATAATCGTGATAGTTTATTTGAGGCATCATCAAAACCTAATAACTGCAATGATAAAATTATTATGGTAAATGACTACAATGGTTTCAGTAACAAAGTAAAGAATCTGATAAACAAAAACTGGACCATACTAAACAAAGCAGGAACAACACCCATGACTAAACCAATCTATGCGTACAGGAGAAATAAGACCATAAGAAATCACCTAGTACATACCTTTAAAGAATCAAAAAGAGGAGGACAAAGAGATGTTGTGACCAATAATCCCATTAGGGGAAATTTGCCTTGTGGTTCTTGCTCACATTGCAAGAATATCATTAAGACTGACAAATTAGAAGTGCAGGGTATAACCCATTGGATGAATGAACACGTCAACTGCCGCACTACTAATGTAGTGTACCTGTTGTTGTGTCCATGTAACAAATGTTACATTGGTGAGACGGGGCGCGAAATGCGCCTACGTCTGACGGAACACCGCGCTGCAATAAGAAATCAAAAAAAGAATGCCCCTTTGGTTGAGCATTGGATAGCTGAAAATCACAACATTGATGAAATCAAGTGGTTTATTCTGGAAAAGATCAAGATTTCAGTAAGAGGGGGTGACCTAAATAAAAAACGAAAGCAAAGGGAACAATTCTATATGTCCAAATTCAAGTCATACTATCAAGGACTAAATGGTCGTGAGGAGTGGGACAGAATGATTCGATAAATATTGCATATGTCGGCATATCCCTCCCTTATGTATATCTTTTGAAGCCAGTATAAAATGAGACATATGCCATAATATTCCTCGCAATGACCATCAGTTTGAATAGGATTGATTCATGTATCTGAGTTTGTGCACAGAGAAATGGGAGTAGTACTGCTTTTTGGGTAGAAAAGAAAAATTGTATTATATGGTTGCATTTAAGTTCATGCTAAATAGTAAAATTAATTCTGAGAAAAAGTTACCATCACCAGAGTTTGTAAAGAAGTAGTTTGCATCCATACATGGTTATTGTTTACAAGTAAAATGAGATACTGCTGTAATAAACACCGAAAAGAATGGAACCAAAACCGGTTTTTTCTGAAGTGATAAATGTTTGAATTGAGAAATGAGTGTTAATCACGTTCTGTTTATACCCAATAGGTGGAAAATGGTAACATACATAAAACGAAACAATTAGAGTACAACTTGGAGATGTGGCGAGCCCAGGTCTCGAACTCTTAGCCCTGTAGTCCCCATAGAATACGATGTATATATTAAACTAAAAAAACACATCATTAATATAGCATCGACATCGAGTTTTGTGTCATATCTAGACAAATGAATAAATATACCGAGCGCCAAGTCAGTGCGCAAAGCGAATAAGAAGAATGGGAACCAAAGTAAAAAACTCGCAATGAATAGAGGGCTCGAACTCGCAGCCCTGTAGTTCGTATAGGATCATCATTATAAACTACCAAAATGGCGCTGACACACGGGCGCCGCAAAATAAATACAAAGTAAGTGTAAAGCAACAGTCCACGGTCTCGGAATATCACCAATCCTCATATCAGAATAAATGTAGGAAACTAACGTTTATTTACGAGTTCCGTGAATTAATTACAAAGTGAGGGCGAAGGTACAACCTAGAGTTCTGTAGTTTTGACAATAGCCACAGCTATAAAACTACCACTATGGCGCCAGATACGTCTAGCAATAAATCCAACTATACCAATTAAGGAGTCGATTGACACCTAATTAGACATACGTAAAGGTATTTAAGGCCCGCGCTTTTGACTGATGTCATCAGAAGCGGTCAAAGCAGGAAGCCGTCGGAAGCAGGTTCGCTGAACGCCCGTAACTAGAAGGTAAGCACTCTGCCCCTAGGAGTGAGTTAATAGAGGGCTTTAAACAAGCAGTGAGAATATTTGCCCCCGGGAGTAAGATTTTTTAACCGTATGTCTCCTCATGACCGCTAAATAGTAAGCGTACTGAGGTGGACTATACCTATAGAGCACCAACAATTAACTAATATGGGTCTCAAGTTAAAGAGAGTTTGAGACGGCGTAATAGTAAGCACAAGACGATAATGCCTTAGCAGTAGCAACCGGTACTGGTTGAAGTGACATTATGTAAACATGTGGAGGACAAATGTAATGTCAACCTCTTGGCTTACGACGTCCCTATTGAATATCATTTATTCATTCTTTAGGTCGGGAGAAGATTGAATTGAAAACACCTCCCCACCCGATAGTGAAATCTGTAGCGGCACAAGAAAATTAATAGCTGCACTTCGGGCAATTAAAGAACACTTCACCCTAACTAGGTACGTACACCATACCCTTCGTTTGGACCAACTATGATAGGGTAAAATGACAATCTATAATAAACGGATATAAACGTACTAAAGCACAACGTCATGTTATCTCAGTACAGGTATAAAGACACCACGTGAGAGGGTGTAAGCAAGAACAGCCTGAGTGTCGGCATTAGGTGTAAAAGTTATTGGTATGTATTGGTATGACCAATTCCACATATTTTAAGTAATCTAAGACTATGACTCACACCCCCTCAGTAATCGTTGTGTTATTTATAGGCGCAGCAAGATTACCGAATGTACACGGGGCATATTGAAAAAAGGCATCTGCTTTGATGGACACCTTTATTTAAAGGGTCAACTAAAATTCCATAAGTAAGTGAGACACGAGATATGGATGAACTAGCCACCACTATCTCTTAGTATGGTATATAATTCCATGCTTTTTGTTCATAGAAAGTCAATGACTGAATAAGACTTTGGTGTGAGTGATTCAAAGCGCAACGCCAAATGGAAACAGAAGAGTCCTGAAAATTAACATAAGGACTACAATCCCTATACTTCAAGTAAGGGTACTCAAATAATTAACAGTGAATACTATTAGATTAGTCCACAACTAGAACAAAAAAAAGACTCTCCATAGGAATAATGTATTGATTATATTCATTTCTCTTTTTTTAGAAAGAAGTAAAAATCTTTGGTTTTAAAATTTTCGTCTGTCCTGAGGAAGGTGACACAAATGTAACCTACGCACCGAAACGCGTCGACAATGGGACTTTTTTACTGTATATGAATTGTTTGTATTGTGTACCTAATTTGAATATACAAAAACTTTTTAATCTGGTGTGACTCTGAATTAGATACCGTAACTTGGAATTGTTAGAAAGTGGTTAAGAGTGTAACAGAGCACCCTTTTAATATTTTTAAGTGTTTATAATTCTATACAAAGTTTACAAATGCAAATGTTTTCCTTTAAAAAAATAAAACTTTGAGAGTAACTAAGAATGATATTCTAGTGTGGATTACTAATGTTAACTAAAACCAAAATCATAAAGCAATAAGAATTGACTTAAATGTGTAGGCCTTCTACCTCTCTGCCACTCTCAGTGCCAGCTCACTGAATGTGTGAAGTGCCCCATCTCCCTTTCAGTAGTTACCCACTTGCTGTGCCAATTCACCGTACATGTAAAATGACCCATCTCCCTATGTGCCAATTCACTGTGTGTGAAGTGCCTCATCTCGCTCCCTATGCTGTACCACTCTCTGTCCCCACTCACCATGTATGAAGTGCCCCCTATCTGTGCTCTGCCGCTCTCTGTGCCCACTCACTGTGTGTGTGAAGAGTCCCCTCACCCTTTCTGTGCTCTGCCACCCACTTTCTATGCCCATCACTGTGTGTGTGAAGAGCCCCCTCACTCTTTCTGTACTCTGCCATCCACTTTCTATGCCCATCACTGTGTGTGTGTGTGAAGAGCCCCCTCTCCCTCTCTGTGCTCTGCTACTCTCTGTGCACACTCACAGTGGGTGTGAAGTGCCCCCTGTCCCTCTCTCTTTGCTCTGCCCCTCTCTTTACGCACTCAGTGTGTGTGAAGTGCTCCCTATCCCTCTCTTTGCTCTTGCACTCTCTGTGCCCACTGACCATGTGCATG
The DNA here is from genome assembly GCF_964261635.1 of Lissotriton helveticus. Taxonomy (NCBI): domain Eukaryota; kingdom Metazoa; phylum Chordata; class Amphibia; order Caudata; family Salamandridae; genus Lissotriton; species Lissotriton helveticus. The sequence goes on from NC_136067.1 coordinate 1,107,553,880, forward strand.
CATTTCCCCCCTCCCTCTCTGATCTCTACCACTCTTTGTGCCAGCTCACTGTGTGTGTGAGGTGACCCCTCTCCCTCTCAGTGCTCTGCCACTCCCTGTGCAAACTGACCATGTGTGTGAAGTGACCCCACACCCTCTTTGTGCTCTGCCACTCTGTGCCCACATACTGTGTACGCGAAATGTTCCCTCTCCATCTCTTTGCTCTGCCACTCTGTGTCAACTCACTGAGTGTGTGAAGTGCCCCCTCTCCCTCTCTGTGCTTTGTCACTCTATGTGTCCACACTTAGTGTACGTGAACTGTCCCTTCTCATTCTCTTTGCTCTGACATTCTCTGTGCCCACTCACAGTGTGTGTGAAGTGGCCCCTCCAACTCGCTGGCACTCCCTGTGCCAACTCACTGAGTGTGTGAAGTGACCCCTCTCCCTCTGTACCACTCTCTGTGCCAGCTCACTGAGTGTGTGAAGTGCCTCATCTCCCTCTCAGAAGTCACCCGCTTGCTGTGCCAACTCACCATACATATGGAGTGCCCCTCTCCGTCTCCTTGCTCTGCCATTCTCTATTCCCACTCACAGTGTGTGTGAAATGCCCCCAGGCAACAAAAAGATGCTCCCCGGCAATAAAAAGATGAGCAGCAAACTAAGGCAGTGACTGACAGACACTAAGCATGGGCGTCTGCAGGGGGGGCAAAGAGGGGTGCTCCAGGGGGGGCAAGCGCCCCTCCTTACCCCCCCTGTGGATGCCCATAAGTGGCACTGATTTGTAGTGTTGCAGATTAGAGAGGCATTGAGTGGAGAGGTGCAGGGTGAAGGCATTTAGAGTGGAGTGGCACAGAGTGGTGTAAAGTAGAGTGCAGTGGCAAAGAGTGCAGTGGTGCACAATACAGTAGTGTGGGGCAGAGTTCACTGGCATAGAGTGGTGTAGAGCAGAAAGGCGTACAGTCGAGTGGTGCAGAGTAGAGTGCAGTGATGCAATGTGGAGTGCCATACAGTGAAATATGCATGGTGTGTTAGCACACTGCATTTACATAGAAAAGGGGACCCCCTCTAAATGTACTTTAAGGTCAGGGAAAGAGGGGAACACAACAATACCATAGAGAAAAATTCCCTCATGACCTAAATTATTTTTTAGTACTAAACAATTCTCTTATTTTCATCAGCAAAGTCTTTAACACAAGGTGACAACATTATATTTGATCAAATTTTTTTATAAATTTTATTACTTTTTTTGCAAAATTCTATTTTTCACAGTGTTTCATAATTTCATAACAATTATTTTATCATATATTTTATCAAAAAGGACATATAAATCAAGTAAGTAAAAAAGAATCCACACAGAAAGAAAATACAATCTCACATATCTCTCATACATACACTCTCATACATTGTACATTCATCCTTTATTCTGTGTCTGAGGGGTCACAAGTTGTTCTGTGATCTTTTACGCAAGGCCGACGCGTTTCGGTGGAATGGGACCACCTTCCTCAGGACCTTTAGCTGAACAGATGCTCTTTCCAATAAATATAAATTCTGTATGGATATCTGTAATTATAAATAACATATCATGTATCTGAGGTGTTTGCTACACATGATTTCTCAAATAATACAAAATTCATACACTTTGACTGTTGTCCTGAAATCCTTGTGTGCTACTCCCAGGGCATTGCTCATTCCAATTTAAATAAACAATGTCTTTTGTGATTACTCCATTTAGGGTGCAAATCAGCACTAGAACCTATGTCATGTCCCCATTGAGTGAGGCCAACATTTAGCATTTTAGGAAGAAGGGGAAGATAGACAGTAGAGAGGAGAATGCTCCTAATGAGTCTAGCAAGTTTAATGATTATCCAGATTAAGAAGTGGTTCAAAGAGGAGCCTATACGGGTCTCACATGAATTTGACTCATATATTCATTTGTTCCTATTAATGTATGTTATTCTAAACTTAGTGCAGCGACATTTTGTGCCTCAGAATAGAGTTAAATCAGATGTGTTCTTACCCTTGTAGAGTGCGTTCAGATATTTCCTAATTTCGATTATCAATCTGATTTCGGATAGGCACTCCTGTAAATATAATGAATGTATATATCTCTGACCTTGTAACTGTCTAATTTTGAGGAACATTACAGTTTGTATATGGAGAGGTCGACTTACCCCCTATTGACAATCAATATGTTTCATTCAAAGTATAGTGAGCTTCAATTCTTCTTTTCACTGGGATTTTTTTTTTAAATCGTTTTCTGAAAGGAGTATGGAAATAACTTAGCCCCATATTGTTCATATCTCATTATTTGTAGAAAAAGATCTGGTAGATGGGAAACTGACCTGGGATATAGAGGCAGCAATTAATACGTTATCCAATAGTGAGCCTAGGGTCATTTCTTTGTCCCGACAATTTCATAGACAATTTCGATACAAGTTGGTTTCTGAAAAGGATATGGATTGAGCTTAGTCCCATTATGTCTATATGTTATTTTTGCCAACAATCTTGGTAGATAAAAAACTAACCTTATGTATAACGTTAACAATTCAAATGTTTGTCCATCAACGCACTTCAGATCACTCATCTGCCTCGACAGTTGTTTAACGGCATTTCTGTATTGTTTTCCTGTCGAGAGAGAATATATTAACTATCGTACATGCAATTAATGTACGAGTTTGCCAAACCAATTAAAATAATTGTACTCCAATATTAGACGAGTCTACGGGCAAAATCTAGATATAAAACTCAATATACTCTCGCCTTTTTGCCGAGCTCGACCGATACCGTTAGTGCATCTACTGTACACACAGCATATTTAAGCTATATCTGCAATTGTCGTGGCCGGTCACTGTTTAGTGATTTATTTTAAGTTCCGTTTTCTAGATTTAACCGCACTATCGAGTGCGGAAGACTACATGACTCAAAGCCTATTCTTCCCCGTTTGTCCCATTATTCTCTAAACATTTAGCATATATCGCAACAGACGGTAGTCATTATTGCGTTCCCATTAAGGTTTCCTAACGAGTATGCGCTTACCTTTCCTCTTCAAAAACGCTGCCGTACAATAACCCCGGTCCGTAGTCCCGTACACTCTAAGGAACCAGCGAGTATGCCTGTATTTAAGTAGTGAGGTTCGCGCCAAATGTCTGTTTCCAATGTCCGATTGTGGCGTGCTAAACGGGTGCCATTTGTAACTGGTGGAGTAAATTATGTTAGATGTCTTTTACTCGACAGATCGCATATAACTCAGGCGCCATGTCTAAGTTGGCAAAAGGTCAATGAGTGAATGATCCGTTCGGTTCTTTGCCACAGATAACTATTCTAGTAATCACTTCTTTATTTGAAAATATATGTCTAACTCATTACATATTAGTCGGACGCCATTCCTAAATATATGCAAGATTCATATAGGATGTCTGATTTTCGACATACTGAGTGCAAAAGGGACGCCATTTATAAATGGTATAAGGTTTGCCAGATTAACAAAAGAATTGTTTTTTCTTAGTAACCAATATCGTTGTGTCATTTATTTAGTTGGTATTAATCATCTGTATCTATCACACCGCATTTGTGTTGTGTCGATCGTGTAAATAAACTTCATATGCCAGATATATATTCATATTACCTGATGTAAGTGTGCTGATACCGCAACTCTTTGAATGGTAAGCGATTTCTGTTTCACTTACTTTTTTTAAAAATATTAACATATTAAAATAAGTCATAAAGGGCAGACATATACAAATGGAACCATCTCCTATCTGAGGAATTAAGTTTTTAGTCAGATCGATCTTCACAAATAAGAGGCCGAAAATCATGTGAATTGATACCAGCAAGATTGTTTATCATAGATGTCTATTTCTGGCAATGACCATGCTCAACGTTTGGTAAAGCCGTGGCAGTACAACTTAGGGAGGGCACCAAAACTTGGCAATGGTGATAAGCAACAAAACTGTGCAGTGGTGATGGAATTATGTTTAAGGTTCAGAGAAATCAGAGAATTATTGCTGGAACGTAACCCACAAGTCAATTAATCATTCTGTCACATACCAGGAAATATTCTCGTTCAAACCCAATCTTACACTGTCCAACTTGAAAATCCAGTAGCATTCACGCTTTTTCCTTGTTCTTTCCATTAATTCACCATTTTTGTGTTGTACTTTTTCCAGAATACACCACTTGAGTTTACATTCCTTGTGATTCTGATCAATGCAATGTTGGGTTAAGGGTGCTGTCATTTTATTAGTCCTTACCGCTGATTTATGTTCACTGAACCTGAGTCTAAATTCACGCCCTGTTTCACCTATGTAGGTGAGACCACATGGGCAAACAATATAATAAATTACATTTTTGCTTCTGCAGTTTGTGAATGATTTTAGAGTTATATTTATACTGTTGTGCTGTATGTTATCACTTACTATAGCCGAATCACAGGCGTGACAATTACCACATCTATGGTTCCCTCGCATAGTATCCAACCCTGTCAGTGTTGTCTGGATCTCACTTTGACGTGGTTTATTGCGTGTGTGGACCAATCGGTCTCTGAGATTCCTATTGCGTCTGTAAGCCACCAAGGGTTTATCCAAGGTAGTCTCATTCTCCACTTCAAGAATTCTCCAATTCTTGTTAATCACATTTTTTATTTTGTAATTTAATGTGGAGTGATTTATCACACAGGTTAGCTTATCTTGGGGTTTCTGTCTATTACGATTGAGCAAAGCGACTCTATCGTAATATTTGGCTCTTTTAAAAGCTTGTCGAACCAGGCGATGAGGATATCCCCTTTCAATTAACCGATCTCTCAAGGATGCACTGTGGGTAACATAATCAGTGAGAGCGGTGCAATTGCGGCAAATCCGCAGAAATTCCCCGAACGGAATTGAGTCCTTCTGACAGTGGGGATGGAAACTTCCAAACTGCAGGATCGTATTTTTGGCAGTAGGTTTGCGAAAGAGGCTTACTTGTAATGTTTCCTCCTTACCTTCAATTGTAATGTCCAAGTATTCAACTTTATTGCGACTGTAATTAGATGTAAATTTTAAATTTTTGTCACTCGCATTGAGCCATAGGATATATTCTTCAAGTTGAGTCGTATCCCCGTGCCAAATGAAGACGATATCGTCTATGAAACGTCGCCATACAGAGACGTTTTCAAAGAAGGGGGCATCGATGTTATAGATGTTCTTTCTCTCCCACTCTCCCATGTATGTGTTAGCCACACTGGGGGCGCAAGAAGCCCCCATGCTGGTGCCTTTAATTTGTTTGTAGAGGGTTCCTTCAAATGCAAAGAAGTTATTCAGGAGGACTACCTCCAAGCATTGGATGATAAATACGTCCGGTCTGTCGTTCGGGTATCTTTGTAATAAGGCATTCACTGCCTGTAACGCTTGACATTGAGGTATGTTGGTGTACAACGCCTCAATGTCAAGCGTTACCAGAATGTCAGTCGCAGGATTAAATGCCATGCCTTCAATTTTCTTAATCATGTCTCCTGTGTCTCGTACGAACGATTCGTATTTTTGTGTGAGGGGGCATAAGAAAGTATCCACATATTTGGATAAAGCTTCTGTGTTGGAGCCTATAGTTGATATAATAGGGCGCATGGGTGGATTGCTTTCATTCTTATGGGTTTTGGGGAGACCATACATGGCCGGTGTTACTGGGCATGATTTATTCAAAAATTGAAATTCTTTTTCACATATATATCCATTCTCTAATGCAGCATGTGTCATTTCTTTAATGGTCATATTGAGTCTTTGCATTTCTCTGATATTTGCAGGTCTATAGTGATCTGTATTGGATAGCATAGTTTTCATTTTGTTATCATAATCAGATTTCTCAAAAACCGAAATGCCCCCCCCCCCCTTTGTCACAAGGTTTAATTACTAACTGGGAGTTTTTCTCAAGATCTTTTAAGGCCATATTCTCTTGTTTGGTTAGATTAAAGTTAGGTCTTTGTTGTTTCGATAACAGCTTATTTACATCGGAAAGCACCTGACGTTCAAAAATTTGTACTTCAGGACCAACCATGTCAAAGTTGGAGTAAAGGTGGATGGTGTTTTGCAGTTAGAGAGATTATCGGTCTCATCTCCCATATTCCTACCCTCAAAATATTTCTTCAGTCTTACTTTTCTGAAGAAAGCGTGGAGATCTGTATGAAGTTTAAATTTATCAATGGAGGCAAAAGGGACAAACGATAAACCCTTACTCAATATTGCTGATTCTTCATCTTTGAGCCTGCTTGATGATAGATTGTAGATAGGGAGAATATCTCTACATCTATTGTCATTCTGTTTATCTTCTACCACCAATATTGTTGGTTCCTCGTTTTCACGTATTATTGTTGAGGTTGTGTGCTCGACACTTGTGGCCCCCCTCTGTTCTGTTGCCAGTGCACTGTTTTCCCCCTGTAGGGGCCTCTTGATAGAAAACCTCTATTTTGAAAATTTTGTTGACCCTGTCTACCCCTAAATGGCCCGGAATTGAAACAACCTGTTCCTGGACCTGGATATGTATAGTAGTCATTGTCTGAATCTGATGAACCTGTATCCGAGAAATTGGTGTAATTTCTTCCATGGTTAGAGTTTGGTGCATAATCGCCTGGATTCCCTCCCTGATAGTAATTTGGATTCAAGTAAGGGTAGATTTTCTCTTTAGAGAACCAGCGCACATCGTTTTTTAGTTTCTCAGTTTTTTTATTTGTTAGATAGATTTCGAAATCCTTCATGTCAGTTTGTATTTTATCTAATTTATTTCGTGCATCCTCTACTGCAATAGAGGAATTAAGTTTTTCCTCCAATTTCAGAATTTCTTCATTTAAGGATGTCAAAATGTCCCTCGCTGTTTCAATGATCAATAACATCCAGTCCCTGGAGCAGCGATTAGATATTAATGACCACCGCTCCAGGAACTGCGTATTTCATTAAACAGTGCTGGTGCATTCCTTACTCTTAAACCAGACGGTATTACTCCTGCTATCAAGTATTCCCGCATATAATGGGCGTGTGATTCAATACGTTTGGCTCTTTTTCTTAGATTGAGTAAGTTTTGCCATTCACTATTATCTCCCAAGGTGGTATTGGTGACGTTGTTTTATCAACTACATGACCCAGTAGGGAACTAAGGGGTATATTACCAACAACTAGCGATAATTTTTGTCTCTAACTTGTTTAGAGACAAAAATTATCGCCGCACATCGGCGATTTTTATCGCAGATAAACCTTGCTATTAGCAAGGTTTATCGCAAATGCGATAAAAAACTCCCGCAATGCATGAATATCGCTGAAAAGTCAGCGATATTCATGCATTATCGAGCAAATGCTCTTAGCCATGTTATCCACCTCCCATTGGATAACATGGCTAAGAACTGCTCAGGGCAGGTGTTAGCTTTTGGAGATATTCACGCTTAGCGCGAATATCTCCAAAAGTTGGTAATAGGAGATAGCGATGTTAGCGACTGTTTCCAGTCGCTAACATCTTGGCACGCCCACTTTGCATGTCATTAGTGATAAATATCACTGACATGCAAAGCGGGGCCCAAGATGGTCGCTATCTCCTATTAGCTGTCGCTAACTGGTGTTAGCGACAGCTTGGTAATAGGGAGATAATTTTATCTCCGCTTTCTTGGCTTTTAAAGCCAAAAAGCGGAGATAAACCCCCTTGATAATATGCCCCTAAATTCTGCGTCCGTGAAACCGAACGTCTCCAAACTGTCCATGATTCAGATTGTGATACTTCTTTTTTAGATACTGACTCACTATATTCTTTAGTTCAAAGGTAAAGGTAAGTTGACAGATAAGTAGAAAGAGACAAGTGGTCACAAAAAATGTGTTGCCCTCCACCGACCCTCTATGAGGTTCTGGATTGTGCTGAATTGCTAAAATAGAACAACCATCAAAAAGACTAGTTAATCACTATCAATTGATCCATCAATTGAATCCCACAGTTAAACAAGCATTTACAATGCAACGGTTTCGCCTTTGGAAAAGTTTGAGCTATTGGCATTGTAAATTACAAAATTTGTATGTATGTGTTGGTTTTGAAAACAGATAAATAAATGGCATTGTCATTTACATTGCCAATAGCTCTAACTTTTCCAAAGGCGAAACCGTTGCATTGTAAATGCTTGTTGTTTATGCACTCGCTTCTAATCAGACTTTGCAACCCGTCAGGTTCCAATACTGGGGGGGACATATCTATCATTCATCCTTCCAAGCTCGACCAAATAAGTATATTTAAGTATCAAACACGTGTTCTTCACAGTGAGGCATCATGGCATTCTGCAGCAGCAAGCGCTACATTTATAAAGAAAAGCGCTACTACTCATCACTGACATCACCCAAAGCAACATAGCAAAATGAAGGACTCAGAAATGAAAACATACTTCCTTCTGCACGGCGTGCTATGAATAATGAATCACAATAACAACAACGCAAACGCTTTCACCACAGGCGGCCGCCAAGCAGCGCAAACACCCAACTGTTCTCAATGGGGAGGTTAGGGGTCGGGGAGTGGGCAATGGACGGCTGGGCAGGTGCCCTGCCGGCCACCTATGAGCCTTGTTTCATGGGAAATCCTCCTCGTCACGAAGGGACAATCACCCCATCTGAAGACTGAAAGCGCTACAGAGATGCACACACAAAGCTAGCACCGCAAACCTTATCAATCCACGCAACCCACCACATATTGTCCACTATGTGACCAGGAAACCACGTTTGTCGCAAAAAGCAGGCACCAGAATCCAGTGCCCTGTGTTCGTAAAAGATTGTGCGGGGACACATCCTAACAAAAACATGCGGCTTCCTTTTGTTCCGAAGCACAAAACGGGGGATGGGTTACCTGCGGGGAAGGGGGTCTCAGCTTGTCCGCAGCACTGAAGGCGCCCTCATAGCAGCGAGGCTGGGGATGCGGCCACGACTCCGGCTCCGTCGACCCTCGACCACACTGCTGAATGGAATGAAGCGAGGGGGAGCAGGCGATGCGTCCGCCTCCTCCGCTACCAGCCAGGCAATAATTGCTCTGACAGGCAGATCTCAGCCCAGCTGTTGGTCAAGATGTCAGAGCGGAGCGATCTACCAATTGCAGAAAGAGCCCCCCGCCCCGGTCCTGCCTGTCCAACACATCAATGGAACGGCCTCCATTCAGGAAGCTCTTAAGGGGGCAGGGCACGTCTTCCCACTGCCAGGCAACAGCTGATGCTGCAGCGGCGAGGATGGGAGTACCTGTTTGCCTGCCTGCCAACACGGCCGCGCCAGAGCGTCAGCGCTGTGCAGCACTTTGAACTTGAACCCGGAGATCGGGAGTGAACCGCGGGGAGATCTCCTGAACTCCCTAGTAAGTGGACTGCAGGAACAACCTTTTAGCAGCTGTTAAGGGTGCAATACGTGATTTCAATATGTGCGTTTGTTTAAGAAACGTTAAGGTTGATGTCAGACTTGCACAACCACAATATAACCGTAAAAGAGTTGCCAATTTTAATGCTGTGAAGTGGCAAAGAACAAGATTGGAAAAAAAGTTTTAAAATAACAAGAATACATTTATTTACATAGATGTGAGATTACATTGTGCTGTTCAAACGTCTGCCACTGTTAGTGAATGGCAGTCTGCTGGGGATGGACGGGTCGTGCTCCGCAGGCTTTTCCCTCTCTGTCCGTCGCACGCTTTACTTCTGGACATCAGCTGATTACAAGGAAACGAAAGCAGTGATGCCAGGTGCTCTGGTGTGACTAGTGCGTAGGGCAGGATTTCCCGCACTCTAAACTGTCGGCGCTTATTCTCTGCCAGTCTGGACTCAGCCCGTCGCCGACCCCCGCCTCTGGTGTACTGGTGCTGGTAAGTGGGCTTGTTAAAGCTTCGCCATGCGAGGAGAGGGGACCTCAAATTATGGAAATACTGTGAGAGTGCGCTGTTCCCACTCTGTCCTATTTGTATTTTTTTTTAATGCATTTTTATATAGCGCGGACTTTACCCAAAGCTGCCAGAGCGCCTTCCAATAGAATTAAGTACGTTACATAAGGAGATTTACATATTTACACGTTGCAAATACCATTGGGATAGTTGAGAAAGTAAAAGAAAATAAGAGGTGGCAATCACAAATTAAACAAGTCAGGTCCCGGACCGGCCAGCCAATCACAGCGCGGCCCGGGGAATGACATCACGGGGGTGTCCCGGGCCAGCAGCCAATGACAGCGCGGCCCGGGACAAAGGGGCGGGACTTAAAAAAAGTCCCAGAAACGCCCCCGAATCGCGTTTTCACGAGAAAGCGTGATTGGCAGCCTCTGTCTCCCAATGGCTAGCCTCCATTTATGGAGCTAGCCAATGGTAGACAGAGGCTGAACCAAAGTACATATGTAGAATCATGAGGTTTCGCCATGGGCGGGGCAACTGCTACGCAGTTGCCAACGCCCAGGGCAAAACCTAAAAACCGTGAATGTATTTACATAGAAAAGGGGACCCCCTCTAAATGTACTTTAAGGTCAGGGAAAGAGGGAAACACAACAATACCAGAGAAAAATTCCCTCATGACCTAAATTATTTTTTAGTACTAAACAATTCTCTTATTTTCATCAGCAAAGTCTTTAACACAAGGTGACAACATTATATTTGATCAATTTTTTAAATACATTTTATGACTTTTTTTTTGCAAAATTCTATTTTTCACAGTGTTTCATAATTTCATAACAATTATTTTATCATATATTTTATCAAAAAGGACATATAAATCAAGTAAGTAAAAAAGAATCCACACAGAAAGAAAATACAATCTCACATATCTCTCATACATACACTCTCATACATTGTACATTCATCCTTTATTCTGTGTCTGAGGGGTCACAAGTTGTTCTGTGATCTTTTACGCAAGGTCGACGCGTTTCGGTGGAATGGGACCACCTTCCTCGGGACCTTTAGCAGAACAGATGCTCTTTCCAATAAATATAAATTCTGTATGGATATCTGTAATTATAAATAACATATCATGTATCTGAGGTGTTTGCTACACATGATTTCTCAAATAATACAAAATTCATACACTTTGACTGTTGTCCTGAAATCCTTGTGTGCTACTCCCAGGGCATTGCTCATTTCAATTTAAATAAACATTTAATGTCTTTTGTGATTACTCCATTTAGGGTGCAAACTCGTACATTAATTGCATGTACGATAGTTAATATATTCTCTCTCGACAGGAAAACAATACAGAAATGCCGTTAAACAACTGTCGAGGCAGATGAGTGATCTGAAGTGCGTTGATGGACAAACATTTGAATTGTTAATGTTATACATAAGGTTAGTTTTTTATCTACCAAGATTGTTGGCAAAAATAACATATAGACATAATGGGACTAAGCTCAATCCATATCCTTTTCAGAAACCAACTTGTATCGAAATTGTCTATGAAATGGTCGGGACAAAGAAATGACCCTAGGCTCACTATTGGATAACGTATTAATTACTGCCTCTATATCCCAGGTCAGTTTCCCATCTACCAGATCTTTTTCTACAAATAACGAGATATGAACAATATGGGGCTAAGTTATTTCCATACTCCTTTCAGAAAATGATTTTTTTTTAAAAATCCCAGTGAAAAGAAGAATTGAAGCTCACTATACTTTGAATGAAACATATCGATTGTCAATAGGGGGTAAGTCGACCTCTCCATATACAAACTGTAATGTTCCTCAAAATTAGACAGTTACAAGGTCAGAGATATATACATTCATTATATTTACAGGAGTGCCTATCCGAAATCAGATTGATAATCGAAATTAGGAAATATCTGAACGCACTCTACAAGGGTAAGAACACATCTGATTTAACTCTATTCTGAGGCACAAAATGTCGCTGCACTAAGTTTAGAATAACATACATTAATAGGAACAAATGAATATATGAGTCAAATTCATGTGAGACCCGTATAGGCTCCTCTTTGAACCACTTCTTAATCTGGATAATCATTAAACCTGCTAGACTCATTAGGAGCATTCTCCTCTCTACTGTCTATCTTCCCCTTCTTCCTAAAATGCTAATTGTTGGCCTCACTCAATGGGGACATGACATAGGTTCTAGTGCTGATTTGCACCCTAAATGGAGTAATCACAAAAGACATTAAATGTTTATTTAAATTGGAATGAGCAATGCCCTGGGAGTAGCACACAAGGATTTCAGGACAACAGTCAAAGTGTATAAATTTTGTATTATTTGAGAAATCATGTGTAGCAAACACCTCAGATACATGATATGTTATTTATAATTACAGATATCCATACAGAATTTATATTTATTGGAAAGAGCATCTGTTCTGCTAAAGGTCCTGAGGAAGGTGGTCCCATTCCACCGAAACGCGTCGACCTTGCGTAAAAGAGCACAGAACAACTTGTGACCCCTCAGACACAGAATAAAGGATGAATGTACAATGTATGAGAGTGTATGTATGAGAGATATGTGAGATTGTATTTTCTTTCTGTGTGGATTCTTTTTTACTTACTTGATTTATATGTCCTTTTTGATAAAATATATGATAAAATAATTGTTATGAAATTATGAAACACTGTGAAAAATAGAATTTTGCAAAAAAAGTAATACAATTTATAAAAAAATTTGATCAAATATAATGTTGTCACCTTGTGTTAAAGACTTTGCTGATGAAAATAAGAGAATTGTTTAGTACTAAAAAATAATTTAGGTCATGAGGGAATTTTTCTCTATTAGCACACTGCCATTACAGACAATACAACTTTAATTGAAATGACCATTACAAATCGCAGAGACATATATTTTTAATAAGAAAAGTATACAGCGGACAGACAATGGTGCAGAGTTTCCATTTAATGAAAAAAGTTCATCCACATTAGCTCATAGAAAGCATACAATGTTTCAAGCTAATTTGTCAGGTGGGCTCCAAATAAAAATGGGGTGTACCAAAAGTGAGATTTCCCATGTTAATTTTTCCAAAGAATCATTGCTCTGGCTAAAATTACTTACACCAAGTTTGGCAAGCAGTTTGAACTTTAGTCTTGATTTTTATGATTTGGTGTAAACCTGTTCAGCCATTTCTGAGGATTTGGCATTTAAAGAGGGAGCCAAGAAGTATATGAAGTGGTTAAAAGCTTACAAATATCTGGACTGTTGGTATACTGATCTACTCTCAATGGTCTTTTTAACAGGTAGTAGTCAGCCCTCATTGGCTGGACACAACAAGAACATATATTGTTGCATGTATTGCAGTACACAAAAACATGGTCCGTGTGTGATGAAACCATTTTGATAAACATATAAATTGATGTGGGCCCATCCTGACCCCCAAGGGCATGTGGGGAGCAGTCCCAAAGGAATCCTCCTTGATTGGCGGGCCATTACATGAACAACTTGCTGTGGCAGCCATTAGAGCACTCAGGGGCATGGTCCCAATTGATATGCATTGAAGTGAATGCCAGGTTTTGGGTGCCACAAAAATGAGCCCATTTAAAGAGTAATAACGTTTTTTAGTTACAATATAAATTGTTTGTTGGTGGTGTTGACCAGGCCCATAGCCAGAAGTATATTTTTAGGAGGGGGGCATGGCCCTCAGCTGTGACCAAACATTAAAACTGTGATCTATAGGTGCATTCTTTCCCAAATGCTGGTTGGACTACTAAATAATAACCCCCAAAATATTGTGATACAAGAATATTGAGGACAGAATATTGAAGGGTAAGTGCATTTAGAGAAGTATAGATTTACTATTTCTAATTTCACGTCTGCAAACCTGGAATATATATATATATTGCTTAGGTACATAAATGTGGCATACGGTTTTCAATTTGATATCGGTCATCAATATTCTGGTTTTGATATTCAGGGTACATGCAATGTGATTCTATGTGAACGAATATATGCGGATTTTTTTGTGGTACATATCAAAGCACACTCAACCAGCTTTACACAATCCAACATAAAATACTATCAATTAGATGGGGTTTCAAGTAGAAGGAAACCCCAAAGTTGTAAAGTATCCTGACTGGCACTTTTTCATATTTTAAGCATGGATGCCTGCCATGTGTACTAGAAATGATTTATTTTACTTGCAGAGGGATTGTTTTGCCACTTCTACTGGTGAAAATGAAAGTCAAGCTTCATGATGTGAAACAGTTGAGACTTCTATATTTAAATGTACACTAGAAAGCCAAATCACCTCCTTAACAGAACTTTAACTTCTCAGCAAGTAGATTGTACTTTTCAGTCACTATACCAGCAAATGTAGACATGGCTGATCTGCCTTAAAAGGGATGGTGTCAGCACTTCTCACAAAGAGCACATAGTAACAAATACCAGAAGGGAGTCATTATTAAGCAATTTGCAAACAGCAATGTGGGTCAAGTAACCATGCTTAGACCTTTTTGTGATTCCAAAGACCACTATGCAAGGTGATTTGTGGATCTTACACTAAGATAGTTTTAAGAAAAGAAAGTGCAAAATTGTGCTTTGAAATCACATTGGACCAGGTGTAATGGCCAAACCATAATAAGCTTACAGATTCCATTTTTGAGAGAAAACGGTTTTCTCTCATGATTTCCTCATAAAGGTTATGGAAGGGGCTCCAGAAGCAAAAATGAGAACACATTAACTATAAGTTCACACTGCCTTCCTTAGCTATGGCAGAACAAAGTCTGATATTCCGAGTAAAAACAGATGCTTCCAGCAGCACACTGTCATTTGATTCCCCTGGGTTCAACTGCAACTCTACCACAGTATTCTAATGAACAACTAAAGGACTAACATTCTTTATTTGTAACAAGTGTGGCACACCTGAACACCACCGTGATGGAATCAAAGCTGTAAAACTGAGATTTCATTTAGAAATGAAAAAAATTAGGCGGGTCATTTTGTTATAGAAATTATGCTCTAGGATGCCAAAATGAGGACACATTTTCTATGAGTTCTCAAATAATCATCCATGTCAGTAAAATATTTTGACATGCACATTAAAGCATGTACTTTCAACACTGGTAGTAGTCAGCCATTTAACTCCCTAGTGATCATGTACTGTTTCACCATAGAGTTCTAATGAGCAACTAGAAAGCTAGCATTCTATATATTTATGACAAAAGTGTGACACACCTGAAGACCGTCTGATGGAATCAAAGCTGTGAACTGAAAGCACTTCCTATAAAGAAGACTATAGTCATGGAACCAATCATGGAATCAAGGCTGTAAAACAGTAAGAAATGTCCTATGAAGGATGCCGCAGGAAATTAATGCAAACACAACAATGATGGACAGAATGTGGATCAATGTCACACATTCACCCCAGTCCAAAGATCTGGGCCCAAATCCATCGTTTTTCCACTCCACACCACCCTGGGTTAGACAATGGCGATATGCAAATCAGCGCTGACCCTGTGCCCCATGGGAACAGTCCAGTCCGAACTACAAAAGCCATGTCCTTCCCAGAACGGAAACAAGCATCCGAGGCTGGAAATTAATGAGTTTCTTTTTGCCGTAGAAATTATGCTGTGCAAATGTGGTACGGCATGTAAATCCTTTTATGACACACAGGTGGAGAGATACATTTTAGGAAATCTCTCATGTAAAGCAGTTTTGAAGATTATGCCATGAACTGTCTGTGTGAAAAATTATGGAAGTAGAAAGTACTACTTTACCAATATCAAAAAGAGTCTTGCAATACTTGAGAGCAATCATATATATGAATTTAACATACTCGGTCCCACAACATTTCACAGAAATGCACAGAGGTAACCTGATGATTTACAGTACTTTGCTTTCGATACCGTACCCCTCAATGAACGAGGCAGAAACGGGCAACGTATGCTAAGATGTTTTGTGTGAAATTATACAGTCAGATTCAATATGTTTTATTCTTCTGGTTTGAATAAAGATGGAGAACTGCATGTCTTTTAAGGGCTTTGAATTATAACATCTTTCTTTTAAGGTCCCAATTTAATTGAGTGAAAATGTGTTTTAAATGTTAATACTTTCAGTGTATAGTTTTTATTTTTTGTTTTGTTTTCTGTTCCTGTTTATGACCTGAGTTGGCTACATTTTGAAGAATTGTCCACAATTGACTTTGCGCCTTGTTTAATAATGTATTTAATAATGTATTTGAATAATGTTCTCCATACATATAGATAAGTCTCTTCCCTTTTTTCTCAAAATGTATTTTGGGCTGATTTTTTACAAGCAATCATGCAGTATTTGCCCACTTAGGATTTACAGCTCAAAGTGAACTGGGTAGATGATCTAAAACACAATCTTGTATTTTGTGCCAACTTGGCTTTATAACACAATATTAATCATTGTTTGTGATGGCATTGATTGATTTATGAATTGACATTCGTTTCTGTCATATGAGTGAATTTTTTATTGAACATTGGAGATTCTGCACACAGTGTTGTCAAGCCCATCATTCCACTGAACAGACATTTCCCCCGTCACCCTCCCCACCAGACAAACAAAAAAAAGCCAGAACCCACCCCCATAAAAAAAAACGTAGGTACATGGGTGAGTCATCATCCTATATGTAAATAATTGCAAGTGGTGTGAGTCACCAGTGGAAAAGCATTGGTCTGAGGAGTGGGTCATTGGTCCCTAGTTAATCTAGCAGTGGTTAACCTTATAAGAGTTGGAAGAGGTGGAGTGCTCTGGTACGGGTAGGACATGCACACAGTGGCAATACTCTGGAGAGAGATGACACCAAGGGGCACAAGATGTACTAAACGTTTTTGAAATTATCTAAAAAGATATCAGTCATTCTTTCCATTATGATGGCCTGCCAGAGTCTGACGTGCCACTGAGATAGCGACAGCGCCCCCTTCTTCTTCCACGCAGATGCCAGTGCAAGCTCTGCTGCACACAGACAAAGCCACATTATTGTTCTGTTGCCCGAGGTTTGGTGCTTAAGGCTGTCATTCTGCAGACCCAGCACTCCAAAGCCCGAAGTATCTGGAAATGGTTATCCTAGAATATCTTTGATTTGAGCAAGTATTCCAGTCCAGAATGGATGAATAGTTGGGCAGTCCCACCATATGTGGCGAAAATCGCACCACAACCCACACCCCATCCAGCAAAGCTATGATGTATTTGGAAAGAATTTTTTCAGCTTTGTAGGGTTGAGATACCATACAAAAAGTATCTTATAATGGGCTTCTCGCATACCAATAGAATGGTTAAATTTGGGAATATCTCTCCAGAGTTTGCCCCACTTTGCCCCAGGGATGTCCTCAAGAACCAAACGCTGAACTCTGAGACGCTGGAGAGAGAACTACGATACAACAAAAAAAGAAATGTATAAAACTGTCTTAACCCACTACAAAAATTTACTGAGGACTGAAAAAATGATTTTTTTACCAAACAAATTGAGAGAGCTAAAAACACCTCTAAAGAACTGTTCAGGGTAGTAAATAAATTGGCGTCATTATCAAAGATCGAAGGACTCAAATGCGACCAGAATTTTTGTGATTCGATTGCAGCAGCCTTCAAATCCAAAGTTATGGATATCTCTGACGCCTTTGTAGCCACGTCTGATCACAGCTCCACTAAATCTCCCATCTGTTCTGAATCTAAGAGGAACCATTTTTGTTATTTCTCCCCTACCTCACCAGAGGTTGTAAAAAAGGGTATAAAGCAGGAATATCGACGGGATAATATCGACTAGCATAAATATCGAGGTAAGAATATCGAATTTTAAAAATATTGTTGAAGTAAATATCGTTGTTGTAAATATCGATTTTGTATAATGACAAAAATATCGTCAAAGGGGGGGAGGAGCCTAGCTCGCGACCGAGATGGCCGCGCTTTAGCTCGGCTCCGTTCGCCCGCCTGTGTTTTTCACATTTATCCTGCATTTATCCTGCCCCGGGAAGCCCTCCTTGCTGTGTGGTACTACTACGACGCACTGCAGGCACTTACCACTTGTTCCGGTTGTCCTGGCGGCTGTGGGTCCGGTGCGGTGTCCCCGATCGTTCCCGGGACTCGAGAGCGGACTGGCCTGGTTCTTCGTCCCGGCTCCTGGGCCGGATGCAGCCTGCGGGCTTGCCCTTCGGGGCACGCTGGAGGTGATTGGAGGGCCGCTGTTCGTGTGAGCCGGAGGTTCCTGGCTTGGAGGCTCCTGTGTGGCAGCTGCCTTGGATGGTGACGCTGCCCTTCATTATTGGGGTTCCTCGTGTGTTCGGCTTCCTCCCCCTTTGTTCTCCGGTCCGGCCATTTTGTTCTTCGCCGCCCGGACTCGGTGAACGGGACTGGCGATATTGGGGGGCCGGCGAATCCCCTTCTTCTGGTGGCCCCCCTTCCTGTCCGGGGTGTTCTTCTGCCTGTCGGTGGGACTTCGTCTGCTTTAATGCCGCCCCGGCGGAGGTTGTTGGCCGCGCGGCCTGATCGGGCTCTCAAGATGGCGACCAGCCCCATTTGTTTGGGCCGGGCCCGGACGAGCACTGGGGGCCCGCCACAAGGCCCGGGTGTCGGATACTGTGAATGTTTTCCTGCACTTAAGGGGATCCTGACCGTCCTGCTATCCTGGCGACTATCGGTGGCCGCGCCACTCCTGGCTCTCGAGACGGTTCCTCCCTACGGGCCTCCCGGGCCCCCGCGACCGGATGAGGCATTGATATTGCGGGGTGTGGTTGGTACTCTCCTGGCGGACTCGGCCCCGGCTGCCACCCCGGAGGCGCGCAACCTGATGGCACCTTCTCCTCCTGTGCTGCCTCCTCTGCCCTTGGCCCGGGAGCCGGATTTTGTTTTGCCGGACTTTCATGATTCTCCTGGTCCCTCTCAATCACCACTGCCCGATGACGTCTCCTGTACCGGCCCGGATGGGTCGGCTTTTATGGATATATCCTTGGAACTGTGCCTGCATCGTTTGCTACATTCTGTGACTTTCCTGGATCTTCCATGCCTTTCTTCCTGTGACTTTTTTGGACTGCCGTTGGACTTTCCTGCTGCCTGCCTTCTGTTCTTTCTGGCAGGGTCCTCGTTGGATCGGACCCTTACTGCTTTGGATAAAAAGGGTCAGGGCTGATGAATACTGTCTCCTATATGCGGTGGTTCATGAACGGTTTGGATGATCTCTGTGTCCTGATATGGTTCTGTGTAACTGGTTGGTGCTCCTGGACTTTGGCCTGATACTCTTTGGCTTCCCGAGGACTTGGACCCTTAACCCGGGCGGGTGGATGGGTGCATTTACTCCTGTCTTTGGCCCTCCCCCGTGTGTATGTTTGTATGTCTTTCTTCCCTTCTTTCCTTCCCTCCCTTTCCCCCCCCCTTTCTTTGTCTTTTAATTCCAACTTTCTTGCTCCACTGAATTTCGGGTTCAACTTAGGGCGACAGGCACGCTGCGGGGGGGTAGGCCGTAGCCTTCTGCAGGGGTGCAGGGTGGGCTTAGGGGTGGGTGGGGGGGGTCTGTTTGTGTCGGGGGGTCTTTTTCCCCCCCTTATTTTCCCTTTTTGTTCTATGGCTCTTGTGTATTCACTTTTTCGGGACTCTGTCGCCTTGTGTCTCCCTCGGGGGTATTCTGTCCTTCTTCCGGTGTGTGGCTGATTGTGGTTTGCTGCCTATTCTGGTATTACGTTGCTGTTACATCGCATGCCGGTTTTACTGTCCTGTTTTTCCCCCTGAGGATGCATGGTCTGGCGGGTGTTCCTTCTGTTGTCTTTTTTCCCTCTTTCCCTTCCTCCTTTATGGAGGTGCCCTTTTTCCGTTGGGGTGCGTATTACATAGTCTTTGTGATGGGGCTTTTTGATCACGTCTTCTTTGTTCGGGTGGGGGCGGAGGTGAGTGTGCGCGATTGATTGTTGCCACTGTCGCTATTTGATGGTCTGATTCTGTTTTTGTCCTTTGCTCGATTTGATTATATGGCTTCATTTTCTTATGTTGTGTTTATAGAATGGCGGCTTGCCGCGGTCCCTCCCTTATATTCTCGTATACGGCCCGTTATTCTTTTGGTCCCCTCCCCGTGTTAGAAAACTTAACCTTTATTATCCTGCTCTTGCTGAACGCTCGATGGTTTTTCTTGTTTCACCAGTGCTCCTGATGTTATATCCTGTGCAGATCTTCTTTTTGTATGCTGGTTATTTGACCATTCTGTTTCTGGCCGGCCCGTGGGGTTGTAGGCCAGTATTTGTGAGCTTTCATTGTCAATAAAGGTTTTCAAAAAAAAAAAAAAAAAAAAAAAAAAAAAAAAATATCGTCAAAATAAAATATCGTTGTATAGAATATCGTTTAGAGAAATATCGTTGAATATAATATCGACAAAATAATTGAATGTGTTATATAAGTGTAGAAAAATTTGTTTTATGTTTAAATATTATTAATTAAATGTCTATTTTTATTATTATAGGGATCAAAATGTAAAAAAAAAAAAATGTTTGTAAATATTTTAGGAGCGGGTTATTGGTATTATAGGGGATAAGGGTGGGTAGTAATTTAAAAAAGTAGTGTAAATAATATGTATAGAATGGTAAAAAATTAGAAGTTTTTTTTTTTTTTTTTTTGAATGGCGAAATTTGAAATTTAATTTAAATAACAGAATTATTTATTTAATGGGTTTTTAAAAAGATTTAGTAGCGGGTTGTTGGTGATATAGGGGATAAGGGTGGGTAGTATATTAAAATATGTTTCATAAAATTTAAATTTAATTAAAAAAAATTATAAATTGAAATACGAAAAAATATTATATTTAATTGAAATTGAATGTATTATATAACAATTTTGTAATTAAGTGTGGGTTTTATTTATATAGTGTTTAATAAAAAAATCAATTGCTATAAAAATACGAAATTTGAAATTTCAATATTTAAATTTGAAATTTGAATTTAGAAAATTGATTTTTAAATTATATTAAAATAAGTCAAGTGTGTAATATTTTATGTTTGTGTATTTGTTATAATATATGCTAAGAATGATTCGAAAAACACAAAAACAACGTTTGGGTTAAAAATTATAAAATTGTGAAAATTATGTAAATTTTTTTTAAAAATTCGAAATTTGAAATTTCTATATTTAATTTTGAAATTTGAAATTTGAAATTAGAAAATTAATTTTTAAATTATATTAAATTAAGTGAAGTGTGTAATATTTTATGTTTGTGTATTTCTTATAATATATGCTAAGAATGATTCGAAAAAATAAAAAACAAAGTTTGGGTTAAAAATTATAAAATTGTGAAAATTATGTAAAAATTTATAAATAATTCGAAATTTGAAATTTAAATTTTGGTTAAAAAAATTTGTTATTGTTATGTTCAAAAAAACATATTTTGTGATTGTAATTTAATAGTCTATTTTGTAGTATAATAGATAAGAGTTGTTATTAATATATATAAAGTGATGTTTATGTGTTATGATATCACAAATATTATGGTTTACTGTCCAGCAGTTTCCCTGACTTATGTAGGATTGGAGTTAGAATAGTTATTTATTATGGTTTCCTGTCCAGCACTTTATCTGACTTATGTATGATGGAGTTAAAATAGTTATTTATTGTTGCTTACTGTTAAGTATTTTCTATGAGTTATGTTTTATATTTTTTTATTTATAAAAAATTTTTTATATATTTTTTTAATTTTTATAATTATTATTATATATAATGTTGTAATATTATTTTTATAAATAAACAAAATATGAATATTTTCTACATTTTTACATACATATCACAAGTGTGAACATTTATTAAGTACAATAGTAATATAGTTTTGTACACATTTTTTTATTCATACTTTCATTTGTTGATGCAAACATTTACATAATTTTAATACACCTTTTTCAATTATTTGTTTACATTTTACATTGCAATTTTAGTCATATATACATTGTTATATTACATTAATTAGTATATTACATTTAAAATTTTCTTTTTTTAAATTTAATATGTTAATTAATTGACATGTAATTGTATTTTTCTAAAGTATGTACATAAAATAGTGCTCAGTTTTATACATATAAAAAATATTTTTTAACAATCAAAAACATATTTTTAATAATACAATAATTAATTAATATATAAATATATTATATTTATTATTGTATATTTTACATTAATCATATGTTTAGTTACAAACAATAAGTAAATTATTACAAAACATGGAAAATAAATTGCTATTCATCTCTATTGTTTATTTTTAATAATGGGGATTTAGTCCTATTTTTATTTTTATTGTGCTGCCATTTTGTTTTTTGAACTTCACTTTGTAGTCTATTTACATCGTTGTTTGGGTCATTTCAGAAAACGGAACCTCGCGGTTGGGAGCTGCTTCGTGTTGGTGAATGTAAGTTTATTTTACATTAATTTTAACTACATTTTAATAAATTATAGAGCTAGTTGTAGTGTGTACGTGTTGCTATATGTTGTACTTTACAGTTTATGTGAAAAATACGTGTTATTTAAGGTCGTTATTGATAACGTACTTTCTTAGATATTTCTTATGAAATTAAGGTTTATGTATTGTGTAAATGAATTAGTTCAGGTGTTTTCCTATGTTTTATATATTATGTTTAGGCTTTCTGGCTTTCGTATTTATTGTGGGTGGGTTTTGTTTGTATTTATTTACAGGTGTTCGTTTTGGTGAGCAGATGGATTTTATCTCGTATTTTTTGTAAAATACAGGTAAATGTTTCACTACATTTCTTGATTTTTCGGGATTTTGGAGCGTTTTTATCGTGATTAGTTTTCGGGTTTTTTATGGTTCCGTTCTCCAGAGTATTGCTACGTGGGACCCTTATAAAACAGTTGTATATTTGGCATTTTGTGGGGATTTTTTTAAAACATGTGGATTGATTTTGGTTCTAATCGTCTTGAAACCATGTTCTTGGAACACATTCTACAGCTGCAGAACAGTTAAGTTATTATTATATTTTTGTTTGGGGTGGATTGTGATATATTGTGCAATTTTTTTAAATGTAGTTTTATTATGTCTTGTAATAATAGATTACATTTATTTTTACATGACATAATTTAACTACATTAAAAAAAATTTGTTTTATTTATTGTTTGAAATGTTTTTATGTGTTGCTTGTTAAAGGATAGATTTGGCTATTAGTTCTAAGTATTCAAGACCTTCAATACTTGGGTACATTCTTATTTTTTACTGTAGGTATTCGTACATATTTAATGTTTGTTTACTTAGTTTAGGGCAGATTTTAGATAGAGATTGCTCTATTCTTAGTTCTTGGTAGCTTTGCTCTTTTTTGATGCTTTGGATTAGTTTATGAAGTGTGGGTTGTGTTCTTCCTATTGTGGCTTGGAAGGCATTATGCCATCCTTCGACCGCGTTGTTAGTTTTGGCTTTCTGTGCCATAGTACTAGCATACACATTCCACCATGGAATTTGGAATTTAGGTTGTCTGCGGTGGCCAGAACGATGTAATCTTCCCACCCAGGTATCTTCAAAATAGTCTAAGAAGGGAGTTAATTTTTTCTCATTGGTGCGGTAGAAAGGGCTGTCAAGTAGTAAATTGTAATAGTTAGCAACTTCGGTTGTTGGTACAAATGCCAATGCAATTAACTTTTTAATCTGATAAGCAAAGTTACTGTTTGTTGAATATTCAATGCTTAAAGTAGATTTTTGTAAGTGCCTCCATATACTTTGGTTGTAGTGATAATAACACCCTTGTATAGATGTGTGAGGATATATTTTAAGTATAGCTTGAATCATGGCTATTTCAAAGTCTATTATTATTCTTTGTGGATAGTAATTATCAGTAAAATCTTTGATAGTTGTCAAAATGTCTACGTAGGTAGCATTTGTTTTATTTGGCAGCAGTGTATAAATTAAAGGGATATTTGTTTCTTGGTATTCACCATGGATGGTGTAAAGTTGATAGAAAGGTTTGGGACATACTTTAAAAGTTCCGTCCATCATCCAGGTTTCACACGATTTTAGTTTTTGCAAATTGCTATTTGTTGCAAAAAGTAAAATTCTTTTATCATGACTGTGGTTATCATACATTAAGAATTTATCTTCATTGTGTGTAATAGTATATTCAGGATATATTTTAATGTCTTGAAAAGTTTCAGGTGCTGGTGGAGTTGGATCAGAATCTCGTTTTGTTTTAGCAATTCATCTTTTCAAGTTGGGTATTGAAGGTAACTGTCCTGTGACATGTTCTGGCACCTTGCTTAAAACATTTTTCAAAATAGTGGTGCTTGTTTCTTGTGAGCCTGTACTAGCTTCTCTCAATGTCTCTAGTGCTTCTCTTACTTCGACTTCTGTTACATTGGGTGGGTGGTTATGCTCATGTACATTTACAACATTGTTATCAACAGTCTTTGCTCTACCATAGCATGCAGTTGAGTAATATTTACTACATTTCCAGTAAGTTTTATTCCCTTTTATTCTTTCTTGGGTGTAGGTGTAACCCATGTAGCTCAGCATTATTTTCCCTTTTTGAGAAGTAATAAAAGTAGCTCCTGTTGCCATGTCTAAGGTAGATCTGTGAAGACATATATATGTCTTTTTAGTAAAAGTGAAAAACATTTCTTGAGATGTGTACGTTAAAAGGAAAAAGTGCAAAAACATACTTACAATGTTGTTTTCCTGCTAATTTTATGTTTTCTGTTCTTATATGTAGATTTTCATTCTTTAATGTTCTGTAGTTGTGGTAAAGAATAGTACAAAAAAATGATTTAGTTTTATAGTTGTTTATTTTGTCTTTCTGATTCTTAATAGACACAGTGGGTATACTTACTTAATGTAGTAGAAGATGTTGTTAGTTTAGTTGTAGATTGGTAGATGAAGTTTGTATATTCTGTAAAAGAAAGTTAATTTGTGTTATTTATTGTATTAGGATATATTAGTAGGTAATAACATATCAAGTCTTTTGCAACTTTACTTTGCAACTTTTTAAAATTATTTAAAAGCTTTCTAAGTAGACATGGATAAGGCAGTTCATAATTTCATTTAATTATTATCTTGTGGTGGTTGTTGATAGGATGTTGTAGTTATATTTAAACAAATATAAAGACCATGTTTTTAGTTTAGGGAGTTTAGCTACTTTTCGACAGGTTTGTATGATAAATGAAATGGGACTTGACTTACTTGAGCTGTAGTATGCTGTGTTGTAGTCGTTGTAGTAGGTGTGTATTCTCTTCTTTTCAGCAAGGTAACCGTTTCACTCCAAGTTTGGCCAAAAAAAGGTAATTTAAGTTACGTTTGTAATTGTATTTATAGTAGTGAGTTAATTAATGGTTATATTTGATTGGTTCAATTAAATATAATTTAAATTCATTGGCTGACAACATTAGTTTGAATTTGGAAGCCGTTATTTTGTAAAGAGTTAGTAGCATCAATAATTGTTTTCGATTTTTATTACCAAATGTATTATATGTGTTTTATTTTAATGGTAAATATTTATTACAATGTTAAAATTAGTGAAATGTGATTTTAAGTAATCCGATAAGAGTGTATGATAGTGTTTGGTAATGTTTATATTGGTATACAACCTTTACAACGCAACTTTTACAACTTACTACCATTACAACCAAACTTTTACAATGCAAAAACCATTACAATGCATGTATTTACAAGGCATGTTTTTACAACGTAGGTACCTTTACAACGCATATCATTACAACGTAAGTATTGGTAAGTATATAATTATATTTAAAATGTAATATGTTTGGGGGTTTTTAAGGGATATTTTTAGGGTTCAGGGTCAGTTTTGGCTTTTAGGGTAAAGGGGTATTTTTAGGGTTCAGGGTCAGTTTTGTGTTTTTGGGAAAAAGGGTATTTGTAGGGTTCAGGGTCCGTTTTCAGGTTTTGGGTAAAGGGGTATTTTTAGGGTTCAGGGTCAGTTTTCAGTTTTTGGGTAAAGGGGTATTTTTAGGGTTCAGTGTGACTTTAACGTTTTTGGGTAAAGGAGTATTTTTAGGGTTCAGGGTCATTTTTCAGTTTTTGGGTAAAGGGGAATTTTTAGAGTTCAGGGTCAGTTTTCAGTTTTTGGGTAAAGGGGTATTTTTAGGGTTCAGGGTCAGTTTTCAGTTTTTGGGTAAAGGGGTATTTTTAGGGTTCAGGGAGAGTTTTACGTTTTTGGGTAGAGGGGTATTTTTAGGGTTCAGGATCAGTTTTCAGTTTTTGGGTAAAGGGGTATTTTTAGGGTTCAGGGTCAGTTTTCAGTTTTTGGGTAAAGGGGAATTTTTAGAGTTCAGGGTCAGTTTTCCGTTTTTGGGTAAAGGGGTATTTTTAGGGTTCAGGGTCAGTTTTCAGTTTTTGGGTAAAGGGGTATTTTTAGGGTTCAGGGTCAGTTTTCAGTTTTTAGGTGAAGGGGTATTTTTAGGGTTCAGGGTCAGTTTTCAGTTTTTGGGTAAAGGGGTATTTTTAGGGTTCAGGGTCAGTTTTCAGTTTTTGGGTAGAGGGGTATTTTTAGGGTTCAGGGTCAGTTTTCAGTTTTTGGGTAAAGGGGTATTTTTAGGGTTCAGGGTGAGTTTTACGTTTTTGGGTAAAGGGGTATTTTTAGGGTTCAGGATCAGGATCAGACCCCTCACAGTCTGGCTTCCGAGCCAACCACAGCACCGAGACCGCCCTCATCGCTGCCACCGATGACATCCGAACCCTGATGGACAACGGAGAAACAGCGGCCCTCATCCTCTTGGACCTCTCCGCGGCCTTCGACACTGTCTGCCACCGCACCCTAGTACAGCGCCTCAGCAACATCGGAATCCAGGAGAAGGCACTGGAATGGATCACCTCCTTCCTCAACGGAAGAACACAGAGAGTCCGCCTACCACCGTACAAGTCAGAGGCCACCGAAGTCATCTGCGGCGTCCCTCAAGGATCCTCGCTGAGCCCCACCCTCTTCAACATCTACATGAGCCCCCTCGCGGCCATTGCACGCCAACACAACCTCAACATAATCTCCTACGCCGACGACACCCAGCTGATCCTCTCCCTGACCAACGACCTTGCCGCCGCCAGAGCCAACCTGCACGAAGGGATGAGAGATGTAGCCGAATGGATGACGACCAGCCGCCTGAAACTGAACTCAGACAAGACGGAGGTCCTCATCCTGGGCTCCTCGCCCTCCGCCTGGGACGACTCCTGGTGGCCCCCCGCCCTGGGCACCGCACCCAAACCGACGGACCACGCACGCAACCTGGGCTTCATCCTGGACTCCTCCCTCTCCATGACCAGACAAGTCAACGCCGTCTCCTCGTCATGCTTCAACATCCTACGCATGCTACGGAAGATCTTCTGGTGGATCCCCACCGAGACCAGGAAGACTGTCACCCAGGCCCTCGTCACCAGCCGACTGGACTACGGCAACGCCCTCTACGCCGGAACCACCGCCAAGCTCCAGAAAAGACTCCAGCGGATCCAGAACGCCTCAGCCAGACTCATCCTCGACATCCCACGAAACAGCCACATCTCCGGACATCTGAGAGACCTGCACTGGCTCCCCGTCAACAAAAGAATCACCTTCCGTCTCCTCACCCACGCGCACAAAGCCCTACACGACCAAGGCCCGAGCTACCGTTTACTCTAACGCTTGAACACAACAAGAAATGTCAAAATTATAATCAGCAATTTCAGTCCACCCATGAAGAATGGAAGGAACTAATAGCACACCCAGACCTCACTAGATGGGCAATGGAATGTAGACCTAATAAGATAGGATCTCTGAATACGGACCCTAATACGTTCAAGGAATGGATGAACGTACTAAAAAGAATGGGGGGGCAGGGAAACAAGAGGAAGACCAAAGGCAAAAAAAGAAGCAGTCAGCCCCATGGTTTAACCAAGACCTTAAAACAAGACAAGGAGAACTACGCAGAGCAGAGCGCAGATGGCGTAAGAACTACTGCATGTTAGAACGCACTAAATATAACGCTACCAGGAAAAAATACCATGAACATATTAAGTTGGCAAAAAAAACCTATTACTGTAAGGCAGTCGAGGCTGCAAATAATAAACAGAAAACCATCTTCAACATCGTTAGGGGTTTTAATAAACCTGACTTCTTAACACAAGAAATCCCGCCCTCAGAGACTCTGTGCGAGGCCATTGCCGACTACTTTGAAGCTAAAGTACAAGGCCTGACCAGGGACTTCGTAATCCCTAACCAGATTAGTGATGAAGCTAATGGAAAGAAGAGACTGGTAGAGAAACAATTGACGAGCTTCCAACCTGTCAGCTTAGAGGAATCTCGACAGACTATTCTCCGCACCAAATCGGGTTCTCCATTTGATCCCTGCCCTATTAAACTTCTGCACCTTATTGTGGAGGTCGCTAACCCTGTCATTAATGACATTGTAAACAACTCCCTGGCCACAGCCAATGTCCCCTCAGAGTGGAAAATAGCGGCAGTGAGACCCCTTCAAAAGAAACAGCTCCCTGACCCTTCCACATTATCTAATTTGCGTCCCATTTCTCTACTTCCTGCTCTTTGCAAAATCACTGAATCCATGGTCAATCAACAACTGACCAGATTCTTAGAAGAGAGTGAAGCATGGCATCCCAACCAGGCAGGTTTTAGAGCACAGCATTCAACGGAGTCTGCCCTTTTGTATACTGCAGATACCATCCGCACAGCCCTAGACCAAGGGAAGAAGGCCGTCCTGATTTTACTTGACCTATCGGCGGCCTTCGATACGGTCTCACATATCATTCTGATAGACCGTCTGAAATCCTTTGGCATCACTGGCGTGGCGCTTGAATGGCTCAAGAACTTCCTGAGTGGAAGGAGACAAGTAGTGACGTTAGGAGAATTTCAATCTAGGGAGAGAAGACTCACGACAGGAGTACCCCAGGGCTCTAGTCTTAGCCCGACATTGTTTAATGTCTACACCGCACCCCTAATTAGCCTGATTGCTTCGTTTGGCATAGAAGCCATAGCCTATGCCGACGACACGCAATTGATCCTGACCATGGACAAAGACAACCAAGACTGGGAAGAGAATCTCAAAGGCTGCCTTACGGCGACCTTTGATTGGATGCGAACTAATCATTTGAAATGTAACACCGGGAAGACGGAGATAATACCGATGGGCTCAAACAACGAATTCATACCCAGACTGTGGTGGCCGGAGAAAGCAGAAATTCCACCTAATACTGCCAACACGGCCCGCAACCTGGGAGTGACTTTTGATAGTAATCTGTCCTTTAAACAGCAGGCACTGAAAGTGGCAGGTACATGCTTTGGTGTTATAAAGAGTCTGAGAAAGTTCTTCGATCTCCTTCCCTTGGAAGCCAGGAAAACAGTGGTGGTCGCACTGGTTACATCTCATCTAGATTACTGTAACGGACTATATGCAGGCACCAACAAGGAGGTCACCCACAGGCTCCAAATGGTCCAGAATTCGGCGGCTAAACTCATATTAAAGTGGCCCAGAAGATCATCAGCGACAGAAGCCCTTAAAACTCTACACTGGCGACCTATCATTAAAAGAACTCTATTCAAAATATTGCTCATCACCTTCAGAGCATTTCATCAACGTGGACCACTGTATCTGCGGAAAAAATTCACCAGATATCACCCAACTCGAATTCTCCGCTCGTCCAATGCCAATCTTCTGGCAGTTCAACCATTCAGGCTTAAGACTCGTGGAGGCAAATCCTTTGCGATATTAGGTGCAAAAGCATGGAACACCCTTCCTCCCCGCATAAGAGCGCTGGACAAAGAAACTGAATTCAGGAAGCAACTAAAAACCTGGATCTTCACTCTTCCAGACACTATCGCCAGATCCCTAGTGTAAGGTTCCTATCTTATCAGCTACACAAGTGGGCGCCAAGATGCTCTTTGGAGCGATAGTTGCGCGGTACAAATAAATCTTTACATTACATTACATTACATTACCTCAACAACCGAATCAACTTCTACACTCCCAAGCGCCACCTCAGATCAACCAGCCACGCCCTCGCCGCCGTCCCCCGCATCCGAAGAGCGACAACAGGAGGAAGGTCCTTCTCCTACCTGGCCGCCAAGACCTGGAACTCACTCCCGACCGACCTGCGCCTGACCCAAGACCACCTCTCCTTCAGGAAGAAGCTCAAGACCTGGCTGTTCGAGCAGTAACGGCACCCCCCCCCTCCTAGCGCCTTGAGACCCTACGGGTGAGTAGTGCGCTCTATAAATGACTTGATTGATTGATTGATTGAGTTTTCAGTTTTTGGGTAAAGGGGTATTTTTAGAGTTCAGGGTCAGTTTTCAGTTTTTGGGTAAAGGGGAATTTTTAGAGTTCAGGGTCAGTTTTCCGTTTTTGGGTAAAGGGGTATTTTTAGGGTTCAGGGTCAGTTTTCAGTTTTTGGGTAAAGGGGTATTTTTAGGGTTCAGGGTCAGTTTTCAGTTTTTAGGTGAAGGGGTATTTTTAGGGTTCAGGGTCAGTTTTCAGTTTTTGGGTAAAGGGGTATTTTTAGGGTTCAGGGTCAGTTTTCAGTTTTTGGGTAGAGGGGTATTTTTAGGGTTCAGGGTCAGTTTTCAGTTTTTGGGTAAAGGGGTATTTTTAGGGTTCAGGGTGAGTTTTACGTTTTTGGGTAAAGGGGTATTTTTAGGGTTCAGGATCAGGATCAGACCCCTCACAGTCTGGCTTCCGAGCCAACCACAGCACCGAGACCGCCCTCATCGCTGCCACCGATGACATCCGAACCCTGATGGACAGCGGAGAAACAGCGGCCCTCATCCTCTTGGACCTCTCCGCGGCCTTCGACACTGTCTGCCACCGCACCCTAGTACAGCGCCTCGGCAACATCGGAATCCAGGAGAAGGCACTGGAATGGATCACCTCCTTCCTCAACGGAAGAACACAGAGAGTCCGCCTACCACCGTACAAGTCAGAGGCCACCGAAGTCATCTGCGGCGTCCCTCAAGGATCCTCGCTGAGCCCCACCCTCTTCAACGTCTACATGAGCCCCCTCGCGGCCATCGCACGCCAACACAACCTCAACATAATCTCCTACGCCGACGACACCCAGCTGATCCTCTCCCTGACCAACGACCTCGCCGCCGCCAGAGCCAACCTGCACGAAGGGATGAGAGATGTAGCCGAATGGATGACGACCAGCCGCCTGAAACTGAACTCAGACAAGACGGAGGTCCTCATCCTGGGCTCCTCGCCCTCCGCCTGGGACGACTCCTGGTGGCCCCCCGCCCTGGGCACCGCACCCAAACCGACGGACCACGCACGCAACCTGGGCTTCATCCTGGACTCCTCCCTCTCCATGACCAGACAAGTCAACGCCGTCTCCTCGTCATGCTTCAACATCCTACGCATGCTACGGAAGATCTTCTGGTGGATCCCCACCGAGACCAGGAAGACTGTCACCCAGGCCCTCGTCACCAGCCGACTGGACTACGGCAACGCCCTCTACGCCGGAACCACCGCCAAGCTCCAGAAAAGACTCCAGCGGATCCAGAACGCCTCAGCCAGACTCATCCTCGACATCCCACGAAACAGCCACATCTCCGGACATCTGAGAGACCTGCACTGGCTCCCCGTCAACAAAAGAATCACCTTCCGTCTCCTCACCCACGCGCACAAAGCCCTACACGACCAAGGCCCGAGCTACCTCAACAACCGAATCAACTTCTACACTCCCAAGCGCCACCTCAGATCAACCAGCCACGCCCTCGCCGCCGTCCCCCGCATCCGAAGAGCGACAACAGGAGGAAGGTCCTTCTCCTACCTGGCCGCCAAGACCTGGAACTCACTCCCGACCGACCTGCGCCTGACCCAAGACCACCTCTCCTTCAGGAAGAAGCTCAAGACCTGGCTGTTCGAGCAGTAACGGCACCCCCCCCCCCCTCCTAGCGCCTTGAGACCCTACGGGTGAGTAGTGCGCTCTATAAATGACTTGATTGATTGATTGATTGAGTTTTCAGTTTTTGGGTAAAGGGGTATTTTTAGAGTTCAGGGTCAGTTTTCAGTTTTTGGGTAAAGGGGAATTTTTAGAGTTCAGGGTCAGTTTTCCGTTTTTGGGTAAAGGGGTATTTTTAGGGTTCAGGGTCAGTTTTCAGTTTTTGGGTAAAGGGGTATTTTTAGGGTTCAGGGTCAGTTTTCAGTTTTTAGGTAAAGGGGTATTTTTAGGGTTCAGGGTCAGTTTTCAGTTTTTGGGTAAAGGGGTATTTTTAGGGTTCAGGGTCCGTTTTCAGTTTTTGGGTAAAGGGGAATTTTTAGGGTTCAGGGTCAGTTTTTGGGTAAAGGGGTATTTTTAGGGTTCAGGGTCAGTTTTAATTTTTGGGTAAAGGGGTATTTTAAGGGGTCAGGGTCAGTTTTTAGTTTTTGGGTAAAGGGGTATTTTTATTGTTCAGGCTCAGTTTTGTGTTTTTGGGGTACAGGGGTACAGGGTAACATTTTTTTATATATTAATTAAATAAATTAAATTAAATTAAATTAAATTAAATTTAATTTAATTAAAATCTATTCATTTTAATTAATTTATATTAAAAAAATTATTATATATTTACTAATACTTACGTTGTAATGGTATGCGTTGTAAATGTACCTGTGTTGTAAAAATATGCGTTGTAAATACCTGCGTTGTAATGGTTTTTGCGTTGTAAAAATTTCGTTGTAAAGGGATGCGTTGTAAAAGTATGTGTTGTAACGTCATACATACTTTATATTACTAATGTATTTTTTCTAATTATATATAAATAAATAATACATATTGTATATACATATATGTTAGAAAAGCTTTTTTTGAATTTAAATAACTGAAAAAGTGAATAACAGAAAGGTAATGTGTATATAAGGTTATAAAGAAAATGACAATATTTTATTTATATTAATATGAGTAGAAAGGTAGTCGATATTAGTGTTGTCGATATTAGTGTAGAAGGTAATGTTATTTTAAATATTGTCGATAATGTAGTAGTCGATATTTATGTAGTCGATATAATTGTTAACGATATTAGAGTAGTCGATAAAAAAAATCGATATTTGTGTAAATCCTTGTTTAAGTATATGGTTACGATATTTTTGTAGACAATGTATTTGTGGCGATATTTTTGTAGGTCGATGTTTTAGTAATCGATATTTCATCATGGAACCGTAAAAAAGGATATAAAAGAAATCAAATCCAGGTCGCCAGCGGACTCCTGTCCAACTGCAGATCTTAAAGAGATAGTGGAGGTGGTGAACTCTGAATTTACAGAGATCTTCAATACCATGTTTTGCTCAGGCAACTTTCCATCTATATGGAAAGATTGCTCCATTCTTCCTCTTTTAAAAAAAGCTAATCTGGATGGGTCCAATTCAACTAATTATCATACTATAGCCCATCTGCCTCTTCCGGCAAAAATAGTTGAAAAAATTATGAATAAGCAACTATCCCAATTAATTCCAGATAATGATTTGCTCGATCATTCTCAGTGTGGCCTCCGACAGGGGCACAGTACCGAAACAGCACTGATCAATGCCACTGAGGAAATCAGGGCTGTGATGGACAGAGGGGGTATAGCCGCCCTGGTTCTCCTCGATCTGTAAGCCGCATTCGATACTGTTGACCATAATCTTTTACAACAGCGGCTGGAGTCGATGGGGGTCAAGTGAATGGCATTGACCCTGATGCCCTCCTTTCTGAAGGAAAGGAAATTAACAGTTACAATGGACAGGAGCCAAATGTTTTACGATGCAGAGTCCCTCAAGGGTCTTCTCTGAGTCCGACTATTTTTAATGTATATGTCTCGGAACTTGCCCCACTGATCCGAGATTTTGGCTTCAGCCTGACGTCATATGACGACGACACCCAGATAGTCGTGGCAGCATATAGGCAGCAAGCCTCACCCACCCTACAATTTCAGAACGGTATGAGAGAAATAAATAGATGGATGGGAACTCATTGTCTTAAGCTCAGCTCTGAACAAACTGAGGTAATAATCTTTGGCAACTTGCAACCTAGATGGAACAATCTTTGGTGGCCAGCAGAGATGGGTGAAGCACCTAAACCAGTGCAAAAGGTGAAAAATGTAGGAGTGTGGATTCACAACAAATTAGCACTATCACATCAGACAAATGCTATTGTCTCTGCCTCCCATTTTCTGATAAAGAAACTCAAGAAGATCTTGTCATACATCCCTATGGACGCTAGAAAGATGGTGGAAACAGCACCAGTCCAGTCACAACTTGATTATTGCAATGGACTGTACCTAGGCATGCAGAAGCAATATCAAAAAAAGCTCTAGACAGTTCAAAATACAGCTGCCCGGCTGTTGGGAAATATCTCTAAGTATGACTCAATGTCCAAAGAGATTCGTAAACCCCACTGACTCCCGGTGGCACAGCGAATCAAATTCAAATCTATCTGTTTAGCATAGAAGGCTCTGAACAACACAGGACCATTTTCGCTCAGAAACCTCTTTGCCTGGTACCAACCGTCCAGGCAACTGTGCTCTACAGGCGCTAGACTGATGATAGTGCCAAGAATACGATCCATAGGTTGGGGAAGCCGAAGTTTATTGTACGGCACAGGAAAACCTTGGAACACGCTACCTGTTGAGCTGAGAGGCGCTATTTCCCCCACCCTCTTCTTCAGGAAGAAGTTAAAAACATGGTTATTTCAAAATTAATCACCGTACTAGGTGTACTGCATTCATAGTGCCGAGTCACCCTTTGGTTTTTACGTGCTCAACAAGTTTCCTTAACATTAACATTAACAAAATCACTATTTTTTAAGTGTGGAAGCATAAAATAAATTAATTGTTTCTGTGCTATTTACTGCTATATGGCAAATTGAGCTCACTTTATAGTACATACCCACATGGGAATGATGTTTCCACACTACTTGTAACATGCTCCGATGTATGATTATATTTACTTGATTATAGAATAGACTCGGATATATTTGGGAAGCGTATGATGAAATTCGAAATAAATTCTTTGATTTTTGCTATGATTACAAAATTAATATATGGCAGCAATGTATGGCCACATTGATTGTTCTTTTTCCACCACTTCAAGATGGCTGCCACTGTACTTTTCTACATGTTACAAATGATTTGGGTCATGGCAAGGGAATGGCTTGATGTTAAGGAAAGAGAGTTCATTGGCCGAATTATGAAAATGGCGCCCAACATGAGGTTGCAAGGTCATCCAAAATGTGTCTTCTTCCGGTTGTTGTATATTGGCTGTACATAAATCGATTATTGAGCAATTCCTGGTATGCCGGTCTCTGCCTAAGCAATGAGAGTAGAAAACTGTTTGGATTTTACAACACAGGTGGGTACACAGTATTCTTGGCACCCTCTTTTATATGGTTATTTTTCAGTAAGCTGCCAGTTCGGAAGATTAATGTATATAGTTGGGTAGTTATAGTTAGGATCATGTTGCCATAGGAAAAGCATTTTTTGTTACCCTTATAACTTTGGCCCCGTTTGATAAAACTTCTCAAAATGTTCCCCAAATAAATGTATTCACTTCAGCTGCTTCCTGGAAAGTTTGAGGGTGGTCTGTCAAGCAAAGAATGAGGATAAAGAGGTGGTCTAAAAATCTATTTTACCCATACATTTTTCCATCGTAATAATGAACAGCGATACCACAAAAAAGACTCAACAGAATTACACCAAATTTGGCAGAAAGTTAGTTCTTGGTCCAGAAAGGGAACTTTCTGTGATTTGGTGTTCAGCATACGGATCTCAAGATAAGATCTAATCAACTGCCACCACATTAACAAAGATTTATTTTTCAGCAGCCGTTTTAGGACTCAGGGAATCAGCCCTATCCCACAAAAAGTATAAAAGAACATATAAGGATGCAGGCTAGGAATACCCTACCCGTGTATGCCCAGTGAGGGTTCCATAGGGACCTACCTGGAGGCAAAAACAAA
Source organism: Lissotriton helveticus (assembly GCF_964261635.1). Classification (NCBI taxonomy): domain Eukaryota; kingdom Metazoa; phylum Chordata; class Amphibia; order Caudata; family Salamandridae; genus Lissotriton; species Lissotriton helveticus. Next base: position 1,107,589,595 of record NC_136067.1, read on the forward strand.
CAGTAATTTGATTTTATCTGCGCTGCGTATATAAAAAATGGTGGGCTTTCACCCTGTTTAAAAATGGTCCCCCTGGGTTGGGCCAGGGCCCTTGGATTACCAGTAGTTTGTTTTTTAGGGGGCATTCAACCCCCTCCCTTAGCCTTTCTGAGGCCTAGTAGACTTCAATGCCTGGGGATGATATTTTAGTTCATAGGGAAGTGCGCAAGTGGGCACCTCCCCCGGTCTTGTAGAGGCTCTGGCTACCCAATCCCCCGGGGCCAATTTCTACATTTTCGGGAGTTGGTCATGTGGCTGACCTCGACGAGCCTTATAGAGGCACCAGAGACCTATCCCCTGGGATCAATTGTAAAATTTAGGGGAAGGGGCCAACAACCCACTTCCTCAAGCCTTGCAAGGGCCCTGGGAACCCCATCCTCCGTGGCTAATGTTTAAATTCTGAGGAGGGTGACAAGTGGCCCCCTCAGCCATTGATAGGCCCCAGGCACCCCCATACCCTGGTACCTGATACTAGTGCAGTGTTCTGGGGACTCTATTCCTCGGGACACTGGTAGTCCCTGCCTGGGAAAGTGCAGGCAGGTAATATAAACTTTATTCTCTGTCCATACTCTCTCTGGCAGGGAACACAACTTTGCTCCTGCTGAAGAGGCAACAGAGGAAATAGTTATTACCACACAGGCGTGACCAACGTTAAAACGATGGCTCCCAACAGCTCCACAGTGGGTGCTCGCTGGGAAACTGGCAGGGGTCATAATGGTCCCCCTGTAGCCCCCAAAGATGAAGGCTGTTATAGATTCCCAATGAGGTCACTGGGGCACCCACTTAAAAAAAAGTTCAGCACCTACCAGCACCTGGTATGAGTGCTAGTGGGGTGCCAGTAAGGACTGAAAGGTCTTGGGGCTCCCCACGCAGCTCAAAACCATTTGGCCAGTTTTGGGAGCACGGAGTAGGCACAGGGACACCTACTTTAAAAAAAATCCGCTAGAGAGTCTCCAGGGGCCGCTGTGTCTGTGCCCCCTCCCCTTAGGGACCTCAACTTAAAAAAAATATAAAAAGTGTGTGTTCCACAGGTGGGCATCGGGGCACCCAGGAAGAGTTAAAAAATAATAATAAATTAGCTGCAGGAGCTGCTCATGTTAGTCACTGCTCTGGAAAGGAGTGCCCCATAATGCCCTAGGGATTTCTACAATTAAATTTTTCATTCTAATGGCGCCCCGTGGATAGGCAGGGACTTGTGCTTGTGGGGGGTGTGATGCAAGGGCTGGCCGCGAAATGCCACACACGACGATAGCCATGTTACTTTAAATTAAAAAACATGGAAATTCAATGGAAAAAACAAACATTAACCCGTGCAGACTCTTGATTGAGCAGGCGGAGCCGCGTCGGCCAATCGGACATGCGCAGCACTACTGAGGTAGTGCTCGCGACGGCCATTGGCCGACGAACGTACGCAAGGGGTTAAAGTGATGTTATAGTTAGGAATTGTAATAATACCTCTCTCTATAATTTCAAAAAACGTTAGAAATTAATTGAAAAAAGAAAAACCTAAAGGTACTATAACTCATGCCCCTACCATGCATTGCTAATTACGTCACTTATTACACCAGTCATGATGTTTTCTATGAAGTCATTGATATAATCTATGACAACACTGTGTGTATTGTGGCACAAGTGATAGTTACTTTAGGGACCGTGTTATAGTTATTTAAGATAACCTTAACAGGCGAATTTCAGTGATTAGTTTTACATTTTATATTTTAACTGACAATTTCACCTAGCTTTACTGTTCCTTTAAGTTTTGTATTTTTTCACTGATTTTCTAAGGTTTTTTTAAATTATAAAGTGAGATATTATCACAATTTCTAACTATAAAGTCCCTTTACCCTTTGTATTTTCAGTGAATGTGTGTGTAATGGTTAATTTCTTCCCAATTATTCATTTATTTACTATCCATTTTACCCTCTTGTAATTTTTTTTCTCTTTCACTTTTTTATTTCTCTTTTCTATTATTTCCCTATCAACCATTTTCCTGTCCTCATTGTTTTTAATTGTGATCACATCTCTATTTTCTTTATATTTTGTGCTTTTTCTGTTTCTTCCTCTACAGATCTGCCTCTCCTTGCAGTCCTGCTTTCTTTTTCTTTTCTTTTAAGATGCTCCTTGATTTGCCTAATACTTTTGGTGATGGGGCACAGGAGGAAGTAGATGGGCACTGGCCCACCATGCAACGCTGTTGTGTCACCACTGCTGCAAAATGTTGTGCAGATTTGTCAGAATGGCTGACGTTAGAAGAAAGACATTACACTCATCTGTAACTAAAGAGTTGCTATTGCTACCCAGTATGATTGGCTTCCCTACAGGTGTGTTCACCGACATTAAATGGAATCAAAGACTACATTTGTCTTCTCAATAAGCTGATGTTCTCAGGGCAAGGACCTAATAGGCTACGGTACCTCTGTCAGCAACTAGTCGCCATCACAGAGATAGAGATAAATGCTACCAGAGTCATACTTCCAAGAAGCGGTGACATTACATTTCAGTAGTAGGCCTGATTTACCACTGTCAGCAGCTAACTGTCCTATCAACAATCAAATAAAAAACAATGACTGCTACACTCACTACAGAGAAAACTAAACATCCTCACAGACACTAGATAAATATGCCAAGCTCCTTATCCACAGTCAGTAACAAGATGTCCTCATAGGCGTAATATAGATAAGAAAAAGCATGTATTTCCACAGGCTGCACAATTGGGTGGAGCTTCAGGAATTGCACCGACATTGTCATTCCAGACAACCCTTAAATGGCAGGTTTATAGGTATCTGTGCATCTCAAGTGTATGGCTCTAGAACATTTATTTGAAAATGAAGGTAATGTTCAGTACCTGAAAAAGTTAGGAGTAGTTTTGGGTGCATTGAGTCATAATGGTCATAATTACGTTTATTGATTAGAGTTGCCTGTTTTTTTGCTTTCCTTTTTCCTTGAATAATTGTAAAGTGAACATGCCAAATTGTGTCTTATCTGAATGTTTGCATCTTAAAAGGAGTAAGCTGGAGTCATCACAATGTACTTGTAGACACGGACCTTGGAAGGGCCTCGGGCAGGTTGGACAGGGACTGTGTAAATATTTCATGTATTGAAGAATGACTAAACAAGATCATATTTCGCTGAGACGATTCTTCCAGACACAAGACCCTATTTTACTCTGGGACTCGTGTCTGGATCACCTGAAGAAGTCACAGATATGACTTGCCGCCATATTGTCTTTTCCTTTTTGTGTCTCCTGGGTGGTCTTATTTCTCCTACGTTGTTTCAAGAACTACCTGTGAGTAGTGATGTGTGCAATTTAGGGCACTTTTACTTTACGTAGCAAACAACCTAAGTCAATTTACTATGCAGCACACTAGCCTGTTAGTACTGTGCCCCAAAGCAGTGAATCTGATTGCCTATCCATGTTCAGTAAGGGGCAGGGTGGGTCACTTGAGATGCTGATTAGAGAGCTTTATTAAAAGTGTATATCCTTTTAAATCAGCTGCACCAGTCATTTCATTGCCTTGAAGATTTACCGGCTAACGAGGAGTCATGGACTTAGTCACCCATGATGTTGACGTAAGCCACTAAAGTATGAAACTCTGTAGTTGCAAAAGGCACACCATTGGTTAAAGTAGCTAACACTGTTCTAGCCATTAGTTCCAGATCCCACAATGTGCTGATATCATTCTTTGATGTGTGTGAAGCATTGCTAGCACTGAAATTCAAGTGGACACTGTGGTTGGAGCATATGGAAACTTTCATTGCCATCAAAGAAGCTGAATCAGGATTGAAAATTACCCCCATTGGGGCGGAAGATGTGCATTCAGTGTTCATGTGATTTCAAAGACTGCCTTTGCCAGATATTACACAGCTGCAACACTGGCTTCTACAGCATAGTTCTGAAGCCCACCTACTTTGAGACATGCACAACAATGCCATGGGGGTGGAAGTCATACCATGCACCCTTTGACCCCCAAGAATGAACACCATAAGACCCAATGTTTTTCTGTGCATCTTTTCCAACTACTGGCAGCAATTGGAGAATGTGTGCCATCGAGGATCCAGAATCAGGAACCACATGCAGTAATACTATCCCCCAGATTCATCAAAGTCCTGTTTTGCGAGTCCTTAATAGCGAATTTTAACGAATCGCTATTAAAGACTCGCAAACCGGGATGCATGTAGAAATCGCAATATTTTTTGAGATTTCTACTGCTTCCTTATTTGCGATTCGCTAATTGCTAATCGCAAATAAGGAATGGCTTTCCCATTCAGGTCAGGTTTTAGTGTCTTTATTTCGATAATAAAATCATAAAAGACAAGATCAAAACATTACAAAACAAATCAACCACTATACAATAAGATATATAGAAAATGAATAAACATGTTATTAATTTTACAATGAAGTCACAGTTAAAACTAATTATTAAACTTTGTTAGTTTTGCAAGACATATATAAACCTGGAGCTAAAAATGCAAATTTAGCACATTTTCAAAAGATAAGATCTTGAATGAGACAATTAGAATAAAGATAAATTTCTTCTAGCCCTAATTGCCCATGCCCAGCCTAAAAATTTGGCCAAGCATATCACAAAAGTTTCCGAGGTATTAGTTTTCAAGATCCAGATTGCCTCGGAATACTTTCTGCAAGAAAGGCGTTTGAACAGGGGTTTTAGCCATATTGAACGGGGTTCTGAATACTGTGGACAAGCAAACAATAGATGACCCTCTGTGTCTTTATGATCTGGGCACCAGCTACAAGAGCTAGAAGAAGTTTTACCCCAGGATGATGTAAATGAATTCAAAGGTAAGGCACCCACTCTAAACTGATGATAGAGTTTCCTATCCAAAGGTCTAGTAATGGTGTCCCAGTAAATCTCACGGGAGGGATCCAGCTTAAAGCTTAGAAATCTTCCCGTTAGACTCCCAGAACTAGAAACAGTTGCCAAGGAGAGACGGGTTGAAGCCCAAAATAGTTCTTTGAACTCTTTTTTGGATGGAAAAATATTGGTACCTGGGGAGACCCACAAATGTATTAAGCCCATGTCATACAGGCTCTTTTTCACCGAACGAAGCCATGGGATTCGTTCAGAACCCCCCATTGACCTTACTTCTGCTAACTCCTTAGCAAAAAGTGTGGGATCCTCGGATGTCCACAAGCGCCTCCAAGTGGCCACCACTCTGAATCTAGCCATGTCCGTGATTGGTGGGCAACCCATATCATGGCAAAGGGGTATCGATGGGGTAGATTGTGGTAACCCTACCAGGTTCCTAAGGAATTTGCACTGGATTCTATAAAGACTAGAAAGATCCATAAATCCCCATAACTCGGCCCCATAGAGTATGGCGGCGTTTATTTTAGTGTCATAAATTCTCAAAGCAGGAATGACCCGTTTTGTAATAGATCTCTTCTGCTCACGCAAAAGACATCCGGTCAGTTGGGCGAATTTTAACTGCTGAGTCGCTATTTGATCTTTCCAGGACAGACGACGATCCAGGGTAACCCCCAGATAGGTCATGGTTTCAACTTGTTCCAAGTTGACCCCGCTCAATTGAACGTTACTACGTACGAAGTTATTCCTAGTTAAAACCATGAACTTGGTTTTGCCCACATTTATCTGGAGATCATTTTTCCCACAAAACTCCTCAAAACGGTGCAAGGCCCGCTGTAGGCCTCCCCGGGTCTTGGATAGGAGTAAGGTGTCGTCAGCGAAGATTAGCATAGGGAATTTAGACCCTGCCAAAGATGGGGCATCTGTATGGGTAGCCAAGAAGAATTTTACTACTTGGTCTATAAAGAGTAGGAAGAGAGTGGGCGCGAGAACGCACCCCTGTCGGACTCCTCGGGTTACAGGGAAGGAATCCGTGTGTTGACCTTGTTCTCCCCATCTTACCCTAGCGTAGTTCTCTTCGTGTAATCTGATAATCATCTCTAATTATTCTCCAGGCATACCCAAGTCCCTCAATACCTGCCACAATTTACCCCTGGGTACCAGATCGAAGGCTGACTTCAGGTCTATAAATGCGGCAAAGATAGTACCACCGCCTAACGTGACAACCTTCCAAAAGATCATACAAAATCGTAGCACCTGATCAATGGTACTCGTACCAGATCTGAAGCCTGCCTGCATGGGAGACAGTATGTTTTCAGAGTCCATCCACCCTTGCACTCTGGCCAGGATCATACTGGCAATGACTTTTTGGAGGCAGTCGATTAAACTAATCGGGCGATAATTGCCCGGATTAGACCTGTCTCCTTTTTTGTATATAGGAAGAATCTCAGCCCCCTTCCATGTTTTGGGGACGCTTGCACCCTTTGCTATAGCATTAGCTATGTTTTTTAAATAAGGCACCCAGAGAGCAGTATTAGTTTTAAACAGATCAGCTGGTATTTGGTCCAACCCAGGAGCTTTCCCCCGCTGAGTTAAACCAAGGGCTAACTCTGTCTCAGTATTGGTGAAGGTCAGGGTCGTCTCACAAATGGGCATTACATACAACTGATTCAAAGTAGGGGGAGGGTCAATGCCTTCTGAGCTAAATTGAGATGAATAATGAGATTTCCAGGCTTCTGGGGATACATGATTGGTTGGCGTACGAGATTCACCATCCTTCCCCCATTTTACAATGTCCCAGAATTTAGACTGGTTGTTTGTCTTGGTGGCTTCCAGGAGATCCGCCCAATAATCATCCTCCCACGCCCTCCTTGCTTCCCACTGTACTTTTTGTACCGTTTCCTGGCCTCCTTTATTGCACACATATTTCTAGATTTAACTTTCTCGACTAGAATACTGTGGGCCTCCCTACAATCTCTATTATACCATTTTGCTTGGATGGCTAGCGGACGCCTGACGCCCTTCTTACATGGTTTAGAGAGGAGTAGCTTAAGCTCAGCAAAACATTGTTCATGCAAGTCCATAATTTTGTTTGGTTCAATGGAACCCCTCCCGATGTCCTCTGTCATCATTTTGTTTGAGGCGAGCTTCACCACGTTCTCTATGTTAGACAGTATGATTTCATCACCTGATATTTTGGACCATTTCAATCTCCTCCGATCGTTTGATAAGATTACAGCCCCATTCATTCCTATGGCCTAAAGGCCCATAGGAATGAATGGGGAATAATTCCTTATTTGCGATTAGCAATTAGCTAATCGCAAATAAGGAAGCAATTTCAAGGTGGCAGGGTGTCCAAAGGACACCCTGTAGCACCCCTGAAATGGTAATGTACACTGGTGTTGCGCACACACATGTCCAAAGGACATGTATGTGTGTAACATACAACTTAGAAAAATACACTACAGTGCATTTTTCTAAGGTTTTGCTATTTACCACGTAGTTAGACTTCGCGGTAAATAGCGGCCCCAGATTGCCAATTCGCAATTTTAAAATGGTTCATAAATTGCATTTAAGGAATCTCAAATTGGGATTCCTTAAATGCAATTATTCGCAATTTAGCGATTTCTAGAATTGCGATTTTTGCATTTGGGATGATGAATCCCAAATGCGAAAATAGCGCTCGCAAAGGGCCAGATTCTCAGAATCTGGCCCTTTGCGAGCCGATTTTGGCTTGATGAATCTGGCTGTATGACCCATATTTTTTCCCAGCTCGCATCCCTCTAACTGTGAAGGCCAGAAGCTAGGGTGGAGATGTTGTGCGGTAGGGGTAATGCTGAGCCTGATATCTCCCCCGCCAGTTACAGGTCAGCTTGAATGAGGACCTGTGTGAAATGGAAGAAAGGAAGCTTGAGTTTACAAAACACCGAAAACAAGTAATTGAGAGGTATCTCTTAATTTTGAGTTAGGCTCATTAAGACCACTATGGGTTTCTGGATTAAAGGACGGACCCACGTTCTTTCCTAACAAACACTGGGGAAGTCAATACGTCTGGTTTTGGTCTGCTGATGATTGAGTTAAACTGATTTAAAAACATTATTTTATGGAAAGGTATACCATAAAAATAAAACGGAGAAAATAAATCGAAAATATGACACTTTATAAACATGGTGGCCATTTCATTAAAATAAACCTTTGAAATGTTTTTTAGCAGGCAAATGTACTTAGAACACTTTAGAAACTCTTCCATTTTAATGCACATCACAGTAACATATGATTATGATTGGCACCTAGAAAATATAATGCTGGCTTTGCATTACTTTGACCTGATGATATAGCTTAAACAGACATAACTACAACAGAGAAGGATGACAAAAAAAAATGAAATGGCTATGGAAAGGAAATGTATTTTTTTTAAAACACTGAAAAGCAACCCCTGACCACCAGCATGGGCACTGAAGAGCACTCCCTTTTAGGTTGATGTGCAAATGTGAGTAGAACTTTTTTTATCACTCTTAGTGCAATATAACTAATGGCTGAAATGTGCTGATCCATTGACCTATCTTAGGCTTGATGGTGTAGTGGAGCAATGCAAAATGTGAATGCCAATAGAACAGGCACTTGGATGAAGAAGGCTGTCCCAAAGACTCTCTCTATATGTATATACCTATGGATTTGTATTTGATGAATGTGTTATTGATGAATGTTTTTTGATTATATGAGGCTCGTGCCAGACCTCTGGTCAGACTTAAAAAGGCACTCGGAGCAACAGTTTCTCTTTCCTCCACGAGGGCGTATATATCTTTAGATTAAAACCGCAACATATTCACGCTTGCCCTAGAGTTGGAAGCAATTGTGTATCTCTTTTGTAATCAACACACTGCTTCTCAAACTTTGCGCGATCCCTGCGTTCTGCCCCTAAAATTGTAAAACATTGTTTCTCCTGGAAGAACAGAACAGCTAAGCACTTTCTTTATAGGCTGCTTGATAAAAATGTTGCCCATGCGATAAGGCCACAGCAACCCTGAGGAAGAAGAGTGTGTTTTTGATTCCTCCTTAATCCCCTGCACACCCACATGTCCTGATACAACCTCATTAAAAAAAAGACATGCCTCATACGCTCTGGTTTTAGGCTATACTGCAGCACATGCTATAGTTGCCCTCATATTTTGTGTTTTTTTTTGGCACTTATGGAAGCTATTGAGAGTGACAATTTAAAAGTGCTGACTTTCCCAGAGAGGTGGGAGAAGAATACAGAGACTTCTTCAGATCGGCGCTCATGAGTATATTACAAGTAGAGGTATTAGTTACTAATGGAGGTCATGAGATGGGACTATGGCCTTGAGGAAAATTCTGGCCTGAAAAGCAAAGGAGGTAATGAATATTGGTGATTTTCTGGGAACAGTTTTGCAATGTCCCCAAGTATATGCAGGTTATCCGGTACATGTTGCATTTGTGCCAGACCACAGAGTGATTTACAGCTGCGGTCCGTGCAGGTAACAGCAGTGTGGTGGTGGGGCCAGGCAAGGGACCCGAGGGAAAATTAAATAAATAATTAATTTTCCTTTGGCATCGTCCCTCGAAATCCCCCTTACCCAGCCCCACTACTGTTTCCTGCATGGACCACGGCTGGTGTTTTATCTTTTTTGCAAAACATTTGCTTATAAACACTGGGTCTCATTTATGAGGCCCTAGCGTCACTTTTGCGTCACTGGATCGTCTCTTTTTTGATGGTCCAGTGGTGCAATATGCCGCAGCATATTTACAAGACCATGCAAAACCACTTTGCGTGGCTTTTCATGGCCTTGTAAATATGTGTCCCTATCACGCAGTACACTGCGTGAAAGGGGCGTTCCATGGGTGTTTCTGGGGGTATACCCACGCAACACCCATGGAATATGCAGCATTACCAGATTTACGATGAATTGTAAACCTGGGAATGCGTCAGATTCTAACTCCACCCCAGGGGTGGTGTTAGGGAGGCACAACGAGGAGAAATATATTTATTTCGCCTCATTTTTTCATCTTTATATGTGTGCTGCACACACAGAAAGGGGAAAACATCCCTCATGATTGTTTTAGCGCAGGAAGGTGTCCCTTCCTGCACAAAAACAATCACACCTACAACGCAGACACTCTTGCACCACGCAAAGGTGCCTCCGTTGGCCCATGGCAGCCCATTGTGCGTCAGCGCAAGGGAAAAGGACAGAAATTACCAGTATGTCATAGATACAGCGCATTCCTGCCCTTTTCTTTTGATGCAGGGCAGCAAAGCAAGATTCCTTTCAGCTCTGCCACCTGCCAAAACCTCGTAAATGAGGCCCACTATGCTTAATGTAGAGAGAGAGATAGAGAGATTTTGTGTATGGTGCTTGTGTCACATGTGCACCCGAAATCATGGTTTATTAATTGAAAGGTTTCTCTTAGAGCAGGGATCCTTCTCTCCCCACCTCTGGTGATGTCACATGGACCTGGAGTAAACCTCTTGGCACCCTCTGTCATACTGGACTGTGCAGGAGGATGTAAATCATTGCAGACCGGGAAGAAAACAGAATGTAATGAGGCTGCAGAAGGGAGAAGATAGTATAAAGTTGTGGTGCTTCTCCATGCACTAAATCCTGCACCCAAGAGGTTAAGCGCGAAAAGTGGATTTATTCTGTAAAAATAATAATTTCTTCTTCCAATTTTTTACATCGCAAGTAACGAGACCTGAAAAAGACTAATGTTTCAACCTCGCCCAGGGGCTATTTCAGAGTTATATATAAATATTTCACTACACAAAATAGAGTAGTATGAAAATTCATATCACAGAGGGATAGGTGAAATATGGAAAATACTTCATGGATCCGTATTTCCTTATGAAATATTGGTTTCATCATCATGTCAAAACAATTTGGCATATCTTTACTGTTTCTCATTGTTTAATTAACATTCTATTCATGAAAGTTAAACAAAACCTTAAAATACTAATTTCAATCAATGCCCATAGTTAACTGCGAGTTGAAGTGAACAGCATCAACAATCTCTCCTTACAACTGACAGAAATGTGCTAATTTTACATACCAAATCATATTTTTTTCTTGTATTTTTTCAAACAGACACCCAAACAGCAGAGTTCAGTATTTCATAAACTGATTTTCATTCTTAGTTGATTTTTTGGACAGAATACTCTTTTCCAATCTAACTATAAATAAACATACATTTATAAATGACCCTAATAAACAACTATTAAGAACAAAACATGCATAGAACACTGTACTGGCCATGAAACACTTTCTTTCCAGGTCTATGTGCTTGTAGATGCGTAGTACAGGGCCAGGATACATTTGGGGTGATAGTGCGCTTTATAAATGACACAAATAAAATAAATAAACTACTACAAAATAAACATTAATAAAAAAATCACATTACAGATAATGGGAAATATGGTTCAGCACTTCCAGTTTGGTGTTCTGGTGACATGTGCAAACCACCTGACCTTGTTTCTCATGGTTTATGAGGTCACAGAACCCCTCAGTGGCAATACAGGACCATATGACAAGCAAACTGTATATATATCTATATATATAAAAACGAATATATGTCTGTCTGTCTGTCTGTCTGTCTGTTTCTCCTTCAGGCATTACTACACCATTCATCCGATCGCCATGAAACTTTGGGAAGTTGTTGAGTACACTCCCGCGAAGGTTTCTGGCATACATTTTTTTTAAATATTGGCCCCCCACGGCCCTCATGATCTTTCGAATCCTGATGTACGCACCAGACGGAAAAATGACAAATTGTGTATCCACAAGCACTCGAATAAATAAATAGAATTAAAACACCATTCATCCGATCGCCAGGAAACTTTGGGAAGTTGTTGAGTACACTCCCGCAAAGGTTTCTGCCATAATTTTTTTTAAAATATCGGCCCCCCAGGGCCCTCCTAATCTTTCGAATACTCATGTACGCATCAGACGGAAAAACAAAAAATCGTGTATCCACAAGCACTCGAATAAATAAATAGAATTGAAACAACACTTTGAAATGTTTTCCATATTAAAATGAATAGGTTTCAATTAAAATGACACAATGTAAATTGAATGTTATTATAACGAGTTTCCTTGATTTTCCTTTCTTCGGAGATCGCAGCAACGTGCGACGAGTAAGCTAGTATATATATATATATATATATATATATATATATTACCTACTGGCGGTCGCCAGTAGGTATATATAGTTAGGATTTTTTCTCTATGGGTTTTTTGAAAATTCTATGTCTAATAACTTTGGCGTTTGTGGACGGAATTGGCTGAAATTTTCAGGAAAATGGCACATTTTGTTTCTGAGCAGCCCTTGAAAATTTGGGGGGGGGTCCGTCAAGGGGGGGCCGAGAAAAAAGGGGGGTCCCAAAACGTGTTTTTAACATTGAGTTTTCCATAGGGCGGTTGGCCTCACTTTTAGCCCGAACGGCTGAATGGATTTGCACGAAACTTGGCAAAATTGTAGGGACTGGTAGCCCGATGTGCCTTTTGTAGGTCTCAATATATGTGCTCCAGTGGATTTTGAGAAATTAACGTTTAAAAAAAGATATATATCTGTAACAGCGGACCAGGCAGCGCTCCGGTTCGCGTACTTTACGCGCAACGGAGCTTTGTGAAGCGAAGCTGATTGGTTCTCCGGCGTCTGTCAACATTCCAAAAAGTCCGTAGCGGCTGCCATCTTGTCTCTCGGTAGGATCGAGAGACAAGAGGAGGTCAAAACAAAGGGGGAAATAACTATAAGGGGGCATAGTAGATCCTCGCTGACCCCCTAGGTTTGATGTGGAGGTTTTAAAAGGGCCCCGCGGGGCAAAAAAAAAAAATAATAATAATAATCGAACGGCTGAATGGATTTGCACGAAACTTGGCAAAATATTAGGGACTGGTAGCCCGATGTGCCTTTGCTAGGTCTCAATATATGTGCTCCAGTGGATTTTGAGAAATTAACGTTCAAAAAAAGATATATATCTGTAACAGCGCTCCGCTTCGCGTAACGGAGGTTTGCGAAGCTGATTGGTCATTCTGTCACTGGGCTATAGTTGGGCTACATCTGGCTGATATTTGGGCTACATTTGTTTTTTTGTGTGTCTGGCGGCCATCTTTGGGCTACATTGGGCTACATTGGGCTTCATTGGGCTACATTGGGCTACATTTGGGCTCCAACATATATATAGGCCAATGTAGCCCAATATATATTTTTCAAAGTAAATTTTCGTAAAAACCACTGGAGCATATATCTTGAGACATAGCAAAGGCACATCGGGCTACCAGTCCCTACAATTTTGCCAAGTTTCGTGGAAATCCATTCAGCCGTTCGAGCTAAAAGTGAGTCCAACCGCCCTATGGAAATGAAGGAAATGAATGGGTAATTTGTAATTAGCAAATAGCTAATCGCAAACTAGGAATGGTAAAGAATCGCTATTTATTCCTTAAAGTTCGCTATTTAGGAAATGCAAAAAACTTTGATGATACATATGGCGGTTCATCTCTAACAAGATAAGAAGCATAGGGATACATTTATGATGACTGGCGCATCACCAGGGATGTGTTAGTCATTCTGTGCCGCTGTTCCGTCACCTATGGTGTGCTGCATTTACAATGCGGCGCATCATGGGGCAAAAACAGCACAGATGCGTGATGTATCTGTGCCGTAAAGGTGGCGCATTGCTGGAGTTGTATCGCAAGTGTGATGAAGCTCCAGCAAGGGTCGGGGGTGCCCCTGTCGCAGGGTTTCTGTTCTCACACAGAACTGTGGACAGAGGATTGGAACCTCGGCGAATTAGGGTGTCCCAAAACTCACGTTAGTAATCAAAAACTCCTTAGCAAGCTAGGTACAGTGTCACATTGGATATAACAAACTCTCAATGTTTAGACAATCCAGAATATGAACTTATAGTACCTCAGGATACGTGGAACTCATGAACAGTCGGTCGTTATATATTTCTTAGAAACCAGAACATGGAGTTAAGAAGAACACATGTGTATTTGAAATGTTTATTTACTAATGCCGTCTTCTCAGGCGTAGTATCTTAGATAATAGAAGTACACATATTATCAGTAGCAAAATTACCAGCATAGTTACTAGTACATAAAAAGCGAATGGTGACAGTATGTTAACATGCTGTAAATGAATAAGAGTTAGCAACACTTATAAGCAGCCGCGGGCCGTGGAGGGAGTTACGGTGGGGCAGGGAGGCGGGGAGGGGGAGGGGCAAGGTAGAGAGGGCTCCACCCTGCTTCTCCCCCTCCCCGCCTCCCTGCCTCACCGTAACTCCCTCCACGGCCAGCGGCTGCTTATATCTCACCCTCCCTAATACACATATTATATTATTTGCTAAGAAGGTCTCTTTGTGTTGGTTTAGGGCGTGCCCATACTTTAGTGTCTTAGATTTGAAGGAATCACATCAGCATACACCAGCTCTCTCTTCATGTGAACCGCATCAACTGTTGTGTATGTGTGTTCGGCAAAGCAATATAAAACCCGCCTCATGCCCAGAATTGGCAGAAGTTGCACTTATGTTATGAGTATGAAGTCGTGGAGATCAGACCTCATAACAATTCTGTATCGTGTTGTTCTTGAAACTTTAGCACTCGCTGTACAGATATAGTTTAACAAGCAAAGCAGATAGTAGAGCAATAACATATTATTCTCATGTAAACCACGATGAACTACTAGGTGGAAAGCTAAAGCAACAACTAAGTGTCGTGTGCAGAAGTTGCAAAAAAGGAAAAATGGCGTTTAAACCGGTAATGAGCCCATGCTAACTTAACACGGTGTAAAGATATCCAGGACCTAGATGACACCTCCCCATGATCCGGAAACGAACTGAATAAGATAATAGAAGTGCCATCTCATGAGAGCAGATTGCAAGTTTATATGTGGACGGTCCGCAAGGTAAAGCATTAAAAACTAGGAAAATTTAATGCTAAAGAAAAATAAAACAGCCAAGTACTTTATCGAGTCTTAAGCCAATAGGCAAGGTAAATAATAAAAACTTGACAAATAAGTCAATGAATTGTCAATGAAATGCTAGTACTCAGCATATCAAACATGAAAAAGGTCTATGACATAACTGTGTATGCAAAATAAGCTGCAACAGCCTCCAATAGGAAGTCACCGTCTTCATCCGAAAACAGTTCAGCCATCCAATTTAAAAGCGGAAAAGAACATACGTGCTCTCCCAGCACCGGATCCTCTATCACCATCAGAGGACAGCTCGGTGGGTTTTCAAGAAAGCTCTGTTCCAAGAAAGACTGTGCTGCCGCCAGTAAATTCCAGGGACCAAGTAGTCCATGCATCAATGCCACAGCCATAATCCTTTCGCCAGGACAAACCAACTCGTGAGTAATGATAGGAGTCATCAGCTGATTAAAGTCGACGTCAGGAGAAACCGGTCCGCAGAGACACAAATCAATGGCCCAATCGAAATCACAGGTCAGGCAGTGAAATACAGGCTGGACACAGGTGAAGTAGGAGAATCGAAAAGATAATCCATATGCCGTGCTTAATATCGCCAACGGCATTGTGCCATAATATTCTAGCATGCGATTGCGGAACAGTGTCAGCAGCTGCAGGGTGGGAGGTTGCATAGGAGGGACATCCATATTTAAAAATGTAAAAAAGCACAAGAGCATCCGCTGGTAATGCAAGTAAAAATGCCAATCCACGAACCGGAGTGGAGAAAATAGAATGAAAGGAAGCAGGGATGACTCCAAAGATTTTCTCAAATGAAGTCACGAGACCACTGGTAACAACTTTAAAAAAGTGCGCCAGGGTCTTTGTGGACGATGCGTTAAAGATAGTCGGAACCATCTTGCTGAAATTGAAAGGCAAATCTGAATTAAAAGTATTCCTTTTATCGTAACAGTAAGTGAACGGGTTATTTGCTGCAGAAATGTTCTATTTCCTCCCACACATGAACATAGGGAGTTTTCAATCTGGCCACAAATACCAACCTTGGGACAGATTTCAACGGCATGGCAAGAATAAGAGCTCTTTTGTCTCAGAGAGAGGTGGCCTTGAGTTCGGCCCGTGAAACTTTCGTGCTTCACATAGCGAACACCCGTACAGAGGTGCAGACCCTTTTCAATTAACTCAGAACAATCTTCATTATTGAGCATCAAATAACTACCATTTTCCAACAACTTGAACGTGGGGATGATAGCAGGAACTGGCGTGCCTTGCAACACGCAAGCCATATTTGGTCGGTGTTTGTTGCATGAACCGTGTAACTGTATGTGCCTACACATTAGTGAATGATCTGGCGTCTCAGTGCATTCCTCTCCATTCAGATAAACTTCTTGATCATCTTTGAAACATCTGTATGTGTATGGAAGCGACCAGACCTCATGAAGAAAAGCACTACCTAAAGGTTCATAACGACCTATTGGTATATATTTCATACAATTTGAAAACGTATATAAAGCAAAAGGCAGCGTTATTAAACCGTGGATAAGGCACGTTGCCAAAAAACCCGCAATCCTCTGCTGATGATGTCACTGAGCATGTCATGAATGATGTAATATGTGACATCATCAGCAGTGGATTACGGGTAATAGTATCTCTAGTTTACTCCCCTATAGCTGTCTTTCTTTTAACATAAGTGTCTGTTTCCTTCCCTTATACTTACTGTTTTTGGTTCGCTTCTAGTTCGCGTACCGGCGAGCGAACTGGGAAGCGAACTAAGAGAAATAGAGGTTGGCACAGTTCCAAATATTGTACCAATTTTTTAATAACGGGGAGGTAGTTCTGAAAAGAACTTTTTTTTTAATTGTTTTTGTTGTTTTATATTTTTTTTATTATTTTTCGGAACATTTTTTTACTTTTTTTGAATTTTTCTGAAGTTTTATATTTTTTTGGGTTTTTCTTGGAGGGGGCAATGAAAACGATTCATTGTAAAGGGCTCAACAGGAGCAACAAAACAAAAAAAGAAGTATTTATTATTTTGGGCGTTTCGTACAAACTTGCATATGATAGTCAATAGCTCTGTTGATCAGAGTGATGCTTTTTTCTCCGTAGGAAATGAATCCATCGCAAAATACGCAGGTGTGTTTTACTTCACCAAATTTCATTTGTATATTTGGCACCATCTCCCTGCCCTCTGGTCCCGTTACTTCCGGTACAACAGATCTTCTGGCCATAATAGGGAGATTATCTAGGTCGTTCCGAAACTGTGCAGCACTGTAGTTGTTAGGATGCCACCTAGTCATATGGCGATGCATTGTGTAGTTTCCGAAACTGTATTTTTTCTCGGTTCCTCTGGACAGTCTATCTTGACATATAAGGCAAGTTACGTATCTTGCATTTACTTTTTTCTGACCTTTGGGAATTTTAAAAAATTGCCAAATGAAGTTTTCTTTCCGGTGAGACGTCCTGGGCTGCTCAGGCAAAAACTGCCTCTCTTCGTGCTCGTCGTCCTGTTCCTCTTCTTCTTCTTCTTGTTGAATTATAACTTGAGCAGGTGGTCCACTCTTCCTTGGATGTGGTGGAGGTGGTGGGGAAGCACCAGCTGAAGCTACTAAAGAAGCCATTTCTCAGTGATCACAAAGGGTCTTTCTCTCACAATGATGAAAGTCAGAGTGAGGAAAGAAGGAGGGATTTTCATCATTTGGGAAAAACAAGAGTTCTCAACCAATCAAAAGTGTTCATTTTAGATTATATGACCTAGTCTTACATCATTAGGAAACCAAAAGTGAAATGAACCAATGAAAAGTGTTATTACCAAGTCACATGACTTGCTGTGTTTACGTTAAGCGCTTTGCAGGGCCTCCCGGTTTGCTTCCAGAAACCTGCGCTTTGCGACTCGCTTCGCGTACCAGTTCGCTAACGTAGCACGTCATATGACGTATCACGCGACAACGTGAAACGTCATGCGGACGGGAGGCGTCACGATGTTGTTTTCTAACGCGGCACTTGCGGTAAAGAAACGTTTACCGGCTCGCGGTCTATTTCGCGGCATCAAGGTCAGCTAACGGGAAGCTTCCCGATTCGCGAAGCGGGAACGAAGAAAAAAAAATATTTAAAAAAAAAATTATTCATAAACATATAAAATATATTTTTGGATTTAAAGAAGAATACATTTTACAGCTACAGATATTAGCTGTTAAAAAACCAATGAAATTCACAGAAAAAACCATAGGTTATAGACCATATATAGTTAGGAATTAGCATTTACAAAACCTTGAAAATTCACTGAAAAAACCACAGGTTATAGACCATATATAGTTAGGAATTAGCATTTAGAAAACCTTATTTTACTCACACAAAACCATTGAAATTCCATATATAGTTAGTTGCACTAACTATATATCGTGCACCCGCAATCCACTGCTGATGATGTCACATATTACATCATTCATGACATGGTCAGTGACATCACTGATGACATCACTGATGACATCTCAAATGACATCACTGATGACATCACTGATGACATCTCATTTGACATCAATGACCACATCACTGATGATATCATTCATGTGACAATACAATGCATCTCCTCACATTTTAATATAACCTCTGTTTCACCCAGTGTTAAAAAGAGAGTATAATTTTTGAAACCATTGACACACCAATACTAGTTACTACATACGCACTCACTGATTGCTACGTCTACACACACCTTCACTCATTCACCCATACAATCATTCATACATACAATCACTCATCTTTACAACACTATCATATGCACTCATACACCTATACAGACACTCACAGTCTGCCACTCATCCATGGAGTTACTCACACACCTAGTCAGTCCTGTAAAGAATCAATGACACTTCCATTTTCTTGTCTATACAGTTAAACATAGAGCACCTTACATTTTCAAACATATACTAACACATACTTACCTTCTTATACAATCATTGATACAAGTACAGATTGATCTGCACAGAGTCACACACCTCCCAGCTAGCCACACACACACTCAGTCTCCCATACAAATACTTGGGCAATCAATCAATAACCCATATAGTTACTCATATAGCTACTGATCAACACATGCAGCAGTTTACAGAACAACAGACATAATGATGCACAAATTAAGACAGTTTAGTCACTAACCCATGCAGTCAGTGAGACACATTTAATCACTCACTCATACAGTCAGTCATGCACCTACTAAATCCTTCGTCCAGACACTTACACATCCACTCATTCTTCAATATGTAAGACATATTTAAACTTTATAGAAACAAAAAATCACTGGATGTTGTTATCAGTGATGTCATCAGTGATGTCATTTGAGATGTCATCAGTGATGTCATCAGTGATGTCACTGACCATGTCATGAATGATGTAATATGTGACATCATCAGCAGTGGATTGCGGGTGCACGATATATAGTTAGTGCAACTAACTATATATGGAATTTCAATGGTTTTGTGTGAGTAAAATAAGGTTTTCTAAATGCTAATTCCTAACTATATATGGTCTATAACCTGTGGTTTTTTCAGTGAATTTTCAAGGTTTTGTAAATGCTAATTCCTAACTATATATGGTCTATAACCTATGGTTTTTTCTGTGAATATATATATATATATATCTCAAACAATGCCCATGCATTTGGACACACACTCCTCCAACCAAATCATTTTATTCAAAAGGAACAGGCATTTTCACTCCGATTTCTTAGTCCTGCTGCCTGACGCGTTTCTGAGCCTTCAAGCTCTTTCATCAGAGGCAGTTTGCGTGCACCACTATTATTCAGCTCCCACAGTTCCCTGCATTTCACTCAGCTTAATTGGCCTCTGGTGTGCCATTCTTGATGGAAATCTTTACAGTGCATGCCGGAACTTGTGGTCACAATCACAGGTTATTATTTCCTCCAGTGGATTTGTGTGCACTTTCAAACGTTTTATATATATATATATATATATTCACTGAAAAAACCATAGGTTTCAGGAGTTATATAGTTAGGAATTCGTTTTTAAAAAACCTTTGAAATTCACTCAAAGAACTATAAGTTTTAGTGGTGTTATAGTTAGCTGGACATTTTACTCATACAAAACCAATGAAATTGCTCCTATATAGTTAGTTGTACTAACTATATTTCGCGCACCCGCAATCCACTGCTGATGATGTCACATATTAGATCATTCATGACATGGTCAGTGACATCACTGATGACATCTCAAATGACATCACTGATGACATCATCCAGTGAATGTGGTTTGCTTCGTTATTTAAATATGCATTATATATATAGCAATTTACATTGAAGAATGAGTGGATATATATAAATAAATATTTGGATGGAGGATTTAGTAGCAGTGTAATTGACTGTTTACTTGACCAATTTATAATGTCTCACTAAATATAGTGGATAGTGACTAAACTGTGTGAATATCTGTATCACTTTGTCAGTTGTTGTGTAAACTGATTCTACAGTTGGTTACTAGCTATGTGAAAGTCTATATTAGTTATTGATTAGTTAACTGAGTATTTGTATGGGAGTGTGAAAGTGTGTGTGGTTCGGTGGGGGGTGTGACTGTCCAAAGATGTGTGAATAGTTGATTCAGTAGATATATGAATTTAAAACTACATGTTCTAACAGTTTGGGTGAGGGAATCTCTTTATAGGTGTGGTGATGAGCAAATATATTTCTCAAAGGTACAGGTCCAACAAACTAGAAAAATAAAAGGCAGTGTATGTGTCAGTTGTATATAAATAAGTATACATAAGACACAATGATCATGTGAGTGACTGTATGGATAACTGTATACTTGTAATAATGATTTTATAATTCACTAAGTATGACTTACTATCTAAATGAATAGAAGAAGTGGTGTTTGTATAAGTGTTTTGCTAAGTAAATATGTAAGTATGATCCATTGTTTGCATAAGTGAGTAGGATGACTTCATATGTGAATAGGATGCGTGCTGTTGTTTAATGTCGATATAGATGTATAAGTATTTTTGATAGTGTTCTATTGTTCATTGACAGCATGTATGAGTGAATCCATAGGTAAGTGATTAGATGTGTGTATACATCTATGAAACACTGAGTGGATTTTTAGATACTTGTATTGCTGTGACAATGGATTTAAATATGATACTCTGTATTTTACAAACAGTGATGAAAAATTGTAATAGTGTATGAAAAGGTGTATGTGATTGCCACGTGGATGATGTCATCAGTGATGTCATCAGTGATGTCATCAGTGATGTCATTTGAGATGTCATCAGTGATGTCACTGACCATGTCATGAATGATCTAATATGTGACATCATCAGCAGTGGATTGCGGGTGCGCGAAATATAGTTAGTACAACTAAATATATAGGAGCAATTTCATTGGTTTTGTATGAGTAAAATGTCCAGCTAACTATAACACCACTAAAACTTATAGTTTTTTGAGTGAATTTCAAAGGTTTTTTAAAAACTAATTCCTAACTATATAACTCCTGAAACCTATGGTTTTTTCAGTGAATTTCAAAGGTTTTTTTAAATGCTAATTCCTAACTATATAAGGCCTGAAACCTATGGTTTTTTCAGTGAATTTCAAAGGTTTTTTAAATGCTGATTCCTAACTATATAAGGCCTGAAACCTATGGTTTTTTCAGTGAATTTCAAAGGTTTTTTAAATGCTAATTCCTAACTATATAAGGCCTGAAACCTATGGTTTTTTTCGGTGTTTTAAAAAAAAATTGATTGGTTAACTGGCTTATTAAGTGTATCTTAGTGAATACATATATTAGCGAGTAATGTTTAAATATTTAAATATATGCATGAGTGATGTAATATGTGACGTCATCAGCAGTGCATTGCAGACGTGCAAGTTATAGTGAGTCCAACTAACTATAACGTGGGAATTTCAATGGTTTTATGCGAGTAAAATTTCCAGCTAACTATAACTGGTGTGAAACCTATGGTTTTTTCAGTGAATTTCAAAGGTTTTTTAAATGCTAATTCCTAACTATAACTGGTGTGTAACCTATGGTTTTTTCAGTGAATATATATATATATATATAATTTCTATGGCAAAATGAAACCCCTAATTTTGTTCCTTTTCAAATTAAATGTATTAAGTGTTACCACTTTATTCCAATCAAGATGACTTCAGGTGTGCCATACTTTTGTCATAAGTAAGACTGTTAGCGTTGTAGTTGTTCTTTAGAACACTCTGGGACATTCTGTCATTGGGCTATATTTGGGCTACATCTGGCTGATATTTGGGCTACATTTGGGCTCTTTTGTCTCTGGTGGCCATCTTGGGAGACTGCATATCAGAATTTTTTTTATGAAATATAAGAGGATTTGAGAAGTCACTCAAAATGTGCCCTAATTTTTCTTTCTTCAGCACTAATCATAATTTCTATGGCAAAATGAACCCCCTCGTTTTGTTCCTTTGCAAATTAAATGTTTTAAGTGTTAACACTTTATTCCAATCAAGATGACTTCAGGTGTGCCATACTTTTGTCATAAGTAAGACTGTTAGCGCTCTAGTTGTTCTTTAGAACACTCTGGGACATTCTGTCATTGGGCTATAGTTGGGCTACATCTGGCTGATATTTGGGCTACATTTGTTTTTTTTTGTCTCTGGTGGCCATCTTTGGGCTACATTGGGCTACATTGGGCTACATTTGGGCTCTAACATATATATAGCCCAATGTAGCCCAATATATATTTTTTCAAAGTTAATTTTTGTAAAAACCACTGGAGCACATATCTTGAGACATAGCAAAGGCACATCGGGCTACCAGTCCCTACAATTTTTCCAAGTTTGGTGGAAACCATTCAGCCGTTCGGGCTTTAAGTGAGTCCAACCGCCCTATGGAAATTAACATGGGGAAAACATGTTTTGGGACCCCCTTTTATCTCGGCCCCCGCTTGACGAATCCCCCCCCAAACTTTCAGGGAAGGAGCGGAGCGCCGCGAGGCAAAGTTAAGGAAAATTTCAGGAAGATTCCTCAACCGGCGCCAAAGTTATTCCTAATAGAATGTTGCGATTTCCCTATGGAAAACAATCCTAACTATATATACCTACTGGCTATCGTCAGTAGGTAATATATATATATATATATATATATATATATATATATATATATATATATATATATATATATATATATATATATATATATATATATATATATATACATGTATATATATATACTTATTTATATATTACCTACTGGCGGTCACCAGGAGGTAGTTATAGTTAGGATCATTTTCCATAGGAAATCCGCAATATTCTATTGGGAATAACTTTGGCGCCGAATGAGGGATCTGCCTGTAATTTTCCTTAACTTTGCCTCGCTGCGCTCCGCACCTTCCCTGAAAGTTTCGGGGGGATCCGTCAAGCGGGGGCCGAAATAAAAGGGGGGTCCCAAAACGTGTTTTCCCCATGTTAATTTCCATAGGGCGGTTGGACTCACTTTTAGCCCGAACGGCTGAATGGATTTCCAACAAACTTGGCAAAATTGTAGGGACTGGTACCCCGATGTGCCTTTGCTATGTCTCAAGATATATGCTCCAGTGGTTTTTACGAAAATTAACTTTGAAAAAATATATATTGGGCTACATTGGGCTATATATATGTTAGAGCCCAAATGTAGCCCAATGTAGCCCAATGTAGCCCAAAGATGGCCACCAGAGACAAAAAAAAACAAATGTAGCCCAAATATCAGCCAGATGTAGCCCAACTATAGCCCAATGACAGAATGTCCCAGAGTGTTCTAAAGAACAACTAGAGCGCTAACAGTCTTACTTATGACAAAAGTATGGCACACCTGAAGTCATCTTGATTGGAATAAAGTGTTAACACTTAAAACATTTAATTTGCAAAGGAACAAAATGAGGGGGTTCATTTTGCCATAGAAATTATGATTAGTGCTGAAAAAAGAAAAAATAGGGCACATTTTGAGTGACTTCTCAAATCCTCTTATATTTCATTAAAAAAATTCTGATATGCAGTCTCCCAAGATGGCCACCAGAGACAAAAGAGCCCAAATGTAGCCCAAATATCAGCCAGATGTAGCCCAACTATGGCCCAATGACAGAATGTCCCAGAGTGTTCTAAAGAACAACTAGAACGCTAACAGTCTTACTTATGACAAAAGTATGGCACACCTGAAGTCATCTTGATTGGAATAAAGTGGTAACACATAATAAATTTAATTTCAAAAGGAACAAAATGAGGGGTTTCATTTTGCCATAGAAATGTTATATATATATATATATATATTCAATACAAATGTGTCCCTCATCAAAGAACACGCAGAGCACACAGGGGGTTGTTTGTTCAGCTCCTTTATTGCACTTGGCATGACGCGTTTCGTCTTACGACTTCCTCAGATGCGGCGTGCAATGTGAGGAAACTGTCAATTTCACGAGCATTTAAAAGTCAGCCTTGGCTCCTCCTTTCCCGGCATCAGCGAAGAGGGGCTTCTCCAATAGTCCTCCCCCTTCGAGTTTTTTAGAAGCCATCTTGGAGTGTGTTTTGTAAATTAATTGTTGTTGGTGCAATACTGATATTTATTGCTTAGCGTACAGTTCATAGTCCTCCATTCGTTCTGGAAACCAAACACACTTTTGTTGAATCCGATGGTGCGTTCAACCGGTGATACTTGTTGAGCCCTTTGGTCCGCTTCTCCCCTTACGCTGGCCGATGATCGGAAAACCACTTCTGTGCAAGCCGTTTTAAGTAAACAGCATTGCCATGTGTAAGTCACAGTCCAAACTTGTTGGCAGATAGCGGAGCTCCCTTACAGCGGCGGTTCAGGCAGGCATATATCCGCAGATCACAACACAAACGCCACTCTCCTGCCGAGCTACTTGAGGCGGGTGCTACTGTCGTGCAAGCGGCACTGCACGTGAAATATTCAATACAAATGTGTCCCTCATCAAAGAACACGCAGAGCACACAGGGGGTTGTTTGTTCAGCTCCTTTATTGCACTTGGCATGACGCGTTTCGTCTTACGACTTCCTCAGATGCGGCGTGCAATGTGAGGAAACTGTCAATTTCACGAGCATTTAAAAGTCAGCCTTGGCTCCTCCTTTCCCGGCATCAGCGAAGAGGGGCTTCTCCAATAGTCCTCCCCCTTCGAGTTTTTTAGAAGCCATCTTGGAGTGTGTTTTGTAAATTAATTGTTGTTGGTGCAATACTGATATTTATTGCTTAGCGTACAGTTCATAGTCCTCCATTCGTTCTGGAAACCAAACACACTTTTGTTGAATCCGATGGTGCGTTCAACCGGTGATACTTGTTGAGCCCTTTGGTCCGCTTCTCCCCTTACGCTGGCCGATGATCGGAAAACCACTTCTGTGCAAGCCGTTTTAAGTAAACAGCATTGCCATGTGTAAGTCACAGTCCAAACTTGTTGGCAGATAGCGGAGCTCCCTTACAGCGGCGGTTCAGGCAGGCATATATCCGCAGATCACAACACAAACGCCACTCTCCTGCCGAGCTACTTGAGGCGGGTGCTACTGTCGTGCAAGCGGCATTGCACGTGAAATATTCAATACAAATGTGTCCCTCATCAAAGAACACACAGAGCACACAGGGGGTTGTTTGTTCAGCTCCTTTATTGCACTTGGCATGACGCGTTTCGTCTTACGACTTCCTCAGATGCGGCGTGCAATGTGAGGAAACTGTCAATTTCACGAGCATTTAAAAGTCAGCCTTGGCTCCTCCTTTCCCGGCATCAGCGAAGTATTTATATACATGTGTATATAAATATATATATATATATATATATATATATATATATATATATATATATATATATATATATATATATAAGGTACGTGGTGCTCCCAAGTCGAACTAATCAGCAACAGCAGCAGCAGTCACCGTCGAGCAAAACAAGAGCAGCGAGACCCAAAGGAAGTGCAAATATCTTTATTGAGTGCTAGCCCAGCACCAGTCCGCCATGACGCGTTTCGGCTAGAGATAGCCTTGATCACATGACAAGCGTCAAGAGGGCTGATCACCTATTTAAAGTGCAAAGTGCCATCACGTGTTTATGGAAACAAACAAAATACTATCATAGTTCCCAAAACGTTTAGAATGTTGCATAACGACATAAATGTCCAAATTAACACATGTGTGTACCAAAGTAGTTACTGCAAGTAATAAGCAATATATGGTAAGCATAGTTATCAATCATCTACACTACCATCTATATACTTCTAGCATCTATTTACAAGAGTCAACATGGCAACGGCTATAAGTAACTTTTAAAATGAGGTAAAAGTTAAAGCCAATAAATAGTCATATATATGTTAAAAATATAACCATTAAAATCACCAAAACTCTGTACAAAACAAAATGAAAATTAAGGTTCCGTTTGTCATGGACTCCTAATTTAATGCAATGCAATAGTGCCCAAGTGGGCTAGTAATCCTGCAGGCCTATATTAGAAATTACACATGTGCAAAATACGCAATTTACTAAAACACAGTGATGGAATAAAGTGCTCCCACTGTTGGTGCTATATTTGGTTGGTGAATTAAAATGATGGTCATGGAGATGAACAGGGAAACAGTTAATAAGCATCAGAGCAATTTCATATAGTTAGTCACATTACAGTAATACAGGTTAAAACTTCATATATACAAACTGACTAAGTGGACATAAAAGAGATGTACAAAACCATGTCAATGGCATCAAATGGACATTAGAACCTAAAGATAGGTGTGGCAGTCCTCCCCAATGTTGAGACCCTGTGGTGCCTTAGTGTCTAATAGGATTATGTACCGGGTCTCCAATTTTCGCAACAGAGACTCCCGATCACCACCTCTCCTTTGGGGAGGAACACAATCTATCACAAAATATTTCAGTAGGGAAGCATCCTTTCCATGTTTGCTTTCAAAGTGCCTGGCTACCGGGTACGTAGCGTCTGCGTGAGTAATTGCTCGCAGATGTTGTAATATCCGCTTGTGTACTTGCGGTCGGGTACTTCCCACATACTTCAACCCGCATGGGCATTCCAGGACGTAAACAGCAAACTCTGATTTACAGTTTAGTTTCTGTTTAATTTTAATTGGAAAGGGAGAAAGAGGAGTCATCACCTCTGTTTTACTAATGCCATGTTTGCATGCTTTGCAACTCGAGCATCTCAAAAAACCTTTGCTGCCACTGAGCCATGAGGCTTGAGCTACCTCAGGGCTGCTAGACACAAGACTGTCCTGCATGGCCCGTGCCTTCCGGTAGGTAATGCTGGGCTGAGGGCAAAATTGAGAACCAATAATTGGGTCACTGGAGACCAGGAACCAGTTGTCCTTGACTATTTTGTAAATACTTTTATGTTGACTGTTGTAAGTCATTATTAGCCTTGTCTCCTCCCCCGACCTATCTGTTGGAATTATGGGTCGAACACTTCCTGAGCCCAGGAGTGTGGTTCTGTCTATCTTGTTGGCCCTAACCATAGCACTGTCAATAATTGCTGGTTTATAGCCTCTTTGCAAAAACCGTTCTTTACAGAGGGACTGTGCCATCCGGCAATCAAGTTCATTGCTGCAAATTCTTCGAATTCGAAGCATTTCCCCATATGGGATGCTACGAATCAGATGTGCAGGATGTTGACTCTCTGCATGCAGCAATGTATTCCCTGCTGTAGGTTTACGATGTAGTTTGGTATGAAGTTTTCCTGCCTGTACATACACCTCAACATCTAAGAAAACAATAGATGACCTGCTAAGAGTACTGGTAAATTGGATATTAAAGTTGTTGGTATTCAATATCTCTATGAACTGAGCAGCCTCATCTTCAGTACCGTCCCATACTATAAGTAGGTCATCTATATACCTTAACCAAAGCTTGACCTTAGTATTCATAGTGGCAGCATGTTGTTTCATCAGGACCTGCTCCTCCCAATACCCCATGTGGAGACAGGCGTAACTGGGAGAAAAGCAGGCCCCCATTGCCACACCCCGGGTCTGCAAAAAAAGTTGATTAGCGAATAAAAATATATTATTCTCAAGACAGATTGTGATCATATCATAAACCATTTTAGAGTGTTCTTGGAAACCAAAGTCTCTCTTGTCGAGAAAATGTTGTGTGGCCTTTAAACCATCAGTGTGGATGATACTAGTATAAAGTGAGGTCACATCCATGGATACCAGTACATAACTAGGGCTCCATGCAAAGTCATGTAATTTTCTCAACAGATCACTGGTGTCCAAGATAAAAGAGGGTAGGCCTCTCACAAAGTCCTGTAGGAAAAAATCGATGTATCTACTCATGTTCTCTAACAGGCTATTGCGAGCAGATATAATAGGCCTGCCAGGGGGTTGATACAAATTTTTGTGTACCTTGGGGATAAAATAGATGACTGGCATCATCGGAAAATCCTTTTTGAGGAATTTGTATTCGTCCATCGATATCAAGCCCTTGCTTCTCCAAGCAGATAACTTAAGATAGATTGCATTTCTTGTTTGCATAGCGTCCTGCATAGAGATACGTCTATAGCAATCCCTGTCATTCAATTGTTTATAGGCTTCCTCAAGGTACATCTTACGTGGCCACAATACCACGTTGCCCCCTTTGTCTGATTGTCTGATCACTAAATTCTTGTTGTCTCTCAACTTTTTGATTAAAGTGTGATATTCTCTGTCTCTATAGGTGTGGCGTTTTATAGAATTAGCTGTTTTAATTTGTAGCTCTTTCAACTGTGAGGTAACACGGTCATGAAATATATCAATATATATATATTCACTGAAAAAAACATAGGTTTTACACTAGTTATAGTTAGGAATTAGCATTTAAAAAACCTATTAAATTCACTGAAAAAAACATAGGTTTCACACCAGTTATAGTTAGGTGGAAATTTTACTCGCATAAAACCATTCAAATTCCCACCTTATAGTTAGTTGGACTCACTATAACTTGCGCGTGCAATGCACTGTTGATGACGTCACATATTACATCACTCATGACATGGTCAGTGACATCACTCATGACATCACTGATGACATCTCAAATGACATCACTGATGACAACATCCTTGTGACAAAGTGGCAGACCTCCTATCAGCATAAAATAACCTTTGACACACACATTCAAAAATAGAAACTAACATTTTCTTAAAAAAGGAGAAACCAATACCAATTACAACAACTATATATATATTTATATTTATATACTGGCGGTCACCAGCAGGTAGTTTTAGTTAGGATCTAGTTTCCATAGGAAAACCATTTGTTGTTGCTAGTAATTTTGGCACAGTTTGACAAATCTTCACAAAATTTTCAAAGCTAGTTTGCCACTAACTTCAGCTGCTGTCCAAAAAGTGTTGGGTTGATTCATCAGGGACCCAGGAAAACCACTCACACACCCATTTACACACTCGTACAGCCACTCACACACCCAATTATAGACCCAGAGAACCACTCATTCATTCACTCACAAACTCACACAGGCACTCACACACCCACTCAGACACTCACACACCCACATACACATGCCGCTAGTGACACACCCACACACAGACCTACACATCCACTTACACACCCACTCACACGCCCACCACATACTCACACAGACTTACACACTCACACAGTCACTCACACACCCATACAGCGACCCAGAAAACCACTCATACACACATTCACACACCCATACAGCTACTCACACATCCACTCACAGACCCACATAGGCACACCATGTACACCCATGTACACCCTTATACAGCCAGTCCCAGATCCACTCACAGGCCCTCACAACCATCCACATGCACTCACACACCCACTCACACACCTATTTACAAACCCACGCAACCATTCACACACCCATAAAACCACTCACAGACCCACAAAACAACTCATGGACCCACACCGCCACTCACACACTCACTCACACACCCATATAGCCAGCCACACAGCCACTCACCGATGCAAAGAGCCACTCACTCACGAAACCTACTCACACACCCATACCACCACTAACACACCCATACAGCCAGGCTTAATCAGACTGAAATAATGACTTTGAAAAGGGTTAGCACTCGACGAGCCATCCAAGGCACCTGAACAGCACTCCAATGCCCAGCATGCTATGCAAAGACTCAAGCGAGGACGGCATGCAAAGTGGGACTAAAAGAGCTATGAATGTCAGATCGTATGCTAAACACATTACCCTATGATTAAGAGCCATGATGCCTCGAAACGCGTCAGGGTGTCTTTAAAAAATTGGCTGTCTGAAACGCTACCTATGCAAATAAAAGTTCAGGTGAACGAATCCCTGTTGGAGTGGCGTCTTCTAAGCACAGGACAATAGGAAAGACGTTTGTACACAGCAGTCCGGCCGTGGGAGGATGCACCGCCCGCGTGAAGAAATAGCGGGTTTGCTGCTGGAATCATGCTGGCGTGATGTGCGACGCAGGGATCTTGTTTTATTAACTGCACAGCGTTTCAGACGGAGGCCCACTGGAGGGCTTAATCAGACTAAAATAATGACTTTGAAAAGGGTTAGCACTCGACGAGCCACCCAAGGCACCTGAACAGCACTACAATGCCCAGCATGCTATACAAAGACTCAAGCGAGGACGGCATGCAAAGTGGGACTAAAAGAGCTATGAATGTCAGATCGTATGCTAACCACATTACCCTATGATTAAGAGGCATGATGCCTCGAAACGCGTCAGGGTGTCTTTAAAAAATTGGCTGTCTGAAACGCTACCTATGCAAATAAAAGTTCAGGTGAATGAATCCCTGTTGGAGTGGCGTCTTCTAAGCACAGGACAACAGGAAAGATGTTTGTACACGGCAGTCCGGCCGTGGGAGGATGCACCGCCCGCGTGAAGAAATAGCGGGTTTGCTGCCGGAATCATGCTGGCGTGATGTGCGACGCAGTGATCTTGTTTTATTAATTGGACAGCGTTTCAGACGGAGGCCCACTGGAGGGCTTAATCAGACTGAAATATTTACTTTGAAAAGGGTTAGCACTCGACGAGCCACCCAAGGCACCTGAAAAGCACTACAAAGCCCAGCATGCTATGCAAAGACTCAAGCGAGGACGGCATGCAAAGTGGGACTAAAAGAGCTATGAATGTCAGATCGTATGCTAACCACATTACCCTATGATTAAGAGGCATGATGCCTCGAAACGCGTCAGGGTGTCTTAAAAAAATTGGCTGTCTGAAACGCTACCTATGCAACTAAAAGTTCAGGTGAACGAATCCCTGTTGGAGTGGCGCCTTCTAATCACAGGACAACAGGAAAGATATATATATATATATATATGTATATATATATATATATATATATATATATATATATATATATATATATATATGTATGTATATATATATATATATATATATATATATATATATATATATTTATATACTGGCGGTCACCAGAAGGTAGTTTTACTTAGGATCTAGCTTCCATAGGAAAACCATTTGTTGTTGCTAGTAATTTTGGCACAGTTTGACAAATCTTCACAAAATTTTCAAAGCTAGTTTGCCACTAACTTCAGCTGCTGTCCAAAAAGTGTTGGGTTGATTCATCAGGGACCCAGGAAAACCACTCACACACCCATTTACACACTCGTACAGCCACTCACACACCCAATTATAGACCCAGAGAACCACTCATTCATTCACTCACAAAGCCACACAGGCACTCACACACCCACTCAGACACTCACACAACCACATACACATGCCGCTAGTGACACACCCACTCACAGACCTACACATCCACTTACACACCCACTCACACACCCACCACATACTCACACAGACTTACACACTCACACAGTCACTCACACACCCATACAGCGACCCAGAAAACCACTCATACACACATTCACACACCCATACAGCTACTCACACATCCACTCACAGACCCACCTAGGCACACCATGTACACCCATGTACACCCTTATACAGCCAGTCCCAGGTCCACTCACAGGCCCTCACAACCATCCACATGCACTCACACACCTATTTACAAACCCACGCAACCATTCACACACCCATAAAACCACTCACAGACCCACAACACCACTCATGGACCCACACCGCCACTCACACACTCACTCACACACCCA
Source organism: Lissotriton helveticus (assembly GCF_964261635.1). Lineage (NCBI taxonomy): Eukaryota > Metazoa > Chordata > Amphibia > Caudata > Salamandridae > Lissotriton > Lissotriton helveticus. Next base: position 1,107,621,483 of record NC_136067.1, read on the forward strand.
TATAGCCAGCCACACAGCCACTCACCGATGTAAAGAGCCACTCACTCACAAAACCCACTCACACACCCATACCACCACTAACACACCCATACAGCCACTCACACACCCACTGACAGACCTACAAAACCACTCCCACACCCACTCACACACCCTCACACAACTCACACACCCACTCACAGACCCACATAGCCACTCACACATGCACTCACACACCCACTCACATACTCACACATCCATGTACAGGCCCACACAACCACTGAATCACCCAAACAACCAAACACACACCGACTTACAGACCCACAAACCACTTATACACCCTCTCACAGACATACAGCCACTCATGCATGTGCCCCTTGAACCACAAAAGTTGCTGCGCCGCATGAGATAGAGGCCTGGGGCCAAAATCAGCCCAAGTGCCCCCTCTCCATTAAATATGGTGCCGAGCCCCGATGGATATAAACCACAGAGCTAAAATCAGTCTGGGGAGGGAGAACGCATGCCACCTGCCCGTGAAATATGTTGCCAAGCCCTGAGGGATGGGGTCCTCGGGTCAAAAGTGGCCCCTGGAGTGGACCTGTGGGTTGGCTACCTTTGGGGGTTAGCCAACACCCCACTACACATGGCTATTGGACATGCGCAGCAGGGGGTTGGCTGCAGGGCCAGGCCACAGGTCAGGTCCAGTAGTCAACCCTTTACCACGCACAGCCAAAGACCATGCGTGGTGTTGGTTGGATTAACATATGGTATTAAATATAACTTTACATTAAAAAACCCTAGAAATGTACTCAAAGGACCAAGGGTTACAGGGACATTATAGTTAGGAAATAGCATGGAAAAAGTAGGAATTCATTGAAAAAAAATCAAAGGCTACCTACAGAAACATTATACTGAGGTTCAATTTTTACACACATAATACTATAGATATTCAGCATTTATAGTTATGTCATTGCAGTGGTGGTTTCTGTGAACGGGCATCGGGGCTCCGCTCCTACACATTTACAGCAATGCTAAATCAGATACCCTTGCAAGTTGTTGCTAGAACTGGGGGCAGTGTCTGCTCCACTCAGCGTCACCACAATGCTGTTGCTTGCTGATCCGATCAATAACACACTCACCGACTAGTGCACAGCCATCACATCATGTGACTCATGGCGGTTTCACTTTGCTTTTGTTGCATTGCCGGGCTGACAATTTCACAGCCCTGAGAGCTGTGATGTCATCAGCTCAGCAAACACTGAGCATCAAGGCACAGTCTCAACCCCCTGATGAAATGGATGTAAAGTTAGCCCCGGACTTTTCAGATGCAAGCCATGTAGCCCTAATCAATCAATCAATCAGAGTACTTGTAAAGTGCGCTACTTACCCGTGAGGGTTTCAAGGCGCTGAAGGGGGCGCTACTGCTCATAGAGCCAGGTTTTGAGGAGTCTTCTGAAGGCGAGTAGGTCTTGGGTCTGCCATAGGTGGGTAGGGAAGGTGTTCCAGGTCTTGGCGGCGAGGTAAGAGAAGGATCTGCCACCGGAGGTTGTGCGTTGGATGCGGGGGACAGCGGCGAGGGCGAGACTGGCGGAGCAGAGCTGGCGGGTAGGGGTGTAGAAGCTGAGTCTGCTGTTTAGGTAGGCTGGTCCTGCGTTGTGGAGGGCCTTGTGTGCGTGGGTGAGGAGTTTGAAGGTGATCCTCTTGTCGACCGGGAGCTAGTGTAGGTCTCTCAGGTGGGGGGAGATGTGGCTACGGCAAGGGACGTTGACGATTAGTCGGGAGGAGGCATTTTGGATGCATTGTAGTCGTCGTAGGTGTTTGGCTGGGATTCCTGCATAGAGTGCGTTGCCGTAGTCCAGTCTGCTGCTGACGAAGGCCTGTGTCACCGCTCTTCTTGTTTTGGTCGGGATTCCCTTGTAGATCCTGCGAAGCATGCAGAGGGTGTTGTAGCAGGAGGAGGAGACGGCGTTGACCTGTTTAGACATGGAGAGGGAGGAGTCGAGGATGAATCCTAGGTTGCATGCATGGTCGGTGGGTGTCGGTGCTGGTCCCAGTGTGGTCGGCCACCAGGAGTCGTCCCAGGCTGAGGGGGTGGGTCCAAGTATGAGTACCTCCGTCTTGTCCGAGTTCAGCTTCAGACGGCTGTTCTTCATCCAGTTGGCGAGGGCCTTCATTCCCTCGTGGAGGTTGGTTTTGGCGGTGTCCGGGTCCTTGGTGAGGGAGAGGATGAGCTGGGTGTTGTCGGCGTAGGAGATGATGTTGAGGTCGTGTTGACAGGCCACTTGTGCGAGGGGGGCCATGCAGACGTTGAACAGCATCGGGCTGAGGAATGAACCCTGGGGGACGCCGCAGATGAAGTCGGTAGAGTCGGATCGGAAGGGCGGGAGGCGAATGCTCTGGGTTCTGCCGGAGAGGAAGGATGTGGTCCAGTCAAGGGCCTTCTCTTGGATTCCGGCTTCTAAGAGGCGTGTCTTTAGAGTGCGATGGCAGACCATGTCGAAGGCGGCTGACATGTCCAGGAGGATGAGGGCTGATGTTTCGCCGTTGTCTAGTTGGCGCCTTATGTCGTCTGTGGCAGCGATGAGGGCGGTCTCGGTGCTGTGGTTACATCTGAACCCGGACTGGGACGGGTCCAGGATGTTTTTGTCTTCCAGGTAGCGGGCCAGTTGCACGTTGACTATTTTCTCAATGACCTTCGCCGGGAACGGGAGCAGGGAGATCGACCGGACGTTCTTGAGGTCCTTGGGGTCCGCCTTGGGCTTCTTGAGGAGGGCGTTGATTTTGGCGTGTTTCCAGCTTTCCGGGAACGTCGCTGTTTCGAAGGAGATGTTGATGACCTTCCGTAGTTGGGGTGTGATGGCAGCATCTGCTTTGTTGAATATGTGGTGTGGGCACGGGTCTGACGGGGATCCTGAGTGGATGGAGTTCATGATCTTGCGTGTCTCGTCGTCGTTGACGTTGGACCAGGAGGACAGGCGGTTGGTGCTGGTGGTGTTCAGAGGGGAGGTGGGGTCTGGCGTAGTCGGGGCGGTCATGGTGTTGAAGCTTTCATGGATGTCAGCGACCTTGCGGTGGAAGAAGACTCCATGTCAATCAGGGAGTGGAGAGCACTGTCACCCCACCCTTTCCCAACTCGTCACAGAGTGGGGTGGGGTGATGAGTTGGGAACGGGTGTGGTAGACTGCCTCCAAACAAGAAGGCAAGAAATCGAGTCTGCACAGACTCGTCTTGTGACGACTGCAACAGACTGCTTCCTGTGCTTGATTTGGAGCAGGACGCCATTTTTGCTCTGGTCCAGCCTCTGTTCAGGTGCATGATTGTATACATGCCGGCAGCTAGCTAGTGCGCTAGACTGAAGGTGTTCAGTGTTCCCTTTTGTACACTGCAGAGCAGTGCAGGACAGGTGAGGTTTGAGTGGCCATGGTGTCGTGACTCGACATTGTGTGTGAAGGAGTCGGCGGGTAGTAAGGTTAAAAAAATACACCTGCTGGGCCCAGGCCCATTTCGTTTGTTGTAATTGTTGGGCCAGCTTCAGTGTCTACTGTATGGGCCAGTTGCAAAGATGCAGAAGAGAACAGGACACATATTGTAAGCAGTGTTTCTTCCAGAAGCTTTCTACCCGTGTTCCTGTGAAAGCTATAGAGGCATCTCCTTACACAAAAACGCTGCTTGCATGCTTAGTGCATGATATGTGCTTGTGTAACATAGTATGGGAAAGGGCTGACTTCGGCCTCTAAATGGAGCTGAGAGGTTGGTCAGTTTTTCCAATGTTATATATGCCAAGCTAACACTACAGATTAACACCCACACAACAGAGATATATTGCTGGTTATTACCAATGTGTCTAAAGCAACATGCATTCATTTTATTAAAAGAAATTGTGTATGCAATTATAAAAAAGGGTCAATCCAAGTGGGGAGATGAGTTGGCCTAACAGCTAGGGAGGTCGACCTAGAATCTAGGGAACTGGGTTCGAGTCTCGGCAATGGCGCTGAACATCCTGAGGTTCTGGGCAAATCACTTAGGGGCATATTACCAAGGGCCTTATCGCCGCTTTAGCGGGAATTTTTCCCGCTAAAGCGGCGATAATTTAATCACCCTATTACCTAGCTGTCGCTAACACCAGTTAGCGACAGCTAATAGGCGATAGCGGGCATTTAGGGGCCCACTTTGCATGTCAGCGATAATTATCGCTAATGACATGCAAAGTAGGCGTGCCAAGATGTCAGTCGCTAACATCGCTATCCCCTATTACCAACTTTTGGAAATAATCGCGCTAAGCGCGATTATCTCCAAAAGCTAACGCCTGCCCAGAGCAGTTCTTAGCAATGTTATCCAATGGTAGGTGGATAACATGGCTAAGAGCATTTGCTCGGTAATGCATGACTATCGCTGACTTTTCAGCGATATTCATGCATTTCGGACGATTTTTATCGCTTAGGAGATAAACCTTGATAATATCAAGGCTCCTAAGCGATAAAAATAGGTGAAGCTTGGCGATATTATTTCGGCCGCTAACCAAGCTTAGCGATAATTATCGCTATAGCTTGGGATTATGCACCTTAATCTCCCCATGCCTAACACAAATGAATGTGTCCTCATGTAATGCAACTGATGCTAATTAAAGAGCTCTGATACTCGATTTGAGTCAAGTTCGCGCTATATAAAACTCTGTAAAAAAAAAGTGTCTTGACAACTGCAAAAAATATCACTGCATTTTCAAGGACTGGATTTAATGGGAAATACGGAATGCTTTATAGTCTCCATTACCTATACAGTGTGTAGCAGCTCAGACAAAGCATGTGTTCATACATAAATTCATCCTGTGAAAGTTTCAGCTGTTCTCAAACACCCCCTCTTTCCTCTGCATTGTCTTGGCAGAGCAGCACCATCCTCCCTTCTCTATTGCCCCTTATTGATTTAAATGTCATTAATGTCGGGGTCAGTGTGCAGGCCGGGTTGGCTGCTGGTGCGAGTGTGCAAAGTGTCATGGAAGGTGAGCCTGGGGTCTGGGCTATGGCCTGAGTTTGGGGATTGGTTGCAATCTGTCTGCTTGAGTTGCGCATCACTCATGGGAGGCGGAGACTTGCCCGGAAACCCTGCCCAACAAATGTGGCAGGAACTGTAATGTATACTAGTGAGCAGGTGTGCAAGAGCACTGGCTTCGGGTATGCAAGGTGTCAAGTTAACATTCTGCATTCCATCATGTGCACACCTTTCTGTAGCATTGACACGCACTGTCGCACAGGATCGCCAGAGCTTGATTGGCTCGCTCTGGAGCCAGCACAGCCAATGGCTGCTGGGCCATAGGGGACTGATTGGTCACAGTGAAGAGGCCCGCGAGATGCCTCACATCACATTGGGGCAGATTTATGATAACTGGCGCATCCCCAGGGATGCGCCAGTCATCCTGCGCCGCTGCTCCGCCACCCATGGTGCGCCGCATTTACAATGCGGCGCACCATGGGGCAAAAACGGCGCAGATGCGTGACGCATCTGTGCCGTAAAGGTGGCGCATTGCTGGAGCTGCGTCGCAAGCGCGACGCAGCTCCAGCAAGGCTCGGGGGTTCCCCATCTCCACAATGCTGCGTCAAGACCTACGCCTGCGTCAAGCAGGCGCAGGGTTTTGGCGCAGCATTGTCCTGAAAGTGACTGAGTGAAATCTTATAGATTTCACTCAGCCACTTTTGCGAGGCGCACCTGCCCCGGAACGCCCCCCCCTGCGCAGGAACGCCTCCTATGGCGCAGGGCTTTACAACGTGACGCATCTCCTAGATGCGTCACGTTGTAAATAGGGCGCATTGTTTGCGCCGCCGTTGCGTCAAATAAAGTGACGCACCGGCGGCGCAAGGCCTTCATAAATCTGCCCCCATTGTTTACAAATTTCCAGCTGCATGTGGCACGCATTTATAGCATTTTCTATAAAAATGGACCATGTTTCTTCAGTGCTAATCTTCTGCTGACACTATAATAAAAGTCCTCTTCGATGCAACTTGCAAATATTCATGCATCAGACCACACTAGTACTGTAAGCAGTTAACTACTAAGGCTACAAATTGTTTTCAGGTGCTCAGCTACAGCAAACAAGGATACAAATAAAGAACTGTTTAGCTTTACTAATCTTACCACCCACACGTCCCCTACGGAAAGAAAGAACCCTACAAAATGCTTTGGTGCTTTCTGAAGCAAGAGCTATGCCACAGGTATAGAAATAAAGAAAATAGACCAAAATAATGTGTGTCAGGAAATAAACAAGACTAGAAAAAAGCTAGCTAAAAAATAATACAATTGTTGAGGTACCAGTTTCCAAGAAAGCAAAGTCTCGACTGGGAACCTCACCTAGAAACTACATGGTTCAAACTGTACATTGACTGACTGGCAGAAATGTCTTTACTCCACTAGAAAACTATGAATGTGACTATGGTTCGAGGAGCCAGGTGCCCTGTGTCGGGTGCCTCTATCGTGTTGGTGACATGCCACTAAATTTAAAATGAGACTCTGAGGGGCATATTATCAAGAACGCACTAGCGGCAGGAAACTGCCGCTAAAACGGCGATAATGGACTTGATAATATGTCCTTGTGAATTGCCATAGCAGCCCAGGTTCTGGTGTTAACCTGGGCTGCTATGAGAATTCACAAGGGCATATTATCAAGCCCATTGTCGCGGTTTTAGCGGCAGTTTCTTGCCGCTAATGCGGCGATAATTTTATTGCAGTTCTTGATAATATGCCCCTAAATTTGTCTATCCTTCTTAAAGTAGTAAACACAAACAATTGAAGAAGGGTCTGAGGGAAATTTAAAGACCTGCCCAGTTCGTATCCCCTAACTGTAATCCTAACAACAAAAGAACCGGGGGTCTATAACGGAGCTTCAAGTACTCCGAGCTGCTGCAAAACTCCTACATAAGTGAGTTAGGCGCTAATAGAGCTACATAAGTCTCTATATCAGAATGTGTGCCAGGACAAACCTGTCGAAGGACCTACTGAGATTGTTGGTAAGACCCGTACAGAGATGTGTTGGATTCCCATCAAATAGGTATGTAGATCAAGTGTTCTCATTTGGTCATCCAAAAATGGGGTGGTATGTCTCTTGATCAATGAGACCCATCCATCGCCCTTACTCAATTGGGTCGCACCATCAATCGCTAAGGTACCCATGAACAAATGATAAAGATGGGATCGAGTGCAGTGCAAAAATCAAAAGATGTGTGAGTTAAAAACAAGGGGTAAAAGGATCAATAGGCGAAAAACTCTAATGTAATTTGTCCTTTCCCTCAAACAAACAAGAACAATGCAGAGGAAGCAGTCTAAACATATAACTGCATTTACAAGGCCAACATGTTTCAGCCGGTAGGGACAAGATCCCATGGCTTTCTTCAGGGCCAGAGTTCTAAGCATTAGCTACTGCATACATAAAGTGAAAGTAACGACAATCTGTAAAGGATATACATAAATAGTCCAAAATCGTGTTCCTCTGTACCAAACGGTGTCTCTTACATCTGAATAGTACAGGGAGCGTACCTCACCTCTCCTGGAACCCAGCTCAGGAAAAAGGGAGGCCCCGCTCTGTCCGGCGTTGTCTCATCGCAGGACCCGAGCTTGGTGGCACACATTCTGATATAGAGACTTATGTAGCTCTATTAGCGCCTAACTCACTTATGTAGGAGTTTTGCAGCAGCTCGGAGTACTTGAAGCTCCGTTATAGACCCCCTATCCTTCTTAAAGTCCATTGCAGGTTGGAGGCTTTTTCTCACATATTTGAGGCATTTCCAGATTTTTAGTTTGGGTCCACCATGATTTACATGACCTTTCATGGAAGGATGGATTCTGGACTCTGACACAATTTTCACTGGTATCAGGTCTGATACATTGGAGTTCAGAATCACAAAGCCTGAGTCACTCCGTCATTGGGTAAAGATACCACAGATCTTGTAGCACCAAATATTAAGGCAGATGCATAAGCAGATGCAAAAGAGGCATTTTATTTAAGTCCTGATTTACCTACTTGCCTTAGCCCTTCTATCTTATGGATTGCTCCGTTGTGAAAATGGCAACATTCATGCTATGTGCAATTCTTTGGGTATTGTGTTTTTCAGAGACTATAAAAGACAACATATACCTGGGCACTAGAGTCATTTATTGACCACCTGTGGGGTTTATTACTTTGTCTCTGCACGCTCTTGTAAAAGGTTTCAGTAGGTGTCTCCCTATGGGATAGCTCTGTGGTTCAAGGCACATTTTTGCAAGAATATTTAGATTGTTAGTTGATCGCATGGGAAAACCATAGGGCTCCAAATCATAAAGCTATTTTTTGGCTTTAAATCAGTGTTGTACTGGCTGTGACTGGGTGGGGGGATTGTCACCTGGCTGCTCCTTGAGCTCTTTAACCACTTGGCCGTGGCGGTAATTCCGCCGCGGCGCTGAGGGGGACGGAACCACTCCGTCACGAGCCACGGGCGCGCTGTGCTTGTGACGGAGTGGTACCGTCACGGCCCCACCCACTAAATTAAACCGCCGCACAGGCGCGGAATCGCGGCAGCGTGGGCGGGGCGGCCGCGCCGTTACAGAACCACTCCGTCACCAGCACAGCGCGTCCGTGGCTGGTGACGGAGTGGTTCCGTCACCAGCACAGAAAGGGTTAAGCAGCCTGTATACGTGGGGCTCACTCCTTGAAACAAGTTAACCCCAAACAGGCCTTTTCGAGAGAGAAAAGAAATCAGTGTTTCATAAGATGTCACCTCTTGTTCCTTGTGTTTCAGCCTGCCTTGCTGAATCAGCACACGGGACGCTGGCTGGTGCACATGTATCATAGGGGTGGGGACAATAATTTAACAGTGGATAAAAGCCATCGCCCTCTACCCTTAACCCAATGCCCCCTTGGGAGAAGAGCTCCAGCCTCAATGTGAAGGTAAAAAAAAACAGGCATTTGCAATGCAATAGGTCTCGCATTTGCGAGAGTTTAAGCTATTGGCACTGTAAATGACAATGCATTATATTTATCTGTATTGATAATTAACACATAAATAAAAGGCATTGTCATTTACAATGCCAATAGCTCAAACTCTTGTAAATGCGAGACACATTTCATGTGAAAGAAGCGGCCGCCATTGTCCCGGGCTGCTTGGAAAGTGTACGCGCGCCTTATACCTGCCTCTTTCTTCTGTTGGATTCGCCTTGCTGATTTTACACTGACGCAAAGACACATTCGCACTAAAATCTAGCGCTAAACGACAGACCTGTATTTTGCGGAATTTTCTAAAATGTTGTGTACTTACTCCAAATAATAGTACGCAAACTTCAACACACCCCTATCAATAGTTAACGTAGTTCTTAGGCGATGTTGCTTGCAGGCATGGCCTATGATGTATTAGTTGAATGTATGATGTTTCTTCTTTTTATATTTTATTATTTCATGTTAAATGCTTTACAAAATCTCCAGAAACTGATTATATTAAAAAAGATAACCTAGTTATTATACAAGAAGAAAATGCCACATATAGACATGCACACCCACGTCAACATTAATGAGAATATAGAGGCAACGAAGCTTCTTGAAATGGTCTAGAAAAACAATATTTTGTAGAAGTATTAAAAAGACCGCTGAGTGTTGAAAACTGTTTTTGTTCAGGATAGCTTTAGCAAATGCGCTGTTTGCTCACTTGTTTAAGCACACTGATATCTGGCCCATGTCGCCGTCCAAACAGCTTCCTCAAACATTGGGGGGTGGGGGGGAGGTCGGCATTTGGAAGAAGTCAGTGTCCTATTCACATTGTCCCTAGGCTGCTCTACTCCTCCATCATTGGTCAATGCTCGAAGGGAAATATTCGGGTTAGCAGGCAGACGTCAGGAGTAACAAGTACTTTTAGACTGCCCACACGTGACTTAAGTATAACCACAGAATGGTGCATAGCTATGAAAACGGAGTAGGTGTTGCTCGTTTTCATTATCTCCTCTCTGTGTCGCAGCGTGTAAACATAAGCATTTAGAATGCAACAGGTCTGGCTTTTGCAAGAATTTAAGCTATTGGCATTGTTAATGACAATGCTTTTTATTTATTTTTTAAAAACCAAAACATAAATAAAAGGCATTGTCGTTTACAGTGGCAATACAGTGCCAATAGCTCAAACATGCGTAAATGCGAGACCTATTGCAGAGGTTGATGCTGGACTCTCCAGCTCTACCCCTGGATGTACCAAGGAGCAGAGTCAACGATGCCGGAAGCACTAACACAGCCCGTAGTGCTACAGATTCGCCTCGGAGGCTGCGGCCCCCAGGATAGCACCGCTGCACTTTGGCATGCTCAGTCACTCCCATTGTTGTGCTATGAAATAAGTCAAAATGCCGTCAGCTAAATATGCAATGCTTTAGCAAAAAAAAAAAAAAAATGCCATCAGCTAAACACAGAATCACATTAAGCGTGGCCCTTCAACAAACAAGAATTGTTATCATTGCTGTGCCGGGCTCTTCGAAACATGTAGCTCAACAAACAAGCATTGTTAGCATCATGCTCTTCAGCATCAGAGAAATGGGTGCCCGGGAAAGCAAAAAACAAGTGCGCAGGAAGGAACATTTATTGAACAAGCGTACTTCCATTGTACTTTACCAGTGCTCCTCAGCCTGAAAAGGAAGTGAGTTATCGCCTGCAGGAACGAAACAGGAGGCAGCAAAGAAGAGCAACGCTGGAGTGCACAAATGGTAAGTAGTAGGCAGGAATACAATCCTTCTATTGATTACACCAGGTCTTGCAGACAGAGCATGCGCGCTGTAGGCTACAGCTGCCGGGTTCAGTCCATTCGGTTTGTTGTAATTGGGCCCTTTTAGGGTCAAGAATAGATTAAAATTATGTTTGACCACACGATCATATTCAATTCTTTTTCGTGTGCGTTGGCATTGCGATATGACTCTGTATGAGTGTGGCTGTTTGTTAGGTGCATTTCACAATGGATAAAGAACACTTCACAGCACGCACCTTCTCCTGGGCTGAAGGCTGCAGACAGCAATAACTGTATTTACATGTGAGAGCGAGTTCTCCTGTTTCATAGTGAAGGTGTTTCACAATAATAATGGTAAGATAACTCTGGAGGTTAGCCTATTCGCTGGGGAGATCTGTGCTTTGTCTCAAATCTAGTTTGGAATCAAAGTAGCATAGGTGTTAATGTCTCCTGTAAAGCACATCATGTAACATGCATATGACAGATATTTTTATTTTAGGTAGATAGGTAGATAGGGAAGTGGGTTACTGACTTTAAAACAAAGATTATTTGCTACTTGCAGTTTATAGATTGTACTCCATGTAATATAGTACAGTGAGCTATGAAGAACATGTGACTCCCACACCTTGTAACTTTCAGTGCCTGATGTAACACATCCTGTACATTGATTTTCACATTTGTATGAGGTATTGTCCCTATATAATGTGTAAGAGTGATGTAAATTGATGCTGCTTGTGCTCCCCCTGAAGCCATAACTGCCCCTCCTATGCATCCAAGCATCCCATCTCAATGTGACGTCGCCTTTCACCCCACCCCACGAGAAGAGCACAAAATCTGAGCTGTAGGCACTGCAAAGTCCTCAAGCTCTTGTTTTACTTTCTTTGGTCTAGGTTAACCCTTTGTCCCAGATTTCCGGTACAGTTCCAGGGGTTACTCTCTTGTCCTGGACTGCCCTGTTCCCCTAAAAGGGTTGCATTTGTCTGCTTTAGAGGACTTAAAGAGGTGGGGTGTTTCAGAACTGTCCCCAAAAACTAGGCATTGCCAGCCTGCAGAACATGGATGCACGCAGTGCATCTGTGACCTCAGCTAGTCCTTAGCCTTCCTCCAGCTTCTGACTGGATGCAGGTGAGGGCTGGTGTTTGGTAACGTCAAGGAAAGCTATTGGGACAAAGGGCCTCATTATAATGGCAGTGGGACCGCCACCATCAGGCCGTCGGTCCCACCGCCATCGGACCGTGGAGGTTCGCCCTCTGCATTACAATAGCAGGCGGATGGTTGGCGGTCGGAGAGACCGACTACCACGCATCCGTCGGTGCGACAGAGGTATTGCAATCCCTAGAAAAGTGGCAGTGCTGGCTCAGGCACCGCCACAGGGATTACATTGTCCCTTTCCACGTGCCGTTTTTTTGGTGGTTAACACGCCATGAAAAGGCAGACAGAAAGGTACTTAGGGGTCCCTAGTGGCCCCTCCTTCTCCCCTGGATCTCCAATATGGGTGCTGGGGGCAACTATGGTACCCCCCTATATATCCCTGCACTATGTGGCAGGCACCACATGGTGGCTGCCACATCCTACACGGATATGCAAATTGTGTTTATTTTGTACTGCGGCGTGCGTGGCAGCCTGCAGCACATGCTGCAATACAAAACATACACATTGCGACCGTATGTTGGGACATCTGACAGCTAGTCAGGCAGTTCCATTCCCAAAAGGATGTCAGTCCGATAAAAGTCTGACAGCCATCATAATCAGGCCGAAAGTCACAAGTTCCGACCGATAGTGATGGAGTGTGGGTCGGCTACAGGGACCCACATGCGCCCACTGAGCACTGTACCTTAAATCCTGGTGCATGGTCTGTGTGGCGTTGCTTTGCATCATTATTACTTACATTTCCTTGAAATTGCTGAAAAATGCTGAATTAAGAGCTTTCAACATGTTTAAGCTGTTCAGTGGTTTCTGTTGTGTATCCAACAGACCCTAGTCTCAAAGCTTACGTCATATTTTATTTACCCTGCAGGCACCGGGGAGGAAGTAAGCAGATACTTAAGTGACAGGCAGAAGAGTTGAAACCAGCAGAAAGGTTTTCCATGGAAACCAGAGGAAATCAGCAGATAGTTTGACAGGCAACAGGGAGGAAGTCAGCAGATAGTTTATCAACAGTAACAAGAGAGGAAATCAGCAGGAAGGTTGTCTCCAAGTTCCAGAGGAACTTGGCAGATAGTTCATCAGGAGGCATCATTTACGAAATCAGCAGAAAATTCATAATTAATCGCTAAAAACGAACTTGAAGTACAGTCGCAAGTCCATATCACAGGTGATAGACAAATAACAACTAACTAGCAGTGGCGGTCGGCAGTAGGTGTTTCTGTAGGGCGGTGACGTGGGCAGGGGGAGGGTCAGGTTGGGGGGTAGTAATGTATGGATTACATAGTTTTACAGGTAAGTAAACATTTAAATAAATAAAACAAATTTCGTTGCGCGCACTGCATCACATTTGGTGATGCAGTGAGCGCAACGAAATTCGTTTCATTTATTTAAATGTTTACTTACCTGTAAAACTCTGTAATCCATACATTACTACCACCCACCCTGCCCCTCCCCCTGCCCACGTCACCGCCCTACAGAAACACCTACTGCCGACCGCTACTGCTAACTAGTGCTACTTGTGTGTACTCAATGACATTTCTTGTTAGTACAGCTATGGTATTTAAAAAAATATAATAGAGTTTCCTATTTGGTGAAAAATCTATAATCTAGTTTAGGCTTTCTTTATCCTGTTCATTTTATTGTTTGCCAAAATGGACAAAGTTGACAGTTTACTCACAAAACCATTTTTGGAAATGACACATGAAGATAAACTTCGGGTGAAAGCACTAGGACCGGTTACACCTGAAATAAACATTGAACAGTCTACAAAAGACTGAGTGAAGGGGTATACATGCAGGTTTACATGAACATGGTTTGGTAAAATGGAGTGGCTTACTACTAGGTCTTCTAAGAATGATTTGTTTTGGTTTCACTGCTTGCTCTTCTGGGATGAAGTTAGCTGGACTGGAATAGGAGTAACTGACCTAAAACATCTGGCAGAAAAAATAAAGAGACATGATTCCAGTAAATTCCACTTGACCAATGTATTAAAGTTATCTTTGTTTGGAAAATCAAATGTTGCACTGCAGTTAAATGAATCCTACCGCAAGGGAGTAATCGAACATAATGAGCAGGTTGATAAGAAGCGTTATATACTATCAAAGTTGACTTAACTGTGTGAAATTTTGTGGAACGTTTAAATTGGCATTGCGGGCCATAATGAAATGGAAGACTCACTAAATCCAGGTGTCCTCAGAGAGCTAGTTGATTTTGTGTCCAGTATAGACAGTGTAATGGAAGCACACTTGAAAAGTGCAACTGTGTTTAAAGGTACTTCTAAGACAATCTAGAATGAGTTGCTTGACTGCATGCTGCAGGTAACAGGAGAAAATATTGTCAGCAATTAAGAAGCTCTATTCACCTGGCTATCCAGGCCGATAATACAACTGATGTCTCTACCAAGACGCAGTCAGTACTTGTTTTCCGCTACATTTATGGCAATTCCAATGTAGTGGAAAGAGTTTATTGCTTTTTGTATCTGTAGATACAAGTTCAGCAGCTATTCTTAATTAACGTAACCATATTTTCCCAGAGCAGGGTGATAAAGAGAAGTTATTAGCTCAGAGCTATGATGGTGCCAATGTCATGCAAGGTGCCTCGGTGGGGTTTACAAAAATCAGAGATAGATACCCAAATGCACATTATGTCCACTGCTATGCCCACCAACCAAATCTAATCATGGAAAATGCTGCATTAAAACTATCCAGAGTCGGGGCGTGGCTTGCCGGGCGATGATGGCGGTCGCAGCGTTGTAGAGCTCCCGCCTGCCCTGACACAATCCTACCATTTATCCTGACCCCCGAGCCCGCTACCTGCCCTACCTGAGTGGCGATTGTCCCTGGCAGCATCTGGACCTGTCCGGTGAGGCGCGCTGTCCCCCCGGCTGCTCTGGTGAGCCGACATCGGATGTGGAGTGGTGCGGCCTGGGGCCGGCAGGCGGAGCCGGGACCTCAATTTTCGAGGCATCGGCTGGCGGCCGCTGGTCGGACCGGTGGGAAGCCTTCCTGATTGGTGCCTGCGACACCGGAGGTGAAAGGAGCTGCGGCGGTGACCAGTGGAGCGGACTCCCACGCCGGGGTGGCCCCTGGAAGCTCCGGTACCACTGCGGCCTATGCTGACCCCGAGAAGCCGGGGCCTCGATTTTGGAGACGCTGAGCTGACCCGCGCCTGGGAGGTGGTGAGTCGGCGCTGGGTGCCCCTGGGGTTGGTGGACCGAGCTCTTGCCACAGGACGCCATTCGTCGTGAGGAGGGGGTGCCACGGGAGACCCCCCGTGACTGCGGCCCATCTGCGTTGTGGGTTGGCCCCCCTTTTGGTGGCGTGGGTCCGGAGGTACAATTCCCTTGCCTGGGACTGAGGCTGCCTGGTTCCCGGGGACGTGACGGAGGGCTCCCCGGACTGCCTTTGCTGTGACGACTGGGGGACCTGGCCCCCGGGGACACTGGAGTGGTGCTGTGCTCTGCTGGGCCTCTGGACGCCGGGACCTTGAGGTTGGCGGTCCCCGCCTGGCGCAACCGTCTTTGGCTATCTGTCGGGGGAGCCGACGCTGTGGTCAGTGGCGCGTGGGGTCGAGGGCCCCTCTGCGACTGGACTGTTACGGATCCTGCGGCTGTGCTGGCTGGGCAGTGGATCGGTGGCAGGCAGTGTCCAGTGCAACCTATCCCCGCCAGCCTGGGGATCGCGCCTGCTGCCCAGGAGTGGACTGTGGCCTGATCCGACTGCGACACGCAGAGAACTGTGAGTGCCCCCTGATTTGGTGTGTCCACCTGCGGTGTGCAGCTAAGCCCCCGAGTGCATTCTACGTCTACTTTACTGCGGGTGCGGAGGGGTTCGCCCGACTTCCCCTGATCATGACAAGAGGTGGGGGCGGCGCTGGACCCAACAAGCAAGGTCCAATCGACAAGTTTACCGGACCCAGCGGGGGGTCAGGAGCCTCGGGTGGCAGCCAGAACGCGGGACCTGACAACGCGGCCCTGATGGCGGCCATCACGCAATCCAGGGACTCACTGGACGCCAAGATCGGGGCCGTTGGGGCTGATGTCATGCTTCTGCGCCAGGACCTTCGAAACGCGGTTGCTCGCATCACGGAGGCTGAAACCAGGATCACGGGAGTGGAAGATGATGTTGGTGCCCTAAAGAAGAAAGTGGCGGAGATGGACAAGATTCAGAGGGGTTTGGCACTCCGAGTTGAGGATGCAGAAGGGCGAGCGCGCAGGAATAATCTACGCTTCATTGGCTTTCCGGAGGATTGCGAGAAGGGGCCCATAGATGCGTTCTTGACGCGTTGGCTAGAAGGTTGGCTCCCCCCAGATGTCCTCTCGAGCTGTTTTGTGATGGAACGGGCCCACAGAGCCCTGATGCAGAAACCGCCTGTGGGAGAACGACCGCGCCCAATCATCGCAAAAATCCTCAACTTTCACGATAGGGATACCATACTTCGAGAAGCAAGGGCCACGGACGCGTTGCTGTTCGATAATCATAAGATCATGATTTTCCCGGACTATACCAGACAAGTGCAGCAGCAGCGTCGCTCCTTCCAAGATGCGAAAGCCAAGCTCCGGGGTTTGAAGATTCCTTATTCACTGCTCTACCCGGCCCGTCTACGCGTCGTATTCCAGTCCAAGACTCACTTTTTCGATACTCCAGAGGCAGTGTATGGTTGGACGGATGAGACTATCCGGCTCCGGCCGAACGCCCAACCGGGCCTGAACCCAGGGCCATCACGTGGATCGTCGCAGGAGAGGAGTGACTCCTCCACTAGGGGTAAAAGACGCGGGAAATCTCGGTCGCGGAGACGCTCCCATTCCGGGAGCGCCCCGCGGGATGGTGTACAGTCCGACACTGATCAGTCCGGGAAAGGGCTTTGATGATCATGAGACCTCCATTTCCTAAGTCAGTTCTCTTTTCATCAGTGGACTATCCGAGAGGCCCGGAGCAACTGCCGCGATGGCCGAGGAACTAACGCCAGGGGTGGTGAGACCCAGACATTGGTTTGTCTCAGGTGGGGCGCTGTTGGTGAGGCCTGATTGCCTCGCCCTGACCGTGTTACAGGTCACTAGTGGTTCATTGGGGCTCGGGGTGTTGACATATGGGCAGCCTTGTCCTCTCACGTTGGGAGGCGGCCCGAAGGGTAGTTCCCGTTAGTTTGGGGGGTGTAGTGGGATCCATTGGTATGGGTGGTTTTGGGCACTATGTTTTGGGCCCGAAGCTCCCCATGCCGCGACAGGTACTTCAAGGTTTCATGAGGTATAGGGGTGGGGGGAGGCGGAGTATTGGGTGTTGGGTGGTTTGTGGGGTTGTGTCAGTTGGGGGAGCTGGGAGGGCTGGGGGGGTGTTGGATGGGATGCACGTGTTTTTGGCTACAGTGATTTGCATGCTACAGGGTGCCTGGGCCGGGTCCTGGGGCTTTCTGAGACTTTTTCGTCAGGACAATGGCTGATCCCGCACAATTGACACCTACTAGTGGATCTATGAGAATTTTAAGCTGGAATGTGAGGGGGATGTTGGACAAAATTAAGCGTGGGGCAGTGTTGCGCTGGGGCAAGAGAGACTCAGCTGATGTCATGCTATTGCAGGAGACACATATGTTGGGAACAAAGGTGCTAAGCTTACAGCGCTTTGGCTACACTCAAGTGTTTCATGCGGGATTTTCTAGAGGTTCGAGAGGGGTGGCCATCCTTATACACAGGAGACTGTCCTATACCCACGAGCGTCATTGGCTGGATCCCCAGGGTCGATATGTCTTTGTCAAAGGGGTGATAGGCGCGGAGCCGGTGGTGTTTGGCTGTGTGTATGCCCCTCCTCCTCTACAATGGTCCCTGGCTGAGCGCCTCTTTGCGTTGTGGGCTGAGATTCCGGACTCTTTGGCTGTGATAGGTGGTGACTGGAACGATGTGGTAGATGTGTGCCTGGATCGGCGAAGGCTGCAGGAAACTGCGGTGGCCACCTCCCCTACTCGCTTGAAGGCGATGGTTGATGGGCTGGGCTGGGTGGATGTCTGGAGGCATTTGCATGCCAGGTCGCGTGAGTACACATATGTCTCTGCTGTGCATGGCTCCTTCTCCCGACTAGACTGTGTGTTTGTGCCGGGGGCCTTTCTTGACAGAGTGAAGCAGGCCGTGATTCAGCCTCGTGGGCTGTCGGACCACTCCCCAGTCGTAGTACAGATCACGCTGCACAGGTCGCCCCAGCCGTTTCGGTGGCGGATGTCCTCGTGGCATCTCCAGCAACCAGACTATACTACTCACATGCGCGGAGCGATTGCCCACTACTGGCACGAGAACCTGACTGAGGAGATTGATGGGGTGATGGTCTGGGAGGCCATGAAGCCCACGTTGCGAGGCGTCGACATAGCTTGGTGTGCTGCAGCCCGTCGACGTCGTCGTGAGGCTATAGTGGCGGCGTCAGATAGAGTAGGGGTGTTGGAAGCTCGGTGTCGGACTGACGGTAATGGGGTAGCTCTCAGGCTGCTCCTGCAAGCGCAGCAATCTTACGCCTCAGTTTTACTTGACGAGGCGCGACTGGCCTGGCTGGCTACGAGGAGCAGGGTCTACCAATGGGGCGACAAATCTTGCACCATGCTCCATAGATTGTGCCAACAAACACTGCAGCCGGTTACTGTGCCGGGCCTCGTGGACGAAGACGGGTTGGCCATGACGGATCCGGCTGCCATTGCGGCGAGCTTCGCTCGCTATTATGCGATACAATATGCCCCTCGGGACAGTCTCCCGCCGGAGGCTATTGACAAGTTCATCGCTGACCTTCCCCCTCGCGCAATTACAGACGAAGCCAAGACCGCCCTTGATCTCCCCTTGACGGCGGAGGAACTAGGCGATGCATTGGGTCAACTCAACACTGGCAAGGCGCCCGGACCGAGTGGATTTCCCAGCGAATTTTATAAGAAATTCCACTTGCAGCTGGGGCCGCATTATAGGCGGGCACTAGAGGCAGCGCGGGAATGTGGTAGCCTGCCGATTGACTGGCGTCAGGCAGAAATTGTGGTTTTTCAGAAACCAGGCAGACCACCCGACAGACACGAGTCATATCGTCCCATATCCTTGATCAACTTTGAGGCCAAATTGTTGGCCAAGGCGTTGGCGAACCGCCTCCTCCCGTATATGGCGGATTTAGTCCACCCGGATCAAGCGGGCTTTATGCCCGGTAGGGCGACGCGTCACAATATCAGGCGCGCGCAGGTGGCCGTCGATGCGATGGGAGCGACGGGAGAACAAGCGGCGCTTCTACTAGCGGACATCGATAGGGCATTCGATTCAGTCAGTTGGACTTATCTCTTCGCTCTTTTGCCGCGACTCAACCTCGGTCCAATTTTTGTCTCGTATGTCCGGCTTCTATACACAGACATCACCGCCTCGGTGCGTGTTTCGGGGGCTGTGTCGGAGAAGTTCCCAGTTGCCAGGGGGACTCGCCAGGGGTGCCCCCTCTCCCCGTACCTTTTTGCCTTGGTCATGGAACCTTTGGCCGCGTGGGTGCGCATTGATGCACAACTTCGGGGCTTTGTGTGGGGAGCTGGACTCTCGGACAGGATTGCGTTATACGCAGACGATGTCCTCTTCTTTCTGACAGACCTTCACCGTTCTGGCCCGCGGATCCTAGACATAATGCGTATTTTTGGTGAAGTGTCGGGACTCTTCCTTAACCCGCGTAAATCGACTTTATGGGTGCTGGGCGGGAGATCGGAGGTGTTCCCCTGGGCCTCGGCCTTGCAAGTCGCGGTTGGTGGTCTAAAATACCTGGGAGTTTTCCTGTCTGAATCTGCCGCGGTTGCATGGGAGCGCAATGTGTTGCCGGTGTGGGACAGAGTTCAGTCGGACGTCAAGACCTGGTCTCGCATGCCCCTTAACATCTATGGCAGGTCAGCGATTTTTAAGATGGTCGCCCTCCCTAGACTCCTTTACCAGCTTCAGAACTTCCCATATAGGGTTGACCCACAATGGTTCCGTCGCGTGAATTCGGTACTGGGACGTTTCCTGTGGGCAGGGGGTGCCTCCAGAGTGGCACTGCGGACTTGTTTCCTGTCCACGTACTGTGGCGGTCTCGCTACATCAGACATACTATCCTACTACCAAGCCTCTCATCTGCTGGTTCTGAATGAGTGGTGGTACGGTGGGCGTGATGACCCGGCATACGCCCTGGAACGCTTTCTTATGGGGGATGCCACGCTCCACACGCTGTTATACTCGGCCAGCCGGCGGCGGAAGCTGCCGCAGGCTACTCAGGTGGTTTTCATGCTTTGGAGACAGGTGCTACGTCGTATGGGCTGGTGGGGTCGCCTAACAGCGGAAACGCCACTCTGGAACAATGGCCGGCTCCCTGCACTTGCCTCACTGTCGGGGTTTAGTGGATGGGACTCTATTGGGATCTCGACGCTAGGCCATGTCCTTACTGGGACTACTCTTAAAACCTTTCAAGCCCTTAGCGCCGAATTCGACATGCCCAAGACCCAATTTTTTAAATACTTACAACTGCGTCACGCTCTCGCGCCGAGTCTAGTGGGGTTAGACCAACTCCCAGAATTTAGCCCCGTTGAAGCCAAGCTCTTCATGGGGGATCTGGGGGATAAAAAAGTCTCCAAAATTTATCAAACCTTAATTACTCACTGCTCCTCTTCCCTCTTGTCGTTGAAGGCCTCCTGGGAAGTAGATGTTGGCCCCTTGGATGAGGATGATTGGAGGGAGGCACTGGAGTCCCCCCGTGGGGCAGCCATCGCTGTGAGACTCCGATTTATACAGTTCAAGTACCTGCATCGGGCCTATTACACCAGAGAGAGACTGTGGAAGGCTGGCCTCATTGCCACCCCTGTATGCCTGCGTTGTGGGACGGAGAGCGGTACGCTGCTGCATACTGTGTGGTCGTGTGTGGGTCTGACTCGATTCTGGAGTGGGGTTTGGTCTTGCTTGTCAGAGGTGCTGCACTGGGACCTTCCTCGCACGCCCAGACTAGGTCTTTTACATATCATGGATCAAGTAGGGGGTAACATCTATAAGCGTCACCTCCTTCTGTTGGGCCTGACGGTCGCCAAACGGGATTTGGCAAAGGCGTGGAAGAGTGACCGCGCCCCCCCACTCAGCGCATGGAGGGCGGGACTAGATTTTCTTATGGGACTGGAATTGCCTGTGTTTGAGGCCAAGGGCTGCCCCCGCAAACATTACAAGATCTGGAAGCAGTGGGCAGAATACAGAGACTTGCCATTGGATCCTCCCGTTGACCTGGATGATGGACTGCCTACCGGCAGTGACCTCGGGGCCTAGGTGGCTCCAGGACGCCTATTGTGCTTTACACTATATGCTGCAGCTGATGGTGATCACGTGCACTGGGTTAGGGTGGGATAAGGGGTGGGTAGTCGGGGTTTTTTTTTTTTTTTTTTTTTTTTTCTTTTTGGGGTTGTTGGCTGGGGGCGGGATGGTGGGTGGGGGGTTAGTTGAATGTCTAGGCTGTTCATGCATTCTATTATGTGTTTTCCACTGGCAGTGTCCTCCTGGCTATGGAGTACTGTATGTATGATTTGCCTGAAACCCTTAATAAACACAGTTGTGAAAAAAAAAAAAAACTATCCAGAGTCAGAATTTTCTTTAAAGAGTTGGGTGGCATTACTCCTTTTATTCCTGTTCTTCAAAACGGACTGAAGTTCTTGAACAGTTAGTGGCAAGAAGAATACCAAAAGGGTCTGCAACTTACTGGAACTTCTACTTTTGAGCTATCAATATAATTCACGAACACAGACATGACCTTGTAGAATGCATGAAATCTATTACAAAAAGAGTACCTTTGATTCCACTTCTGTATTTGAAGCGAAGGGCTTTACCAGAACTTTGTAAGACAGGGAATTTCTTTTTATCTTTTTTTGTTCCACTGCATAATGCCTCATGTCAATATTTTATACAATCAGTTGCAAAAGCGAGATCTTGATACTGTACTGGTACAAAGGAACACTTCAGGCTTTGTGATAAGCATCAACAAGGTACGGAATCCATTGACAATTTGGACTTTAAATTGCTACATGATTCTTCTCAATTTACAAACCTCAAACTGCAGATAAGTACCTTGATACAGGATGAAAAAGAAGTATGATATATTATTTTGGTGCCTGCCAGAGAGCACTTTGCATCTCTTCAGTGAAACATTACTGCATTGTGACCTGTTTTAAAAACATGGCAAAGGTTTTCCTAGTGCAGCTCTCAATGAAACAGTGGAAGCATATTCGATGCTGACAAGTCTAGATTGTGTATAGAACTATCAACCTTGTATGGAAGACAGCACTTTCATCAGGCTACAGGCAGTGTCATGACTTTATATGTATATTTTATGTAAAAACAACTTACAGAGATCTTTTCTGAGACACTTACGTTTTTGGGAATTGTCATTACCACACCCATTACAACATCGGAAGCTGAAAGATGTTTTTCCACACTGAAGAGGATAAAAATAATTAAGAAACACAATGTAATAAGCCTGACTAAATGCATTGGCCATGCTGCCATTGGAAAAAGAATTAATAAATCAGATTCCAGATTTCAACAAAATAACTATTAAAATGTTTGCTCACATTAAAGAACAGCGTACAAACTTTCTGTATAAATAGAAACCATGGAGTTGTGAATCATTGGTTCTACTGAATATAGTTTTAGTTTACTTTGTATTGTAAGTAACTTTAAAGAATTCTGTAGGCATCTTGTATGAAAGTAAGTGAACCATGTGTTCAATGTAAGTTACAGTATCTTGCATCACCTGAGAGGAATTCAGACTTACTTATCCTTACAAATCCACATAAGCTTGGTGTTGTTTCAGGGTATTAGTTAATGCACCTCCCTCTGTACCTTTTTTCAACGTTTCCTAGCAAATATGGTCCAGTTTATTAAATACCCTTCACTCTGGCAAGCTTTTGGACTAACTTACAAACTACAGCCTAGTAGACTGTGACCATTTACCTTCCATGACATGGTGCATACTGGGCAACAATCAGTCTTGGAAGAAACTATAGGATATGTATTGGTCTCATCTTTCCTGATAGTCTTGTTTTGCAAACTTTAGCTGTACATCAATGTCCTTTAAGAGAAGGGATTTTCTTCTGTTTGATGAAGCTGTAGTTCACTCTTTTTACTATATCTATGATTATTAAATTCATATGGACTGATACTGAATGGATTTGTTATTAATATTACTTACATTATAATGATGGACTTCCTTTCTGAAAGGATATGGCTTAATATTCTTATCCGCCCAAGAGCAGACTAGCTTATTTCATACCATTGCATATCTTTAGATCTACAAATGACATGCTACTTGAAACTTGAATACTTTACACAAAAATAAAAAAGTTCAAACAATTACATAAAGGTGGCAGCACTTCATGTTGATCAAGTGCGTCTGTTTAGCAGAATCTGATTAAAATAACAATCTGCAGTGTTGCAAAAGCTATAAGGGTGCACTTACATTTTCATGCAAGCAGTCTGAATGTTGGCTCATTTAGGATTGATAAATAATAACATAACAATGTTTGTTTGGATGTTGGCACATGTAAAAGTATCTAATAGTAAGATTTTGTGATGGCTCCTTGGGTGTCATATAATACAAATGTGTAACCCCATACAACTTTGAGAATGTTATGTTTCTTCTTTGCACCAATACACATTTCATTTTAATATTTATATAGGTTTTCTAAAATACTTGTTAACCAGGGTCCTTATCAGAGATGTACAAAGTATTTAACGTTAAAGAATATAAATTACGTTTTTTAACTATTAAAACTTCCCTACAGAAAGATGTTGGTCATCTATCTATAAAAAGGGTTTTTAAAAGAATTTAGACACACTTGGATGTTTAAATGTAAATATATATATAAAGTATTCTACATTACTCGTTGTCCAACTGGCTTTGGGGTGATGGATACTTACTTTTAGTTTTTTTACTGTTAAGCTACCCTGCTCAAAGTTTGGTTGACTTTCTATAAGATGGATTGACTATTTGTTTTCTTTTTTTCTTCAAATTAATATCTCTTGTATCTGTAGCCAATTATATCATATGAAGATTTCTTTCACCTCCAAATGATTCCGATAGAAAACAGACATGCACTAAAGGTAGGAAAAAAAATGATGTGTTGCATGTACATATTTTATCTCTGCAAGTTTTTATGTGTTTTTAGTTTATGCAAGTTGCTTTTATGCATGATATAGAGTTTCAATATGTGAGCACTAACCAATATATTATTCTATGGAATAAGAAAGCATTTGACTCTGTTGGACCATCCTGAATGCTATTTTATCTCTTGCATGCACTGGCTCAGTAGACAGCTCCAACCTATTTATACAACAGCAACATCATTAAAATTGTGATGATAAGCCCCTACCCATCCGATTATTCTCAATATATCAGCCTGACGAACTCACATGGATGTAAGAGAACTAATTTTAACAAACATGTTGTGAGTGAGATACCAACGCCAAAACCTCTTGACTTCTGCACACTTCTCTAAAGAAGGAGATTAGGCTTCTCTAACAAGCCAGGCCTGTGTTCTCTTTACTTTAGAATATTGGGATGAAAAATGCACCTTTTTTTTGGGGGGGGGCGTGGCTGACCACCAAAAGAAATGGCTGCTTTCTAAAGCAGCTCCGAGACCCAACTCTTTTCCATGTAAATATCCGTACAAGTCCACAGCCCTGACCTGTGAGCCCAGGACAAGTGACAGTAGCGCTTCTGCAGAAGGGGACCCTCCTCTAAAAGTTAATAAGGTCAGGGAGAAAAGGGGACAACCACAGAAACAAACTAGTATATGAACCTCCCACTCGACCTCTATTGCTTTATCACATGGGCTAAATCTACTCCAATTGGGCTATACAAAAATATATTTTTAGACACTATGTATTTTACATCAACGTTTTATTTCAAATATATTGTTATTATTTTCTCATGATAATTATACTTATTTATTTTATTTCATCAACAAGTGAAAAAGGATTTTCTAAAAAACATACATACTATTACAAGATATTTTTTCTTATTTTTTTTGCACATGTCATTATGTACAATAAATACTATATCACTTTATGCAGACATATTAGGGCCGATTCACAGAATTAACTTAAGACAAAATCCTAAACTTACTACTTTTGGTATTCACAGAATGGATTTATGACTACTAACTTTACATCCGCACTCGGGCCGGAAATTCCGGCCCGGAGGCGGAGCTTCTGGCTTACAGGCAGAGCTTGCGTCCCTGAGGCAGAGCTTGCGTCCCGAAGGCGGAGCTTGCGTCCCAGAGGCGGAGCTTCGGCTTGGAGGCGGACCTTTAAGCTCGGAATTGGGGATTTAGCCATGGCTGAAATCTCCACCTCTGGGCCAGAAGCTCCGCCTCCAAGCCAGAAGCTCCGGCCCTGGGCCCGAATTTCCAGCCCGAGTTAGTAGTCGTAAATCCATTCTGTGAATACCAAAAGTAGTAAGTGCATTCTGTGAATACCAAAAGTAGTAAGTTTAGGATTTTGTCTTAAGTTAGTTCTGTGAATCTGGCCCGTTGTGACCAGCAGTGACCCCCTATCTACATAGTAACAATTTTGAAAAGTTCTCAGTTTAATTTACATTCACACTCAACCACACCATTCACACTAACAGTCAACCCTTAAACACATACACAATCAAGTCAAAAGGGAACGAAGATGCTTTCGGTCTCCATGACCGTGTCGTAGGCTGAGGGCATACAACGTGGTCGACTCGCTTTTCGGTGGAATAAACCTTATGCTCACCACCTTCTTCAGGACCTTCTCACATCAAATATCCTTCTTCTAATGGTAGGGGTACAGAAAAAGTCTTATGGGGAAGTTGCTGGCTTTGCTTTGTTTCTTATTAGTTCACCAGATACCGCTCTTTTAAAGTCCAGGCTCTATGATTCCTGTATAATATGCTTGCTAGAAAAGATTTTTTCCCCGTGCCCTATGGCCTTCTGCAAAGTTGTAAAAAATCGTCCGGTGCTCAACCCGGCCTGGCACAACTGTTCCTAATTAGATAATAGCACCTTTTGCATAGTTCATTCCAAGGGACACCTCATATAAGTAGTAGGGGAATCTATAGAACCGTTTTTAGTTTATCCCTCTGTGGTGCTCACAAGAGGAAACCAAGCCTACCATCTTGCATATTGACACCAGACACTTACCTCATGTAGACTGCAGACCTCCGGGGCAGCCAAGTTACCGCATAGCACAGTAGCGGACTTCAATTGAGCGGAGTGCTGGGAGTTGAAACAACGGCGCACGAATAAGACTGCAATGGGGCCTGGAAACGGCGGTGCAGCCCCGGCCTGGAGTTCGGCCGCGAGGCTGTTGTGCAGGCACCGCCCTGACGTCGGGGATCAAGTAGCGGCATGAAATCCAAATCAGGGGGTTGGCCGGAGTTCATGTGCGGGTGAGAATGTGAATATCCGCTTAGATCTAACCCGAGCAGTGTGCTTCAACTGGTGGAGCAACAAAGCTGCGATCTGCTCCACAGCGGCCACCAGACTATGACCGAGTTGGAAGTGAGTCAGTAGATCACCCGCCCGCACCCCCGTCCACCAAACATAGAGTGGGCCGGGGTTAAGAGCAAGAACCTGAGACCATCCGGGGGACTGCTGAGGGTATGAAGTGCTGGAGAGCCAATGAGAAATCCAAAAGCTTCATTCCAGTCCAAAAGGTACATTATACCAAAATGAAGAGAGGCATCCTCAACCATCACCCTGAGTGTTGTAATCATGAGGTTCTGCTAGACCAGGGTATTAGAACCCAGGGGCTGGTGTAGCCCAAAAAGACGGGGGGCCATAACCACCGCGGGAAATCTGACAGGCCGCACGGGGTAGCCAACCCTGGTGGCAGGCAGAAAGAAGTACCCTGGGGAACTCACTTCGCTCTTACAAACTTCCATACTGGAGCCCGCAAGCCATGACAGGGGAAAAAACCATGAAAGGGACCCACCAAACAAAGTTGCACAAATTCGCTCTGCCCAGAGGGTCAGATGGAGCAGAGGCCCCCAGTAACCAAGAGTCAATTGCGTCCTCTCCTACACCTGCAGAAAATGCCTTCTCCCTCAATGACATAATGGCGGGGATTTAGGGGGTCCAAGCTACTCTGGAGGGATGTATGGACACAGTCACAACAGAAATAGCCATGATATGGGCTGACATCCGCAATATGGGAACCAGAGTCCAGGAAGTCCAAGACACAACAGCAACCCTTCTTCAAGATTCTAAGGTCCTCAAAGTCCAACAGCGAACTGCAAGCGACCACGGCGAGCCTAGAGGCACGACTGGAAGATCATGAAGGCAGGTCACAAAAACCAACATACGAATTTTGGGGGTCCCGGGGTCCCGGAACGGGCAGAAGGGCCCGCCACAGATTGATCCGTGGAGAATCTCATCCTCAAATACCTACAACCCCATGGCTTATCAAAATTCTTTACAGTCGAATGAGCCCAAAGAGTGCCAGCAGGCAGAGCCCGGTCGGGTGTGCCACCCAGACCCATTCTGGCTTGACTTTTCAACTTCAGGGACTGAGATGTAATATCCAGACTGTTTGTGCGGCCCCACCACTGGGGTTTGAAAACGCCCAAATAAAATCTTTCCCGGACTTTACCTTGAAGGTAGCAAGAGAGAGACACAGTTTCCAATTGCTAAAACAACCACTAAGAGAGAAAGACGTGAAATACTTAATGCTCTTTCTGGCAAAGTTACTCATTGAAGAGGAAGGCAAAACATGGTACTTCGATACACCAGAGGCAGCATGGTCCTGGCTTGAGGGATGGCGAACTGTCGGAGGTCCCTCTTCCAAGACACAGCGATAAAGACGGTGAGTAGAACCATCAACTTCATCTATCAACAACATGGCAGAGCGGATACGAGGGGAGGAGCTCCCAGCAACTCATCAGGGGGTTTAAGCTGCAGAGCCGAATTGGACCCCTGGAATTCGGAATACACCTGACGTGGCATTACACAATTGAACAACTGCTTTGAAGTGAACAGAAGGCACTCTCCTGGTCCCCAAGATGAAGATAATAACGGACCCAGCCATAAGCTGGGTGGGGGCTTCGCCCTGGGGACACTAGGGTCGAGGTGAGGAGATGATTTGTTCTGTGGGGAGGAGGCGTGTGGGGAGGAGGCGATCCGTGAACCCATAAAGTTTCTAAAGTTGAGAGGGACGACAGGTGCTCTGCTAAGTTGGAGGAGGAGGGCAAGGATGGCTCTGTCTAGTAGGGATGCGGGGAGGGTGGTATGTTTTGGGGTTAAAGGTATTATGGGGTTTTGGTTCAATTGTTGAGTTCATATACTACACACCTTAAGAGATACCAAGGCATCAAATTAACCTTAAAAGCCAGGGCACAGCAACAGGCAGTCTAGACACTCATACCAAGAGAAAGACTTCCAAAAAAAAGTGGAGCAATCAGAACCCCAATATAAGGATCCCATCACTCACACTATAGATGGCAAATAAAAAAATCTTAGAAATCTGATTAATGAAGTGGAACGACAACGGCTTGGAAGACAAAATTAAACGGGGAGTTGTACTACAATTCCTGAAGAGACACTCCCACCTCCTCGGCAATGCATTTAAAGCATTAGACTGCTGGGGGTACAAAATGGTAGTACACGCCGGGTTTACCTCTGGGTCTAGAGGAGTGGGCATTCTCAACATTTCCCATTTATCATAGAGAAAA
This sequence comes from Lissotriton helveticus, assembly GCF_964261635.1. Lineage (NCBI taxonomy): Eukaryota > Metazoa > Chordata > Amphibia > Caudata > Salamandridae > Lissotriton > Lissotriton helveticus. The sequence continues at coordinate 1,107,650,005 of NC_136067.1, forward strand.
CATGGATCGACAGGGCGGGAAGATAAGCAGCAGTATCTGGCAAATGGGAGGGAGAAACTATCAACATTCTTTCATTGTACCTCCCACCAACGTTACTTAATGAGACACTCATACTGGATCTTCCTCTGAAACAGTTGTTCCTGGGGGGAGATTTCAACATGACACTGAGTGATACATTAGACCGGCTACCTGCAAGGAAGACACATGCAACACAAACATTTTTAGTCAAATTCCTCAAAGCCCTGGTCCTGATTGATATCTGGAGAACACTGAACCCAACCAGATGAGAATTCACTTTCCACTCAAGTGTTCACTGTAGCTTATCACAAATTGACTTCCTAATCTCATTAGCATCACTACTTCCAGGCTTTAGAGATGTAAGAGAGCTACCTCGGGGATATCTGACCACTCCCCACTCTGGGCAAGATACACGGTGGGAAGGGAGCAGCCCAGCAATACTATTGCCATCAACTCCGCATACTTTAAGATGCTGAGCTTTAGGAAAGAGATCACAAAAGTTACAAACAATATTTTAGGGAGAATTAAAACTCAGTCGCCTCAGCAGCATCTCTATGGGATCCATATACAAATGTCATAAAAGGACAAGCCCTCTCCCTGATGATGGGGCAGAAAAGAGATAGAAGGAAGGAAGTAAAGGAGTTGGAAAGTGACATGCTAAAACTAGAGGCACAAGTAATTAGGTCAGAGGACGAAGACAAGAGACACCTAATAAGCCTTAAACAGCAATAATATAGGGACCTTACGACAGAGGCAGCAAAGACCGCAAACAGACTAGTGCAACATAGAATATGCAAACAAGGAGCGAAAGCAGGTAAGCTTCTTGCCTGGCTGAAAAAGCGAGAAAGTGCTAGACGTTGGGTTGTAGCTACCCAGTGGGTGAAAGACTCACTGACCCCCAAGCGATAGTGGAAGCATTCGCTGCCAACTACGAGCATATTTACTCCTGCGAGACTACAACAACAACGCAAGGTGCTTTAGAGCTCCTTAAAAACAGACCCCTACCGCTACTCACAACAGCTGATACACCGCTCCTAGCGAGAGACTTGACACCTGAGGAAGTAACATTACAGCACTAAAATCAGGGCAGGCACTGGGTCTCAGCGGGATACCTATTGACCTATATAAAAACATGACCAAACATACAATATCACATCTTCTCAAGATGTATAAGGAAAGTGGAAAGGAGGGTATACTACCTAGAGACCAAATACTGGCCTCGATTATAGTTTTCCATAAGGAAGGAACACTACCAGATCAATGCGAATCGTATTGACCCATATCCTTGCTTAATGCAGAGGCCAAAATTCTGCCCAAGCTATTGGCTCTCTGACTTATCCCGATCGTATACCAATTGGTACACCTAGATCAATGTGGATTCATGCCAGGACGCAATATGGCTCTCAATCTAAGGTGCCTACTCTGGGTCTTGGGATGCATAAAAAGGATCCAAGAGGACGCAATAGTACTATTGAAGGATGCCCGTATGGCATTCAACACCTTCGAGTGGCCATATCTATTCACAGTTGTTGAACATCAGGGGCTGGGATCCGAATTCCTGGCTTGGATCCGGCTCCTATACACAGCTCCGCTGGCACAAGTGGTAGTTAACGGGAGAATATTGCAGATATTTCCGCTCACAGGGATGCCCCCTCTCACCCCTCCTATTTGCATTGGTCATGGAACCATTAGCAGCCTGGATCTGAGGTGACCCGCTGATCCGTGGCCTCCGATGGACGGCAGATTGGGAGGATAAAATCTCACTATATGCAGATCATATACTTCTATATGTGGCATCACCCTCGTCCTCTATCGCGAGAATTTTAAAACATTTTGCCACATTCAGGAGATACTCTGGATACACAATTAATTGGTCTAAATCAGTGATCTTTGTACTGTTTGGATCAGCACCAACCTTGCTACAGGAGTACGAGGCACAAGTGTGACGGAAGTATTCCGATACCATGGGCTCTTCGTCACATTGCACCAAGACTTATTAACCACCAAAAATCTAAAAGCCCCACTAAACTGATTGAAAGAGAATATACAACATTGGCACAATCTCCCTCTCTCCCTACTGGGCAGAGCAGCTATCTTTAAAATGACGGCTTTGCCGCGTTTTTTATATATTTTACAAAATACACCCTTTTTGGTACCTGAGAACTATCTGAGACCCATACAAGGGGAGCTCATACTCATAACCCTATTATGGGATGGGGGGACCCCTAGAATCACCCTAAATAAATTAATCCTGGGTTGGTACGATGGCTGAGTAGCTCTCCCAGATATCCATACATACTACCAGGCGGCACAATTGACAGTGATCAACCAATGGGGACACTAACCAATGACAGAACCAGCCTTCCAGAAGGATTGATTGGTCTTGTAACCAGGTGGACATATACAAGTACTATACACCAAACCGAAAGATTGTCCCCTGGAGGCGCCAACTGCCCTAACGATTCAAACAGGGCACTCTGCACTCAATAGGCTAGGATTGAAAAACAAGCTTACCTTTGCGACACCCTTGTGGAAGTCAGAGCTACTTGGTGACATAGGTAAGAAACAAGGATTCAATAAATGGGACCTGCTGGGCATCTCAACAGTGTGAGATATATATTCTGTAACAGGAATAAGACCATTTGCAGAACTGCAAAAGACATACAGCCTGGTCCCCACGAGGCATTCTGATATACACAACTCTGAGACGTCCTCCAAGAGAAAATACCCATTGAGGGAACTATGCCAGAATCATCACCTCTAGAAAATAGACTACTTGAGGAACATATGGCCCAAAAGGTGATCATACTAACATATAAGAAACTTGTTAATAACACCCCAGACATCCTAATACGGCTGTGAGAAAACTGGGAAAGAGATATATCAGACATACAGGAGAATGAATGGCCCGAGGTCCTGGCTTCCCCTAAAGAAGTAGCTATCAGGTCCCGCTTCCGCCTAATACAGCTTAAAATACTACACAGGGTGTATGTCTCCTGCACTATGTTGGTAAAGATTGGGAGGTGACCGGACCCATTCTGTCGTAGAGGGTGTGCGCAAGAGGGAACATTTTTTCACATAATAGGCACCAGTGTGCAAATCCAATCCGATTGGGAGAGAATAATACAAACTCTGAGAGAAGTACGCTGGGCTAAACTGCAATTATCGGCTAAAAGGGGTTGCTTAATGTAAGGAAGTGATGGATTTGGGTAGGGGAGGACGAATCAGTGTGACATTGGGTTTGTTTATCGCAAAAATAAATATAGCGCAAAATTGGGGAGCGGAAGCGACACCATCCCTAAGGGACTGGGAAAAGGTTATGGACTGGTATATGGTGGCCGTAAAGACTATCCACGAAACAGAGGCTGCCCCAGAAATAAGGAAAGATATGGAACAAATTGAATGAATACAGGGGATTCATATGCATTTCTCCAATAGCCCAAATGAGACATTCTATATCTGATGATGAGGATGATTAGAGAAGGGCGCTCGAGGTGGGGTGTTGAACATTTGGGAAAACAAATTAAGATTAGACTTGGTTGCAGGACAACATTAATACAGAATGGTGTGAACTCAGTTAATGTGTAACAAATGGTAAACTTGTTTTTCTTAAGAAAGAGAGTTTTAAAAAATGCAGCTTTTTATTCCATTTTTGTTAAGTAAGATTTGAACAAGGAATGGTGACTAACCCCGCGAAAAATTGCTGTGCCCTGCTGCCCCGCCCCCACTGAGTAGTCCAGCCCCACATCTCACAAACCTCACCAGCTGCCATTGCATCATTGAAAATATCAATGCAACATTTGCAATAACTTTTTTGATGAGAAAACTATGCATGGCGGAGGTGCGAGTTATAGATACCTTAGGGTATGCATTATAGTTTGTTTACATAACTATAACTATAACTGCTGACTTTCTATGTTTTTTTGTGTGTAAAATCTGCCCCTATTTATAACATCCCTGTAACCTTTGGATTTTCAGAAAATATGTTTATGTGTGTTACCTACTGGTGGTCGCCAGTAGGTAGTTATGGTTAGGACCTAGTTTCTATATGCAACAGCACTACCGAGCACTGCATTCACGGGAAAAAGGGGGGACCCTAGGACCCTACATAAGGATAACACTGGAACCACTGAAAATGATCCGGTCACGTTGGGGGATGTGCTAGCAGTGGCCCATTTGTCTCCCGATTTGTCTGTGGGAGGCTCCAACGACATAAGACCCTTAGCAGAGCACTGAACTCTAGAAGCAGACTTAGGGGAAATTAGGCTAAAAGGAGTGCATAATTGAGCTGCTTGGGGAAAATCTCTTCAAAGAAAGAGAATCGAATCCAGCTACAAACTGTTTGGACCCCCCAAGCCACTGATCTAAAGAAGATCACATACTGGAAAGCAGCATTGGGCCTAGCCTTAACCTCAGGAATACATGGGACGAAGGAGGCTGGGGTGTATCGACTGGTTCCAACACTAAAGGTTCTGGCGCAGCCAATATCAGGGTTTTCAGTAGAGAAAAAGGGTGGCAGGGTACAAGATGCACTGAGTTGTGTAGTCACAGCAAACAAATCAGAATTCTCAAAGGATATATGTAACGGCCACCCGCAGGCACCAGTCGTGTTGAAAAAAGCCCACACGTATAGCCACAAAAAAAGAGTTAATATCCTGAGCAATAAGTGTCTAAAATAATTAGAACAGTCCACCAAGGAAGTTGCCACAGAATTCGTCTTCTATTCTTTATTTTCATTTGACACAGGCCTACATAGATGTAGATTCCAGCCAACACGTGTTTCGTCTAAATGGAGTAAACCACAGACTTCTTCAGAGCAAGAAACATTAAATATGAAAAAAGGCACAAGTAACAAGTCGGGAATTGCTAAGTAACATAAGTCACAAAAATAAAAAATAAAACTTAAATAAATGAAGGGCAGGTAAAGTTATTTAGTGCAAAGGTCAGTGTGCAGAGACCCATATTAAGGAACACCCTCATGGTGTTGAGAAAATGGAATAAACTGTCAAACGAGATCCCATAATAATGTAGGCAAGCAATCTTCATGCTTGACTTAAAGAAATTATGTAAATGCTTTTACAGCCGCCACCGAATTGTGCAGATATTGATAAAAGCCTTAAAAGATACAACCACTTAAAAGTAAGTGACTAGTGATGTTATGTGAAAGTAGATGGCGGAAAATGAAGCAAGAGAAGGAAAAAAAGGGGGGATGTGGGAGCACAAACCATGCGTTCCCCTAATAGTGCAGAAACGGTTTACAAACACTCACCAAACTGCAATCAAGCTTGGTCAGAGAAGTAGTAGAAAAAACATGAAGATGCAGTATCCAAGTAGGTAACTCCAGTAACGTTGGAAAGCGCAATAATTCAGAGATCTATATCTGATGGGTAAGTTGAGAAATTAGTCATAGTAAATGACTAATTGGGACAAATTACTTAAGCACTTACTACTCAAAGTAGTTGTTTGTAGCAATGTGCTAGAACTAACCCCCAGATTCATCAAAGTTATGTTTTGCGAGTCCTTAATAGCGAATTTTAAGGATTCGCTATTAAAGACTCGCAAAACAGGATACATGTAGGAATCGCAATGTTATTTGCGATTCCTACTGATTCCTTATTTGCTAATCGCAAATAAGGAATGGCTTATGAATGGGGAGTCATTCCTTATTTGCGATTAGCAATTAGCAAATTGCAAATGTGCTACAATTTCAAGGGTACCAGGGTGTCCAAAGGGCACCCTGTTGCACCCCTGAAATGGTAATGTTCACTGGTGTTGCGCACACACATGTCCCAATGACATGTGTGTGTGTAACATACAACTTAGAAAAATGCACTAAAGTGCATATTTCTAAGATTTTGCTATTTACCACGTAGTTTGACTTCGCGGTAAATAGCGGCCCCAGATTGCGAATTCGCAATCTTGGAATGGTTCATGCATTGCTTTTAAGGAATCGCAAATTGCGATTCCTTAAATGCAATCGCAATTTGAGAACTCACAATTATTAGCGAATTCTTAAATTGCGAGTGCATGAACCCTTGATGCATCTCAAATGCCATTTTTGCGGGCGCAAACGGCCGAATTTTGCGATTCGCACCGTTTGCGCTCGCAAAAATGCTTGATGCATCTACCTGTAAGTACCATACTCACATCAAGAAAGTGAAAACGCTTCACTAGCAAGGCGCAAAGTTCTCAAGTTTCAATCATAAGTCATTGGGCGATATCCATGAGTCTCCTAATGGTAATAACAAGAATTGTGCATTAGTGTCTAAAAACCATTGTCTTTCAGCATATAATACCGATAATGGTAATAGTCGATTAGACATGCCCTACTCATATTTAAGTAAACTATATATGAGTTTGTATCCATCATAATCCATCTACCAATAGGACGTAAGTTAGTATAAACAAATTGTAATGAATAAAAGTCTCTAAACTCCAAGATTATTATAGTGCGGCATGACTGTCAAAATGATTTATGTAAAAACAGAAGGCACACGTGTATGGTCACACTGTAAATAAAGGTGACGATAAAGTTATCAACAAAACTTATAAGGGAAATAGCCAGACCAAATAGCAAAATCAATTGCAATCCGACAATATCAATCGAGATTATTGCAAATGGTATACTCCTATTGCCCATATAATGGAAAACAACTGGTGAATACTGCGACACAGGAGTTAAAAATTCGCAGCCCAGTAAGTATCAGCCACTACTAACCTCATAGAACCTCAATGTAATTCTGGAATATATGAACAGGCCATAATGTTATGTGCGCGTTAAAACCGTAAGAACAAGCAATGTAACAAATGGTCTGTACAACGAAAATTATTAGAGTACATGTTTGGAACAGGATGTACTATTCAAGCATACTTGCGACCGCTCGCGATGAGAAACTACCAGTCTGCGTTGAGAAAGCTGCAGCTCGAGTAAAAATCTACTTGAGCGGCAGAAAAGAACAGCTCGCACTGTGCAAGATGCAGTTTTCAATAATTGCACAGTGCTGGATGCTTGTCCGCACTGTGCAATCATTGAAAACGACATCGTGCACAGTGCGAACATGCTACTACGCAGTTTGCGTAGTGCTACGCGTAGTGCAAAGTGCACATCGCGTAGCTATGCGTAGCGCTACTTCGCGAACTACGCCCACCCCTACTCGTACTGAGCCACACAAGTCACACAGCAAAATGAAAAAAAACAAGTACAACAGAGTCAAGTTGCCTGATAGAAATGACAGTCCATGTGGCGAGTGCTGCCAGGGAAGTACGGCGTCTTGCAGCGGCGCCATCTTGGACTGTCCATTCATAGTGGAAAATACTAAAAACGAAAGAGGGACAAATTGTCCACCGTACAGCAGCATAGGAAAATGGCCACCATGTTGAAAAAGTATATTGTTAGTTAACTGTAGATGTGTAGCCGCAAAGACTGTATTTGGGTACAGAAACAGAGCCCAATGTGAATAGATTGTGTGAGTGGCAATTACTATGTAAAATTGTCATTAAATGTCGCTCAAACAAAACTTAATCGCCAAAAAAAAGAAAATCGGAAACCAATATAATTATAGTTACGTAATAACTGGAAACAACAGCCCAAAGTGACTAAAGTATGTAGGTGGGAAAACCTAAATTAATATTAACAGTGAAGGTCGCACAGACCAAAAACAAACCACATAGCAAAGCAAGTTCTAAACCTTAGTATCAGGTAGCGAGACAAGTAAAAACTAACGGCTAACATGAAAGTAAGGTAGATATTAAATAACAGCATAGCCAAAATATAATGATGAAAGCATTATGTATAAGCAGACAGACGACTGTGTCCATAGTAATATATATCTGTAGGAAACTGCTATATGGCGGAAATATAACTAATGTAGTACAAGAATAAGTAATAGCATATGCGCTCTTAGTCCCAAACAAGGAGGAGAAACTGGTGCAAAAAATTGACCAGCATAGAAATAGGGTCGATGCTATAGTAATAATAAAGCCAGAGCTTCTAAGTGACATGTGTAAAAGACATAGATCATATGGCATGCTCAGTGTCAACTATCAAGATAAAGAGAATTGTTTGATGATACAGTGTTGGTAGCAGTATATTAAAATAGAAAAGGAGCTGTGTAATTAGTGTTAGCAAACAATAAAAATCCGTAGAAATGAAGAGAAACCACTGAGTAAATGAAAGGGTATCTAAAAGGGTAATACACGTGGAAATAGGAGGAACATTCAAATATAGAGATATAATAAGTGATGAACACCACAGTATCTGTTTTGAAGTCACCCAAGTAGTATTAGCTTACAGATTCCTTACAAATGTATACAGATGGCCTATGGAACATAGTCAAAATAACCTCAGTCATGTATCCATACAAGGAACTCGTATTCACAGAAAGTACAGTATAAACAAGCAATTTCATTTCATATGTAATTACCTGATGAGCATTTGTAAATGTAACAAAGGGGAAAAATTATTCTATAGTACATCATGGACATTATCACATCAAACATGGCATGTAGGTCGCAAAACATACCCAAAGGAGTAAGGAATATATAACATCTCAATAGTCAAGATATAATAGTGACATCATACACCTAGAAAGTACTATAGCTCATTGTCAAATTGAGGCCTATTTCAACGGCTCACAATTGCATGATCCATCAAGCTTCCCTCTGTCTTGATTCTCAGCTCACGGTTTCCTTCTCTTACATCTGATTTAACAGTTTCTACACCATAAAATGTAAAGGTCATGTGTATGCGTTGCTTTTCGCATTCAAGAGCATGAACAGAATTGAATATATGGTATTGCTATTCTTTAGGGCCCTCTAGTGTTCAGCAATTCAGTATTTAAGGCTTCTGATGGTACTGCCAATGTAAACCTAATCACACTTGCAGATAATGGCATAAACCACAAACTTGGTGTTACAGCCTATGTGTGTGGCTACGTGACAAGTCTTAGATCCATTATGTTCAAATTCATGTATATTATGTACAGCTAATCTGCACATGCTGCGGTTACCACATCTAAATTACCCTGTTCTGCGCTTGTGTAGCCATGTTTGTCCCTGGTCTTGTACCCTAGGATAGCTAGGGCTAATGATATTTCATATCGATTTACCTCTACTGTAGGTCATGCTAGGATAGTTCATTACGAAACGTTTAAGGGTTGTATCAGATGTGAGAAGAAACCAGTACAGTTTCAAAATTCCGTAGATCTTAGAAAACCATGGGTGATAACCAGTCACTAATCTCACAGAGGCAGGATTTCTCCTACCAGGTTTGGACTTAGTTCGGAGTGTTTCAACCCAAGACAAATTGACTGCTCTCCTTTTGGTTTTCTATATGATGTCCTTGTTGTATCCCCTTGTCAGAAACGTATGTTCTATATCTGCTGCACATTGAAAGAAATCACTATCTTCACTACAGTTGCGGCGAGCCCTGAATAGTCCTCCATATGGAATTGAGTTGACTTGGGATCTTGGGTGAGCGCTGTCAGCATATAATTCAGCATTGCAAGATGTTGTCTTTCTAAACATCTTACTACAAACCTTACCCTGATGTATGTACAGTTCTACATCCAGAAAGACAATACTCTTATTACTGTATGCCATGGCGAATGCCATATTGTAGATGTTGTTATTCATGTGCGCAAATAATTTTTGTAATTCTTCCTCACCTTCTGTCCATATAAGAAAACAGTTGTCTATGTATCTGCCATAATACCATATGTAGTCATGCCATTGGGCTCCGTCTGGGCCCCAGATATGCGCCGCCTCGCACCATCCGATCAAGAGGTATGCAAATGACGGCACTAATCTGGAAACCCATAGCAGTCCCCCAGATTTGTCGATACCACCGACCATTAAACAGAAAAATATTATGTTCAAGAATAAGTTTTGCCATGGCGATAAGCATCTCTGTATGTTCCACTATGCAAACGTACTTCCTTGTGCGTTCTGGGTTGGGGGATTAAGTCTCCATGAATCCCAAGGGTCCTTAGGGGCCAACTAGCCCACCAGGTACCACACACAGTGGGATTGTTGAGAGGTGGTTCGAGGCCAAGCACCTTTTTACACCACTCTGCAAATGCGTATCTTGGCGCATTGCTGGTGGGGCAAGAAGGTCCTCTTGTGTCCTCAGGACCTCAGGACTAAAGTGGACTTCATCCACTGAGCAGCAGTGTGCCAGGAGGCGCGTTTGCAGAGTTTGACCACTCTCAGCAATCCAGCTGTGTGGGGCTTACTAGAGATAACAGGAGGGATAGTTGACCGCCAGGGACCCTCAGGAGGCAAGGGGACTTCATCCTCAACCAAGAGCGAGCAAGGAGGCATGTGTGTAGGGTGGTGGAAAAAAGGAGGGGTCCTGTGCACACCTGTGAGCAATCACACTATCTGGGGCTTTCTGGAGGCATCAGGTAGGCTAGTTGGCCCCTAAGCACCCCCAGCAGTTAAGGGGACTTCACTCACATCCAAGAGCGCACCAGGGAGCGCGTTTACAGACTGGTGGTCAAAGGGGCGTGGCCTGCTTTGTGAACTTACTAATGCTGCTGTGTGGGACTTACTGGAGCTAATAGGAGGGGTAATTTGCCCCAAGGACGTCCTTGGGGGCCAACTACCCCTCCTGTTACCTTCAGTAAGTCCCACACAGTGGTATTGCGAAGAGGTCTTTGGAGGCTACACCCCCCTTTCTCCACCACTCTGCAAATGCACCTCCTGGCACACTGCGGATGGAGGATGAAGTCCACTTTACTCCTGAGGAACTTTGGGAGCCAAATAGCCCTCCTGGTACCTTCTGTAAGTCCCACGCAGAGGAATTTCTGAGTGCTGGTCGGAAGCCCAGTCCCCTTACGGCACCACTCTGCAAACGCAACTACTACCTTATAGTTTTAAATTAGCATTAAAAAAACCTTAGACATTCACTGACAAAAACATAGGTTTCAGGGACAATATATATAGTTACTAATTAGCATTTTAAAAAACCTTAGGAATTCACTGGAAAAAAAAATAGGTTTCAGGGACGTTATAGTTAGAAATTAGCATTAAAAAAACCTTAGAAATTCACTAAAAAACCACAGGATTCATGGACGTTATATTTAGTTTGACATTTCACTCATACAAAACCAGAGAAATTCAGCTGTCATAGTTATTTGAGCTTACTATAACTCACGCCCCCGCAATGTACTGCTGATGATGTCACATATTGCATCTCTGATGACATGGCCAGTGACATCACTGATGACATCTCAAATGACATCACTGATGACATCCCTGATGACATCATCCTGTGACTGAGTGTTTCTAAAAAGTTTAAGAATGTGATATATAGATACCCAAAGATATATTGAAGAATGAGTGGATGTATGAGTTTCTGAATGGATGATTTAGGGGTTGCGCGACTAACTGTATACGTGCGTTATTAAAAATAAATCTTACACAGGCAGGCAAAGGTCATTCACAGAGTGAGTGACTGCTCAGTTGCATGTATGTGTCATGTATAAGTCCCAATTTTTCAGAAGGCATGAGCAGATACCAAACATTTCTGATGCACTAGTTAATTAATCTTCCTTAGCCAGGCAGAATGATTGCAATCTGCAACGCGGAGAGTCTGCTCACATAGGATTATGGAGAGCAGGAGTACATTAGGAAGATACATAAATCATATGGCTTTATGTACATGCCTCGAATATGCCACTGTGGTTGATATCTTCAAATATATGTAAACCCTTTTATCATATGCTTCTGGCTACTACTTACATAGGTTTTTTCATTTTGTTGGATTCAAAAAAATCCCTTAGAAAACATTTTAAAACCTTTGAAAATCTTAAATGGACAAGCGTATTGTTGGATTCTCTGATTGCACACATGTATAAGTAGCAGTAGCGGCCCGTTACCGGAGTTCCGCGGGGCGGGGGGTAGTAAACACCGGATTATGGATGATTGGAGGTAAGTAAACAATTAAATAATTAAAACGAATTTCGTATCACACACTGCATCGCATTTTGCAATGTAGGGCGCGCAACGAAGTTCGCTTTTTATTTAATTGTTTACTTACCTCCAATCATCCATAATCTGTTGGTTACTATGCCCCTCACTGTCCCTCCCCGTCCGCCTCCCCGCCCCACGGAACTCCCGTAATGGGCCGCTTCTGGTAAGTAGACAATTCAAAGGTTTCTAGATAGGTGGGAAATATTCAGATGTACAATTAATTTCCACCGTAAATTTTGCACCACATGAACAACATTTTACTGTGCACAGAAATCCTTTGCTGTAGCTTCCTGAACATGTGGAGGTATTTAGAGAACAGTCTCAACCTAAGTTCACAATTACATCATCATTTTTTAGAATAGTTTAATGCATGCACTTAAAAACAAGTTCAGAATGTTTACGATTACCCACAAATTTCAATTATTTTGTGTAGTTCTAACATTAATCCTGACCTTGCTCTTGAAGTTCTAATTTTCCTACGCCTTACTTAAATTTACGACTTTGAACAACTTGGTTAACTGGCAGATTTTCTGCAGGCATAACGTCATCATCGACTATAAATGTCAGAGAACCTGATTGTGTAAAGCAGAATCTATCATTTAGTCAGAGATGAGGATTTTTTAATGCCGTATTTAACCACAGACGCACACCCCACCATCTGAAAGTCAATAATACATTTCTGTATTCCATTGGGGTACATAAGACATGACCAGTTACCTTAGACTATGTTTGTGATTCGTACCCTAAATGTATTTGGTCGTTTTTTAAATTCCCTTTCATAAATGTTTCCACGGTTTTAATGCATGAGTATGGAATTTATTTTTAGAGGAAATTCAGCATAGACCGTTTGTGCGTGAAACCTTCTAAGAGCCTTTGGAAACTCCTTCCCATCTTGTACAATGTAAACAAACGTCACGTCTTACTTTGAAATTGTCTGGGCATCTTCTAAAATATTCCACAGCAATTTTGTACGAATCTAGACCATTGGTGCTTCCTGAACAGTTGACGTAAGTCCATTTAGTCGTTAGTTTTTGCAGGGTAGCACATTGACGTCATGCATAAATCACCCAGGTAATAAGTAATACCACATTTGTTAAAGAAATACCGAGCGGCAGCAGTAATTGCAGTCAACAAAAGTAAATAGCCCCTTGCTGCCTTCTTGGAAAATATAAGTAGCCCGCTCTGATTGGCCAAACTCCCTGGGACTGCCCGAGAAAAGCCGCAGTGACTGGTGGACGTGACCTTCTTTCACCTTTGGCTTTGTTTGTTTCCAAGTGTTTGCATGTCTGGAAGCGTGTCTCTAATTAGCGTTTTATTTTTAACCTGGTGCTGTTGAAGTTAAGTTTCCACTCGTGCACACCAAAAAAAACACTGTGCCTAAGGAGAACCAGATATCCAGCGTTGCCTAAGTTAAAGCCTCAACTTCTACATCGGTAAACAACAACAATCCTGATTTCGGAATCAGTTTATTAATAATAATAATAATAATCCACATTTGTATAGCGCACAATCACCCGTTAGGGTCTCTAGGCGCTGGGGGCCGTCGGGAAGATTAAGTAAGCTATTGCCCAGAGTCACATGGTGCTGGGCTAACCTGCCGCCGGAGCCGGGGATCGAACCCTGATCCCCAGATTCCAGCGTCAGTCGCCCTGGCCGCGGCGCCATTATGAGCAGCCCGGGGGCTTATGGGTATCTGCACAATGGCCGAACACCAAAGCATTGTGAAGTCAGTTTATTATACTTCAAATTTCTTTCCTTTCGAGATGGGCTGTGCTGTGTTTTAGGAACACAAAGGGCCTGATTCATAAAGGTTAACTGAGAAGAAAGTCTAACTTTACAACTTTCAATATTCAGATAGGGCATCTATGCGTAGCAAAGTTAGACTTTTTTTCTCAGTTAAACCTAAGTTTTGATCCTATGTTTAACTGAGACAAAAGTCTAACTTTCCTACTAGTAAACGCCCATTGTGAATACCAAAAGTTAAATACCTGGGCACCACTCCCAAGCCAACAGACCACGCACGCAACCTGGGCTTCATCCTGGACTCCTCCCTCTCGATGACCAGACAAGTCAACGCCGTCTCATTATCATGCTTTCACACCCTTCGCATGCTCCGCAAGATCTTCCGATGGATCCCGACCGAAACCAGGAAGACGGTCACCCAGGCATTTGTCACCAGCCGACTGGACTACGGAAACACCCTCTACGCCGGAACCACAGCCAAACTACAGAAAAGACTCCAACGCATCCAGAACGCCTCCGCCCGACTCATCCTGGACATCCCCCGACGCAGCCACATCTTCGGCCACCTGAGGGACCTGCACTGGCTTCCCGTCAACAAGAGGATCACGTTCACGCTCCTCACCCACGCACACAAGTCTCTCCACGACCTAGGCCCCAAGTACCTCAACGACCGCCTGACCTTCTACACGCCCACCCGCCAGCTACGATCTACTAGCCTCGCCCTCGCCACCGTACCACACATACGAAGAGCCACCGCCGGAGGCAGATCCTTCTCCTACCTGGCGGCCAAGACATGGAACTACCTCCCCATCCACCTTCGGCTGACCCAGGACCATCTCGCCTTCATGAGACAACTCAAGACCTGGCTGTTCGAGCAGTAACAGACCCCTTCCCCAAGCACCTTGAGACCCTTCCGGGTGAGTAGTGCGCTATACAAGTGTTATGATTGATTGATTGATTGAAAAGTTGTAAAGTTAGACTTTTGTCCCAGTTTACCTTTGTGAATCGGGCCCGAATTGTGTATGAATAGCTTGTAAACCGTACAGATATGAAACTAGGTAGGCATGGTGTTAGTAATGTAGAAAGTGATTGTGAAATTGCAGCATGCCTCATTGAGTTGAACAAATGAAAAAACAACTAAAATAGACAGAAATGTTGGCAGATTTTTGAAGTGGGCAGTGCATGTCCTGCTTGTCACAATTTGGGCTAGTAATATTATTATTATTATTATAATATAATAATATTATTGCCATTAGCATTATAGAAGCTACGTTCACCAAATTATTGGTGAGGCACGGCCTGATATTTATTGAGCAACTCCATCAAGGAGAAAAGCTACGGGCAACCAGCAGAATGCCCTGGCACGTGTGTCAGATGGTCCTTGTAAAAGAACCCAAAATTACTGCAGGCGCGAGACTCCAGAATTATTTAATATATTTAAAGAACAGTAGCTAAGTTGCATTGGGCACCAAAGCTGTGCTCCAATTCCTAACGAAGTAGGCGGGGAACCAATTAGCATGTTGGAATGACCAACAATGTAATTTCATCATCAGAAAGATTATGACATCTTTATGATATAGTAAAAATAAAACCTCAAAAAGGCAAAAGTCTAACACGCATTTTATTAAAAAATAGTGAGTAGCATAGGAAAACGTTAAAGACAATTGTTATTGTAGCCGACCAGAGTTCTCACCCAAAAATTGTCAGTAGGCACATGTAATTCTAAAATTCGCACAAAATGTAACAGTTTATATAATTTTTTCTCTCCATACAAGTCTATGGGATACAAACATATGACAGAAAATTGTTACTATAGCCATATAGCCCGGGTGGCTATAAGGCTATTAAAGGCCCGCTCCCGTGTTAAAGGCCCGAGCTGAAGGCGAGGGACTTTAACAAGGGAGCGGAACTTTAATTGCCGGTATAACCCTGCTATGAAGGGCTAAAAGGCTATTAGAACATTCTGCCATCAGAGGGCAGAATGTTCTAACAAATAAAACAAAGGCCTCTTGAAGCTCGAGGGGATTTAAATCCCCTTGAGCTCCGAGAGGCTTTTGTAAAACGTTGGAATGTTGCTCTGCGGGCCTTTACCGGCCCGTAGAAGCAGGGAGCACTCCATTGTTTTCAATGGAGCTCCCAACATTCCAATGTTCTAATATCAGCTAAACCTTTCTAGTGAGCAGATGGCATGATCCCCTCACAGAAAAAATAGCAGGCATTTTGGAAGCGAAATATACGATACATGAACACACAGCTGACTTTGTTAATGACTTGAAATTTCACTTCTGATTGGCAGTACCATAAGCGTGGTTCTGCTGGACAACGATATGCAGATAATGTGCAAATGCACTTTATTGAATAAAATCGGTTTTCCTAGAGTCATGAAACTTAGCAAGCATATCGTGGTTAAAGGGCACTTCAGAATAATAAGAAAGCAACATTTGTATGCCATTATAAAATGCATCTTTGCATTTTGTGCTATATGCTATAAAGATGCAGAGGGACATTAATTTTAAAGTAATAGAAATACAAGATTATATTTTCACAACCCCTCCTTTTCTTTGCGGGAAAAAATATTCCTGCGCAGTAATTTCATCATGAAGAGTCTCAACACTTCTGCTTTTACATCTTCATTATCACTGTGGGAGAGGTGTAACAGCTTCTAGAGCGACTGACTCCGGAGCACGGGGCTCACGGTTCAATCGCCGGCGGCAGCTCAGCTTCATGTGACTCTGGGCAATAGCTCACTCAATCTCCCCAACTGCCCCCAGATTTTAATTTAAACTTCATAAAAATAGCTTTAATTTAATTTAATATATTCAAATAATTACATTTTCCATTTCAACTAAGATATCAATGTTGAACCTTTTTTGATTGTGTTGTACATTTAAAATAAATATAAAAACATCATTTTTCATTATTATTTCACGTAAAATATATTTACTAATTTTTTCCACTTTTTATAAACTTTTTTACTTTTCCCTATACTTTACAAAAGGGCGAGCTACCCAGTGGGGCTTAAAGGAGGAGAAGGAAATATGTCTCCTAGACAATCATTCTGCAGTCTGTTTCAGACTTTCAAGGGTAGTGGGAGGGCTTCATTCAGAGTGGTGCCCACGGACCTTGCAGGTAATGTACCCATGGCCCCCCAGCTTTTGTGGAGAGACAGAGAGAGTTTAGAGAGAGAGGGGAGAGAGAGAGAGAGAGAGAGAGAGAGAGAGAGAGAGCGAGAGAGAGAGAGAGAGAGAGTGGAGAGAGAGGGAGAGTGAGACTGACTGACTAAGAGAGAGAGAGACTGACTAAGAGAGACTGAGAGAGAGAGACAGACTGGCTGACTGACAGAGAGAGGGAGAGGCTGATTGACTGACAGAGAGAGACTGACTGAAAGAGAGAGAGACTGACAGGGAGAGAGACTGACAGAGAGAGAGACTGACAGAGAGAGAGAGAGACTGACAGAGAGAGAGACTGACTGACAGAGAGAGACTGACTGACAGTGAGAGAGAGAGACTGACTCAGATAGAGACTGACTGACTAAGAGAGACTGACTGAGAGTGAGACTGACAGAGAGGGAGACTGACTGGGAGACTGACTGATTAAGAGAGAGAGACTGACTGACTGAGAGATTGACAAACTGAGAGAGACTGACTGACTGACTGACAGAGAGACTGACTGAGAGCGAGAGACAGAGAGAGACCGACTGACAGAGAGGGAAACTGACTGCGATAGACACTGACTGACTAAGAGAGAGACTGACTGACTGATAGAGACTAACTTGGAGATAGACTGACAGAGAGAGAGAGAGAGACTGACTGACTGACTAAGAGAGATAGACTCATTGACTGAGTGAGAGAGAGACTGACTGACCAAGAGAGAGAGAGAGAGAGACTGCCTGACTGACTGAGAGAGAGAGACTGACAGACTCAGAGAGAGAGGCTGACTGACAGAGAGTGACTGACAGAGCATGACTGACTGACTGAGCGCGACTGACTGACAGAGAGAGACTGACTGACAGAGAGAGACTGACTGACTGAGAGAGAGACTAACTGACAGAGAGAGAGGCTGGCTGACAGACTCACTGACAGAGAGAAAGAGTCTGACTGACAGAGAGAGACTGACTGATAGAGAGGGAGAAAGACTGACTGAGAGAGAGAGACTGACTGACTAAGAGATAGAGACTGACTGAGAGAGAGAGACTGACTGACTGAGAGAGAGACTGACTGTGACTGAGAGGGAGAGACTGACTGACAGAGAGTGACTGACTGACAGCGTGTCGGACTGACAAAAAGAGACTGACTGACAGAGAGAGACTGACAGGGGAGATTGACTGACTGAGAGAGAAACTGACTGACAGAGAGAGAGACTGACTGACAGAGAGAGAGACTGACTGGCAGAGAGAGAGACTGACAGACTGATTGACTGACAGAAAGAGAGAGACTGACTGAGAGGGAGTGACTGACTTACAGAGAGAGAGAGAGACTGATTGACTGACAGAGAGAGGGACTGACTGACTGACAGAGACTGACTGACAGAGAGAGAGACTGACTGACAGAGAGAGAGACTGGCTGAGAGAGACTGACTGACAGAGAGAGATTGACAGAGAGAGATAGTGACCGACTGAAACTGAGAGAATGACTGACTGACTGACAGAGAGACTGACTAACTGACAGAGAGAGAGAGAATGACTGACAGAGAGAGATAGAGAGACTCTTTGAGATAGAGACTGGCTGACTGACAGAGAAAGACTGACTGAAAGAGAGACTGATGGAGAGAGAGAGGCTGACTGACTGACAGAGAGAGAGAGAGACAGACTGACAGAGAGAGAGAGATAGACTGACAGAGGGAGAGAGACTGACAGAGAGAAAGACTGAGTGAGACAGAGACAGACTGACTGAAATAGAGACAGACTGACTGCGAGAGAGAGAGACTGACTGACAGTGAGAGAGAGAGACTGACTCAGATAGAGACTGACTGACTAAGAGAGACTGACTGAGAGTGAGACTGACAAAGAAAAAGACTGAGTGAGACAGAGACAGACTGACTGAAATAGAGACAGACTGACTGCGAGAGAGAGAGACTGACTGACAGTGAGAGAGAGAGACTGACTCAGATAGAGACTGACTGACTAAGAGAGACTGACTGAGAGTGAGACTGACAAAGAGGGAGACTGACAGAGAGGGAGACTGACTGATTAAGACAGAGAGAGACTGACTGAGAGATTGACAAACTGAGAGAGACTGACTGACTGAGAGAGACTGACTGAGAGCCAGAGACTGACTGATAAAGAGAGACCGACTGACAGAGAGGGAAACTGACTGCGATAGAGACTGACTGACTAGGAGAGAGACCGACTGACTGAGAGAGACTAACTTGGAGATAGACTGACAGAGAGAGAGAGAGAGATTGACTGACTGACTAAGGGAGAGAGGACTGACTGACTGAGTGAGAGAGAGAGACTGACTTACTAAGAGAGAGAGAGAGAGAGACTGACTGACTGAGAGAGACTGACAGACTCAGAGAGAGAGAGGCTGACTGACAGAGAGTGACTGACAGAGCGTGACTGACTGACTAAGCGTGACAGACTGACAGAGAGAGACTGACAAAAAGAGATTGACTGACTGAGAGACAGACAGACTGACTGACAGAGAGAGAGACTGACTGAGAGACTAACTGACAGAGAGAGAGACTGACTGACTGACAGAGAGATAAACTAACTGACAGAGAGAGAGAGACTGACTGGAAGAGAGAGAGACTGACTCACAGAGAGTGAGAGACTGATTGACTGACAGAAAGAGAGAGACTGACTTACTGACAGAGTGAGACTGACCGAGAGAGAGAGAGAGAGAGAGAGAGAGAGAGACTGACTGACTGAGAGGGACTGACTGATTTACAGAGAGAGACTGACTGACTGACAGAGAGAGAGAGACTGACTGACTGACTGACAGAGAGAGACTGACTGACAGAGAGAGACTGACTGACAGACAGAGAGAGAGACTGGCTGAGAGAGACTGACTGACAGAGAGAGAGATTGACAGAGAGAGAGAGTGACCGACTGAAAGAGAGAGAACGACTGACTGACTGACAGAGAGACTGACTAACTGACAGCGAGAGACAGAGAGAGAGATAGACTGACAGAGAGAGATAGAGAGACTGACTGAGCTAGAGACAGACTGACTGACAGAGAAAGACTGACTGAAAGAGAGACTGATGGAGAGAGTGAGGCTGACTGACTGACAGAGAGAGAGAGAGACTGACTGACAGAGAGAGAGAGATAGACTGACAGAGGGAGAGAGACTGACTAAAAGAGAGAAAGACTGAGTGAGATAGAGACGGACTGACTGAAATAGAGACAGACTGACTAAGAGAGAGAGAGACTGACTAACTGACTGAGAGAGAGAGTCTGACTAACTGAGAGAGAGACTGACTGACTGAAAGAGAAACTGACTGACAGAGAGAGAGAGAGAGAGAGAGAGACTGACAGAGAGAGAGAGAGAGAGAGAGAGAGAGAGACTGACAGAGAGAAAGACTGACAGGGAGAGACTGAGAGAGAGACAGACTCACTGACAGAGAGAGACTGACTGAGAGAGAGAGACAGACTCTCTGACTGACAGAGACTGACTGACTGAGAGAGAGTGACTGACTGACTGACAGAGAGAGATATTGACTGACAGAGGGAGGGAGAGAGAGAGACGTCGGTACTTGGTGAAGTCAGTACTTTGTGCCGGGAGAGAAAACAACAAAAGATTACTGTAGGGAAGAAGCAAGGGAAACAGCATGAGCTAGAAAAGGGCAAAGCTAAATAAAGTGAAAATATAGGGGAAAGAGCAGGACATGTACTTCCCTGAGCGGTAAACACAAATAATAAAGAAATAAAAGAAAAGTTGTTCACTGATATCAGCATTTCAAGGAAACATCTTATCCAATCACGGTAAAGCCAATTCCTCTAGGAGTGGGCCCAGCACAAGAATAGAGAGAAAAGACATAACATCAGGATCTGGCAATACATTGGACAAAAAGCCTTGCCATCATGAGCAGGGGGCTTCCCCAAAGCCCACTCTATGTAATATTGTATGTAAAGCTGTGAAAGACTTCTGAAGCTGTCTATAGCGAGCCCACAAAACTGATCAGAACAGTCAGCTAAACTGATAGTGCCTATGGGTAGTAGATCAAGGGTGTGTGGTGGCAGTGTGGTAGTATGGATATGAAGGTGTCTGCCTTGTAGGAGAAAGGATGAAGTAAACCTTGAAAGAAGGGATGGTCTTCATCACCATGGCAGTTTGCCATATTTGTTTTGCTTCAGCATGTCCTTGATCGCCATCCCCGTCCTTCCAGTAATGCCAAGGGTGTTTCTTAGAGTCTGCACTATAAGAGCGTAAAGGGAGGAAGGCCAGGCGGACAGGGAAGAAAATCTGGGGGGACCCTTCAGACTAGCCTCAGCAGTCATGGAGTTTACTCCAGGAATAAAAAGTAAACTCTTGGACGCCTCTTGACTTTCTTCAGTTTTTGGTCCTTGCCTTTCCGCCATTTCGTTTGCAAAACATTGCAGGCTATTACGGGGTTAAGGGTGGGTCAAAAGTAACCCTGTGTTGGAATTGGGGCAAAGTGTGTATGAAGCTATGCAATGCCTCTTAAGATTGCTATTGTCTGATAATAACATTTATTATCAAAATGTGCTCTTTGTAGTTACATCTGCTTTTGAAATACAGCATTATAATATTGTCTAATCTTTTGAAACAGGTTTGATTTTTTTACTCTAGCCCCACCCCCACTGACCCGCCCCCCCCCCCACTGACCCCACCCCTACCAGTGTGGCTCTCGTCCACAAACCACACTGTAATTTTAAACGTGACAGAAAGTTTGTGAGTACCCATGATCTATAATATATTCTGTTTGAGGCACTTACACTGCTTCCTCAAATCCACCTGAGGTCACAAACTTACATTTGACCTTCAATTTCAAATTCTTTCACTTTAAAAGAACATAACATTATTTTTTTTTACATTTTTCTCCTTTTTTAAATGTACTTTATAAATCTGTTGATACTACAGGTTAAGAACCGCTGCTTTAAGCCATGGAATTCTCACTCATACGCATTTTATGCTCACTGGACTCTTCCGAATCCTACCTACCCAACTAACTTGCTTTCCCTGTCCTCTCTTACAGTTGACAATTACCCCTTTATAACGCATTTACCATGATAAAACGACACAAGCCATGTAAAGCAAGCAAGCAAACAAATATACACTAAGTGCAGTTAGACTTCCCCATAAAGATCTGCTTGCTCAATCGTGCTCACGCATTTAGCCAATTCTCCGAGTCAAGTGCTTGGCCATAGTCTACCTCAATTCCCCCCTAGATATTTCTCCCTTACCTCTGGCGCCTGGGGTTGTCGTGTGCACTCTGGTCCAGGGCTCTCCTGCCTACCAACTGCAAAGTTGATGCTGCGAGATAGAGGAAATGTGCAAATGTCCTACCATGAATAAAATGGCCTTTAGGCTCTATAGAGTCATGAAAGCATATTGGGGCATATTTATCAGTTCTGGCGCATTTCTGCAAATCAGCAGGGATGCGCCAGAACTGATGTGTCACTCAATTCCCTCCTTGCGGCACCACAGATGCGCCGCATTTACAATGCGGTGCACCATGGTGCAAGGAAGGGCAGATGCGTGACGCATCTTGTGGTGTACGGGCGGCGCATTGCTGGAGTAGCGTCGCAAGTGCGACGCAACTCCTGCAATGTACAGAGGCCACCCATACATAACGTGGTGCATCACTCCTTACGCCTGCTTCAAGCAGGCGTAAGGATTTGACCCAGCAGCGTCGTAAAACTGACTCAGTGAAATCTTGTAGATTTTACTGCGTCAGTTTTACGGGGCTTTCCTACGAGGGAACGCCCACCCCGCGACAGAACGCCCACATGAAACCTGACGCAGGTTTCATGTGGCGCAGGGCTTTACAACGTGACGCATCTGCCTAGATGCGTCACGTTGAAAATAGGTCGCGGGGATGCGCCACGTTTCCGCGCCGTTGCGTCACGCAACCGCGGCGTAAACGTGGCGCAAGTCCGACATAAATCTGCCCCATTGAGTTTAAAGGCCACTCCAGATTACATACAGCATTAACATATGATTATAAAATTGTGATACACTGGAGCAGAGAGACATTAACTTTAAGATAATAGAAATACATGATTATACTTTCACAGATACCCACCTTTACCGTCAAAGCTAGAAAGGTAGGCATAGACAAAGATAGAGATAGATACACAAAAAGAGAGAAATGATGACTTCCCAGCAGGCCTTCCTAAATCCAAGAATGCTCGTCTCAAAACCAGGCTCGTCTGGTTGTAAATGCAAGAAAACCAGACCACAGAACGCCAATCCCATAACAACATGGTCAGCGACTAGCTGCCGCCTCCCCCCCAATCCGGCACCCAACACCCAGGAACGTGGAAACGAGACGTCTTTACTTTTTGGAAGGCGGGCGCTAGTCGCCCGGCCGTATTTATTAAAGTATGAAATTAAAAAAGGTTTAATTGCATAATCAACAATGAATACAAAAATCAGCAGGACATTTAGTTACAATTCTTGGCAACAAGTTTGAGAGCCTGACCTTAACAAAACTCTAATACATGTTGTTTCCTAACTTAGACTAAACATCCTAAACTTGATTTTTGTACATTTCTGGCCATATGGCAGGGTCACTACCGGTGTCAGGTCCTACAAGCTGCGCCTCCCCCCTAGAAGTGCGCATGCGCAGTGTTACCCCGGGAATTGCCCGGTCTACGCCCTAAACTCCATTTACCCACTAAAGGAGGGCCCTTACTCTGCGCCGGTGGCGTCATGAGTCCACGCGCGCGGGGTGGCTACCAGCCTAAGGAAAGCGTGAACTACTCCTACCCGCGCTCCTTTGCCTATTACCTTGCCCCTGGAGTTCTGGGAGTGGCCCGCAGGCCCCTCCCCCTGGGCGGGAACCTCCATAGGATGATGCCCGCCCCCTCAGACCTCAAATATGTGCTCACCGATAATGACCTTACCGCATGCCCCATACCTAATAAATACGACGACCTATGGGAAAAAATTCTAAAGGACAGCTACACTGGCTAATAAATAACAGTATCAACGTATAGCTAAAAAAGGGAAAAAGGCCTAAAGACACATGGCATCAAATACAATTCACTTCACACATATTTCGCTAAATAACAGTATCAACGTATAGCTACAAAGGAAAAAAGGCCTAAAGACACATGGCATCAAATACAGTTTACTTCACACATGTTTCGCTAAGAAGGGGAAAAAATTCCTACGCAAACGCATCACAAAATACCCCAACAGATCCATCTCTACTGTGGACCGTACGTTCGAAACTTACCATTCAACCTGACATAAAACTGTTACAAGACTTTTGTTCCAAGGGATGGTGGGTGGGAAAACAAAGAAGCCCCGCACGCGGGGCACAACGTTCAGCGAGGGAGCGTCCAGGGACAAGGGGGTCTCCTGGGCGCTCCCCACCTCTTATTCCCGAGGGGCCGGTCGGCCCCTCCCAACGCCCGCCCCCCCTCACCCGGACCCACTAAATTGGATCCGGGTCAGGAAGGCCGCCAGCCAATCGGCGGTGGGCCGCACCCCCAGGGCACGCCCCCACCGCCGAATGACCACCCGGGAGAAAGGGGGGGCGACGGTCGCCGCGCCGCCATGCGTGCGGGGGGGCCGAGGGCCCCCCCTTTTCACTCACATTCATTCACCTAGGAGCGTGCATCCCTTTCAAGATAACATGCATAATACACAGAGCAATTGGAGTCCGACAAGCCGGTGAGTGTGGGTGGGTTGTGGGCGGGCTGTTGGGGGTGGGATAGAGTGACTTAGTACTGTGTGGCCATGCAGCACAGGAATGTTTACAATACAGTTGGGTATTTTAGCACTGGCTAGGAATTTTGAGCATATTTAGTTCTTGTTAGAAGAATTGCCCTTCTACATCCGTTTCTAATATGCTACCTATGCTGTCACATGGACTCTGATTCTTCTTGCCTGTGCACTGTGTAGGGTGAACATATTGCTGTACTTGGTCGCTATGTTAATTGTTTGTGGTTGAAAACTAATAAACAGATTTACAAAAAAAAAGAATACACAGAGCTATACACTCAGGACTTCAGGATATGTGCAAGAAAAACTGCACACATCTCATCAAGAAAGAGGAAAACAGCTCATCTAGCTCCGTCTTGATTTGCACCTAAACTTCTAATCAAACTTCCGAAGAAATAAGAATCAATTCAAGTCATCTGACTTTCTGAAAAAATCTAAAAAATTCACATATTCACACTAAACTTTCCCTAGTTTCACTCTATTCAGCTACGAAGAGAAAGCTCTCTATGCAGTTTTTCCTGTATGGCTGTTATCTAATGCGATTATATATTTGAACGTGTTGAATATAAGTGCAGTTCTGCCTAGAGGTGCACCCGTGAAATGCTCGAACTAAATAAGTAAGTAAAATTGCTGAGGTACAAATAATGAAAAATAAATTAGGTTTGCTTGGAAATATATGATTTACACTATGGGGCTGATTTCGATGTCAGTCGAAGTTGCCTCCGACCAACACCATTTCGATGTGGGAACCAACCGACCATAGGCTGGCGGTTCTGCACACCTCATTACGATGAGACCGCACATGGTGCAGTCGCAAATTCCCATTTTTCTATGGGAGCTTGTGTAGTAGGTGGAAACGAAATGGGAGTTTGTGTAAATCCCTCCAATGTATGGCAGACACCTCATGGTGCCTGCCACATAGTGCAGGCATTTTCAGGTGGCACCATAGGTGCTCCCCAGGGCCACAACCGGAGGGCCACGGGGAAAGGGGCCCTGCTAGGGGCCCTTTAAAACACTTTCCGACAGCAGTTCCATGTCGGAAAGGCTGACATGGAACTGCTATCAGAAAGTGCTATCATAATCCCGAAGGCGGAAACGCCGTTCATTAGGAATTATGAGGCCCTTCCGACTGGCCGACAGGCTCCTTGAGCCCGTCGGAACCAAGTTGGATTCCCCAGCTGGTTTGAGCTGCCACCGCCATCATTGTGATACGGAGGTCGGAGTACAAAACTTCGAAGTTGGTCAGAAAGCCTCTGACCAGCGATATGTGGCTATCCAACCAACATCTAAATCAGGCTCTTTGTATTTTCATATGTAAACCACAAATGAATGCAATGAATGAGTACGCACATGAGCTTATATTTTGAAAGTAATGCTTGCATCTACAAACACTCATTCATTCATGTCAGGCAATAAGATAAAAAGTAAGGAATATAGGATTGGGTTAAAGACGCCATGCCATGTACCAGTGTTACCATTCATATTTTTATATTATAAACTCATCAAGGTAATATCATTGATTACCTATCATGACAAAGCATTTTTGATACATCAAAGACATTGCACAAGGGAGCATGAGGATAGCTTTGCATGTTGGAAATCAGAGGCTTGTGATCCTGTTTTGATAGTTGTTATAAATGGCCTCCTGACTGCCTAAGCATCATCCGACACCAAAATAAACTAGATATTACTACAAATAGATGCATGAAAATAACACAAAGTTATTTTAATTTTTGTAAATCACATGTATCTTTTAGGGAGTTGACCTAATAAAGGACTCAGAATGATGACATTGTACAGCAAGAGAGGTAAGCTTGGTTAGGTCATTAAAAAAGAGCAATGTTGAACAAGTAAAATGCAAGCTCTATGTTTAGGGTTATACTGCCTGGAGGCTGACAGTCTTATAAAATAGAAATGGCTTACAATTGCAGCCTTATGCGTTTCTGATCCCCTGCACCACAATCCCCGCCACACCCATTTTGATATGCAGATCAACAAAGTTGACAGATTTTCGTTCTCAAAGAAGATGCCTAGCACTGTAAGAAGCCTTGAACAGCTCTGGGTTGAAACCAAAGTAAAAGGGCCTGGCCTGACCCTTTTGATCCTAGCATACATTATTGTTGTGACCCGGGTCCCACGAACCCAAATAACATAGGGCCACACCTACAAAAGGTTTTAGAGGCCGCAAAGGGAGAATCGAGCTATTTGCATCCGCAAAATAACCTTTTAACATGTACTAACCCTATTTTGTGAGTCAGTAACTTATTAACAAATCGAAAAATAGGATTTGCAAGTTAGTATTAGGAAGAGGTGTGTTAAGGGAGTCACTTCCTGATAGCAAGTCGGAACCGCAGGGGGATGTATGAATGTTTTTCGACCGGAATGCCATTACAAAACATCTGCAGTCTACCACCAACTTCAAGTTGGTGATACCTCATTTATTTGTAAATGGGAAGAGGTCTCCAAGGGACCCCTTCCCCTTTGCAAATGTGGGCACAATTTATTTTTAAGAGCAGGCAGTGGTCCCATTTTCATTTTTGAAATGCATCCTATTTTCCGGTAAGGAAAATGGAATGAATTCCCCCCAAGAATAGCTTGATTGAAAAAGCACTCACAAACATAGTAGTCTGCTGAACCCAGCAGGCCAATATCCCTGCGATTTTGGGAAATCCCAATGGTTCGCAAATTGAGGCCTGCCTTCTGAACATTGATGAAGGAGGTCCATTTGCGACCCACTGGGATTTGCAAACAGTGTCAAACACACTGTTGTACATCTCATTTCCTACTCCCATTTAATTAGGAACTCGCAAAATGTAGTGATCGTACATGCGGCCCTTAGCGCCTATGATTAGCATGATACATACCTCGAAATTATGCCAGATAACCATTAAGTGTAACTTCTAGCCTTAAAATTAATTGGATACATTATCCTGTAATCAGTGACTTATATTGTGAAGATGAGTTAGGTTAGTTGAAATAAACATCTCTCTCTCTCTGTTTCTTTCTTCCTCCATCCCTACCTCACCCCAGGTGCTCTTTCAGCAGCCGAAATCTCTGCGTTGAAAAACAAAACACATAATTCCAAAGGGACGGTGAAATTTATAGGACACTCGTAATAATGGCCAGGATCAGACTGGGAACCAAAAAAAGGCCTGGCTAAAATATTCAAATAAGCCCTACTACCTTGCTCATTGCTCATCTGTCAATCATCATTCTCTCTCCTAATTACCCCCTGCCCATCACCTCCTTACCTGCTGCAATTACGTGGGTAGGCTGGAGAATGTGACAAAGGACCCCTACCCTTAAAAATGGCATCCAAAGACTTCAGCCCACCAAGGAAATGCCAAGTGAAAAAAGGGCAGTCAAGGACGAAATAGAGCCAGAGTGCTAAAGTAGCATATCTTTCTAAATGGGTAATAGCTTCTTATTTATCTCACTAAATTACTCCTATACATTTATGGAAACTGCATTTATTTGTAGGGGTGGGTGGAATGTTTCATTCTACTCTTGGAATTGGCAGAATTTGCTGGCTTCGTGTTACTCTTGTGCCAAATCCCGCCAACTGCTGCATGGCAGAATTTTTCACTTGTGAGGCTCCAAAAATGCAAGCTGGTGAACACGAGTGAGATTTATTACCCTCTAGTGCGATTTTTTAACAAGGTTGTAAGCGGGCACGGTCAGAGGGTGGCTTCACTTGTAGATTTGCGGCGACTCGAGGCAGCAAAAACAACTCGAATGGCTGCACGCTCTTGCGTGCCATTTGGTGCCGATCGTGCTGATTTTCAGCCCCGCTTGTGATACCTATATTGCAGCAACAGCAGCACAATGTTCATATGTTCCACCCATTGGGAGAACTATGGCGAATCTCATGGAGTTTTTATGTAGCTCCATGGAATTAGTTGAAGTGAAACTATGCTATTCCACCCACCCATAATCAAGATAACTAAGGCAATTGCCACAATGGTTATTGTCACTCTGCACTTGTTTGGTGAATTAGGCACCATGGTTTCAATCAAGGCAGATCAAAATATCTAAATTATCAAGCAGATTCTAATTGCCAGTTTCTACTGATTCAAATTGGCAAAACGTTGATTAGTACAAAAAGAGCTTATTAGTTCAGTTATCTTCAGAAATTGCCCCTACCCCTACATCAGCTTACTCAGAATATGACAACCCTACTCTTCTACTGGAGCCTTGAGCCTGGGCCCTAAAATGTTTCATTAGATTTCAGCAAAGTTTCAGTTGTTTTTGAAAATTCACTTGAAATGAGTCAGTTAAAAATCAAAATCAATCAATATCTACTGAGGTAGCTTTAATCATGGAGGTTTTTCAAACACTTTCCTTTGGTTCACAGGCTTGTGTGTTTTCAAGTCAGGAGCTTTGACTTTGCCCCTGCGTTCTTTGGCATCTCCTGACTACTGGCTGTTCATCATCACTGTTGCTTTGCTACCTTGTCTATGTTTCCTCATTGACCATTTCTGGTTTGCATTCTCTGACACAGCAGATCTCAGCCTCTCACTTTCCTTAGTTTTCCTTAGCCACCTTTCTCTTCTCAGTCCCACTTTGGCTGTACTGCTTGCCCCTTTTTCAGGCTCAGTGTTATTGCTTACAGTTTCTTAAGGTTGGTTCACTGTAGCTACTCGTGGCTCATCCCCACAGGATCAGCACTTGTCTCGGGTTGGATTTGAGGCCCTTGTGCCCAATCTTCTCCCTCCTCTGAGCATTCAGGTTGCTCTGGAGTGTAACTTTGTCCATCAGTGGTTGTAGTCACTACTTCGTCACCAGCTTGTTTCACTCTCTTGGTGTGGGAGGCAAGGCCCCAGTTTGGGAGACCTCTACACTTCACAGCAGTGTTCGCCACAAGGATGACTTGAAAGGGGGCAAACAAGTGGGGTTCCAAGACACTTTTCTGACTTATTTCTTCCCCAGAACCTAATCTCCTGGACTTGGGTCATAGCACTTTTTTTCCCAGGAAGGGGAGTCTCCAGCTAAACCGGATGAATGATAGAATGCACCAAGCCAACCAGATCTTTGCAGCAGTCAAGAATGCTAACATGCGTAAGGATCACAAGTGCATCTGTAGGAATGGTGGGAAGTCTCATGGTTCTCATCATAAGAATCTCATAAGTGAAGAGTCCTGCCCTCCAAGCAGGAATACTTCAGAGACTCATCAGTAGCAAGAGGAGGGCATCAGGCCACTTGAGGAATGTGGACAGACACTTTGGCACGACGTGTCTTCAGCATTCTGTTGATTTGTTCAACTATGCCAGGTGCCTCTGGTCTGTAACTACAATGGAACCTCTGATCCACCTGCAGAGCTACACACAGCATTTGCATGACTTAATCGTCAAAGTGAGTCCTGTGGTCTGACTCCAGAGAAAGCAGTAGGGCGAACAAAGGAATCAACTCCCTCAATACCAGTTTAGACACAATAAAGCTGTCATATAAGTGGGTAAGGTTCTATCCAATGGGAAACATTTCACACTATCACCAAAATGTAGCCAAGCCCATTGCACATTGGCATCTCAATAAATCCAGTTGCATGCTGAGGTTCTGTAATTCTCGAGTCTGACTCCATTTTGTTCTGTGCCACCATTTTGTGTGTTGCCCTCACGTAGGCCTGTGAAGGTAGCCTGGCGAATAAAGTGGCCTGGCCTTCTTAGTTCATGTATACATTAACTAAGGTTTCTTTTTGACTCTGAAATGAACTGTAAGAAACTGACCTCGCAAAGCCAATTTCCCTGATCGATCTTTGTCTGAGATTGCCAATCAATGTTCAGGACATCGTTAACTTTTAGTTTCCTTGCACATGCCTTATCTTGTTCATCATCTGTTACTGTTTCTTTTTATGTTTCTTCATTACATGGGTTATGCTTTCAATTATAGGCTTGTCCGGCTTTTGGAGGTTGAATTTGGGACATTCTTAATTATTAACTTTTGGGTTGGGATACTGTACATGTAATCATGCCATGCCCTGCAGTGCCATCTAAATCAGATTAACCTTTGTGAACTATGTAATTATAATGGTTTGCCCATATCCTGCTAAAACCCCAAAGGCTACTCACCTGCTGACTCTCCAGATTTTCCATTTGTTTAGGAATGTAATTGGGACAACTCCCTTACATGCCTGGGGCAGGATAAAGAATATATAAGATGTGAAGTAAGACCATTCTGGCAGACTGCCTCATTCAGTTGCTAAGGCTTCTGTGTGACGTAGACTCACTCATTTGAGGTTAATAAAAATTTACTTTTATATTTCAGCTTCTGTGTCAAGTTCTTCTTTGTGAGTTTAAAAGGACTAAGTATCAGTGGAACCCCTGAGAAGTGGATTTTTGATTTCTACAATGCAATTGAAGGAAACACCTGATCTTTCTATATGACTCATGGTAATAACTGTCCTCTTGCCTGCATTTAACTACTGTCACGTGACATACCCGTGGCATAGATTCTCTGAAATGGCACAGAAATTTGGATTAAACCAGCAAATCCTGAAGAGAGAAACCATTGCAACTCTCCCTGTGGGTAGGACCATGAAAATGAATGGCCATTGGGGACAACATGGTGTCTGGTAAGGTGGGTCTCTTATCTGCTGAAACCCAGATCTCATCCTGATTTTGTGTAAACCCTGCTCTGACTCATCTCTCCTGTTCACTTTCTGGGGCTTCTTCCTGCAAACTCTTAATTTCCTCTCAAGCAACAGTCAACAACAGTTTCAAAGCAATGTCATCATCTGAATCCCTCGAATAGTCTCTGTTCAATGTACAAATCCCAAAAGTACAGTATCTTGCCATCTCATACGCATAATGATTTCAAGCTGTTATATAATCACATACACTCTTGTGTGCTGCACACTTGGCTAGTGTTATTTCAGTGGGCAGCTGCAATGCATCACTACACAATTTTTGTTTCTTATCGGTGATCCAAAGGAACTCATTAAACCTATCTGGGATCTCTGGGATCACAACATCCAAAAATCATAGACCCTGCCAAATCCAAACTGGCTATCAGTATAGGGAGTAACTCTTAAATGGTTAGAGCAAGCTCTAGTAAGAGTGATCAGTTCAGCCACCAGTCCAGAACTTACATTGAACAAATAAGAGGCTCCCATGACACCCTCTAAGGTACACAAATCATAGGCAGCTCTCAGAATTCTTTGTCCATCTCCTAAGCAAGAGCCACCCACCAACAAAGTACAATCGGGCTCTTCCAGAGGAACGTCTTGAACATTGGGTCTTGGCTTGGCATCCAATTCAGTAATGTTCAGGCACTCATGAAGACCCATGACTATCTTCATCAGACGTAGGAAAAGGCAATAGTGTGGCAGGGTTTAGGCAAGTACATCTTAGTGTGATATTGTCTGCAGAAAGTATCACTTGTTCATAATGGGTAAGCCTGCTATTTTTTATGCGTTGGGTTTGAATGCAAGTTAGCAATATTTCAACATAATGGGGAACAATTACTGTAAGCGGGTACCCCATAACAATACCTTCACACTGTTGAATGCTGACATCATCTACAGCCTCTGCCTTCAGACAACCTGGAAATGTTGTTGCTAGTGGGTAAAGAGTGGCAGAGAAATATCTGATAGAGAAGTTAGATTCTACATGGGTCCGTGTCAATACATACAGTGTGTGTTCATCTCATTCATAGCAGTACACGACAAAAATCTTCTCATAGTCAGGCATAATTAGAGCCGGGGAGCCTCAGAAACTTTCTCCCAGCTCAAGGAACTCACTCATGTATTTGTTGTTCCAAGGTAGTGGATCAGACACATCTTTTAGTGTAAGCCTTTTACACTAGGGAAAAGTTGGAAATCCACTGACAACTGTAGCCCACCATTCCCAGAAACATCCTGACTAATCTTTGTGTTGTGGAAGGATTCATTCTCAGAATGGTAGAGATTCTTCCCTTGTACACTTTTCTAGCTCCCTTCTCAATGTGATGTGCCAGATACAGAGCCTCTCTGACAGTACTGCGGTTTAGTAGGGGACACCTTGTATCTGTTCTCTGCTAAATAGTTCAACAAGGCAATTGCATCTTGTGTTGTTGATGCCACATGTAAGTCGTCGATACATTGGACCAGGACTGACTTGCGTGGCAACGGCAAGGTCTCAAAATTTGTTTCAGTGTCTGATTAAAGATTATGGGGCTACCTGTATACCCCTGTGGAACTCTGCACCATGCCAGAACTTTACTTTGGAACCGGAACCGACTATCCTCATGTAGAGGAATAGAAAAGAATGATTGACACATCTCAATCACTGTGAACCATTCAGTGTCATAGGGTATTTTGACTATCACGGCTGGATTTGGTACCACTGAGCTATATGGGACAATATTATTATTGACCTTAAGCAGGTCTTCAACACTTCTTTTTTTATTTGTTTTTTGCAAGCCAATTATAGATGAATTGTAGAGACTCACAAGTATTTCCACAGAAAGCCTTGCTCTAGCATGGATTCAATCACAGCTGTGATTTCATCCACTGTCTCTGGTGAGAGGTTGTACTAGGGCATAGAGGGACTCACTGCATTTTGTTTGATAGTTATTCCATCAGGTTCAACATCTTTGAGTACACAAGTATCTTTACCAGTAAAATGTAATATTTTCTCCTTTTCTCAGTCTTTTAGGGTAGGTGGTAAATCTTCTCTTGTCAAAACCGGGAACAATCCAACTGCTGACTCTTGTGTTCTCAATTTAAAGTCGGTATTTTCCTTGTGTGTCAGAAGCTCAGTAAATCACACAATTATGTTTGCAAAGTAGATCCCTGCCCAATAAATTGACTGGACTCGAATCACATATTAGTAATTGGTGATCCTCTTCAAGAGAATCTTTTTTCGCTGGGACTTTAGCTGAAACAGGATTCACAATCTGTTTGTTTGAGATACCTACAACTTGGACTTGTTTTCCAGAGATAGGTAGGTTTTGGACCTCTACAGTTCTAACAGTAGAGTGGGCAGTGCCAATATTAATCAAATACAATACTAGGTGGCCTATGTGTCTCTATCCACATATGGCCCACTCCAGTCTACTTCAAAGACTGCACAAGCAGGCAATCTTCCTCCCCTCTCAGGCCCCACCATTGTGTTTGATCAAAACCTGCATCTCTGAAACTGTTGAAAACAGGGAATGCAGGGCGCATAAAAGGGTTTTGTTGATCTTTCAGGCTCGGGTTTTCATTAACCCTTGGGTCACCATATTTTGTTACATCATTGTTCTTGGGGCAAAGTAGCATTCTGGGGTCTTTACATTTGCTTATTTAGCACTGCCATCAATGTCATGATTGATATCTGACCATTGTTTTGCATTTGGTTGGGATTCAGCCTACATTGTTGCTTCCTGTGACCAACATTGTTACAAAAATGACACAGAGTAGTCTCTTTCAACATGACTACGTCCCTCCCTGAATTCATATTATCAGGCATTCCGCACCCTCTTCCCTGCAAAACACCATTCCCATTCTGCATCATCTGACCACCATCTTGATATTTAACAAGAGACGGACTGTGTACCGAATCCGCCCCTGGCACACTGCTCGGCTGGCTCCCCCAGGGGGAGGGAGGGGGTACGGCTGAGCTGTTTGCAGGGCTGGTTTTGGCTGATTTTGTTACAGGGGGCCGATATTGCTGGCCACCGTAACAAAAACGCCCCCCAGGGGACTAAAACCAGCTCCCAACCTGGCGGCCCACTGGGGAAACACCTGATGCCCGCTACAGCCAGTCCGGCCCTGTATCCAACTCCCAGCATTCCTGCACCATAGCCTGAATTTGTCATATATGGTCCATTCTGAAATCCTTTCTGGGCTAAATTTGTACAATACTGTGAGTACTGCAGAATATCATCTAGGGCTTTGACTGCCAACATATTACCTTCTGCCGAGTATGAGAGCTAATACAAAAGCTAATCTCTGGGCGCAAACTAAAAACAAATTGGGACACAGAATTGCTAACCCTTTCTCTCTCTCTTTCACATAATTATGCTGTCTAAAAACTTGCACTAACCTCTCGTACTAAACATGTACAGACTCCCTAGAGTCTTGGTTGAGACTTGATATTTACAACAACTCATTCCCTTTTTGTGGAACCTTAATATTAAAAAATGCAATCACCCGGTTATACTTTTCCATGATAATAGGAAAAAATGCATTTGTTTGAGCAACCATCAGAAACTCATCAGTTGCCCACTGTACCAATACCTTGCACTCTGCCCACAGATCGTTAGAAAACGAGAATATGAAAGGTTGTACCCATTTATATATCCCAACTCAAGACTTCCTTTGAAAAGTACCTCCATTTTTGCCTTAAGTCTCTAAACATCCAGTCCCCTTAAAGGGGCTCCATTCTTGCGGGTTGTGTCTCAGGATTTTCTTCCTCCTCTACAACAGCCCATTCAAAACAGGCTTAATAATAACAGGTGTTCCTTCTATTCAGGTTGTGCTTCCAGATCTAAAGTGATACTTGCACCTGATTTACTAGCGATTGTTGTAACTCTGGATGTATCTTGGGCAGTAGTAATGATTGTAATACTTGAGGTTCCGATAAGCGGAACTTGAGCGACAAGGAGTAAAGCCTTACTCAAGAAGGCTCCGATCAACAGGTTAACTTGTACCCAGGTATATGGGCTATGGGTTCCAGGTATATGGGCTATGGATTCCATCCAGCCGGGGAACAGTGTTATAAGGAGGTGGCAGGAAGTTAACAAATCATTAAAAAAATCATCACTTGAGTCACTGTCGCTACTCTCATCGCTCTTTTCTATGTTTGCACCCCCTCTCGAAATTTTTGTCTCTCTACTTTTCTCCTTCTTAATGCAGGTGCACCCCTATCGCATTACATCGTCATTAAGTGTTAGAATATTGTTGTGGAGTAAATAATTTTTGGACATTGTTGACATTTATGTTCAGAGATGTGCGAACAGTTGGACATTATTTTGGACATTAATTCCTAGTTGGAGAACCTTTGGATGGCGGACTCCCTTTTTCTCGACACCCACCGCGCATGCGTTCGTTTGATACGGTTATGTGTCATATATACGGGCAGGGGTGTGCACCAGAATTTCACTTACTACCAGTGGTAGAAGTGGGCGGGATCGGAAGGGCACGGCGTGCCCCTACTTTTTACATTAAACACCGACCGTTCCCCTACTTCTTTACTTTAGACATGCGTCCCAGGACGGCAGTAATGGTCCGAATGTAAAAATATTGCGTGACCGGCCCGCCCTATGTTTTGTACATTAAGGAAGGCGTCTGCGGTTTCCTCGACCTTCACCCTCTTCTCCTCTGTATCTGCGGGCAGGCAGGGGCCTGCAAAGCAACACTGTGCGGAGCAATCAAATCATCACGCGAAAACGGCTAACTTTAATGGCCCTGGAGCCAGGCAGCGAGAGTGTGATTTACACCCATTTAGTGACAGCCTCGGATTGGGAAATCAGGCATGGGGCAGGCCACCGTAATGAGGCACCAGCATCCTGGGCTCCCTCCGGACCCCTGTAATTTGAGGCTGGTAGCTCGGTGTTGCTCTGGCCTTTGGGGCATTCTGGTCTGGGCCCCCTGCTTCGTGGGGCCTCCCTGGCCAGAAGCAGTGTCATCCCCTGCTGGGCAATCACCTTCAGGTTATAGGGGCATTGTGGAGGGTGTGAATAAGCGGGGGCCTACAAGGGGGAGGCTGAAAGGAGAGGCGATTTTATGGCCATTGTCCGTTTTCACCTCAGTCTATGGCGGGCTGGCAGGGGGGTAAGAGAAGCGGCCTCCCAAGAGGTCAGGTGATGTCACCTCAGCCCCAGTGTCTTTTAGGCCTTGGTGCTGGGTGCAGGGCTTAAATGACTGGATATGATATTAAGATTCACCCTGAATCGCTGCACAAAATGTGTGCCTAGAAAAGTACACAAAATGAGTGGGACAGTGTCTGCTGAAAACTAGCATTTACAACAATACTTTAATGAGCACTGCAGTACAGGCAGATGTCAGCGAGACGTAAAGCGAAAAGTAACACGTGGTAAAACCAGATGGGCCACTGATTATAGGAGTAACTGACTAAAGCAGAATTAAACTACTATATATATATATATGAACTGAGCGTCACCTGCAAATCGTGAGCTACTGTAAAACCAGATTTGTATATCTAATTACCAGAGGCTCCTATGCTGTCAGACAGAAGGATGTTATGCAGCTTCAGAAAGGGGTTCCTGAACCAGTGTGTTTTAGAAGATATTTGATGCACACAAAGAGGGGTGTTCCTTACTTTGTGGGAGTTGCCTGCGAAAGGTCTGCGCAATTTGCACTTCGTGAAAAGTGGGCTACATAACACTTCAGCCCTTTGCATTTATAAAGAAGACATCGGGTGACAGAGTGGTTTTATAAATATGGAGTAATCGCCGCTTTGCCTCCCTCTGCACAAGTGACGCATTGCGGTGGGTGTTCCCATGCAACTCCCATGGTTTTTGATGCATTCCTTGATTCACAAGGACTTGTAAACCTGGGAATGTATCAACATTTTACGCCTCCCCAATGGTATCCTCGGGGGAGAGAGCGCAAGCGATTCTCCCCCGGGGATATTCGCCCGATTGGTACAGTCCAGAACCATCGGGAAGGGGAGCGTGAGCCAGCTGGTAGGGATCAGTTACGCGCATTCAGCTACTGCGCAGTCAGGAGGTTTCTCTGTCGGGAGGGGCCGTTTTTATCGAGGCCCACCCACCCAACCCTTTAAAAAAAAAAAAAAAAAAACTTAATGATAAACTATTTACAAATAGAGTAACAATTAGCTTTTCTGCCTTTCTGAGCAGATCACTAGCCACAAATAGGACAGGCAATTTGCTCTATGTGTCCCTGCAAAGGCGGAATGGGGGGGTCAACGCCTAGAGCGGGCTTGACCGTCCTTCATGAGAGAGGGTGGGGGGAAGGAATAGGTTGGGGGAAAAAGGAAGGAAAACAAGGAAAGGGAATATGTTAATATATGGGGTGATTTCATAAAATGACGTTGATGGTTTTTGGAAAATAAATGTGACAAGAAAGAAGTTGAGAAATATATTTATGGTTTTGGCCTGAAGTTCTAAATTGCACGGTTTTGATGACAATGTTTTTAGAAACATAGAGTTAATTAATTAATATTATAAATTGCCTGATCTTATGAATAAAGAGGCCTTTTATGCTACAAGTGATGTTGTCAGTGATTATTGGAGTTGTGGGCTGGGCTATCTTGGGCGAGGGAGGCACAACAAGGGGAAATATCTTTATTTCTCCCTGTTGTTTTCTCTTTCTATATGTGCAGCACACATAGAAAGATTAAAACGCCTCTCAGGATTGTTTTTGTGCAGGAAGGTGCCCCTTCCTACACAAAAACAATCCTGCATGCAACAGGGTGCCTGCATTGGCGCTAGGCTGATGAAACGGCGCCAGCACAGGGGGAAAAGACAGAAATGGACCATATAGGATAAATATGGTGCATTTCTGCCCTTTCCCTGTAACACAGGGCAGCATAGCAAAATACCTTGCTGCGCTGCCGTGTGCTACCATTCCCTTATACATACATCTAAGTTTGCAAACTTCACAGTCTCTCTGCTTCATGCACAAGCACTTTTAACATGTGCTGCCTGCTTTGGGGCCACTGCAATCATGCAGCAATGGAGGACAAAATAATGTTGCAGTGTTGGCTAAATTATGCAGCAAAGAAAGGCTGCAGCGTAATGTGAGGTACATTTTCTTATACTTTATTATTTTTACTTTTTTACACATCCTACAGTCTTTGCATAGCTTTTGCCTCAATAATACCAGCTTAACATACAAGTGCAGCAGTGACAACAGTGACCAGTCAACATTTGTAAAAGGCTTTCTACTTCACAGCAACACAAGTCACGTGTTTTGATCCGTTTGAGCTACATAGAATTTTTTAGATAAAACCATTATATTATGCAGCCGATGATGTATTATGTGGAAAATATGGCAGAGCTATAATTATGTGGAAAACTTTTGCAAACTAGGATATTTTGCCATTCATGTTTGACCTTCCTCATGCAGTCTCTGTTGGGTGGTATTTCTAGACACCTACAGTGCTTTTGGAGAGACAAAAAATGAAGGTGTCTAGTAGTGATTGCAAGGGGAGAAAATAACTGATTGAGATAATCAGAGGGACACTACCTATTTCTGCCTCTACCACTGTTTGAGTCTCATAAGTTCAGTATTGATGCATTTGCAATTCTCATTGCTAACTAACTTGAGTAGTAATTACACAAACTACTAATATAATAATTGTATCTCATTCATCTGATAATGCTAAAAGCATCTGCAAAACCAACAGGTCTGGGTTGTTTTAGGTGTATATATATTCATTTTTGATTGCTATTTCTAGATACAATGACAGGAAACCAGAAGGCATCTAATGCTGGCTTCATTACATGTTGCGTGAAGCACATAAAAAATGTAGGACTACAATTTTGCATTGACCCAGGGGCACAGAATGATGTACTAAACAGTACTCCCCAACATGTGGGGCCTCCTGACATAGAATTTAAACCTACATTTTATGTTCAGAAATGGTTAGGAAAAGGGAGAAGTGCTTATGAAAGAACCCGCATGGCTAGGAGACAAATGGCACCTGGTTCCTCTTATAAGCATAATTGGGACATTCTGTGATTGAAAACATATCCCACATTGTAAATGTATTTTAATGTCATTAACTAATATATTAAACCTCAAATAAACGTGTATCTATTGGTTGTATTAACTAACGTTATAAGCTGTAACTGGTCAGTGAATTGCGAAGCATACTAAAAATTGGTATGTTTTGCTCTTTTAAGCCTCACCTCTGACTCCGCCCACTGACCCAATCCTCTGGTTATTCCCGCCTCCTGAGGCTCCACCCACAGTTCCCCTACTTTTTTTCCACCACTTCGACCACTGCTTACTACCCATTTATAACGAGCCTATTTTATTTCCATATTTGTCCGATCAATATACACCAATCGCCTAAAAGTGAAAAAACATCACATGATAAAGCTAACAGAAAGTAAAGATTCTTTCGATAGGTAGTGCAATTTACAGAGGAGAAGGTGCTCAAATTGTAATTTTCATCCCAAAAATCTAAATCAGCATTTAATAATACTATATTCGTCTGCGAACTAGTCAATAGCGAAATAGTTGTGAGCAGGGTGCATACGCGATTCAGCACCTCACAAACCTCATTTTTATCACCAAACGTGAAATAAAATGGCAAACAGTGCTATGTGTCCTCGACGTAAAGGGTAAAGAAAACCAAAACGCACTGGCAATATTCATGTTTGGTTGAGGCTTGCGTAGGTTGAATATGTAGCTAAATCATGTCATATTCTGGCTGTGACTAGATGTAATATTAAACTGTCCCTTAAAAGGTGGGACGGTCGCACCATGTTGCTGTTATGCCTTGTTCGAGCGCTGCGCGTCCCAGTATATTCGTGTACAGGCTGCACTTTGTGAAAATGTTCTATTTTTGGCAGAAAACGTTAGTCATTTTCAGAAACATTTTACTTCACACTCTTATTAACTGCAGGCTCTTGCTATCCAATTCAATGGCATTTTCAGCCACCACAAAGGGTTAAACGAATCATAAGACAAAGGTCAGACCTTTTATTCCAAGGTGCTGCGCAGCAAGTTGGAGAGAGTGAAAGTGCTATATGAATGCCTGGTAAACAAGCACAAAGCGGTACAAAAGGGGGTGGTGATGGACGGAGCATCTGAACCAATCAAACACTCACACCCAGCCAACAGATCTGGGTTTAATCCATCACCGTTCTTTAGCCCACTCTGCCACCCCAGTTCAGACATGGCCATATGCAAATCAGTCTGATCCTGTGCCTCATGGGAACAGTCCAGCCCGAACTGCCAAGCCATGCCTTCCCTGGACCAGAAACAAACTTCCTAGGACCAGTTTCTGGCTTTACAGCCGTCTTCAGCCAGGCTTGCTTGAATCCAGTGGCAAAGTGAGCAAGGGACTCACGTCTGAGCATACCCTGCCAACTTATGGCGAACAAAGCGGTACAAAAGGGGGTGGTGATGGACGGAGCATCAGAACCAATCAAACACTCACACCCAGTCAACAGATCTGGGTTTAATCCATCACCGTTCTTTTGCCCACTCTGCCACCCCAATTCAGACATGGCCCTATGCAAATCAGTCTGGCCCTGTGCCTCATGGGAACAGTCCAGCCCGAACTGCCAAGCCATGCCTTCCCTGGACCGGAAACAAGCACAGGTAGTGGTGACACTGGAGTGATTGTGGATGGTGCGAGCGAGGTAGCTTTTATGAAGCCATCCAGTGGTAGAGGCTGGCACGTCAAATGTCGATATTGATGTTATAGAAGAGCAAGTCTGCCCACGTGGATTGTGTACCCACCCTTGAAGCACAGGGCCCATTATGTAATACTGCACAAAGTAAGTAAGTTGCTGGGTAGATCACATGGGGCCAGATGTACTAAGAATAGAGGGGCTTATTTACAAGGCCCATGCGTCACATTTTTAACATGGGAAAAGTGACGCAAAAGTGGTGCAAGGGCCTTGTAAATCTGCCCCAGAGTCGGTAAAAGGGGTTGTAAATTGTGCACTGGCTTTACCCAGCATATTCTGATTTTGCAAACCAGCCTTTGCATTATTAGGTTGTTTCATTGAAAACAAAATTGTAGTGGGTCTCAGTTTGACCTACCTCAGGAATATTAATGAGGTAGTTCGCAAAACTGCGAACGACTGCAATTTGCTGCAATCACAGGGATGGTGGCATGCTGGGGTCACCGCCATATCTGTGACTACTTAAAGGATTTTTTTTATATGCAGTGCATTCTCATGAAAGGAAAAAGAAATGCAGTTAAAAAAAAGTGTAACTTACATTTTATAAGAGTAGGCAGTGGTTCATGAGACCACTGCCAACTCCGAAAAAAATTTTTTGGTGAACATTCACAAAGGGGAGGGGGAGTCCCTGGTTACCCACTTCCCATTTACGTAGGCCTTACCACTGCCTTTCACTCGTCGGTAAAGTATTAATGTTATGTGGTCAGATTTTAGTTGCATAACCTGAATACAGCCCACTGCAAACTGATCTTGGGAACAGACGCCCTAAACAGGCCCCTTCTAAATACTGATTCGGTATAAAATCACAAACCTAAATTGCAATTCAGCAACGTGAAACTATAAACTCAATGAATAAACTTTGAAAGGATGCCCCTAAGCCTTTGACACCTTAATCCTAAAAGCAACTTTAAAACAAGGGGAAAAGATGAACACCTCTTGGATGAAGGAAGAGCTGATAAACACACATCTCTTTCAGGCAGATGGTTCAAATCTAACAAGTCTCAAGACAACCTCAAGACAAAATGTGCCTTCACAAACACAATAGAATGTATAAATCATACAAAAAGAAGGCCCAGAAAATCCACGATTCAAGCAGAATCGTCAATGCTAAATGGCCATGTAAGGAACGCCATACATTTCTATCAGAATTTTGCAATCCAGAGGGCTTTCACATGTCCACTCTAGCTTCTCAGCCTTCTATAATAAACAAGCAGTACACTATGTAAAGAAAGCAAACATAGCAAATTCCTATCTAACAACCATGAGAAACAACTTCTTCCCTATTATCTCCATCCATTTCAGCCTTCCAAGACAATCTCAGAATTTGAGGATGTACTACAAGCTAGTAATCCAACCAGCTGTCCTTCTGCGCAGAGCCTTCTACACATTTTCAAAAAGATCTTTCAGTCAATATTGTATTTATCCCGGTCAGCATTATTAATAATTACTTCCCAGAGATATTAAAGAATACACACCTATGAACACTACTTAGGAAGAATAACTTGGGCCCTAAGGACCCAAGATCTACAGACCAATCTTGAATGTACCTTTCCTTACCAAACTGATGGTAAGAGTAGCCCTTCGCCAGATCTCATAATTCACAGAAGAAAGCAAACTACTCTCACACTATCAGTCTGGATTGCACCCAGGAAAGGGACCACATTTGCCCTAATTGTAATTTGGGAGGACCTAAAAAAGATATACTTCAAAACTGGTGTACCTGCATTACTGCTCCTGGACCAATCGGAAGTACATCAGGTTAAAATACTATTTAGGATGAAAAAAGTTGGTATGGACGGCATCTTTCTCAACTGGATTTTCTCTTACCTAAACAACAACTCATACCAGATTCACACACCTCCTTTCTAATTAAATACTTACTGTATAAAACATAGTTTCACAAGGATCTATCGTTTCACCACTACTTTTTAAGATATATGAAACCACTATTAAATCTTCTCAACATTTTTTTACTCACCTGCTACAACTAAGCAGGTGACACGCTGTTGTGTGGGGTTTTAGGCTCCGCGTGAATGTTCCCGATTCATAGACATAGAAATCAAGCCCTTATTTAGGCATAGCCCATGCTACCCAAATACAGGCATGGCTACTTCCACCCATACCAAACGTCACAACGACTTCTTGGAAAACCAGCTTAAGCAGTCAGGGACTTCCCCTTACATGAATATTGATTTGTCCAAGAACTCAGTTACTTTACAAAGAACAACTATTCCCTAGGGGTTCTTTCCTGACGTTCATATGCCCGACTTTACGTCAAACTATGGCATTCCTAAACACCTTCAAGATATAAATATACCTTCACTTGCTCTAGCAAGATACGGTGATTCGGAGCAGTTCGAAGACCTACTTGCTCCATTGCAGCTCACTACAGCAAGTGCAGAAGGAAGCCGACTCTCCAGCTGATGCACTGATCAGGAAGATGCCCTTCTCCTGCCGAGAATCCAGCTCCAGTGTTTCCGGCTCCCCTTGCGGTGTGTTGGGAAATCAAGTCCCGAGACAAAGACACCAGAACTCTTTCATTCTAACAAGGTATGGAGCTGATTAGAACCTAGAGAAACCTTTGGTAGATTCTTGGCAAAACGAAACCTATGCTACACAACACTTACTTCTTCCCTCGTACTAGACTTAGGTTAGGTACTATTTTAGAAGTACCAGTTGAGTATTTTAGTCAATGTTATTTATGTATGTATTTTTATATGGCTTAAAAACCATACAATGCTCTTACAGTATTATTTCATATTACTGTTTACGCTGTACGCATTATACCATTATACTTTGCAGTCTGCATAATGATTGTAGCAGTTCACCTCTCTTGCATGAGAAAGAAGACTGTTCAATAAACGCTTTTTATTGAAAACGCCTGTCTCATTATTTCTCTGCAACTCTGTAGA
Source organism: Lissotriton helveticus (assembly GCF_964261635.1). Lineage (NCBI taxonomy): Eukaryota > Metazoa > Chordata > Amphibia > Caudata > Salamandridae > Lissotriton > Lissotriton helveticus. The sequence goes on from NC_136067.1 coordinate 1,107,693,818, forward strand.
AACGAAGCATGCACGATTGACTGAGTGAAATACTTATCTATTGTTTCCGCAACTCTGACATATTCTTATTCTTGGGAAACAAAGTTCTTATGTTTATGCGGTTGTCAGAAACTAATCCCTTCTTGTGTATTCAAGGAAGTTTCTAGTGACCACTGAGTTAGCTGGCACACACAATTAAGTTTAGTATATTTGATAGAGACCTAGTTGACCTCAGTCCTATGTCAAGTCTATAGGATATATTATTCCAAAGCGCAGAGCCTATTGGGAATATAGGAACTACACTACATGGCGCCCAACATTTGGTAAGGCACTAATTTACCGCTAGATACTAACGTAACTCAGTCATACTTTTCTCAGAGACCCCTGTTTCCGTAAATACTCCAATAGGCGTCTGGAGTGGGTAAAGGGATAATATCCGCCATACCTGATTAGGACGGAAAAAATCCTATGTATTAGTTTTTGGTTTATTCAATGTTGAAGGATACAGTGTTTTAAAATATTGTGCACCTTATCTTTGTTTCCTTGAAACTTGCTTTGCCAACTTTCAGTCAACAAAATGGCCGATGAAGATAATCCCGGGGCCAGTGGAGCTACAGGCAACAACGCTGTACAAAATTTAAACTTTACAGGTCTCCAAGAGACCGACGAGGATGCTATAAGCATTCCAGAAAATTTAAGGAAAGCCATCCCTATAAAACTCCTACGAAATGGCCTATCATCAAGAGGTGGTAGGGTAGTTTTTGTGATAGAGGCACATGAATATCACCAGACAGAGGTATTCTATTCATGGATAGTCTTCCCTGAAGCAGATCCAAGAACAAAAGTGTTTCACTTTTACAAAGAAGATGAACCACCAGAGGAATACATACTTTTCGAGAACTTACCAGGAGCATGCGCTCTGGTTTAAAGGTGCCCTAAAACATATAAATCACATTACCAGGCTCGGTCCACTAGGTAGACCAGGAGCAACATGGCTGGTATTAGCCAGCTATACACCACATCCTGCTATTGAAGAAATGTCATATGCAGAACTATTAGTTCAACTCAAAGAGCTAATCAAAATCTATATACAATTGGTTCAATATGTCATGCGGACTTTCACGGTCCAAATGGCAATAAGGATTCCACAACACACCCCTTACCAGGGGAACATAAATAAAATTACACCACAGACTCTACATTCAGTGGTTGGTAAATTACCCGCAAAACGGGAACAAATTCCATTCTGGATAGCTAAAAAAATTACTGAAATAGAGGCAGTATTTCCTAATACTACCCGTCATGAGCAACACAGAATTCTAACAATCTGTTTACCAATGGGGATCGCTCCATACCTGGAGGACTGCGACACTTGGGGTACAGTGTTTGATGCAATCTACACTAAAACATATGGTGTTCCATCTATGGCGGTAATACCAGAAGTCCTGAAACAGATTCAAAATGAATACGGGGCAGAGCCTGCTCTAAATCTAGGTATGAAATTGCTGAAAGATTTCAAACAGGTCTCAACAATAATATTAGCTAATATTAAAGGTAAAGCAGCATCTGTGGCGATCCGCCAAAAGGGAAGAGAATTTGATGTAACTGAGCAACCACATGAACTGGCCAGAATAATTGAAAAATCCTATGAAGAATTAGGCAGAGACAGCTTGGGTGGGAAACCAGTTAAACCTCAACTGTCAGAAAGTCCTGAAAAGGTCTTTATTAAAAACACTCCTACTCCTCCCAAAAAGAATTGGGAGAACACTAAACAAACTTCTAAAGAGATGCGTTCTCAATCCCGAGGTAGGTCTCCTCAGAAGGAGCCCTCTGAAAGGAGGTATAACCTCAGGAATAGGGATAATTTGAGAAAACCTGATAGATATCAAGATACTGATACACGTTCTTCTCGTACCTTTCAGTCTTCGTCACAGAAATCCGAAAGAAGAGGACGGTCAGAAAACAAAGAAGAACGCGTGAAGTCCAAAGACAAGCAACACATTCAGAAAAATAAGAAAACTTAATTCACGAAAAAGAAAGTAGCTGGTCTAAAAATCAGACATGCCGAGGATCTTGAGGACACAACACAAGAACGGGGAATAGGCTCAAACAATGTTAGACAGCACAGCAGAAGTCACCACAGCTCGCAAGAACTTGAAGGATCATCTGGAGACAGTGGACTTGAATGAGTACATCCAAGTTGAATCTGCAGATACCAGGGTTAGTGCCCCACAGAAGTTATACGAAGTAGCACTCCGGATGGGGGGGACATAACTAGAAAAATAAAAGCACTCTTTTGGGAGTGCCTCTCAGGGTTATGACATTCTTCTAGCTGAACAAGACTGGCCACATGAATTTGTCAGGGAGTGCCCACATGGAGAAGAAATCATTATGCCAGCTTTCTCCAACCACATTCCAATTCATTTAAAATATACCTATGCCAGGAAATGGGCAGAAGCACAGGCTCCTGCATTATATAAAAATCATGTAGAATGGGATGAGAATTCTCCTCACCATAAAATCCAGTTAATAAATCAACAGACTGCACAAAGGCAGTATCCAGTTAGGCAAAAAAACTAAAAAACAAGTCAGGGAGATCTTAGATCGACTTGAATACCAAGGGGTGATTGAAACATGCAACTCATCAATGAACAATTCTTTGTTTCCTGTCTCCAAACCAGACAATACATATCGTCTAGTTTTGGATTACAGACATCTAAACTCTTGTTGCAAAACCTTTGCAGTACAAAATGCACATAGTGCAGCACTAATGAATAACTTTGTGCATAAAAAATATAAAACCACATTAGATATTTCTAACGGTTTCTTCTGTCAAAACATTGCACCAGAAAGTAGGTACTTGACCGCTTTCTCAATTATGGGGACACAGCGTCAATTTTGTCGTCTCCCCCAGGGATTCAAGAATAGTACAGGGTTATTCTCAGCCAGAGTAACAGAGTTACTACAAACCTATGATGATGATGCATTATCATATGTTGCTGACATCAATCTAACAGACGATCAATCAATCATGACATTTGTATAGCGCGCTACTCACCCGGAAGGGTTTCAAGGCGCTGGGGGTGGGGGGATACGTTACTGCACGAACAGCCAGGTCTTGAATTGCTTCCTGAAGGAAAGGTGGTCCTGGGTCAGCCAAATGTGGATGGGGAGGGAGTTCCAGGTCTTGGCTGCCAGGTAGGAGAAGGATCTTCCTCCGGCGGTGGCTCTGCAGATGCGTGGAACGGCAGCAAGGGCGAGGCTGATTGATCATAGCTGGCGGGTGGGCGTGTAGAAGGTCAGGCGGTCGTTGAGGTACTTGGGGCCCAGGTCGTTGAGAGCCTTGTGTGCGTGGGTGAGGAGCCTGAACGTGATCCTCTTGCTGACGGGAAGCCAGTGCAGACCATGACTTGGATAGGCACTTGAACAGGGTGAACACCATAATATTGGACTTCGCCTCTGAAGGGTAGAAATTCAATTTTAAGAAATCGAGATTTGCCCATTTAAACGTCCTATTTTTAGGAAATGAATTATCAAGTGAAGGCAAAAGAATGGCAGCAAACTTTCTAGAGAAATGTGCGCTGCTCCAACCTTAAAAAACGCTGGAAAACTTACAGTCAATTCTAGGTTGCCTGAATTTCGGAAGAACTTAAATTCTAAACTACGTAGAAAGGGTTAACCCTCTCTACGAATTAATCAAACCTGATTTCAAAACAGTTAATTGGACTCAAAAACACACTAAAATTTAGCATTCATTGCAAACAGACACGTTAGCAACAAAACATTTACAAACACGCGTAAACGTACGCAACTTAGTGATCCGAATCATTCCAGGACAATGCGGATTCAAATACTTAACTTTTAATGAAGGAGAAAAAGTACCAATAGCTTACAAATCACATTTGTACACACAAGTAGAAATTAAATTCACTTCAACAGAAAAAATTCTAAAGGGGGTGTTGGGAGCACACTGCCTCACAGTGCCAGCACAGTTCGCCCCTTTGCATCCTGGTAAATGCAGTACACTGTTCAAACTTACTTCAAAATTAGCTGGAGTTTTTCACCAAAGTTAGTGCAGACATTGCTGTATATCTCTAGACACGTGTTTCTGGGATGAGCCCATCATCAGTAGAGTGCAGCAGTATTAGAGAGCAAAGAAAAGTCATCTGGGGTTGCTGGAAATGCTGCCAAGTTTCTCTCAGGTCAAAGTACCACTCACAGGCACAAAGGTGCATCTCCAAAGCTCGTCAGCTTGCTGGCTCAAGGGAGCCTTTTACACAGAATGGGGGGGTTGGAAGCATACTGCCTCACAGTCCCAGCACAGTTCACCCCTTTGCATCCTGGTAAATGCAGAACACAGTTGAAACTTACTTCAAAATTAGCTAGAGTTTTTCACCAAAGTTGGTGTAGACATTGCTGTATATCTCTAGACACGTGTTTCTGGGTTGAGCCCATCATCAGTAGAGAGCAGCAGTATTAGAGAGCAAAGAAAAAGCATCTGGGGTTGCTGGAAATGCTGCCAAGTTTCTCTCAGGTCAAAGTACCACTCACAGGCACACAGGTGCATCTCCAAAGCTCGTCAGCTTGCTGGCTCAAGGGAGCCTTTTACACAGAAGGGGGGGTTGGAACTGTGAGGTAGTGTGCTCCCAACCCCCATTCTGTTCTTTGCTCTCTAAAATTTGCTCTCATTACTCTGCAAACAATTAAATTTTTACCCACAGTTTTCCCATTGACAAGTGCATGACCAGCAGAGATAGCAGATCTATAGCAATTGATAGATCTGTAACTTAAACCGTTTTCAAATAATTTGACCAGAAAATTTAGCACATCAATGATAGGTGCCTGAAGGGAATCCAAATTCCTTTCCAGGCACCAACGTACCCAGAATTTCCAAATGTTATTGTATCGGTAATGGGTGCCTGGTGCCCAAGACTCTTTAAGGAGAGTTGCAGCTGAAGACGAAAGTCCTGTGATTTCGTTAGATCTCCTGACACTTTCCAAGCAAGAAGGTTCAAACTCCCTGTTTGGGTTAGGAGATGGGAATCTCCGTTTACGTCTGTAAGGAGACTCTCTAAAGAAGGGATTAGGAAAGGAATATCGCATGCTAGTTCCAGAGTGGTGGGGAACCATTCTTGGGATGGCCAAAACTGAGTTATCAGGACCAGTGAGCACTCTTCTTGCCTTACTTTCTGTAAGACCCTCTGGATCATGGCAAAGGGAGGAAAGGCATATGCGTTGATTCGTGACCAAGGATGTAGGAAGGCATTCACTTCTAGGGCACCAGGATCCGGCATCCAGCTGAAATAAATTTCTAGTTGGGACGTGAGACGGCTCGCAAAAATGTCTATCTCGAAAGGACCCCAAATCTTGCTCAGGGAACTGAAGACAAGGGGATTGAGTTTCCAATCGCTGTGATCCAATAGGAATCTGGAATTCCAATCGGCAGAGATGTTCGATTTCCCTGGAAAGTATTCTGCTCTGAGGGCAATTTTGTGTTCTAGACATAACATCCAGAGTTTCCTGGCTAGATTGGAAAGATCGGCAGATTTGGTAACGCCCAAACGATTGATGTAAGGTACCGCAGACATATTGTCCATCTTTAAGATGACCGACCTCCCCTGGAGGGAATGTTTGAAGCTCATAAGAGCATAAAGGCCAGTCGTAAGTTCCAGGAAATTTATGTGGTGAAATGATTCTTCTTGAGACCAGATCCCTCCTGTGTTCTGATCCAAAAGGCATGCACCCCAACCGTGAAGGGAAGCATCTGATTCCAAAACAAAATCTGGTTCCGAACCAAAGATTGCCTTGCCATTCCAGGCCTCTAGGTTGTCCAACCACCAGACTAGTTCTGATTTGGTGTCCTGATCCAGGGTAATTCGATCTTCGTACCAGAGACCGGACCCCAGGACTCTCCCTGTTATCCTTTGTAAGGCCCGATAAATCAGAGGACCTGGAAAAATCGCTTGAATAGAAGAAGAGAGAAGACCTAAAAGTCTGGCTAGATCCCTCAGTGGAAGGTTTGTTTCGAAATATGTCTTATTTCCTTCTTGATTTTTGATATTTTGGTGGAAGGAAGGAGGAGGAGACACTTGGAGATATTTAGGGTGAAACCGAGGAACTCCAGTGATTTTGAGGGAGTCAGAATAGACTTTTCCTTGTTTATAATAAATTCTAGACTTTCTAGAATATTCATAACTGTTTCTAGGTCTAAGAGAATCTGGTGAAGGTCTTGAGACATTATCAGAATGTCGTCAAGATAAATGATAAGGCAAATACCTCTTTCTCTCAGGAAAGAGGCGACCGTCCTCATGACCTTGGTAAAACACCATAGGGCTTAAGAAAGTCAGAACGGAGGTGCCTGGAACTGATAGAGATGATTTTTCCACATAAATTGGAGGAAAGGTTGATGCACTACGGCCATAGGAATGGTGAAATATGCGTCCTTTAAATCTAGTTTGACCAACCAGTCTTCTTTCAAGAGGAGGTCCCTCAGGAGGTGGTTACCCTCCATCTTGAAATGTCTGTAGACTAGAAATTTGTTGAGATTTTTCAAATTTATTACCGGTCTACAACCTTTCCCTTTTTTCTCTACGAGGAATAATGTACTTATGAATGTTAAAGTATCCAAAGGAACTTCTAGTAGTGCACCTTTCTTGAGCATAGAGGATATTTCCTCTTCTACTATTTTTTGTTTTTCCAAGGAGAGAGGTATGTCTCTTGGGAAGGAAGATTGAAAGGGAACTTGAACAAAATCTATCATGAAACCTTTGACGGTGTTCAGGACCATAGGGTCTCTTGTTAAATTGGCCGGAAGAAAGGCCCCTTCTCCCGGTCCTTCCAAAAAGGTTATTATTAAAGACCCTTTTTATATTTTGTTGAGCCTTGTCTAGGGATGTAAAAGTTGAGACATATTTCCCAAGTGACTTTATTAATTCTTCTCCGAAAAGAAGTCCTTTTGGATTAGAAGATGGCTCCTTGTCGGCCATATCGGAAAGCTTGGGGTCAATCTTGAGAATCAATCTACGCCTCTCAGCGTTAATGCTAGCATTAGCGTTGCCGAAGAGTATTATTGCTCTTTGACTCCAGCCTCTAATAAGATCAATATTAAGAGGAGTGCCGTGGATATGGCTCTCTTCAGCCGAGTTAAGGATTCTTGTTATGGTGCCAAGGACATCAGGAAGACGGTCCTGGCAACCTTTAAATGATTTTTCTATGCCTTTTCTCGGGTCATGACCGAGTTTAAAGAGAAATTTAATAAGCTCAGGGTTTAGATTAGGAGTCTGACAAGTCTTATCTTCGATGGAAGGCCTTGAGCATTCTGCTCTAAGGATATTTCTAGTGTCCCTTTCCAGGAGATTGCGAAGCCATTTCTTAATAAATTTAGAAACGTGGTCCTGTGGCGACCATTGTGAGGATCTAGGATGCCTTAAGTTTAAGGGAGAAAACATTTCTTCCCATAAGGGATCAAGAATGTTGTCTTTCGAGGAAGGAAGGGGTTCCTCCTGTGTGTTGAACAGATCATCGTCTTCTTCATTATTATTATTATTATTATTAATAGAGTTTTATAAAGCGCATTACTACCCGGAGGCCTCGTAGCGCTAAGGACGGGAAGGAAACGATAACCACCAGCTAAGGGTTAGTGAAAGAGCAGTGTTTTCAAGTTTTTGCGGAATTTTAGGAGATCAGGTTCACTGCGCAAGGTGAGCGGCAGGGAGTTCCAGTCAGCAGCCGCATTCCACGAAAAAGAGCGGCCTCCCCATCTGGCTCGTTTGATTTTCTTGGTTGTAGTCAAAAAGGTTGTACTGGAACGCAACGATCGCCGTGGAAGGTAGGGAGTGGCTAAGGAACAGATCATTGCGGGACCTTTTTGCCACATAGCTTTGTGCATTAAGCACATCGCCTTGAATTTTACCCTGGCCTGTATGGGCAGCCAGTGTAATTTCCTCAGGGCAGCAACGCCCGAGTGTCTCCGAGAAAGTCCTAGAAGGAGACGTGCCGCCACATTCTGGATGACTTGGAGTTTTTTAATAGTACTGACAGGAGCGCCCACGTAAAGGGCGTTCCCGTAGTCAAGGCGGGACAGGATAATGGCCTGTACCATTATCCTTCGAGCTTGAAAGGGGAGGAGAGGCAAGATTTTCCTCAACATCCTCATCAGACCAAAGCATGTGGCAGAGAGTTTGGTAGCTTGCTGATTGAAGCTTAAGTTGTTATCTAGCCATACTCTCAGACTTTTAATCTGATCTTTTGGTTCTGGGGGAGCACCCATGCAAGTCGGCCAATCAATGGTGGTTCTTGGTACAACAGATTTTCCTAGGAACATCAGCTCCGTTTTTCCCCATTCAGTTTTAAGTGGGACAGGGCAATCCATTTTGTTATTGCTTCTAGACAACTGCCCAGATTGCTGGCTGTGCCCCCTAGCTGGTTCAGGGCCACCACTAGCTGGGTATCGTCTGCATAGGTTACAATTTCAAAGCCATGGGGACGCACAATCTCTGCCAGAGGCTCCATATAGACATTAAAAAGTGTAGGGCCTAGAGAGGAGCCCTGAGGCACTCCGCGATTGAGGGGCCAAGCTTTGGATTGGGTGGCACCCTCTGACACCTGAAACCTCCGATCCTCTAGAAAGGATCGCAGCCAGGAGAGAGCCTGACCTGCCACTCCGAGATGTTTTAGGCGAGAAATTAAGATATTATGGTTCACGGTGTCAAAGGCGGCACTCAGGTCTAGCAGCATAATTGCCTTGGTGCTGCCTTGATCCATGTGCTTCCGGGCTAGCTCTGTTACTGTCAGCAAGGCAACCTCCATCCTAAGCTTAGGGCGAAAGCCTGCTTGAGAGTCATGGAGTAGGTGGTTAAACTCCAGATAGTCAACCAAGGTGGATGTGGTATTCTCCACATTAAATAAGGAATCCGGACATCATAAAGCTGGTACGTGGGTTTTATTAACCTCAGCCACTAACGGACGCTGGTCAACTGACCGAGCACAAATCCCTACATTCTAATAAAGAATGCAGTACATAGGTTCCATGACCTTAAAGCAACAGGCAAGTAATATACAAAAGAGAGCACATATTATCACATATCTTCCTTCCTAACAAAACAAACAAAAATGGAAGAAAGATGATAAAAGAATAAATGTACCACAAGTAAGAACAACTTTCTTGTAATAAAACTTAAACAATAAAACTTAAACATAATCCTTCATGTAAACAGGAGCCCTACGTGCTCTTTGACTCCTTTTATATGTTAACAACATGTTGGACCCATTACCAGAACTGTTGTTAGTGTAGTGCAACTTACTACCTGTACAGTGGTCATCCACACTCACATCTGGATCAGATAATTTAGAATTGACCACTACAACACAACTCTTATTCCATATCCTCCCATCTTTCGTCTTGATTGCATTCCTAAAAACCTTTATGAAAGGTCTGACATCAGTGTATTTAGACCATGGCTTATGTCCAACAGGTGTTTTAATTTTTTCTAAGTCACCCACTTTGACCTCTTGATATTTTACACATTTTCTGTTATCAAAATATTCTTTTCTTGCAATTTGTTTATCGAACTCTTTGTTCCTCCATTCACCTATATCATTATCCACCAAACCTTTATTTTTTTTCATCCACCCTGGACACCACAAAGTATTTGGAACTCTCCCTTTGAATAATTGAAACGAGAACCTCCCAGTAGATGAATGGGGAGCAACACGATAAACATTAATCCTGTCCTGAAGAGTTGTCTTCCAATTCAAACCAGAAGACCTTGCCAATTGTATTGACTACTTAAGAGTCTTGTTGACCCTTTCTACAGCACCATTTGTTTCAGGGTGATACAAAGAACACCTTTTATGTACAATACCACATTTTTTTAAGTATTCACTAAACACACTTGAACAGAATTGTGGTCCATTATCAGATAGCAAGCTATTAGGAAAGCTTTCTTTAGAGAAAACACCTTCCAAAAACTTGATGACTGATTCAGAAGTAATATCTCTGACAGCACTTACTTCTATCCACCTAGAATACAAGTCAATTAGTACAATCAAATACGGAGTGTCTGAAACTCCAGACAGAGGTCCCAAGATGTCGATCGCAACCTCATCCCAAGGGTGACTAGGCAAAACTCTATTAACCATAGGCATTTGTTTTGTCTTTAAAATTTTGTCGCTCGCACAGCATTCTACACATTCCCTAATTACCTCTCAATCTCCAAGTCCATTCCTGGCCACCAAAATTGCATACGTAGAATCTCCTTTGTTTTCACTATGCCCAAATGACCACAATGAGCATGCGACAACAATTTTTTTCTAATTCCAAAAGGAGGAACAAGTTTTGTATTATGAGTTAATAAACCTCCAGTAACTGAAAGTTCTCCTAAGACTAACGACCACGGCTTTTCCAAACGAGAATTAACCCTTCAAAGAAGAAATAACTCTACAAATCTCTTCATCCTTCTCCAACTCTTTCATCCACTCACACTCATCTACCGCTCCCTCTGTGACCTCACACACATTGATACACTCATCTATTTCATTCATGTCTTCTTCATTAAAATTCTCTGTATCAACTAATCTTGATAAACAATCAGCTGACTTATTTGCCACGCCTGCAATATACTGTACTTCGAAATCAAATTCCTGTAACGATACAACCCATCTTCTGATCCTTGAAGATATAGCATCCAATCCTTTCTTCAAGAAAACTTCTCTTAAAGGCTTGTGATCTGATAGAATACACACTTTAGAATCCCAAATCAAATTTTTAAACTTTCTCAATGCCCATAAAATTGCAAGAGATTCTTTCTCTATCACAGAGTAATTTAATTCCGATCCTCTAAGACATCTTGATGAACAACAATTAAGAGAATCTTTTCCATCCTTCTTCTGAACAAGGACTGCACCGAGACCTTTGTCACTTGCATCAGTAAACATAAATGTAGGAAGACCAGGAACAAACGCATGAAGAGAGGGAGCTTTGTTTAACTCATTCTTGATATTCACAAATTCACTCTTGCACTCAGAGGACCAATCAAAAAACACATTCTTGGCCGTCAACTTCCTCAAATTATGTGTCTTGTCTGCAAAATTAGTAATAAACTTCCCATAGAATTCAACCATTCCAAGAAAAGAGAGTAACTCCTCCTTATTAAGTGGTTCTTTGAGCTTTTCAATAGATTTAACCAAATCTTTCTTTGGAAAAACACCTTCACTTGTAATACGATTTTATTAACCTCAGCCACTAACGGACTCTGGTCAACTGACCGAGCACAAATCCCTACATTCTAATAAAGAATACAGTACATAGGTTCCATGGCCTTAAAGCAACAGGCAAGTAATATACAAAAGAGAGCACATATTATCACAGTGGAATTGATGTGCCTCTCAAGCAGCTTACTCACCCAGGGGAGAAGGGAGATTGGGCAATAGTTAGCCATGATTGCTGGGTCGAGATTAGGTTTTTTTCAGTAAAGCCATGACTTGAGCACATTTCCATGCCTTTGGTACGGTTCCTGTAATGATAGAGGTATTCAGGATGTTTAGGATAATTGGTCTGATAGTATCCGCAACCTTCAATAGATGGTGAGGAGGAGCAGAATCGGTAGGAGAGCCCGATGTCACTTTTAACATTAATGCATTCAAGGAGTCTTCGTTGAGCAGTGGAATTTCCATTAACTGGCAGTTGAAATTTGCAGAGATGTTTTCTGCATCCACAAGATTCTGTTCATTAGAGGTAAAAGAAAGGGAGATGGATTGAATCTTTTGGAAGAAGTACTCTGCCTGCTTGTCGCAGCGGTTTTGAGCTTCTTTTGGGTTAGGGGGAATAAGTGGGGTTTTAGTCAGAGATTTGGCGATCCGAAAGATTTCCCTCGGGGCATTAGCTGCCGTTCTTATCTTTTGTTCATAAAACACCGATTGTGCCAGTATAATTTCAGCCTTGTATTTCTTGATGGATTCCCTATAATGGTTCTTATCTTGCATCTGTAGTGTACTTCTCCACATCCTCTCTAGTTTCCTACAGCTTTGCTTTAGCTCTTTCAGTTTGGGAGTATACCATGGTGCCTCTTTGGACTTGGTTTTTTCCTTGAGGGGTTTCGAAGGGGCCAAAGAGTCCAGTGATGTCTGTATCCACTCATTAAAGTGCTTGTTAAGTATGTCTGGGTCATCCCCTGTCAGTAGAGGGGTTGCTGAGAGGGAATTTGTCCATTGGTTGGCTAATACCTTCGAGCAATTCCTCCCCATTGAGGTGGCATGGGATGGGGCTATGGGGGAAGTCGGGATCTCCCAAACTAATGGTACCAGTAGGTGGTCAGTCCAGGGGAGGGAAATTGGAATGCCTACACAAAGCCTATGATCATTGCTTAGAATTGCATCTAATAGATGGCCTTTGTTGTGCGTTGGTTCAAATCCCTTCTGGGTCATTTGAAGGGCTGCTAAATTATTCAAAAAGGCTTTTGTTTGGTAGTCCGAGAGATCATCCAGATGGATATTTATATCTCCCAACACCATAAAATTTGATGAAGATAGGGCTAGCTCGGCAACATGGGAGGGAAGAGAGTCCATGAACTTGCCTATTTGACCAGGGGGGGCGATAGAGTAATAGGCCTGAAACAGTCAAGGTGGATGATAGTTCCAGAGCAAAGCTCATGCTTTCGCAATCGGGTACTTCAGCTGGAGAAGATCTACATTGGTAGCAGTCCCTGAATATTATCTTCATCTAGATCTAATATGTATTCATCTGGTACAACTAAAAATTCATAATTGAGAATATATTGATCATCTCTGAATTTGTCCTGAGCACTATGAGATATTGTGCCGCTACGGGCATCCGAGTACCTCGTGCCGCGAAAGGCACCTTCCGCTGTTGTGCCACTAGGGACACCCTTTGAAATTGAGGTGCGAGGACCTCCAATTAGATTTGAGGTGTTAAAACCTACCACATTTAAGAGGTGCTAGGACCTTCAGTGCTCATAGGGGTAGAAATGTCAATAGTCTTACATTTCTTAATACGTTTACCCTTTAAATTAGGTGCTCCAACATATATGACCTAACCAAGGGTCTCCAACATACATGACCTCATTTCCTTTTGAAGCATTAGCCTGAAGCTTTCATTATCAAAGCCAGGAAAGAGGTGCTAGCCTGCTCAGACATAACTTACCTCAATACCTATACCTACACCTGATAGCAGTAACACTTCAGAGGGGGAGGTCGATGTACATACTATTTTGCTTCACAACAGAGCGGATCCAGATTGGATAAAATGGTTAATCTGGCCCACAGACACAAACAACTGTCAAGATAGATTCCTGAATAAGATACAAGGGTTCACATTCACTAGGCCAGATCCAAGATATGTTCAGAGACAGCATCCAGGAATAGTAATAACATACAGTGTAGGGAAACTGTGCCTTGAATGGCTACACAAGTCTACACTAAAGGAAGTAAAACAACAGTTATCTTTACTTAAAGATGGCCCTGATCTGAGGGACTTCTTACAAGGACCTACTAAACCGCGTCATAAATGTTTTATATACGCCAGTATCTATGTTGCTTATAATGAAGCATGGAAGATTACGCAAGCAGAGACTGCAGAACGAATACGAGAAATTGATCATATTCATTTAGAGAAATTGCTCTCTGTAGTTGAAAATGGTTTAACGACTCTGTCGTCCAGGATATATTCTTTGGACAGCATGGTATCCTCTGCCATAGACATAATGGAACAGGACTTGGTCATGTTGCAACATGGTCAATCGCAATTACGTTCTATAATGCTATTAGGCTGGACGTTACAAAACCTTCGTTCAGGCTATGTGTCTTGGCCTTCAATCAATACCACGCCACTCTTTTCAGAATTCAATCTCACTGATAAACAGATCAAACTGGCACAGAGGGGCGCAGACTATATGGTGCTGAGCATTGAAAAACTGGAAAGATTGCCATTTACTGTTGCAGAAAAGGCAGCAATTGAATGGATAATACACGGAACAATCACTGCCTTTTACAATTTTCCATTTTCAGTATTGCTTAAAACATATACCAGCAGGCATATATGAAAGGTTGGGTAAAGAATGCATCAAGACATCCTCGGAATTAGCATGCACACACAAAGTTTGGAGTGAGGGGAAAGAAGTGTTTCTTAGTGGCAAAAAATTGTGAAAACGCACTAAGCAGTTCTCTCCTTTTTCAGGGTATTAATTTACATGGGGCCTGCGATGGTTCCTCTAACCATTTATCCTGCCACCTGCAAGGTTCACCAGCTGCAGTGATTGATCCAGTTTTTAGGCAACTTTCTAATGGAAGTTACATTATGTTGAATGATCACAGCTGCTTTGGCATGTTGCCAGGTTTAGCCTATCTCGTAACTGTGTCAGACATTGTCACTTGCTGTATGCAAGTATTGTTTCCTAAAACCAATACAGACCGGGAGTCGCCGTTATGGCCTTCACTGAACATCTCTTCTATACGAATTGATACTTTAAGCAGAATGAAAGCCATTCTTTTACAGAAAACTGTGCCACTGACCTCGGCCAAAGAGACCTATCATCTGCAAGTCGCAAGGACTTCTGCAGAGATACACACCCTATTAACTACAAATTTCCCTGTACATTTCTCAGAAATGTTAGGTCGTATCTTAAACATGTCTGATATGAGTGGTATTGTACATGTATTTAAGACAATTCTTTCGGGACTGTTAGCACCCTTTGAAGCAGTCCTAGGCATATTTCCAAACTTCGTGCACTCTGTGTTTGGAGGACTGCCTCTCATTTTGGGACTCACAGCAGAGATACTATTTTTGCTTCTACTGCTTTGATATGGCAAGCCAATCCACAGCAGGCACCCAGATCACCGTGGAAAATACTCTACTGGTGATGAAGTGTAGTGAGCACATAGTCCAAATTTTGGGATTAACTCATTTAAGAAATTGAATACCACATGGTTTATGTCATTCAGACCAATCTGGCAAGATTGCATCTCACCTGTTCTACGATGCCTGCTATGTGGAGAAGAATGCGTGTTAGACATCTGTCTCACACTCCCATCAGTCCTGCCAACGGATGTTGATACTTTGCTTGGACCAGTGACGGCTCATGCACTGTGTTGTCCCCAGCGGCTACCAATCCTGATGACGGCATTCATTGAGATCTCACAGATGCAAAATGCTGACGGTGAGGTACGAGAGAAAAGCGGCACACAGGTACCATCCAATTCGAACATTGCTAATGGGACCAATGCTGACGGCGATGCTTCACATCTATGTGCAGTTGATCTTCTTAACGAGGTAATCCAACTTTCACCTACAATGGTAGACAAATTCTTTACAGACTTAGAAGATTTGATGTTTTCACCAAACAGTAACAATGACTTTTGATTTGGCACGCAGTGTTCTGAGAGACTCTGAATTCGACCTTCATTTTACAAAATAAAGTTCTAACTTTGGGACTCTTTTTCCTATGATTAATTTTTTGTTCCAAATTTGTATTTAAACTTTTATTTTTTGGCACAAAGTAGTCTGCTTAAAGTAGAACTATTCATAGAGAACTAGAATTCTTTGAAAACTTCCAAGAGACAATATTTGACCTTGTCCACACTCAAACAGTTTATATAATCTGCCCTGGAATGGTCTTGTCTTTTTCTTCTGTAAATTAAGAGCCATTTCATAAATGTATGTTCGTGATTCATTCGGGTAGCATTTTCAAATGTCATCTATATGCTTTGAATGAAACATTGCTTTAAATGCGTACAGCACAAATGCTTTTCGTGTACAACTAGTACCAATGCATTTTTAGGTATTTTGGGTGGGTTTTAACACATCATGTTTAGATTTGTTTTTATGTGTTTAGAACTTAGTAATGTCGTACATAGGAAAGTGGAGTGGGTGTTGTATGGGGTTTTAAGCTCTGAGTGAATTTTCCAGATTCATGCCCTTATATAGGTACAATTCACATTGCCCTTATATAGGCATAGAAACCAAGCCCTTATGTACGCATAGCCCATGCTACCCAAATACAGGCATGGCTACTTTCACCCATACCAAACGTCACAACGACTTCTTGGAAAACCAGCTTAAGCAGTCAGGGACTTTCCCTTGCCTGAATATTGATTTGTCCAAGAACTCAGTTACTTTACAAAGAACAACTATTCCCTAGGGGTTCTTTCCTGACGTTCATATGCCCGACTTTACGTCAAACTATGGCATTCCTAATCACCTTCACGGTATAAATATACCTTCACTTGCTCTAGCAAGATACAGTTGTTTAGAGCAGTTCGAAGACCTACTTGCCCGACGCAGCTCGCTACAGCAAGTGCAGAAGGAAGCCGACTCTCCAGCTGACGCACTGATCAGGAATCTGCCCTTCTCCTGCCGAGAATACAGCTCCAGTGTTTCCGGCTCCCCTTGCGGGTTGTTGGGAAATCGAGTCCCGAGACAGAGATATCAGACCTCTTTCATTCTAACAAGGTATGGAGCTGATTAGAACCTAGAGAAACCTTTGGTAGATTCTTGGCAAAACTAAACCTATGCTACACAATACTTACTTCTTCCCTCAAACTAGACTTAGGTTAGGTACATTGGTGTAGGCGTATTTTAGAAGCACCAGTTGAGTATTTTAGTCAATGTTATTTATGTATGTTTTTTATATGGCTTAGAAACCATACAATGCTCTTACAGTATTATTTCATATTACTGTTTACGCTGTACGCGTTATACTTTGCAGTCTGCATAACAATTGTAGCAGTTCACCTCTCTTGCATGAGAAAGAAGACTGTTCAATAAACCCTTTTTATTGAAAACGCCTGTCTCACTATTTCTCTGCAACTCTGTAGAAACAAAGCATGCACGATTGACTGAGTGACTTATCTATTGTTTCCGCGACTATGAGAGATATATTCTTATTCTTGGGAAACAAAGTTGTCATGTTTATGCGGTTGTCAGAAACGAATCCCTTCTTGTGTATTCGAAAAAGCTTCTAGTGACCTCTGAGTTAGCTGGCACACACACAATTAAGTTTAGTATATTCGATAGAGACCTAGTTGACCTCAGTCCTACGTCAAATCTGTAGGATATATTATTCCAATGCACAGAGCCTATTGGGAATATAGGAACTACACTACAACACTGATAATGCTCAATAGGAAACAGGAACATCAAAACTTAACAACTTGCTCACAGCCATAGATCAATGGATGAAGTGGAATCACTTCAATCAGAATGCTTCAAAAACTGAAATACTGACCTGCAGTGAATGGAAAAATGATAGCCCTATATTTTTCTGGCTAGATGAACTGGAAACCAAACCAAAAACAGCTACAAGCGTGAAAATCTCAGAATCTTTTTTGACTGTACAATTTTTATAAATACTGAAGTGGAACGAGTGTCACCAATCAACACACTGAAAACACTTAGGACCCTATTATGAATCTGGTAGTCCAAGGACCACCAGCCTCATGGTGTCACAGTGGATCCAGCCACCGCCGCACCGCCGGTCCACCCGCCCGATTATGACTCGGGCAGTCAGGCGGCCCTGAGACCGCCGGCTCTGCCAGGGAACTGCAGCCGTTCCCTGGCGTAGGAGCGGTGGTCAGAGGCCGCAATGTCCCGCCAAGCATATTACGAGTTTCCTCTCAGCAAGACTTTTCATGACGGTTTCACAGCCATGAAAAGCCTGGATGAGAGGAAACAAAGGGGACCCTAGAGGCCCCCCCTGTGCCTCAGACATATGTAAATGCACCCAGGGGGTATAAAATGTGCCCCCCTGTGTTCGTGCACATAGGATCCTGCACGGCATGGACTTTCGAATCCATTCTGTGCAAGAAGCTTGTAGTGTGGTCCTATTGTCAGCCTTTTTTAATGATACCACCGCCTTTAAAAGAGGCACCACCATGGGACCATGCCTCCCACCTACCATGCTGCGAAAAAGTCATAAACTGGCAAGTGGGTGGCGCCAGCTTTGACTGAGCAGTGTTGGGTAGTTTGCATCGCCACGCCACCGCTTTGCCAAAAACTCGTTAATCAGGGCTCTAGACACTTCTTTCCACATCTTGGATTTCCTCAAAAGATACAAGCACCAACATCACTCACCTCTCAAACCTTGCCTATGTTAATCATTTATATCACAGGATTCGACTCTCAACTATTAGAACGCTACAAAGATCCACAACTCAGTAGAAAGACTACTTCCAAATGTAAATATGTGAACCCACATGTCTCTGATCCTTGAAGCTCTGTATTGGCTCTTTGAAACTACTGGGCATCACTCATAGAGGACCAAAATTAATTCAAGAAGAAATCACAAAGTAGTACCCATCCAGTAACTTACGTTCTGGGCATGCATCTTGCTCAATAATTCTTGGTGATATGAAAAAAACCCATTGGTGGTGCTACTTTCTCAATTCAAGCAGCAAAACAATGGAATTCCCAACCGGCAAATATCAGAGCAACTGAAAATTACTTAGGGCATGATTCACAAGATAAACTTACACTTTTGTGTAAGTGTACGATTATTTGCTACTCACTATCGGAATTACGAGTAGCATCTTTATGAGTGCAGAGCTCCTGCCCCTAAAAAGATAGGACTTTTTATGTGTGAAAACTCCGAACTTGTAAATATACTACCTGTAAATCCCTTTGTAATAGCAAGTAATCATAAACTTAAACAAAAGTGAAAGTTTACCTTTGTGAATCAGGCCCTTAGAGTTTAGAAGGGTGGTTAAGATCCGGGTATCCCAACAAATTCTCCTTTTATGCCTACAGACAGATTTCCACCAGAAACAAGAAACTGCTAAACCAGCTACATCCCTTTACAAACAATCCCTAATTTCAGGAAACACCACATCCGCCTAGAAACCTACCACCCCCGCATCTGTTGTTCAAAAACAAACGCGATACAGATTTATCAATGCAAACACCCTGACATTGTTTACTCCTCCACACCAGACAAGCCTAAACGATCTCCAGGCGTGCCACATAACTCAGTACTCCATTAAAAAAAACAATTACAAAGTCAAACATGTATATAAAAAAATGGATAGACTGTGTCAATACCATCAACAGCCAAACGGAACAACCGAAGATACAACAGCATTTATCAACCGCCCGATTGTAATCAACATTGAACTTTTATTTCTGCTTTTCATACTTACCCAGACTGCATCCTATCGCAATATTCCTACAGAAACCTGCGTGAACATTAACCTGATTTATAGCTAGGAATTATTCTCCTTCCTTTCTATTTGAATGATGCTCTTCTTACACTCCATCTTCTGCCTGTCTTAGTGCCTTTCACATGCCTGCTGCCTTACTCTCTAGGATACTCCAGTAAACTAACCATACTCCTCCATAGAAATTTGAATCTCTCCTTTCTTTTGAGTGCCCACTCCTGGAATATCTATCCTTTTCTAACCTATCCACTCTTCCCACTTCCATAAGTCACAATTTCTCTGTTTGTTTAACCTCTCCTGGCAACCTCACAATATGTAATCTCCTCCACCTTATTTACCTTTCCCATGTTTTTCACTTACTTGAACTCACTCTAATGTTATGTTATGTTATGTTATGTTATTTGCGATTTATATAGCGCACGGCTACTCGGGCAGAGTGTCCCGGCGCTGTACAGATCTGTAGAGAGAGACAGAGCAGAGACCAAGCGCACTAAAGGCTGAAAAGCCAGGTCTTAAGGCTTTTCCTGAAAGACAGGAGATTATCAGCTTTTCTCAGTGAGAGGGGGAGCTTATTCCAAAGCTGCAGGGCACAGGCTCTGTAAGAACGACCTCCAATGCGCGAGTGCTTTACAGATGGAACGACAGCTAGGGCTTGATTGGCTGAACGTAACGATCTAGCAGGATGGTAGAACTGAACATGTTTCCTGAGATAGACTGCACCGTGCAAGGATTTAAAGGTCAAGGTCAAAGGCTTGAAGATGATACGTTTCCTCACCGGGAGCCAGTGCAGTGCATCAAGGAGGGACGAGGTGTGGAATCTGCGTCTTAGGCCAAAAATGGCCCTTGCGGCAGAATTTTGAACAGTCTGTAAGCGAGATAGGAGGTACTCTGGGAGACCTAAATAGAGCACGTTGGCGTAGCCGAGCCTGGATCCAATCATAGCTTGTACAGTGATTCTCCTATGAGCCTGTGATAAGAGAGGGAGGAATTTCCTGAGTATACGTAGTACGCCAAAACATTGGCCTACTAGGGCGAGAATCTGGGGTTTAAAGGTAAGACCATTGTCAAATTTAACACCCAGATTCTTAGCGATCGCAGTGGGGGAAGAAGGAGGGTGCATATCTGCCGGCCACCAAGATTTCCATTGGATGTCAGGGGAGCAGCCAAAAAATAGAATTTCAGACTTGTCTGAATTGCATTTGAGCTGATTCAGCTGAAACCAGGAGAAGACCGCCTCTAAACAGTTTTTGATAGAGTCACCTGCGAAATCAGGTGAAGAGCAGCTGCGTATCGTCCGCATAGGACACAATACGCGTGCCAAAGGTCTCCACTAATTCAGCCAGAGGGGAGAGGTAAACGTTAAATAAAGTGGGACTTAAAACTGATCCCTGTGGCACTCCCACATCAAGAGATGGAACAGTTGCGGAAAAAGGTGGTGACCAGATCATTTGTTGGCGCTCGGAGAGGAAGGACTTAAGCCAATTGAACACCGTCCCTCTGATTCCGATCTCATGGAGTCTAAAAAGGAGCCGGTTGTGAGGGACGGTGTCAAAGGCCGCTGAGAGATCGAGTAATACCAGCATTGCCTTCCCTCCGCAATCTGTCACTTCCTTTATAGTCTCAGTTACCTCCAGTGGTGCTGTTTCTGTACTGAGGTTGGAGCGAAAACCTGACTGCGTCTGATGCAGAATGTCATGGGCTTCTAAAAATTTTGATAAGGTGGAATGTACATGTTTTTCTGCGAGTTTGGCAAGGGCAGGAAGCAGAGATATTGGCCTGTAATTGGAGTGTTCTAAAGGGTTCAAATTAGATTTTTTTATAAGAGGGATGACATGAGCCTTTTTCCAGGCCTTTGGGACCTCGCCTGAGGTGAAGGAGGCATTGAGAAGAGGATTGATCAGAGGATTGAGAACAAGGGCCATTTTGGAAAGGATTTTTGCGGGGCAAGGGTCAGAGGGAGAGCCGGATTTCAGTTTTTGAAGCAAATCAAGCGAAACCTCCAACGACAGAGGAGGAAAAACTGACATGATGATTACACCTAACTCCTATTTAACTGAATCCACCACTTGAAACAGGAGCAAAAACTTCAGTTTCTTCAAAACATCAGACTAACCCAATGACCAGCACATTTAATGCTATAATAAATAATAAGTGGGTTAACCACTCGCTTTGGATTAACAAATAGTATACTACCTACCATAATGTGCTTCAATGACTCATCAGGGTTGTGAGCACTGTATAAATTCAATAGCAGTACAATAGAATGATTTGGTGCCCCATCTGCACCACTTAAAATGTACTATATACAGCTGTTTGAATGCCTCTGCACAATGTGGTACCAGAATATGGTTTTCAGAATATCATCTTGCGGGCGGCTCCTCCATTTGAGTGAAGCAGGATCGCCCCACTTAAGTCCCCCCCTCCCAAAGCCCCAGAGATTTTTGCTCATCCCGTCTTGAACCGAGTTTCAGGATTGGGCGGGGCTTGCTGAGTGGCAGCAGGGAGGAGTGGTGGGCAGAGGGCTCCCTGTCCACTGTTTAAAGTGTGCGTGTCTCTTTGGCCGTCTGTCTTGCAAGCCAGACATGCGCATTTCAAACCTCTGAACCCAGCATCTAGCTGGGTTGACGGCATTTGCAGGACCCCATTACATTGTGGAATGCAGATAGAGGCTGCTCCCAACAACCAGGGCGCTCCTCTCATGTTGGTTAACAGCATTAGAGGGGCTCCAGGATTGGTCGAGGGAGAATGCTAGGGCCCGCACTGCAGTCTCAGTAGAAGATGTTGAAGCAAGGAGGATGTTGTGCTATCTGGATCCGGGAGCGTTTTCATCTTGATTTATTTTTAAATTGTATATATTTGCTCACATCCACTCATTTGAAACCCCCCCCCCCCCAGTAGATGCAGGCTGCCACTGCATCACAGGTAAATATTGTGCCCCAAATATTGTCACCAAAGATATTAAAAATAGAAAATCTCCACACATTGCTCAATATTCAATACTCTGGTAAATTATATTTAGTACATGAAGTTTTTGTAAAATGGTACTAGCGATTTACAATTTATTAGAAGATCTAAAAATGGTATGTGGCATGATTATTTATGGATGCTGATATGTAAAGGAGGTATATTTTCAATGGGTATCGGTCTTCTACTATTACAAAAGGGCTTTGTAGAAATACGATTTACTAATTGGTTTTTCAATTTTAGACACTTTTACAATAAAATTCCTGATGAAGTCACGAAAAATGGTCTCGAAAGTCATAGAGTGATTAATGTAATGAGATGTTGCTTAATGGATTAAACAAAATAAAGGATATAATGATTCATATTTTGCATGAATTATCCAAATAAATTGTAGATTGAACATTTAACTTTTAACCGATACTCCATTTCATAAAGAGTGTTCTGCATGGGGGCCGGAGGTTTCAGTAGCAACGAAAACATTTTTATCTGGAGAGAATATGGAGAGAGTCTTGCATTCGAGAAGCCTCAACCTTTTTATAGTTCACCAATGCAGCTTTAGACCTCGAGTCGCTAATTGATAAAGGTTGCTCTCTGTAGCACACATATCTTTCATTCTACACAGAAGTATGTCATATGACCCTTACTATTAGGTTTTCGAATTCCTTTGTAACTAATTCTAAGAGGCAACATTGTTTGCATTGCTACTTCACTCTTGAATATGAATAATGAGATTCGGCGCCAAAGAAAAATCCCCAAAAATGGATAAGTAAAACAAAATAATTACCTCCAGGTATTGGGAGGCATAAGATGATGCCATCGTTTTTTACTCTCCCACTATTCATATTTGAGGCATAAGAAATGCGAGTTAGGGACATTGGTCAGTGGAGCAAACCAAACACTTGTGTGAAGCATGTTTCAAACTCTAAATTGAAAATAAATAAATAAATAAATATCTGCTTCTTTAATTTGTTGTGTTAGAAAATATGCCAACATATCATACCTCAGTAAAAGTCTATGCAACAATAAAAAGCAAGAAACACATTATTTTTATAAAGAACAAAATGGTATTTTCCTTATGTTTTGCTTTATATGTATTTATATAGCACACAAGTTGCCACGGTTGTTTCAAATTACTTGACAGGTGAGGGGAAAAGGTTGGGGTAGAGTAATGGAACTGACTTCAGATCCTATGAATTAAACATAATATCCTACGCAGACGACACCCAGCTCAACCTCTTGATCTCAGAAGATCCCACCAACACAAGAACCATCTTCCACAGTTGCATAATGACTATCGCCCTCTGGATGAAGGACAACTCCCTGAAGCTCAATATGGACAAAAAGGAAGTGCTGATCTTCGTCAACAAAACCACTCCCTGGAATGACTCCTGGTGGCCCCAGGTACTACAACCCTCACCCAAACTGACTGACACGCCAGAAAGCTCAGCATAATACTGGACAGCAAACAGACCATGAAGTCCCAGATCAACACAGTTGCTTCTGCCTGCTTTCACACACTTCACCTGTTACGAAATGTCTTCAAATAGCTCCCCCTGAAGACCAGGTGTATGTCACTCAGACCTTAATCACCAGCGGATTAGTCTATGACAACGCAATCTCCGCTAGGAAGCCCATACACCTTCTGCAGCGACTTCAGACCATTCAGAACTCCGCTGCCAGACTCATCCTTCACCTTCCCATACAGACTCACATCATCCCCGATCTCAGAAAACTCAACTGACTCCCCATACTAAAGAGATGCAAATTCAAACTGATGATTCACGCCTACAAAGCCCTGTACAACCAAGGACCATCCTACATCAACCACTACCTAAATTTCCGCCACCCTACCGGGCAACTATGCTCCGCCTCGCTTTCACTTGCCCGCACCCCTGCATCCACCGAAGCAACAGCGGAGGACACACCTTCTCCTACCTCACGACGAAAACCTGGAGTGACCTCTCTCTGCAGCTAAGGACCTTCCCTGCTCTACTGCTCGGCTGAGTCACCTGAACCATCACGATCCTCAATCGGCTGGAAACTCCCTCGAGTGATTAGCCACGCTATATAAATCAATTTGATTAATTGATTGAGAGTTCAAGACGCCACAGGATTCAGATGTAGAGGAACATATGGATGGAGTGGAACATGTGGCTTAATTTTTGCAGTCTAGTTCTAATCAGAAGAATATGGAGGGTGTTCCAAAGGGTGATGCCTTGAGTGTGCAGGGCTCCACTGCCCAAGTAATTGTCACTTTTTAGGACTGTTAACCTTAAATGTTGAGTTCTCAGGTAATAAATAAATAAATAAAATAAGTCTACTGAAATTTCCAGAAGTTCGCCAAAGTGTTAGTTGCTGTCCTGATGTATTCATTTATGTGCCCTGTTGTATAACTGAGGTGGCATGATGTCATAAATAATTAGTGCCAGCACTTATGGAGTGCTAAAAGCCACCTAAGTACTTCAAAGAATCAATAAATCTCAGGAAGGTAAAAACTACTTCCGTAAGGCTGGGTTAATTTCAATAAGTGTACCTGTAGGTCACTAGAAAACACTGTAGGTTAAGATTATAGATTTGGGTCCAGGTACTCTAACCCCTCCGCTGCGCTGAACGTTCCGCGCTGGTGCGGAACGTTCTATTGCGCGAGCTGGACCGCGACGTTCAGCGGACGTGCGCAGCACTACCGTGGTAGTGCACGCGATGTCCACTGAACGTGCGCAGCACTTAAAGGGCTAAAAAGTCACACGATGCAACACAGCTAGGAAACATACCGCTCTGTGTTGCGTGACATGGAGAGAGCAGAAATGGGCCATATTCAATTTGATGCATTTCTGCTGCATCCCTCTGCTGGCACACAGTGTACTGCTTCATGAGCATGATTGTTTCTGTGAAGGAAGGAATGACTTCCTTCACAAATACAATCTGTAAAGGAACATGTTTCTTTGCATCACACATCGAAAGAGGAAGTAATGAGGAAAAATAAAGATATTTCTCCTTGAATGAATAGCGATATTTTTAAAGCACGCAGCTACTCCGAGGAGTGTCCTGGCACTGAGCAGATGTAAAAGAGCATGTATTCTGCCTCTGTTTTAATTGTACCGTAGCTGGATTCTGTTTATAAAAGCCTTTCAGAAACTATTTCTAAAGGTTCATAGGGCACTGTTAGATCAGGTTGGACTGGATTAGCCCTCAATAGCCTTCAGAGTCAAGCCACCCTTCTTCACAGCTAGAATGCGCACATGGCTCCCCTGGCTGCAAAAGCTTGTAACTGCTGTGTCTGACCCAAACGCAAGGTCCCTTCATTTGACTGGTCTGTAGGCCATGGTCCGTGCCTGTGTGCTGCCTGCAGCGGAGGGCAATGGAGCTCAATGTTGGGTTTCCTTGTCAGCTGTAGCTTGCTTCAATATGCAGTGCTCTTCAGGAAGACCCCTCAACTGCCTGCTCAGGCTTCATGTCTCACTGGGCTTGTGCCAGCATTGTATAGCCCACCATGAACTTCCAAGCAGTAGCTTAGCGCTGGTGAGGTGGGTAGTATTGCGCATGAAGTTGCCAGTGAGTACAATCCTCCTTGAGGTGGAGTCCGGTGGAAGCTCCATGCCATCAGAGTGAATAGGGAAAGATCTGAAAGAGATTGTCATAATTTGTGAGAAGCCTTTTCATGGTGGAAGCCAGACTGCCTCGCCCCTTGTCGCTGAGACCCTGAAACCATAACACATGAGTCAAGGCAGCAGGAGGGTCTTGTTACGCCTGAGTCTGGCAGGCGTACCATTTTTGACAGAATCCCAGGTTTACTGAATTTAGTAAATGTGAGATTGCGTCAGAATGCTAGGGAATGTCCATACTCCAACCATAGAATGCCTCCTTAATGCAGGGTGTGATATGCGCTGCCTTGAATTTCTCTGGATTTACCAAACCATGAAGAGGCAAAAAAGAGGGCTTTGCGTGTCCTTGTAAATAACACTCAAAGGCTTGCGTTGACTTGAGTCACCTTGCATGACACAAGGACAATGCAAGTCCTCGGTAACTCTGGGCCACGGTTTATAGTCGCCAGAGTTTAAAACCAATGCAAACCATTGCCAGTGATTTAGCGTAAAGCTGATAATTGCTCTATGACTGTTGCCATTCGCATTCATAAGCAGATAAGTTTTTCTCAAATGTTTAATTTAACCACTCGAGACTGTGACCCCTTTCCATATGTGTATTCCTGATGATTTAACCAGATCCTTCAGTTTTGAGTTTGACTAGGAGAGAGATCTGGAAGCTCCTGGTTCCAATCTGTTTGTAAGAATGACATATTTGTATGTAATGCATGTCGAGTACCAGGAGCAAGAATTTTTTTAACACTCATTCCAGCATAGCTAGCTAAAATTTATCCACTACATAATTGCTAGACATGCAGACTGAACACATATAACTTCTTTCTCAGGCAAGTCTGCGCAGCTTAAGACAAACTGGGTGTCACCTGCATAGTCATGGGATGGCAACCCCAAATCCCAGAGAAGCTGAAGCAGTGTTTCACTGTAGACACTGAATAGAGCACCAGACATGCAACAACCACCAGAAACCAAAAATGCGTTATCCGGCTCAAAATTACACATGCCTGATTGTCATTTTTAATCTATTTATTATATGCGTTTGCTTACTTCACATCTTTAAGTCTATTATTATGTCCTAACGTGGTGCATTATTCATTATTTGTAACATAAATAATTCCTATTTGTAAAGTGTGGACATATCACCCTCTAAAGGGTTTCACGGTGCTGGGGGCCATCGGGGAGATTAAATCAGCTATTGCCCAGAGTCACATGGTACTGAGCTGAGCTGCCGCTGGCGATCACACCGTGAGTCCCACGCTCCGGAGTCAGCCATTCTGGCCGCTGTGCCACACCTCTCCCATATCTTTATAGCTATTGCTTTTTTGCTTTTATTGGAAACAGTAACATTTGTTTAAACCACTTAACTACTCCAAAATGCTGTTGGTTCACTGTGTAGGTAATAGGTGTAAAACTTAGCAAATTGTGTTACCGGGTTCCTTTCGCAGGTCACTCTAGGCAGAACGGCGTAAGCTTCTTGGTGGATTTCTCCTGGCAACTGTGCATTTTGGTGGGCTCCCTGTCTTCATTCTAGTTTGTGCCCAGTATCCCTTCCATTTTGCATTAGTTTTTTTATTTTTTTTATTTTTAGTTCCTGTAAGGAGCTTCCCTTAGGGAAGGATGGCTATCTGCTGCCGCTACTTACCACTCGCTTTTCCTCATTCACCCTGGAATCCCTAGATCCATTCTGTTAGTGAAACTGACACATAGACTGCAGGTGGTGAGTTACAAAATACATGTTGTATGTCAAATATTGCACACCTATCTAGATTGCTAAACCCTATGAGGCCTATTGAAATTTGATTGTATAATGACTTCTGATTACAGATGCTGAACGGTGCTCAGAATCCCAGGTATTCCAGGGTTTCTCTTTTACTCTTGCCTTCTCCTAAGTTTCACCAAAGCCTGACTTCCAGAGCTTGTGTTAATAATTTAAGTACCAATAATCCTTGAATTCGGGAAGGCTTGAGCCTAGTTGCCTAGATTCTATTCCTACCTGAGGTTGTCAAAAGCTGTCAATCTTCAATTATGTGACTGCCTTTGCAAAAGCACTGCAGCTGAGCCATGGTAATATTTTCAAGTAAACTAAATTCAGAAGCAGGGGAATGCTAGAGATTGGACAACATTGTGATTGCATGTATGTAGAAAAGTGTTTTTTAACCAGCCCCATCAAAGCATCCATGATTGGGCCAGTATGAAACTACAAATGTATAGTAAGGGGCCTATTCCGATGTTGGACGGACCTGAGTCCACCCGACAACGGTCTGGAGCCATAACCGACCAACCTGCTGTGGTCGGTTATGGCCCTGCAAGTACGATGCGACCGAACCCTGTTCGGTCGCACTAGTATACTTCACAATGGGAGCCTGCATTCCGAGCGGAATGCATGCCTCCATTGTGAAATGCAGGGGTGCAGTTCATCCCTGCACCGTGTGGCCGGCACCCCAAGGTGCCTGTCACCGGGTGCAGGGATCAACGGAGAGGCACCATAGGTGCCCCCAGGGCGCCATTCGGCGGCCTCACACCCATGGGGGCACTGCTGGGGGCCCCCAGAAGCAGTTTCTGACTGTCTTTTCGTGACGGACACACCGGCACGAAAAGGCGATGAAAAACTGCCATCGTACTCCCTTGGTCGTAAAGAGGTCACCGGGGGAGTACTGAAGGATTTCCGGATGGCAGACGGGCTCTCCGAGCTAGTTGTAAGCCATCCGGAAATTCGAGTCGGATTCCATTCCGACCGAGCCCATTGGAATGGCTCGGTCGGAATGGAATCCGGCCGACGCGATCCGATTCGGTCAGAAGGGCTCCGAACATGGTTGGAGCCCTTCCGACTGGAATCGGAATCGGCCCCATTGTGTGACATTTGGAAAAAGCATCTACCAACAGTCACTAATCAGCTAGCAGGGCTGTGGTCCCTTGGGCCATCAGTAAGGCTCATTTACCAATAAAGTCAGAAAGGGAAGCTGCAGATAAATTTCAGAAAATGTGTCCAGTTCCAATCAAACATCCAATAATATACCAACATTTTGGTACATTAATATTTCTGCCTATATATCTACCTGTTTCTCCAGCCATACCTGATCCAAGCACCCATCACACCATCCATCCAAGCACCAACCTACCAATGCTTCCATCCGGCACCCTCCCAACCATCAATTCAAATCCTTCCACACTTATCCATCCATCCAACCACTCACCCAAACATCCATGGAAACAACCATAATTACACCAACCCATCAGTCGTCCACCCAAGCACTCGCCCTTCCACCCTAAGCTTCACCATTTCATATGATATTTCAGGTCAGTGCAATCACGCTCTGGGCACCAACAGAGGACATCATTGCAGACAAGGATAGATTGGGACTTAGGTGAATTTTCTATGCAGTGCCCGCTGCCATTAAGCTGATTCCACGTGTTTTTTCCTGTGTACAAAGGGACTGTACACAATAAGGTTGCTTCATGTATGAAAGAACATTATATGCATGTTGCTGTCATCTGCAGGAGCCAAAATGCATAGGCCACTTGCATTTCCAGACTTCATAGATTGCACGGACACCGGTGCATTTTCACGTTCACAACTGGACTGATTCGCTGGGGCAAAATGTCACATTTTCATTGCTCTGGTAGGGAAATGTGACTTTTCTCCTTGCCAGGTGTTGAAAATGTTGAAGGAAAGTTGCACCAACATCAGCGCAAGCTATGTGAATGGGAACTGTCAGTGCTCATAATCCGCCGCGGAGTGTTATGCCATAGACACATAACCTAGCTTGTGGCAGTTCGCTTTTTCATGCATGTTCCCAGGCTCCATAGCGACTCCCCTCAATAATGTTCTGAGCTTATCCTCCTTCCTCACTCCCAGCAGCTGACAGGCAGACCCCTCTTCCCTCACCCTGACAGGGCAGACAGATTCCAGGCTCCCAGTCAGACCCTCGAGCAGCCACAGCCTGTGTAGGGCGTGCCACCTGGTGGTGACGTGGGGCGGGGGAGGGGCAGGGTGGGGGGTTGTAAAATGCAGGAAACTGGCGGTTTCAGGTAAGTACAAAACAAAAATGTCGTTGTGCGCGCCGCATCGCCAGATGTGATGCAGCGCGCGCAACAAAATTCGTTTTTTTCCCGGTACTCACCTGAAATCGTCCGTTTCCCGCTTTGTACAACCCCCCACCCTGCCCCTCCCCCGCCCCACGTCACAGCCCGATGGCACCCCTACACGGGCCGTGGTTGCCCTTGAGTCAGGAGGAACTACACAGAACACGCAAGGGTGGGGAGGAGGCAGTTGGCACAATCTCTCACAGTAGCACCAGGATGTCTTTGAAATTATAATTAGGGTTCTCGGTTTTATGGTATTTATTTTGAAATTATAATTAGGGTGCTCGGTTTTGTGGTATTTATTTTAAAATTATAATTAAGGCTCCCGGTTTAATGGTATTTGTTTTTTCGACATTTCCATCTGTATTTATTCATATTTATGCTTTACTCAATTGTTCTGTATTTATCCATTTTAATTTTAAGTTTTCTATCTTAGTAAAGCTGCAGAGATTATATTTCCACATTCATTTGGCTGATAAATGTATACTCGCTTTTGAATGTCCAAAAGGTTTCAGCAGTATACAGTGCAATAGTGGTTATCTGAAAACACTTGTATTGAAGAATAGCATACATAGAATAACTGTATATCTACACTTAGGGGCCTATTACGATTGTGGTTTTTCCGCATCCTCCGGGCCGGCGGAAGCCACCGCCGGCCCGGAGGATGCGGAAAAACCGCAGCGGAC
The DNA here is from genome assembly GCF_964261635.1 of Lissotriton helveticus. Classification (NCBI taxonomy): domain Eukaryota; kingdom Metazoa; phylum Chordata; class Amphibia; order Caudata; family Salamandridae; genus Lissotriton; species Lissotriton helveticus. Next base: position 1,107,724,287 of record NC_136067.1, read on the forward strand.
CCACCAAAGACCCACCGCCACATTAGGATGGCTGGTGGGTCCTGGTTTCCGTCCGCAGCTTTTCCGCCGTGGTTGGCTTACAACCGCAGCGGAAAAGCTCTAATATGGTGGCGGTTTCTCTCAGACACCGCCAGCCATATTGGGATGGGCTTTAAAAAATGCTTTTCCGCTGCGTTTTTTCTGCCGTGGAAAAGCATGTGGAACTTCACTGCGGGGGCCCGTTGCGGGCCCCCTGGGTGAAGGGGGGGTGGGGGGTGCAGATGGGGGGTACCTATGGTACCCCCCTCATTTGTATGCAGAAATCGGCAGGCACCACACAGTGCCTGCCGCTTTCTGCATACAAATGCAATGTATGCATTTTTACCATTGCGGCGGGTGCAGCTTGAAGCCGCACCCGCCGCAATGGTAAAAATAGAGGATGTGACCACCAGGGTGGCGGTCACATCCTAATTGGACAGGAGGGAACTCCGCAGGCTATGCGGAGGTTCCCTCCTCCTCTATGGTCGCGGACGGACTCAAGTCCGTTCGCGATCATAATGGGCCCCTTAATTAGGAAATCTATTGTCTTTTTTTTAATCTCCTCTACCTCTCAATATGTACTCCTACTGACCTGTCACTCATGATTGACAGTAGGAAAAAATCATCCAAAGAAGCCCTATTTTCCGTATTTTTTTGCATTTAAAGAAATACACACAGGAAAATAAATAGTTTTCTGTCTGTATTTATTTGTACAAATCAGTAAAAATGGAAAACCGGGAGCCCTAAATATAATAAACCTGCTTTATTCAAAATAAAATGAAAGCTCAGATTTCGGCCAGGCACAGGTCAATATATTTGGTACAACACCCTCTCTTTACTGCCATGGGATGTTTTCTGAGAGTTTACATTTCAAAAGATGAATGACATATGTTTTGTTTAGCGCCTACTGTTACAACCAAGGGGCATATTAGCAAGAACCTCGTTAAAATTATCGCCGTTTCAGCGGCAGGAAACTGCCGCTAAAATGGCGGTAATGGGCTTGATAAAATGCGTTATAGAATTCCAATAGAAGCCCAGGTTAAATGTCCTGCACATCTAACCTGGGCTTGTATTGGAATTCAATAACGCATATTAGCAAGTCCATTATCGCCATTTTAGCGGCAGTTTCCTGCCGCTCAAATGGCGATAATTTTAAGGAGGTTCTTGCTAATATGCCCCCTAGTTGCTTTGCAGGGCTACAAATGGCTGGTGTTATTACTGAACTCAATGCAATTCATATCGGCATAGACAGATGAAGGCAGAGCAGACCCTTCCCAGAGTGGTTACAACTTAGCGCTCATAAACGTACTGATACACGCTGCTGTTACAATCCCTGTTTGCCATTGTTTTTCAAGGTCGCTGAAACAGCAACTTCAGCTTCATAAGTAAGTACTTCAAGGGGTCCTATTGTTCGGTTTATATTTTGCGGCGTTAAAACAATGATTTCGAAGTCCCATTTCCAATCACGCATGCCCTACTTCCAGAATTGGTCCGCTGCCTCATCTAATCGCCAAATTCTCTGTTGTTGGGTTTGTGCATGTCAGTCCTCACCAACATCATTTAAACGGCCTATTCCATGGGTGTGGACCTCAGTGTCTGCAAGACCAATGAGCAGCTGCAATCAGACTTTATGCATCACGAGTAGGGTCTCAAAGGTTCAGCAATGAGTTGCCTTCCCCAGGTAGTATTTAGGGTTGGTAGGGGCCATGCAAGTCAGACTGGCAATCTTCCCTTACACCAGCAGAAACCCTTAATTCCGCTGTTGCGTCCTCCTCTTGCCTCGCCATGTTGGGAAACACATCGGTTTCTTTGGCGGCTCTGTGAGAAGCTGCCAGCCCCGCTGAGACTGCATCATCGTCTAGGTGTGTGGAAAGTTGCCAATGGCAACTCCATGCACATACAGCCCCAGCACTGGAAGGCTGCACAATTCCACCTCTCTGCACACCTATGTCTGGGGATGCCCACCTCAGCTGCTCCTCTATTCTGAGATGCACCAGGAACCAGAGGAGTGTTTGAAGAATAAGAACACACTGAAAAACTAAACAAGATCAAACAGATGAAAACCCGTCGACACCAATGCCACTGCGTCCTCACGTTTCAATGTAACATCCATTTTAGGAGTAGGTAATATACTGCGCTGTCATGCCGTATTGAACCAGCTATGCTGCAGCTGGCACATGTGGTATGACTCACTACTGTTTTTAGGTTTTGCCTGGCGAAAAGATGCGCTCTGCGCATCTTTTTCGCGCAGGCGAAAACCTAATGAGAACTGTAGTGTGGGTTTGGGTCGGCCCTCGTCATTCATTGGCTGGCTCCATAAATGGAGCCTAGCCATTGGACGAGGGGCCTGTCCGTCAATGCCGGACCAGATTCGGGGGCGTTCCCGAGATTCTTTGGCTTTTGCCGACGTCACGCTACGTCAGCCGAAAGCCGGTTCTCGGGAACGCCCCCGAATCTGGTAAGGCACTAGTGGCACCCCGAGCGCTCTGCCGCCTCCTACTACGGTGCAAACGCTGCCTCCCTGATTGCCGCCGCTGCCCGGGGCCGAGAATAACATGAGGACCTCGCCGGGGCCGCGGAGAGCAAGAACGAAGGAGCTGCCCTCCCATTGGCTGAGGCGGTCGAGCCCCCTCAGTGCCGCCGCGCTAGGAGTGGTTCTCGAGCCGCCGCGTCATCGCTGGAGCCGTGCTGCGATTGGCCGCACCTTCGGTCCGGGATTGAGGGCACCCGCCTTCACTTTCAAATTCCCCCGTGAGACATCAGCCCAAAAACACGATGATAAAAGAAGTTGGTCGTTTGTTGTAAGGCATTGATTGCGCACAGAAGCTGAGACTTATTTATGACGATAATAATATATTTTTTTAATTATTCTTATTTATTTATGTGTTTATGTGATTATTATTATTCAGGATGACTACTTTTTGCTCGAAATCGGCTCACACCCCAAGTGCAGCATTGTTCCAGATTGTAAACGTGGCTGTTTTATTAATATGTCCTAACATTCACACTATTAGCCTGGATGTGAATATATCCCAGTTCGTGCACGTTTCTGCCGTAAGTGCCCGTTTCACGTGTGCGTTCGGGGTGCGTCTGGTTTCACAAGCACACACTTCTCTTTCATCCGCAAGTGATGGACGGGTCATGTCCCGGCTCTGCCTGTGGTGTGAGGTGTCCGTCCGGGGGCTCCCAGCGTCTCGAGAGAGGTGGAAAGTAAACCTTGCCCCACTTCAGGCAAGGAGTGAGTGGCCCTTCAGCCGAGGAGCTTTTACTGCCGGCGGTTACAGTATTACAACTGCCCCCCCTCCCCCCCCACCTTTGTTTCCCTTCCACAGTCGCGGGGGCCGCGGACTCTGAGTTGCACTTTTCCCCCTTGAACTGTTTGAACAGCGCTCGGGACCCTTCGCAGCTCGGCCCAGTTAATCTCTCCATAAAAGGGGCAGGCCGCATTCGTACCATTATCACCGTGTGTGTGCGTGCGCGCGCGAGCACTGTTTAGGGTGGGGTTGTGCACTGTGTGTATTTGTGTATGTCCACTGTTCAGTGTGTAGGTACACCGTTGAGATTGTGTTTGCACAACGCGTACAGTATGTGTGTCTGCGGTTGTACTCTGCTCACACTGTGTACTCAGGGGCAGATTTACAAGCCACTTGCGCCACGTTTGCGTCACTTTTAATAATGGGAAAAGTAACGCAAAAGTGACGCAAGGGGCTTGTAAATTTGCCCCGTGATATTTAGAACTGGGACGGGGTCTAAAGTATGTGGGCACCGTTTGGAAAGTGTGCTTGTGTGTGCGCACTTTTCGGAGCCCGTGTAAACTGTTTAGAGTATGGTTGTGCACAGGTGCATGCGTCTACACTGTTCAGTGAGCGTATGTACAGCGTTTACAGTGTGTGTGCACAATGGTTAGTTGTGTATGTGCTTGTTGCCTGTGTGCTGGTCAGGGGTTGTAAACAATGTTTAGAATGGAGACTGCGCTTAAAGTGGGTGTACACCTTTTAGAAAGGTATGCGGGTCCGCTTGTGAGCGTGTGTGCGCCTGCCTGCTGTACAGGGTTTATTCTCACAGTTTTGAATGGGCACCGCGGACACAGCGAATTTACACCGTTTAGAACGTAAGCTGGTCCGCGTGTGAGTGTATGTGTGCGTGGACGCTTGGGTGCTGGGCAGGGTTTGTATTCACTGTTTAGAATGGGGACCGCGTTTAAAGGTTTGTATTCACTGTTTAGAATGGGGACGCGTTTAAAGGTTTGTATTCACTGTTTAGAATGGGGACCACGTTTAAAGGTTTGTATTCATTGTTTAGAATGGGGACCGCGTTTAAAGGTTTGTATTCACTGTTTAGAATGGGGACCGCGTTTAAAGGTTTGTATTCACTGTTTAGAATGGGGACCGCGTTTAAAGGTTTGTATTCATTGTTTAGAATGGGGACCGCGTTTAAAGGTTTGTATTCACTGTTTAGAATGGGGACCGCGTTTAAAGCGGGTGTACACCTTTTAGAAAGGTATGCGGGTCCGCTTGTGAGAGTATGTGTGTGCGCGCGCGTGCTGTGTAGGATATGTGCTTGTACTCGCTGATTAGAACGGGGACCGTGTTTAAAGTGAATGTACTCCCTTTAGTAGGTATGCGGGTCCACGTGTGTGTGTGCACGTGCGTGAGCGCGCTCGCGCGTGCTGTGCAGGGGTTGTACCCACTCTTTAGAACGGGGACCGTATTTAAAGCGAACATGCACCGTTTAGAAGGTAGCGGGTCTGTGTGTGTGCGTGGTTGGTGCTGCATTCGCTCCCTAGGCTTCATAGGCCGGCTCTCTAAACATAAACAATTATCAAGTAGGAGTCGTGCTGGGTACGAAGTGCCAAAGGCTCATGTTTCGTGGCCATTCCACCCACGCACCTCACCCACAGCAGCTCCGTGTGCTAATGCGCAGCCTCTGCCCGCCTGCGCGCCCTCCGTGGGTGAAGGGCAGTGACCCAGGGGCAAACACGACCCAGCGCTGGTCCGTCGCTGACGGTAACTTAAAACCCACAGGCAGGCATGGGTAGCAGAAAGAGCGCCCGCGTCCAGATGTCCTACACAGCTTAATGTTTGAGGGAAACAAAAGTGTGGGGGTGCAGAGTTCTCATTCGAAGACAGTCGTCGGCACTGCGAATGCTGTGATTTCTTAGAACCTGGGCTGCCAGACCCGATTCCACCTGACGCCCCTTTCTTTCACCTCCACTTCCTGTGCCTTTACCTCACTCTTGAGGCCTGCTTTCTCACTATATTGCCATTCACTGGTCCCCCTTTCTCCATTTGCCTTTCTTTTCCCAGGGTCAACCTATATCGCTGAAAGAATTAACTCTAGGTCCCCAGCAATGAGTGTCGTTGGCCAGCACCTACAAGCACCAGCACAAAAAAGCGCTGGCGACTTCCAGAGGCAGGAGGTTTGTATCGGTGTGTGGTAGCTAGCTGTTATTCTGGGCCGTGTTGATTAAAGGACGGTGTTATTTCCTTAAGAAACACTGTCCATAAATAGTCACCACTCAATAGGTGGTGGCCATCTTGTGTGGTCACAAACAGCTTCCGTGTTGGACGTGTGGAGAATAGGAGGCAGGCGTCAGAATGCGTGGGTTTGCACCAACTTTGCCTTATTGCGTCGAGTTTCAATGGGGTTAATGTAATTTTGCAGCCACCTTCGCACGCACAGACTCGTGCAAAAAATGCGAACATTTTACATGCGGGCAAAAGTGCAAAAGCAACACCTTTACTGACAGAACAGTGCATTAGGTTTGGTGCAAATATTGATGTAAATGTACACGGGCACCAATGCTATCCCATGTAATCAGACCATTGCGGCACCCGGCAGGTGCACTGTGTCCCGCGTGCGGGCGTGGATGCGGTGAGTGCATCCAGGCTATGTGGGGTGAGAGAACACATCATGGACTGAAATGGGGTAAGAGTTTAGGTGTTTATAGTCAACATGTGAAATAATATTTATGTTGTCAGTTCTGTGGTATTCAATTGGCTATGACACTTTCTGGGTTCATTTTACGCCCGTTTTCTGACCAGAGTAATCCAGTAGCGTCCAGTGGAACACGTACCTGCAAAAGAAGCAGAAAAACCTCGGAGAAAAAAGATAACCACTAAAATGTAGGCCGAGTAGTTCTTAAACTGTAATTTAGGTCACATTCAGCACAAACACACGTCAGACGTAGTCCAAAAAGAACATCCTTAAACTTACTTCCCCCAAGGCTCAAGTCGCTGCGTATATTATTTAAAAAATCATTAAATCTTTATTTCGGCCATGCGGCCATCAAAGATACACAACAAGATAAAACATATACACCATAAAACATCATCAATAACAATAAGACATACTTGTACATTATAAAATCGTACATATCTGTAGGTTAAAACTATAAAGGCTTACATATAGGAGACTGAAGCTAACTCAATGTCCGTGACTTCAGTAAACTGGTGCGAATATGCCAGACATTGGTAAGAAATTTAGCCAATGCAAACACAATTGGACTCGAAAGATCAGTTTTTAAAATTCTATACATTGGGAGATACTCTCTGCCACCAAGGTTTCTAATGAGTGGGAGAAGCCAGTATCTCCTCGCTTTCGAGTACGTGGGGCAAAACAAAACTACATGCAAGTCACTTTCCTCAGCATAAGAGCATGTTGGACACTGCTTAGGGGAGGGCGGGTTTGTCCAAGAGCTCGTAAAAGCCCGTAAGGGCAGGATGCCGTATCTCCATTGCAGAAACAGCTTCCTGGCCAGCACGGGGGACATAGCGTCCAACACCCTTTCCATCTTGTATGTTTCTTTGCCTAGCATAAATACAGAGGTCAGTGATCCCTCTCGCTGGTTTTCCAGAGCCGAGGATAGTTTATGAGCGTGATAGGCATCGACCAAATTTCTGCGGGAGATGCTCAATGAGGCCTCAGCAGGATCGGACCAAAGATCAGGAAACCCCAGTGACGTACATAAATTCTGGATATATTTTAGCCAAGGGATCTCTAACGCTTTTGGGTGGGATATCAGCTCCCCTAATTCGGCCCTATAGGCTAGAAGTGCTTCACTGCTCCATAGTCTTCGCCAGAAGACTATGGGTCTCAGTCCTATTTCATCGGCTATTGGTCTCAATCCCAGATCCAACCTCAGGGGAAGGAGCGGGGTACTTGGCGGGAGTGCAGTTATCTGCCTGATAAAATTATTCTCAGTTACCGACAGACTGCAGGTTGGTGTATGTCCCCACAGTTCCGCCCCATACATTGTAGCGCCCCTGGCCTGCGCTTTGTAGATCTGGATGAGCGGCCCCAAAGGCCGATAAGTCGAGTTTTTCAACATCCGTGTAATGCCCCCAGTGGTCTGTACCAGTTTAAGGTTGGCCCTGGTCCGGTGTGCCCCCCACGACATAGACTCATTCAAGGTTACACCTAAGTAATCAAAGGTGGAGACTCTTTCCAACCGTGCCTCTCCCAGCAGTGGATTCGGGCGCAATTTTTTACTTGGGTTCAGGACCATGAATTTTGTTTTTCCAGCATTAATTTCTAGGCCCCTATCCATACAAAAGGCCACGAAAGAATCAAGGATCCGCTGGATCCCCATTGGGGTTTTGGACAGCAGCAGGGTGTCATCTGCAAACATAATTGCAGGCACCCTGCTGCCGTTCAATTTCGGAGCATCAGTGTGTTCAATGCCGTTCAAATGGGCGATTACCCCATTGACAAAGAGGCAGAACAGGGTCGGTGCGAGCACACAGCCCTGCCTAACCCCCCTGTCAACGGGGAATCTGTCCGTCAGCTCCCCCGACTTTCCACACCGCACCCTGGCATAGTTGTTGTGGTGTAACCTCTGCAAGATTATTAGAATGTCCGCAGGTACGCCCATCTCGGCCAGGACCCTCCAAAGTTTGCCTCTGGGCACCAGATCGAAGGCGGCTCTTAAATCCACAAATATTGTGTATAAGCTACCACCATCAAAAACCACTGTCCTCCAGTGGATGATGTTCAATCGGAAGACCTGGTCCACCGTTGATACTCCCTTCCTAAATCCAGCCTGGTAAGGACTAAGGACTTCCGTTTCTTCTGCCCAGTCCTGGAGCCGATTGAGCAGTACCCTCCTAAGGAGCTTCTGGGGCACATCAATCAGACTAATTGGTCTGTAATTGGCTGGAAGCAGGGGCGAGCCCTTCTTAAATATGGGAACCACCTCCGCCCCCAGCCAAGTACTTGGGACTTCCATGCCGCATAAGACTCCATTAAACAAAACGGCTAGATATGGGGCCCACACATCTGGTTCCTGCTTAAAAAGATCTCCAGGCAGGCCGTCAAGACCTGGCGCCTTACCCGAGGCCAAACCAGCTATTGCTGCCCTAACCTCTCCCACTGTTACTAGTTCCCCCTCATATGCCCCCTGGGGACTGCAAGTATCACCCATGCTATCCCCCCCCATCGAGCTATAAAGGGTTTGGAAATGAGCCTGCCAGACCCCAGCTGCAATGTTGGGCTCAATAGCTGAAAGGAGGTTCCCCGACCCCCCATTCACTATTCTCCAGAACATTCTGTGGTCTCCCGTTACAAGGGATTTGTTGAGCTCCTCCCACTGGCTCTCCTCCCATTCAATTTTAGCATGGGCAAGTACTTTTTTATATGCCCGTCTGCTATCTCTTAGCGTCTCCCCACCTGAGCCCTCCTTAATGTTTCTTAGAAGTTCTTGTTTTGCTTTTTTACAGGCCGCATTATACCACATGGTTTTTGGCGCTTGCCCCCTACTTGCATTATGTGCATTGCTATACAGGAAAGGACTCATACCCTTTATAAGATCTTCATGGGCCTGGTATAATTTACCAAGTGTTTCCGTATTGCCCCTCTTAATGTCCAGCCCTCCTACACTCTCTAGGATAGGGATTAGCCCCGCATAAAGCTTCGGGAGTTTCTCCTGGCTTGCCACTATTTTTTCCCACCTGATCCTTCTTTTGTTGTTGGCCAGAAGCAGTTCAGGTAGGTTTCCCTCACTCGCTAATATATGTTGTTGGAGGCCAGGATGTGTGAAATCCAGTTCTAATGCGTTGTGATCACTTTCCAGCCGTTCGGTAACCTTAAAATCCCTAATGGTAGACCAGTTGGTTATCTGTACCAGAATATAGTCCAAGCGGGATTTTCCTCCCGCTCTGTTAAAGGTTGTTCTACTAGGTACATCTGATTTAACTCGCCCATTACAGGCTCTAATTCCAAACTTTAGGGTTAGGGCTGTGATCTGCAACGCCAAGGGTGTCCAAGCCTTCGGGGGAGGAGCTTCTACCGATGGTACTGACCACCTGGCCTCTTCCTCCATCTGGAAGCCCTCTAAGAGGCCAGGCAGCGGCTCAAATTGGGAATTTAGGTCCCCCCCCTACTATATAGGGTACATCCCCGGGTATTTCAGCTAGATAGGTTGCAAGCTCAGCAATCGTAGGTGACTCCCTGGCTACACCCACTGGCCTAGAATAGACATTAATAAAGGCAAGTTTTACTTGATTCGGCCAAGATAATAAGACCACAAGGATATCGTCAGAAGGTACCACTAAGCGTGAAGCCTCACAGCCCAGGTGGGAAGCTACCCATGTTGTTAATCCACCAGAAGGACGGCCTTTGCCCTCCCACCTGGCCGGGATAGAAAAGGACTGGTATCCCTGATGGGTATGTTCCTCCCTAGCCCAGGTCTCCTGAAACATACACACATCCCCTGTCTCAATGTATGCAACCCAGTCCGGGGTAGACAACTTGTTGACAATTCCAGCCACATTCCAGCAGATAAGTCTCAGATGCTCTGTATCTGGCGTCACGGAAAGGGGAATATTGGATTGAGCCGGCTCAGTTTGTTCAGAGTTAGTTACAGCGGGTACAATTTCTGTAATGGCTCCAACTTGCTGGGGAGAATCAGTAAAGCCATTTTCCGTGGTTGTAGTTTGCGGGGCTTTATTTGTAAACAGTCAATCAACCCCTTCCAACCCCCCCAAACAGTTAAACCGATTGTAGTGGAAGAAGGGAGTATCCGGCAGTTGGTTAACTGGACGTATGGCATGTTCCCGATATCTAGGTCTCCGCTCTACCCTTGTCCAGTTGCCTTGTTCTGGCTCATGGTACATACGGGTGGGGGGGAAGAAAAAGGAGACTGGCAGGGACTGAATAGTGGAGTCCAGTGATCTATTCGTCCCTGCACAAATGTGTAGAACTGTGCCTGGGTCACGGAAGGAGACCATAATACAATCCCCCATGATTGATTTCCTCGTCCTCCCCAGCCAAGGTACCCTTCTGACCATGGTGATCTCATTATTAAAATGAGGAGGTAGGGGCCTATTCCAGTTAAGCCACTTGATGACTTTCCTCTTGAGTGTTATAACATTTTCTTTTTCACCACTTTCCAGAGGAGGGGCACCCGCCAGTACTACCATAAAGCTATTGGCTTCCGGGGGCAAATCCGGTCTCCGAATTCTAGGTGCAAGCCTCCCTTCCTGAGGTGGGGGAGAACTGGCATTGGGTTGGGCTCTATGGGTTATGCCAAGGGATGGTCCATGTGTGGCTGCTACTGCTAGCTCAGGAGGGGCAGTATTAGGACTGCTCAATGGGGGTGGTAGTTGAATAGACATAAGTGGTGGCAAGGGAGCGACTACGGGGGAGCCCTGCATAGGGCCCACATTGGGGTTAGATGGTATTGAACGGGGAGGGAACCTTGCAGAGGGATTTTGCCCTACCGCTTTATTCTGTTTGCTAGTCGCAGCATTTAGACTCACTAGGGTAGCTTCTAGGGTAGTAAGCCTGGTATCTAATTTTTTTAGGCTCTCGCTGATAGGCGTCAAAAGTGATTTTAGTAAAAATTCTATGCTCCCAAGAGATACAGCAGGGGATGATGTATTAGATTGGATGTTCCCTACGTCACTGGCAGCAACAGCAGTAGATGTATTGTTACTCTTAGGGGGAGCGACTACTTGTACCATCACTTAGGGCCTATCAGGGGAGTGCACTGGTTTATGATTTTTCCCAAAATCAGAGTGAGGAGTTTTGATTTTCCCCTGCCCACCCCTTGTCTTTCTTCTACGCTTGTTGGGTGGAGGGCCGTGTATCTCTGCCACCACGGACTGCTTAGGCTTGGTTTTCTTAATTTTGGCTACCGGGGATGTTAAAATAATCAGATCAACCGTGGTATTACTGTCGGTTGATGGAGGGGTAACTTCCATGGACTGATCAAAAAGTGTGGCAGAATTAGGAACAGAATCCCGTAAAAGTAAAGGAACGTCCTCTTGGTATGATGTAAGCGGTGTGCCCTGGCAGGGACTTTCCTCTTGGGAGATAGGGTAGGGGATTATTTCGCTAATAGGTCGGTTTTTCATAGACTCAATGGAGCGACGGCGCTCGCCCCTACGCTTCTCTAGGGAGCTTTCTGTTCCCCCTTCCCCCTTCACTGGTTTAAAGAAATTATCCAGGGGCCCATTAATGCTACCCCCTGCCCTTGATGGAGTTCCTCCTTGGGCCGTTGTAGACATAGCGGGGTCCTGTAGCACAATTCGGCTGGGTTAGGGGGGTGAAGGCGAAAAAGAGTGGGCCCAGCCCGGCCTCCTTCGGCCCCGGACGGCCACAGACGGTCCCGCCCTTGTCCCGGGCTTAACCCGGGCGCTCCCGCGCGCTCCCGCGCAGCGTATAGATCTCGTTCTTATAGATGTATTAAGAGGCAGGTGGAGCTGGGCGGGGCGGTCAGGGAGAGCGGGCCAGCTGGAACGGCCTGTGCAACCCGGGACTCCTGGGAGATTGAGTCCGGGTTGCTGCTCGCAGCCCTGTCACACACTCACCGCCCAGCGAAGCACAGCCTCCGGTCACCCCCTTCTGCGACGCGGGACCCGCGGAGCGGGTTCCGCTAGCTGTGGTCACAAAGGTCCAAAGTCCGAGGTCAGCGGCTGGAGTGCAGGCGTCCTTGAGAGAATCCCACTGGAAGGTGCAGTCAGGGCGAAATATGAGGCAGGTGGAGCTGGGCGGGGCGGTCAGGGAGAGCGGGCCAGCTGGAACGGCCTGTGCAACCCGGGACTCCTGGGAGATTGAGTCCGGGTTGCTGCTCGCAGCCCTGTCACACACTCACCGCCCAGCGAAGCACAGCCTCCGGTCACCCCATCTGCGACGCGGGACCCGCGGAGCGGGTTCCGCTAGCTGTGGTCACAAAGGTCCAAAATCCGAGGTCAGCGGCTGGAGTGCAGGCGTCCTTGAGATATTTCTACTTGAGGTACCGTTGTATACCACGCCTTAAAAAACATAATTTCGTCGGAAAACACTATATGATCACTGATTTCGTTATAGAATGTTTACAGCTACATTTTATTTGATTTATTCTCTGGCAGACCCATCTTTCTCTCTTCTCTATATCTCCCTCTCCTTTTTGCTCTCTCTTCCTTCTCCCTCCTGCCCCCTATTCCATCTGCTCTCTCTCTCCTTCCTTCTTGCTCCCTCTCTATCATGCTTCTCTCTCCTGCACTCTCTCTTTTTTTTCTTTTAACTCTTTATCTTTCTCTCTTTTCTCTCTTTTCCTCTTTCCAACCCTCTCCGTGTTCCTCTTCCTCCCTATCCATCATTCTTCTCTCTATCTCTATCTCCATCTCCTTTATGCTTTCTTTTCCCTCTGTTGTCCCTCTCCCTCCTGCTCCCTCTTCCATCTGCTCTCTCTCTCCCTCCTTCTTGCTTATGCCTTACCTCCTACCTTCCTTTTACTTCCTGCTTTCTCTCTCTCCTGTTCTTACTCCCGCGTCCTCTCTCCATCTCCCTCCTCATCTTGGCTTCTTTCTATCTTTTACTCTTTCTGTTTTCTGCCTTCTCACTCCATTCTGCCCTTACTTTTCTTCCTGCCTTCCCTCTCTCTTGATCTCTCTCTCATGCGTCCTCTCTCCTCCTCCTTATCTATCATGCTTCTCTCTCTTGCACTCTCTCGTGTGCCTTTCCTCTCTATTTGCCTTCTCTCACTCTCTTCTTTCAGTCACCAACTCTCTCTCCTTCTTTTCTTGCACTCTCTATTTTCCTATTGCCCTTTCTTTGCCCCTCTCTCCTTTTTCATCTCTCTCTTCTTCCTACCCTTCATTTCCATCTCTCCATTTCTCTCTCCTTCTTGTCTTTCTTCACAATTAACTCTGAGGGCCTGATGTACATTGCCAGACAAGGGGGGGGGGGGCTCTCTGTGTGTGGGCGGGGGGCTCTCTCTGTGTGTGGGGGGGGCTTTCAGTGTGTGGGGGAGGGGCTCTCAGTGTGTGGGGGAGGGGCTCTCAGTGTGTGGGGGAGGCTCTCAGTGTGTGGGGGGGCTCTCAGTGTGTGGGGGCTCTCAGTGTGTGGGGGGGCTCTCAGTGTGTGGGGGAGGCTCGCAGTGTGTGGAGAAGGCTTGCAGTGTGTGGAGGGAGCTCGCAGTGTGTGTGGGGGGGCTCGCAGTGTGTGGGGGGGCTCGCAGTGTGGGGGGGGCTCTCTGTGTGTGGGCGGGGGGCTCTCTGTGTGTGTGGGGGAGGGGCTCTCAGTGTGTGGGGGAGGGGCTCTCAGTGTGTGGGGGAGGCTCTCAGTGTGTGGGGGGGCTCTCAGTGTGTGGGGGGCTCTCAGTGTGTGGGGGGGCTCTCAGTGTGTGGGGGGGCTCTCAGTGTGTGGAGGGAGCTCGCAGTGTGTGGAGAAGGCTTGCAGTGTGTGGAGGGAGCTCGCAGTGTGTGTGGGGGGGCTCGCAGTGTGTGGGGGGGCTCGCAGTGTGTGGGGGGGCTCGTAGTGTTTGGGCGGGGCTCTGTGTGGGTGTGTGTTGGGGGGGCTCTCTGTAGGTGTTTGTGGGTGTCATTTGCGAAAGATAAAGCTAGTGGCATTGCAAATGACAATGCCAATTATTTATGTTAAAAAAAACCAAATAAAAATAATGTCAAGAGCATTGCCAATAGCTCAAACTTTAACAAAGGCAAAACCATTGCATTGTAAATGCTTGTTAGGTTATGCCTACACAGCACTTGTGCCGTGCTTGAAAAATCTTTTGTAACAACATTTTTTTTAAAAGGGGCTTAGAGTCGGCCGATTACTTACCTTTACTTACCATTGGTTGGCTCCCACATCACTCTCATTCCCTTTCTTCCTCTTGGTCAGAGCCTTCTCCTGCTTCCAGCATCCTGCTCGGCTTTACATCTTCATCCTTGCTGTGGAGCTTGGATCAAGTACTGCTTCTGGCAGCCAGTGGCCTTCCACTGGCCGCGCGCTTGCAACATACTTTTATTTATTGTTTTTTTAGTTTCCAGCATCCGCATTCTGTTTGTTGCTTCTCCGTGCCTTCCACCACCTCACTTCCATTGCGGAGTTTCCCTTCCCTGCAAGCCCCTTTCCCATTTGTTGCTGGCCTGTCCCTCCCACCACCTCGTTCATGTCACTGAATGTCCCTTCCCCATCCCGTCTCTAGTTGCCTCCCTCCTACCGCCATCATAGCTTGTTTTGTATAGCGCGTTGTTGACTAGAAGGACTTGGAACTCGTTGCATGCACACCAGTTACATTACAAAAGGACACATTAATTTTAATAGCCATGGAGAGATTAAGTGATTTGCCCAGAATCACAGGATGTTTAGCTGGTGCTGAGACTCGAACCTGGTTCGCATGCTCCAAATTAAGCAGCTCTGATCATAACTCCAAAGCTTCTCTGTGCTCATTGTTCCAACTAACTACACTTTAACACACTGGTAACTGCAATGGACAATTGTTCAAGAATATAAACTGCATATTAAATATTAAGTAAAAGGACAATTTGAACCTGTTTGTGCATTGTTTTATGCTTGCCCATCCCTACCACAACCTCAATTCCATCACTTCATGCCCCTTCCCCACTCTGCATAGCTTGTTACATTACACAGGGACACATTCATTGTTACAGGCACACAGAGATTAAGTGTTTTGCCCAGAATCACAGGATGTTGAAATGGCTCTGGGACTCGAAACTGGTACCCCCGCTCCAAAGTCAGCAGCTCTTTCCATAACGCCACATCCTCTCCATGCACAGTGTCCCAGCTAGTTATACTTTGACATGGTGGTCACTGATCTGGACATTTGTTCAAGAATATAAAGTGCATATTAAGTATAGGGAAAATAAAAATTCTAACTTGTTTGTATATGGATAGCTTACAGTAAAATAAATGCAAAACGCTGTCTGGCCACGTCATGTCACTATTTTTTCTGTAAGCTATGTAGCACCTCTATGACTCATTTAAAACAAAAATTGACAAAGCCAATAGATCTCGCCTTGGCGAAACCTATTGGCTTTTGCCAATGCTCGTTTTTATTCTGGTAACCGACTCAAAGGGATTGGCCTAAGCGGGTTGGTTTTAGGCTCCCCTCAAAACAGGGAGTCTGTGCTGTTTCTCATAGAGAAGCCTAAGTGCGCATGTGTGTTTGGCTGCCATAAGATGGCCGGCCTAACACACGTGCACTTAGAAGTGCAAAAACCAGTACTCCTCCCTCCTCCTATTACCCTGCTCCGCCCCTCCTTGCACACACTGGCTCAGAATCAGCAGCTAAAAAATGAAACAATTGTAAGATATTGTTTTGTTTTTCAGATGCTGGCTCTAAGCTAGTGGGGAGACGCTACTCTGCCATTGTGGAGGAACCACCGCCGGTTTCATTGGAGTTCAGGTAGGTGAAGCAGTCCTGGGCGATAAAATGTTCGCTAGCATCACAAGTTTGGCAGGAAATAAATAAACAAGACTCAAGACTAACATTTCGCCGGTTTCCACATGAAGGTGTACAATCACTTCAAGCTTCTAACCTATGGGAGGCCAGGGCATCACTCAAGGTGCCGTATTACACAAGTGCCTCATGGGAACAATGGGCATTCAAACCTGCTTTATGCGCCCCCGGGCAGTGCTTAATTTGTAAAATATGAAGTTCAGGTGCTCAAATATTTTTCCGAGGCTCCACCCACTTCTGCCCTGGCTCCACCCACTTCCTCCACCCAATTACTGTATTGGCTCCGCCCACATCCTTAACTGGTACTGCTGAAAGTCAGATGTAATAGCCAATCTGAATTTCAGCAAGGGAACCTTCCCGCAAGTAAGGATATGATAGGAGGTTCTCCTGTCATGTGAGAATTGAAAAAAAGATTAATTCAAAAGTGCATTTAAAGCACAATTTTGGAATAAATAAGTTAAAACGAATAATGCATTGAAAAGGGACATGTGAAACATTCCAGCACTCTATGTGCCAATTTGTGGAAAGGAAAATACTTCGGCATGCCATTTTTAACAGCGTCTAATACTAGCCATGGGCTGAGATCATATATATATGTTGCTGTCTGTGTATGTAAACCAGTATATGACAACTCCCACCCAATCTTATGTCAGGAGTGGCGGCGAGGATTATGCTCATCTTTCACCCTTTATTTTGACTACAGATGGTTCAACATTTAACAAAAAACTATCTGTCCCATGAGTCACCAGGAATTGGAGTCGAACACAACTTCAACCAATCCTAACACAATGTGCCATAAGAGTTCTTGTGTCTCATCTATGCTCCTCTTTCTTGCCCCTTTTTTGAACAAACAAGGGGGACCCGAAATTTGGCTGAGGACCACGGGTTGCAATTCCTATGTCAGAAAACAAAGATCCTGAGCAATTTGGAAAAAGTGACAAAGTAATGAAATATAGCCCACAATGGGATACTATATATAGCCAATGTCCAACCGGACATGGAATTTTATTCATATAATAGGGAAAATAAAGTAAAAATAATGCTTAGGCAAAAAGGTTAGTAGGGCACAAGCCTGTGCCCTGGTACATAGGGGAGGACTTGGGGGAATGGGGTAACAATACAGACAATCAAACATGAAATACAGGCACAGATTTTGAGCTGAGGTAACTTGCATTCAGAGGTAAATAACAGCAAGTTTAACCAAAATAGCGACCACAGTAATTAGACACAATGGAAAGTTGTGGCTCTAATTAGAAATGTCGACGTTTCGATCCCTGCTCATAAATGAAAACGGGATCATCATCAGGACTACAATATTACATTTGCCTGGTTTAGAACGTTAGTGCCACTCAATGAGAGTAACGGGAGTTCTAATTAGAGGGAAATGGAGGCAGCTCAATTCCGCTATACTTCTACACGTCGGATTCAGGGCCACCGCCCGGACAGGGAGGAGAAGGCATCCGCCTTTCTCCTGGTGTGGCACGGGTTGTCAAGATGCCGGTGTTTAGCTGAGTGCTGTACCGGATTAAGTCAGTATGTTAATGTTGTGCCTACAGGTTGGCCTGTTTTGGGGATTTTCACTTAGGGAACGCACTCCAGCGGTCTAGTCGAGCCGAGGTGTATACTTTTAAGGCGTTGGGACAGCGTGAGTGCGGTATTGACATACGCCCACTAAAGGGCGCTCCAGGCTATAAATAACATTGTGAGCGCAAGAAGCGCGTCTCGCTGCTCCGGGCATCCTAACTTGTGGGCCTGTATCACTTGTGCATGGCATCCTATAACACACACATACAAACATGCACAACAACATGTTGCTTTCAGATTTCAGATTCATCATCAGCAGCAGAACTTCACATGACTGAGCTTCTAAGTGTGTATTCACGCCTCACAGGTACAAGCTTGCCACTGTAATTCACCAATCATTGTTTGCTGCCATCACCCCGCTCCAGGCATGAAACCCACGATAGGGACAGTACGCCTGGTGCCCTCCTCCTGGTTTAGGACCGGGTCCAGAACCTATTATTATCAAAAGATTGTTCCTCAGGCAATTTACACACATGGAATTAGTGTGTGTCATGTCAAAAATCAGAAACCTAGGATCACAAGAATGCAGTTCGAGCATGCAGGGCTGGCAAGGCACACGGGTATATATCATGCACATGACATTTTCGTCCTAACAAAAACATTTTTTAAACGTAATTAGTGTATTTGATTCATATATCTTTTTCACTGGTTCGAATTTTGTGTGCTTTAAAAGTATTCCATGTATAAATGAAAAACAGTAGCAAAACACTGTTAAGTTAACACATATTTATTTGCCCTGGCAAGGCAGTTTAAAATCCTAAACGTTGTCACAAAGATCCATGAACATAGGAAGGTCAGAGGCACACAGCCTGCTTTAGCTGCACAGGAGCTAATGGAAGTGATGCAGCTGACCCTGTCTTTTCTAGAATTCCAAACGAAAACAGTGGCAATGATAACAGTTGTTTTTGTACCCGAATTTTAGGAAGTGAAAATGAGCAGGGAAAAATGTAATCGTTTCACTGCATCTTTTCATGAGGGCAGGCTTCTCAAGCCCTGGCATGATGGCGTTTAAGGCGTTTGCATTTCCTAAATAATTACACTGGAAAGGGAGCCCGTGAAAATGCGCTCCCTCCCTCTGTTTGCAAAGCTTAGCCTCTCCTATGTAAACTTTGACCTCGTGTCATCTGTTTAATCATTTTTCTGTCTTTAAGAACTGTAAAATACTTATACAGGCTGAAAGCGAGCCCCCACCCTGTTCTTCGGTTTCTTATTGTCATTCACATTTGTCAGTCTGCCTACTCAGTGATCCTGATTGGCGCACTGGTACTCGGGCCAAAGGATTTCGGGCCTCATTTATGAAAAGTGACGCATCGCTGAGTGAAAACAGCGATGCGTCACTTTTCACTGCGCCCTCCTTGCAACACCAATGATGTGTCATATTTACTGTATGACGCATCATGTCGCAAGGAGTTACAGATACGTCAGTATTTCTGACATATCTGTATGGCGCAAAAGGGACGCATTGCTGGAGTGTGTCACAAAAAAGACGCAACGCAAGCAATGTATCCTCTCACATGGGGCAAGCCCCATGTGAAAGGGCCTGCGTCAGTCTTACGCCTGCTGTGAGGCTGGCGTAAGAAATTGACTCATTTGTGTCCTAGAAGTGGCGCAGTGAAATCTCATAGATTTCACTGCGTCACTTCTACGACCCTTTCTTGCGTCAATACGCCCCCCTTGCATACATTATACCTGGCGTAGGTATAATGTGGCGCAGGGGTTTACAAAGTGACGCATCTACCTAGATGCGTCACTTTGTAAATATGGCGCAAAAAGGCGCATTTTTTACACCACTGGTGCGTCACAAAAAGTGACGCACCTGCAGCGTAAAAGTGACGCATAGCCTCATAAATGAGGCCCCTCCAGTGCAGCCTTGGAGCACTGGCACTGCCTGCCTTCTCACGTCTGGCAGACACACAGTTATTGTGCTCGTCAAACATTCCTGAAAGGCCTGAACTCAGTGCCAGGCTGTCCAGGGGGCCCAAGCATTGTAAACGGTGCGCTCACTACTGGCCTTTATTAAGAGGCCTGCTACGCTTCTGCATAAAAGTGCCTGCCTTGACGTCGTGCTAACTGCTGTTACTCGTTCACTGCAGCGCGTTTGTGCAGGGGCGTGGTCCACCATCCATGTAAGGAAAAAGTTTACGCACGGCACCTGCTGCCCGACGTAGCCCCCTACGGTATCCCCATCGAACCAAATGCAGCCAAATTAGTGGCCCACCCAACGGCAACACTGCAACTGAAAGCAAAATAACCTGCATAATTTCATGTATTTATCGAGCTTGCTCCGCTCTCACAGCAGCAGCATCCCACGTCATCACTACTCTTCTTCACCGAAGGACTACTGCTGGAGACTGAGACTGTAACGACACTGCAGTAAGCCGGTAATTATGTTTATTTTACTTTAATACATGACGTGCAGACTGCAGTGATGAAAGGTGGCAGTGGCAGTGTAGTCCAGGCCTTGACAAAAAGGTGCCGGTGCTAAGCACTGGAAAGAACCGGCACAAATTAAGCACTGCCCCCGGGGCACTTTGGTATTACAGTATGGGGTGCAAATGCTTGTGTGGCCTCTTCTGTAATAGCGATAGCACTGCTTCACATGTAGCACCAGCACTATCATCAGAGAGTGTTCCATAATTTCCATGGGGAGTGGCAGCATGCAAATGAGGGAATCCCTTTGCCTCTCGGCCCGCGCCATTTTATAGACACCTGTGCAGAGACAAAGAAGCTCTTAGGAGGCACAATGACAGTTTTAGGTGGCGCACTGTCCCCTGGGGGCAGCGCATTCATCCTAATACAGCATATTTTCCTTGTTTGCGCTGGGTGCACCTTTTAAAAAAGTGTGCCTGGTGCAAACAAGGAAATGCGCTGCATGTTTAATATTGTTCCAGGTATTTAAAAAACAGCTCAATAACATGACTAAGATGCTCTCCCTGCAAGAGAATCAGGCCACATTTGCAAAAAGGGTGCATGCTTGGCAGGTTACTAACACTTATAGGAATCTTAAGCCTCAGCCATATTTAGACCAGGGGTATGAGCACCACATAAAACTATATTTTATGCGACTCCACCTACGCAACCACCCATCAGTGGATATGATGTCACACTTGTTAAAAAAAATGCAGATACAACAACCTTCAGGCTATGCGGCTAGGGTAAAGAGTCTATGCGGCTTATTTACAACCCGCTTGTGCGGCAGTGCATTACTTTTTCCGACATAAAAGTGAAACAACCAGTGGCGCAAAGGGCTTGTAAATAAGACCTTATGAATAATTTTGTCTGCATTTTCTCTGCATTGCTGCTAAAATGAAGAGAGACGCTACTATGCATATGCAATCATCTTATGATACGAACATGAAGACCAGCCCTTATTACAGCACTCAACACCGAGCATACTCAATTAAATGTGTATGGCAACATTCATTGAAAAGGTAAAAGCACTTGAGGACCATATAGGATATTATGACACATAATCAACACTAACGAATGTCATGGTAATTGAGCTGATCCTCCTGCTACCATCCCCATTGGAACTCATACAATTAGAGTATAAAAATGCACTAACATGCCAAGTTTTTACCATCCGCATTGGATTCCATATAACAGGACTGTAAAAAATGCAATATTATGTCTAGCTTTAATTATATTTAAGCCAGGAAACGTTTTATCATTGTATCGCACTGCCACTTTGGTATCTACATATTCAGTTTGCAAGGTGTGCATTTATTTGGTGTAGATATAATTGCAAAAAGATGTGTTTGCTTTTACTATTTTGCTTTTAAATCATAATAAATTTGTGAGACTTGTTAATTCAAGGGATTGTGTAATGGTTTTAATTAACTATGCTCTTTATAAATAAATGTGTGCTTTCTGTATTAGATTTTATTCCTTCCTTCTCCCCATATGAATTGAACCATCATTGAGTGCAATTTAACAATTATATCTTTGGGGTAAGAAGAACACCTCCATCCCTGGAATATGTATGGGCATTTTGGTAGTACAATCAACTTATCCAGTGCTACTCTAAAGGCTGAAGCAAGAGCAGACACAACTATAATTATATGGACTTTTGCATAGATCATATTACACGTTCTATTTTCGATTGTGCTTCAAATGGGCCACTCCCGCCAACGTGGTACCAAATATTGAAAACCAGCTTAAAGTCAGCTGCAGTAGTGTGTCCCTCAGGACATATCTCAAACTTTCAATCATCTACCAGGTATTTGGTCTTATTAAGCTTAACACCCGATACTCTACCAAACATCTGAAAGCAATGCACGTGCACTCCACCAACTCTTCTGTGTTCTGTAAGTAGACCAATACGTCGCCACATATAACAATGTTATACACTCACTGTGTCCGACTTCAGTACCAGGTCCATGCAGCGGCTTCCTCAGTAGACATACAAGCAGTCCTATTGTGAACATAATCAACAATGGGAATAGCAAGCAAGTCTCCCTCCCCAATCCCCAGCTGTATGCCACCACTAAACCTGTTTTAAATCTAACTGTCCTACATTTCTATATCTTTACCTAATTGATAAACTTGTGGTCCAAAATTCAAGGCTTCCATCACTCCTATCAACTACCACCAAACCAATGTATCAAAAGATTTGTATCCTTAAATACCTCAGATCATACCAAGCAGTCCTGCATGTTCCTTCTTCCAATACAGGTGGAACCATAGATTGAGACCAGTAGTCTGAAACCACATTGTCTGGGTGGATTACATTTGCTATCATTAGTTTAAGTCTGTTTGCTAGGTCTTTACAAATGTTTAGCTGTCAGTGTCAGTGTTTAATATACACAACAGTCAATATGCTTACAGTTTGTTGACAGGCTAGTATTGGCTCTTCCGGAGACTTGGAAGGGCCACGTTAGTTTGAATGAGGTTGTGAGTAGTCGTCAATGGTAAAGAGGCCCCTTATGACCAACAGAGAGTCCCTCCAGTTCCAGTTCATGATCAGTTACTGCCCCTATAGGCCCATCCTAAACAGCAGTCAGTTGTTCACCAGTCTCTACAAAATGATCACATCAGTTGACGAATGGCAATACTATCAGCCATAAACCATGGCCATCATGGTATTTTTTACAATAGCACACTGAAATTCCCCGTCCTCCCTATGGACATCGAGGCAGTTCCTTATTTCTCCAGGGCAGTCTATCTTTCCACCTACTTGCCTCTCCCCCAGATGAATGCAGTTCATTGCTCCAGCAAATCTAAGAAATCACAAAAGGTTAGAGTTCGTAGTTCCCATTTTTTGCTTTCAGTTGTGTCTCAATTGTGTTCCCAAGCCTGCGTTTATGCATTATTAACGTGCTTGTGTCTCAAACCACAGTAAAGCATGCGATAAGTGGGGGATAGAAAGCATGAAATAATCTCAGCCTCCACTAATTACTTGCGGCAGCCACATCCCAGTCCATTGTAATTTTGCACATTATGCCACTTCAGTTTGGAGCCATATGCAAATCATTCTTAACCCTACTCAAATTGGATCAGTCCAGCCCGACCTGCCAGGCCAGGTGCTCTTACAAGATATTTAGCCTTGTCCTTCCAGAATTGTGAGAGACGTAAGATTTTTGTTCGCCATATTTTTTTAATACATTTGACACTACTTATGACAGCACATTGACTGGCCCGCCCACCAAAAATATGTAAATACGTCACCAAGATGCAGCAGTTGAGGTGGATTTTTGGCTGTATTATATAATTTTGTGAACAAACTTTACTTATCTTACTTTCTAGAGAATCCTGGAATAATCTGTTGGATAAACCAGTTTTGAGCATAGCTCTGCTGGATGTCTCACTCTTTTCACAGCAGAAATTGCAGAAAGCAAGCTCAATTTACTTAATCTTTCCTCATTTTAAATAGTCTGGCACATATCCCAACCAAACAAACAATATGACCCTTGGCATCGACTTGAGGCTTGATTCTCTAGCGTATCCAGTCCAGAGGAAGTTAATGAGGCGAGCATTTCCTACAGAGTGATCTTGGGTTCACTTTACAACAATTGGCTTAGAAAAGTCTCCCATTCACATTTTCTAATCAGAAAGGTTTGCCCTTGGCCACTCTTTAAATTGGTAAGTTAGTCTCTTACAAGATAGAGAACTCTATTGCTGGGCATCTCAAATTCTCCATCAAATTAGTGCCTTGAGTGGCAAAGGAAACAATGGGTTAAATGGCGAAAGCATTGGCAGTCTATTGGCAGTTGGCATTTGTAATGAAACGCAACAAATAAGCTGCCCTGGTTTTCAGAGGGACGAGTGAGTTGTAATTCTATACTGTCCCAATGCACTGCAAAATGAAACCCTTTGTTTTTTTTGGGGATTCTCACCCATGGTTTTTTTGTGTCATGCTTCATTATAGAGTCACTAAACCTGAAGGCCGGACATTTGTAACCACTGTGCATTATTGAATGTTGTGTTTGCATTTAGTCATGGAATATCTTAGAAACTAAAAGAGAATTGAAAATTCTATATAATTGAAACCAGTGTACGCGTTCGAGGCGATGATCAACAGATGTTAGGTCGAAATGGGAATCACTTGTACAAAGCAATAGAATATTAGATTGTCCCTGCCCTGCTGCCTGTGTTTACAGACTGATTCCTTTTCCTGAGGTGCTTAGTCTTTGCACTGTGCTGAAATAAAATTTCAGATGGTTCAAGTATCCAAAAGCTGTTTTCTCATAAAGAAACCATTTGAACCCCTTGCTTTTCTTATAGATATGGGTATGCAGGTGTTGGACAAGTGTGGTCGGAAAGGTTTGTTGTATGCATTAGTTTTACTGAAACTTGTAGGGAGTTTGGGTTCCTCTTTCAATAGTGTGTGTGTGTGTGTGGAAGAGGAACCCCAACTCCTACAAGTTTTAGTAAACATATATATATACACACACACACACACACACACACACACACACACACATACACTAGTGTTAAAAAGTAGATAGAGAGATAGAGAGATAGATAGATAGATAGATAGATAGATAGATAGATAGATAGATAGATAGATAGATAGATAGATAGATAGATAGATAGATAGATAGATAGATAGATAGATAGATAGATAGATAGATAGATAGATAGATAGATTTTATTTATTTTTACCTAGTGGTTGTTGCCAATGGGCAGTTAGTTAGGTCAGTGTTTCCTTAGGAAATACATTATTTGTGTTGCTCATAATTTTGACGAATCTTCTCAAAACGTTCCCAGAAAGTGCTCCCTAGTTTGTGCATGGAAAGTTTTGGGGTGATCTGTCAAGCGGGGGCAGAAAAAAGGGGGCCCCAAAACAAAATCCCCATGCATTTTCTATAGACTTCTGACATAAGTGCTTCTGCAAAGGCAGCTGAACGGAATTATACCAAATTTGGCAGGAAGCTAGATCTTGGTCCACAGATTGTGCTTTTTATGATTTGGTGTAAATGTATTCAGAAGTTTTTGAAAAATTAAGGTAAGCTAAGTATCAACGGAAATTATCGCAGAGATAACTTGCTATTAGCAAGGTTTATCTCAGAAGTGATAAAAATCCTCGCGCTAACTGCCAAATGAGAGATTATCGCTGGAAAACCAACGATAATCTCTCGAAGTTTGGCGTTAGCTTGATGATAGGGGCTCACAAACTTAGCCATGATATCCACCTTACATAGGATATCATGGCTAAATCAGGAAAATACCAGGTGTAAGAAAAGCAGCGCTAACCACGGTTAGCGCAGCTTTTTTTATCACTAACACGGTTAGCGAAATCCTTGATAATAGGAGAAATGTCGCTTAACAACATTTCTCCTATTATTTTTCTCTGGAACGCCCCCTTTCCATCTCATTAGAGATGCAAGGAGAAGCGTAGAGAAAAAGGGTGCTAACATGCGAATTTGTGTGTTAGCACCCTGTTGCTGATAGGGAGATCATTTTATCTCCGCTTTCTTGGCTTTTAAAGCCAAAAAAGCGGAGATAAATCCCTTGATAATATGCCCCAAAGTTTCTTATTGAATAATGTCAACGTACAGTCAGGTATCCTGTAAATTGAGCAATCTGCAGTAACTTACCACAGAAAGGAATGGAACGTAAGGCATGAGACATCGATCGCCGTTCTCTCGATGCGCTGTGCAAAGTCATACAATAACAGAGCATCGCTAAGTGAAAGCGCGTTTCGGTGCACAATAGTGATTCTTGTGTAAATTCTACAGGTATTAACTTATGTTTACCAACTCAAATCGCTCAAGTAAAGCAAAGCTATGCTTCTTGAATAATGAGACGGCACACAAAAGGGAAAGAACACAAACCCACAGCCTGATCACTGGAATGCAGGATGTTCAGTACTGTTTACCTTGAGTTGGCGCCTAGTGGTACCGTGTGCCCGCTCAGAAGAATAGCAGAAAACCGCTGGAGCTTTAAATGGAGGAACAATAGCCAGAACGTGCGCACAGGAGCTTTTGTTTGAATATGGAATGGCAGATCACATGTGAGCAGGTGCATTCTACAGGTAGGCTCAGTCAATAAGCTTATAAATCCTTCACCCCGCCTCATTTGTCCTCTTTCTCCTCCTGTCCCATGCTGCAGATGAACTCGATATTGTTGGCTTTCTTGTTTCGGTCAGTGCGAGTTCTGGATTTTATTAAAGACACAGAGACATAATGATTTGTGACTTTTAGATAGTCATAAAAGGTGACCATGCAGATGTGAACCATTTTACTCCTGGCTAATTGTATGTACCACAACTGCAGGAGTAAGCCCCACCCAAGCTGTGGACATGGGAAGATTTTGCTTGTGAATATGTGAATGCACCTAAACCTTGTACAGGTTTGGGGATTTACTCCTACCAAGAGCTGGAGTAAATCCATTTAGAGGATGAGAAGGGGAATAGAACACTCCCAAACGTTGCAAAGGTGGCAAGGGAAAGGCGTTTCACTAGTTTGAACAATGTTTTCCTCCGTGGGGAACAACAGATGTGAAGTCACATATAGTGGAATTATAGCCAGTGCATAATTCCGCTTTGCACAAAGAGCAACTCCAAACAATGTCAAGTGACATTGCCAGTTTCATAGTGGGGAGCGTCAACGCTGGTTTTGCCTCTAGGGGTGAATTATATGAGGAAAAGAAAGAATTTAAGGAGGGGAAAGCAATGAGAAAGAGGAAGCGATGACAATAGGGATTGGTGGAAGGTAGAGTGCAAGAATAAAGCTGTGGGGAAAGGAGAGAAGATAAAGCGAGTGGAAGAAGAAAGGTTAGGTAAACCTGGGGCAGAATGGGGTAGGAGACAAGTGGAGAGGAGACAAAAGGGAAACGTATAGGAGAGGGTAAAGAGGCTAGTGTTACTATGCTTTAGCATTGGTCCACTGTTTCTATGCAGAATTAAATCACTTTGCCGGACCAATGCATTCAGGTGAGGTGCCACCCAGATCCTCTATCCATAGGTGGACGCATCAGGGATGCCCCTGTCCCCATATTAGCTCTATTCCTTGAACCCTACTAAAAGTATTTAAAATCACACTCAGATATTTCAGCCTTGAGAATTAATAAAGATGACATTAAGGGCCTGATTATGATGACGGTAGGACTGCCACCGACAGCCCGTCGGTGGCAGTCCCACTGCCATCATAATTGTGTTTTCCGCCCACCATCCTGCCCACCACATTAGGATGGCGGGCGGATGGGTGACGTTGAAGAGACCAACTGCCACAGATCAGATGGGCTGAAGGAGCCCATTGGACCGTCGAAGAGAACCACAATCCCTCCAGTGGCAGCGTGCCTGCCAGGCACTGCTGTAGAGATTACGATGTCCCTTCCTGTCGGTCATTTCATGGCGTTTTACCCTGGCACTCAGGCATGGGCGCTAGGGCCCATGTCATATCCCACATGGTGCCTGCCACATAGTGCAGGGATATGTAAAATGGGTCTTTTTGTGCTGCAGGGGGTGCTGCAGCCTGCATCACATGCTGCAATTCAAACAATACACTTTGCGACTGCCTTGAAGGTGGTTGCGTTGTGATTCCCATGGTAGGACTGCCGACAGGCAGCAAATTGGGCGGTCCGATTTCGATATGATGGTGGTCTGACGAAAGTCTGACCACCATCATAATGAGGTCCTAAGCTAGCTGGTTCTACAGATGAAATCACAATGTTCAATAATAACCCAGTTTCGCTCCTCTTGCTATTAAATACGAAGCAAGGCAAGGGTGCATTAAAATGGGGTGAGGTGGATTGGATCGAAGTGGATTGGAGTGGGGTGGATTAGATTAGAGAAGGGTGGTTTAGAGTGTGGTGAATTAGAGTGAAGTGGACAGGGGTGAACTGGGCTGGACTGAAGGTGTGTGGATTGGACTGGGAAAAATTGGAGTGGGCTGAATTAAAGCGTGGTGGGCAGGATGAATTGGATTGAGTAGGGTGAACTGGGGTGGGGTGGATTGGATTGGGGTAGAGTGGGTGGATTGGACTGCAGTGGAGTGTGGTGGATTTGAGTGGGGTGGACTGGATGTTGTGGGTTAGACTGGAGTGGGATGAATTGAAATGGGTTGGGGTGGATTGGAAAGGGGTGGATTGAAGTGAGGTGGATTGGACTGGAGTGGGGTGCAATCGAGTGGGGGGAATTGTATTCAGGTGGGTGAATTGGAGTGGACTAGATTGGGGTGGGGTGAATTGAAATAATGGGGTGGGATGGGGTGGATTGGAGCGAGGTGGATTGGACTGGAGTGGGGTGGAATGGCGTGGGTTGACTTGGAGTGGCGAGGGGTGGGGTGAATTATAGTGGAGTAGATTAGATTGCAGTGGGGTGAACTGGATTGGCATGAGGCGGATTGGATTGAGTAGGGTGGATTAGATTGGGGTGGATTGGATTGAGGTGGTTTGGATTGGGGTGGGGTGAACTGGATTAAGGTGGATTGGAGAGGGTAGGGTGGGTTGGAGTGGGTGGGATGGGGTGGATTGGAGTGGGATAGATTGAATTTTGCTGGATTGGGGTGGTGTTGATTGGTTTCAGTTGAGGTGGACGAGATTGGGGTGAGGTGGCCTGGCTTGGTGTGAGGTGGATTGGATTGGAGTGGGGTGGTTTGAAGTGGGGCAGATTGGAGTGGGCTGGATTGTTTCGGATTGGAGTGTGCTGGATTGCTTTGGATTGGGGCAGATTGTTTTATATTGGCATGAGGCAGATTGTTTTGGATTGAGTGGGGCAAATTGTTTTGGATTGGAATGGGGCAAATATGTGTGGGGTGGGTTGGATTGGAGTGGGTGGATTGGGGAGTGAATGGGGTGGATTGGATTGAGGTGGATTGGACTGGAGTTGAGTACATTGGATTGGGCTGGAATAGGGTGGATTAGTTTGGTGTTGGGAGGATTGGATTGGAGTGGGGTAGATTGTGTTGGATTAGAGTGGGGTGAATTTGGATGGGGTGAGGTGTATTGGATTAGAGTGGGCAAAATGGAGTGGGACAGATTGAAATGGGTGGATTGGGATGGGTGGATTGTATTGGATTGGAGCGGGGCAGATTGAAGTGAGGCAGACTGTTGTTGATTGGAGTGGGAAGATTGGAGTGGGATGGATTGGAGTGGGGCCGAATGTTAACTATAGAAAATAAATCTCTGCAATTTTGTATCATCCTCCTGACCACGTTATTGCCAGTCACACACCTTCTGCTGGCAGGGCACTAAAAGTTAAAAAGAACAAAATAGTACCTCAATCATGTCGGGAGCAGCAGATGGGCACTGATTACATTGAATCAATCAACGCTAGGTTCCCTGCTCAACAGACAGGAATGGAAAGGATGTTAGGCCTGCCTTGACAAATTTCGAGGCTGCAAAGAAAAGTACCTCGCAAGTAAACTAATGGCAATCAGAGGGTGGGCTCCAAGCCCTTTTTGTTAACCACAGTGTCTCGCAAGCGAGACACATGCGCTAGCGCATGCCCTCACTGGCTTGACCTTAATAAATTCTGTTTGACGGTGAACTCTTCAGCACAGACCCATGGTATCATTTAAATGCTACCCATCTAATTGTTAAATTATCATTCCAAATAGAAGAGTTGTTTTGGCTAAAATGTGTTGCTTTATTAGACTTTAATTTTTCTGCAAAGATGGAATCATCTCCCATCATGAGTAATTGGAAGATGCAATGGCATCAAAATGTTGTATCACCCAACACTCTATTTTTGTTTTGAGCTTAATATCTGCTTATATTCTATGTTTTTGTTTTTTTAAGGAGGATCAACTCTGTTTCTCTTTTCATATGGCAATATAAAAAACCCATAAAAGCGATTCAAATTCTTCAACTTCCTCTTCTTCAGGGAGGATGGGCTCTTCCTTGTTTCCAATTTTACTACTGGTCTGAATTTTTTTTGAGACTTTAACAATTATTTGGCTTCAATAACCATGAGCCTCCATTATGGGGGCTTTAAAATGATCTATCACCTTTGATTGTTTTTTTTATTTCTCATATTTTAAAAGAACATGCTTTAAGGCTCATGCCGCCGACACCACATATTTGGTAGTCAATCATACAATACTATAAAATCCCACAATTTAGTAAATATATTTTCTTACTGCATAATCCCCTGCTTTGTGATTTTTCTTACATTGTTTTTGTGTATCTGTGGGTTAGCGCTTCAATATATTGGTCAATATTACGATGTCTCTAGCTTCCATTTGTTTGCTTCCCTCACTGTTAAATACTCAAATCCAATTAGAGTTTTCCTTAAATACTTACAGCTACGTGAGCTTTTTTATAAACACCCTGCTGCTAAATTTAAACCTTTAAATCTTATTTTAGATACTGCCAGTCAACAGACAAATATGTGATCGGATGAAGCCGCAGAAATTGTCACGAAGGATAAACATGATGCCAGGACATAAAACAAAAAACTCTCAAAGTCTGATGACTGAAAGCTCATCATTGTAGCATTATGCTGGAGATTTATTAAACCTACAAAATATTGTACTCTTGGGGCCTTTTTCAATATAATTTTCTGCGCTTTCACTGCTCCTCCCAAGGTGCATTGTATTCAAATTTTGATTAATGGATTCAGGTGTTCCAAGAAACGAGTAGACTAATTAAAGTAACACTAAAGTCAAGTTAGCACTACTTTGATTTTCCTCAAATTTGTCAATAAAATTCTAGGGTATTATATTTCCCCGCAATAGTATCAGCTAAGCTATGTTTGTATTGGTACATTTCCCTTGATTGCAATCCTCCTAGCGAGCATCATGGGTAGACTAAATTTTTAGATCTGTGCGACTTGGAGATGGCTATTTATAGATAAAACTAATAAGCTAGTGATTTAGGATCCTATTGTTTTATGGATGCAAACAATTATTTCGTGAATTTATGACTAATTTGAATTGTTAGAAAATTAATTAGTCTGAATCTTACATGTGTTATTAACAATGACATATTTTGTCTAATTCCTAATGAATTTAATGTACTTTGTTGCTCTGATTGATAATTGTTGGACCCGGTCCTTTGGGCAGGTTCACCCCGTGACTTTTTGCTTTTTCCTAGCCTGTTTTTGGAACCTGGATTGGTGATTTTAGGCCTCTGCGCACTTTTTCACTGTGGTACAGTGTAAAGTGCGTGTGCTCTCTGTGGATGGATGGTGAGTGACCTGCCCTCCCATAGGAATGAATGGGGAATATGTATGCCCATGGTAGATTCCTGATGCATGGGGAGTGCAGGGTCGAGTTTGATATGTGTAAACTCGTGAGAATGAATGCTGCAGAATGGTATATGCGGCATGGCTGTGTCTAGTCTAGAAGCGCTACTTTTAGAAGTTGGCATAATTGTGTAGTGAGTCTGCTGGCGCGTGATTGGCTGATGGGCCTGGCCCAGGCATGCCTGGGCCTGCTGGTAGATGGACCGTCTGGTGAGTAGAACGGGGTCTGCAGGGCCCCGGAGGAGGGGGGTCTGAGTCAGCCGTAGATGAAAGGCCCCCATCTGCTGTCACGGATGGGAGGGAAGAGCTCTGGGGGTGCCAGGCTGTGCCTGTCAGCCCACCCTGCTGCCTCTCCCTCCGGATGGCCCCCTGTCCCCTCTGACCTGAGGCTGACAGGAGAGGGAAACCAGATACCCCCAGGGCCTAGGGCTCGCTTACACAAAGACTTCAAAAGACTTCAAAGCCTTTTCTGTGTATAAGAAGGGGCTGTGTTCCCTTCCAATTTGTTCTTGTTTTCTGACTTGAATCTGCCAGGGGCGTGCTGCTGCTTGGGTTCAGGGGGATCCCTGAGTCCTGCCCAGCCCCTGGACTCCTGATGGACTTGCCTGGATTCCTGGGGGACCCCTCTTCCCTGCCTGGGCGGATGGGGGGATTTGGCTTTGCCCCCTGGGAACCTCTGGGACCTTGGCAGCATGGAGAAGCTGCAATTCCCTGGGGAAGAGCGCTGGAGCTGTATTCCTAGTGCCTGGAGGCGCTGTGCTTCCCCCAGAGCGCCTGGGAGCGCTCTGCCTGTTGTCTAGCGCTTTGGAGCGCTTCATTTTCCCCAAGCGCTTGAGAGCGCTTTATCTGGACTTTTCCTAGTGCTTAGGAGCGCTTTATGTCCGCTTATAGCGCTAAGGCATCTGGCCCGTAGAAGGAATCAGCCCCCGCCTGCCTGCCTAAGGATCGGGCCGCCGCGCTGCCCGCGGTGACCCGGAAGTGACTGACCGGCCGGCCAATCCTGTCGCGGCCGGCCGGAAGTCCCGCCCCCGCAGTTGGCGGGGAGGAAGAAACGAAGGGCGGGAGATGGCGGCGGTGGACGGGGCTCCTCTCGGCTGAGGGAGCCCCATAGAAACGTGGCGGCCAGCTGACAGGGCTCCAGTGTGCCGAGGGAGCCCTGCCGAGAGAGAGAAGTCCGGCGCGGGAGCAGCGAGGCTCCCATGTGACCGGGAGGACGCTGTAGAGAGAGCGGCGCGACGCTGGAGCCCCCCGCAGCAGAACCGGTGAGTGAAGGGCTGCGGGGGGGGAGGAAGCTCCGTGCGGCGCCGGTCAAGGCACCGAGTAAGGGCGGCCCCGAATGGCAGTGGGTCGCCCCACCGAGGTTACAGAGCCGCGAGGGGCTCTTGAGGGCCCGAATTGCTGGATGTTGGTGCCGCTTCGGGGCACAGAGTCAGGGCGGCCCCGGTTGGCAGCGGGTCGCCCCAACGTAGTCTAGAGCCAGCGAGGCTCCAACGTCCAGGGGGCATTGGGTTGCCAGCCCAGCGGCCGCATCTAGGGGCATTGTGTTCTGAGTCCCCCGAGAGGGACTCCCCGCCCCCAGTAGTGCGAGCATCGCCAGGAGGAAGCCCCGAGGGCTTCAAGGGCGACCCCGGTTGGCAGCGGGTCGCCCCAACGTGACGCCGAGCCTGTGTGGCTCCAACATGGGGGCATTGCCTGCAGAGCCTGTGTGGCCCCCGCATGGGGGGCATGGGGTGCCCAGAGCCTGTGTGGCTCCAACGTCTGTGTAGTGTTGCCCAGAGCCTGGGTGGCTCCTACAGTTTGGCGCAGTTTTGTCTCCTAAGGGCTAGCGAGAGCCCTGTCGCAGTTTGTCTCCAGCGGCCCAGCAATTAGTGGGCAGCTGCACCGTTTAGGCGCAATTTCAGGAGAGAGTCCCTGTGTGGGACAGCGAGGGCACCGTGGTGCCAGGCCTTCCCAGCTGCGCAGCACTTAGTGCCAGCTGCAGCGTTTAGGCCCTTGTGAGTGTTCCCAGGGGCCCAGCAAGTAGTGGGTCCCTGCATCGTTTAGGCCCCTGACATTGAGACTCAGGGCGTTCTAGCCCCAACAAGGCCAGTGGCCTAGGGACTGCCACAGGTGGTGGCTTATGTAGGTTTTGTGCAATTGTATGGTTCTTGCACCTCTGAATGTGATTTCTTGCATCATGTCTTATTCCTGCACCTCTGAATGTTTTTAGACATCATGTGACTATTGCGCTACTGTATCATTCCGGTACCTCTGAATGTAATTTTATTGCATCATGTGCTTTATTCTTAACACCGCTGAATGTGTAGGTTTATACATTATGTGTTTCTCTTTACTACTCCTCTGAATGTATATTTATGCATCATGGGTAATGTGTTCTTTCTTAGACCCCTAAATGCTGTGTGATACTTAGGGGGTTGTTCCTTTTAGTACAGGTGGTCCTAGTGAGGTCCTGGTCCCCTGCGTGACAGTCTCCAAAGGGGTTTAGGGTTGCGTAGGTGGTACTTACCTGTTCCCAGTAGTTAGTGAATTTATGACTAATTTGAATTGTTAGAAAATTAATTAGTCTGAATCTTACATGTGTTATTAACAATGACATATTTTGTCTAATTCCTAATGAATTTAATGTACTTTGTTGCTCTGATTGATAATTATATAATTTCTTTGTATCATCTTATCAAAACACAAAATTTAAAAAGAGAATAGAGAAAAGGCAGCATAGAGCGGCACCGAAAGGAAATGGCTGCCAAGTAGGGGAAGTGACATCAGGAAAAGACAAGGAAAGCAGAGAAAGAGAATGAAGAAGGGGAAGAAAGGGAAAATGAAAGAAGGAAAATGAGAGGAGAGTGTGAAAATGAGAGGAGAGTGGAAGAAACAAAGAGATAATGACAAGTGGAGGAGGGGAAGCATAGAAATTAAGTGTGGGTGAGAATTGAAAAGAGATATGAAAAGAGGGTGATAGGGTTCACTGACACAACATCAATGTCAAAAATATCAATGTTAAAAATATCGAGTAAAAAATATAGACAATACAGACAATAAAATTATCGACTGCTATACTTTTAAAGGTAAGTATGAAAAAATTGACTAAAAAATATCGATGTGAAAAAATATAGATGTATAAAATATCAACTTTCATATATATATAAAATAAAATAATATATATTAAATATATTAAATATAATTCTAACAAAATATTATAAATATAATATAATTTTTAATAAAATATAACAAATAAACTCAATAACAAAATAAACACACAAACATAATTACATTTAAACATATATATTTACTCTAAAACAATTAATACACTATTATTTTTAATTTATGTTAAACGTTTAAAATAATATAAAAAATAAAAATATATAATAATGATTTAAAAAACTAGAAAAACAAAAACCTATAATAAATGAAAACAATAAACTATTAAAAAAAATGTAAACTTACATTTCACAATACAATCAGTGCAACAATAGGGAAAGTGTTGGATAGAAAAGGGGTAAAAAGAACTATTCCCACCCAAATGTGTGCAACAGTAGGGTAAGTGTTGGATAGCGGTGAAATTAAATTTACTTTCCCAACTCAAGTGGGTGCAACAGTAAGGAACGTGTTGGATAGCGGTGGAGGAAAACGTTCTATTCCCACTCCAGTGAGAGCAACAGTAGGGAAAGTGTTGGATAGCGTAGGGGCAAAAATTACTATTCCCGTCTTTGTCGTGTTAACCTGATAACCCGATATCCGACCGAACCCCGGGCAATTTCAAATATTACAGGGAGAGCGGCAGTCACATCTGATGTGAGGATAAGCAGGTCATCGGCATAGAGGGCAACCTTCCTCTCCCACCCTCTGTAAGAG
Organism: Lissotriton helveticus; assembly: GCF_964261635.1. Lineage (NCBI taxonomy): Eukaryota > Metazoa > Chordata > Amphibia > Caudata > Salamandridae > Lissotriton > Lissotriton helveticus. The sequence continues at coordinate 1,107,759,056 of NC_136067.1, forward strand.
AAAGGTCTAATGGAGATCTCTCCCCTCAGTTGTTGCGCGAGGGGTTCGATATACAAATCGAACAGTAGGGGGGAGAGCGGGCAGCCCTGCAGAGTTCCTCTGGTTATAGAGAAGGGGTCAGACAGATCTCCATTGACCAATAGGCGCGCCGTTGGATTACTGTACAGCAGGCCAACTGCTCGAAGGAACCCTGCACCCACACCGAACTTGGCCAAGGCCCCCGACAGGTAAATCCAATTGACCCTGTCGAAGGCCTTAGTTGCATCCAGCGTGAGGGCAGTCAAGGGCAGTTCCTGGGCCACTGCTATATCAATTGCTCCTATTAAGTCATACGTTAACTCGTACAACTGTCGCCCCCTAACAAAACCTTTTCGGTCGGCATGAAGGACCGACGGAGCTACCAGGGCCAGCCTAGAAGCCAAAACTGTGGTGAAGATCTTGTAGTCCACATTTAAAATGGATATTGGCCTGTACGATTCACAGGTGTCCTTAGGTTTACTAGGTTTGAAAATAAACGTGATTGAGGCATTGTCCCAAGATGGAGGAGGGATATGACCTTCAAGGAGAATCTGATTAAAAAGCTTAGTGAGAAAGGGAACCATCTCGGCCTCTAGAATTCTATAGATTTCTGCCGGAATCCCGTCGGGCCCTGCAGCCTTTCCCTGCTTGCTTTTTTTTATGGCGGCCCTACCTCTTCTTCAGTGATGATGTTATCCAACAATTGGGACTGTTCATAAGTGAGGTGAGGTAAATCAATGTTTCTCAGCCAACCCTCAACAGCCTCTGGCCGAATTCCATTGTCCTCCTTGTAGATTGATTAAAAAAATTCCCTGAAGGCCTTCCTGATGTCAACGTCTGATGAGAAAGAGTTATTACCAACAGCGGCTATGTTGTTCCGGACCTGATCTACTTTGGTCTTCCAGGCCAATAGTTTGCCTGCGCCCTCACTGTACTCAAAATGGGCCAACTTACTTGCCTCCCATCTCTGCCGCAATCTAAGATTCAATACTGAACCTAAGCTAGCTTTCAAAATCACCATTTCCTTACTTCGACTATCTATGGTAAAATCGTCAGCCTCAGTACTAGTATCTATGACCTTTTGGAGTTGAAGGATCTTTGTTTCAATGGTCGAAATTTGCTCCCTATACTGCTTCCTTTTATACGATACTTTCCCTGTAATAAGACCCCTCAAGAAAGCTTTAAACGAGTCCCAGATGATCCTCGTGGCTGCTGAGTCATTGTTAATTAACATAAAATTATGTGTCTCCGATTTGAGGAATGCCATGTCATCTGTAGAAGAAAGAAGTGACCGGTCAAAAGACCATCTAGAGGGAGACCTCTCCGTTCCTTGAACTAGTTCCAAAACCACAGCAGAATGATCCAATAGATGTATTGGTGGGTATTCGATGGATCTAACATGTTCTGCCAGCCTCAGACTAATTAAAATAAAGTCTATCCTTGACTGATGGTTATATTTGTAGTTCCGAAAGGACACCCCTTGCTGTCTTCCGGACCTTTCTCTCCATATGTTCAGGTAACCGTATTGTTTCATTGCGGACTGTAACACTGACCTAGACTTGGATAAAACTAAAGATGGACTATTAGCAGATTTATCCAACAAAGGGTCTAGTACAACATTAAAATCGCCAGCAATGATAGTAGGCTCCGGAAAGGAAAGCAGATGGAGGAAAATATCCTCCAACGTAGACGGGTCATCCTGATTAGGACTGTAATACCCAAGGACTGTAATTTGAGAACCAGCTATGGCCACAGATGCGATGGACCATCTGCCACCTGGGTCCACCACTTGAATTGAATTGAATTGAAAGGATTCTTGTATAGCGCATGGCTACCCGGAGGCATCCCAGGGCTTGCAGCTGCGAAGGGGGAGGTTGGAGAAAGACAAGTTCAGGTATCATTATGTTGTAGGAAAGAGCCAAGTTTTTAATTTCTTACGGAAAACGAGATGGTTGGGCTCTTGTCGCAGCGGGAGGGGCATGGAGTTCCACAACCTTGCGGTGTTGTAGGAGAAGAGGTGACCACCCGTGCGAGCCTTATGGATTCTGCTGACTTGTGCCAGATTAAGCTCGTTGGAACGGAGATTTCTGGGGGTTCTGTGTGGTTTGATCAGATTGGCAAGAATGGGGGGGCCTTTACCCTGAAGATTTTTGTGGGCTATACAGAGGGGCTTGAAATGTACCCGTTCCTGTATAGGCAACCAGTGAAGTAGATTCAACGCTGGTTTAGCTGAGGAGCGGTGGTGGGTGTTCGTCAGCAGTCTAGCAGCGGAGTTTTGTACTACCTGTAATTTCTGAATTACGGAAACTGGGGCTCCCAGATAGAGCGCGTTCCCGTAATCCAGCCTTGACAAGATCAAGGCTTGGAGCAGGATTTTTTTGCTCTGTCGGGGAGTTGAGGGAGGATTTTACGGATGGATTTGAGCAAGCAGAAGCAGGTGGCCACAGTTTTTCTGGCTTGTACTTTGAATGTGAGATCATTGTCTAGCCAAAAACCCAGGCTCTTGATCACGCTTTTGGGAGTTGGGCTAGGGCCCATAGAAGATGGCCATAGCGTGGGGGAATTAAATGATACATTCCTGCCCAATAACATCAGTTCGGTCTTTTGGTTATTGAGTTTAAGTTGGGACAGGCTCATCCACTTTGATTTCTCCTCCAGGCAGTCACCCAGACTCGTGTGAGATAATTCAACCTGATCCAGGGAGACCACGAGCTGAGTGTCATCAGCATAGCAGACCAATTCAATTCCGTAGGGGGCTACTATCTTCGCTAAAGGGGACATGTACACGTTAAAAAGTGTGGGGCTAAGAGAGGAGCCTTGTGGCACCCCACACTGCAAGGGTAATGGCGCGGAGTGACAGTCTCCTTCAAATACTTTGAAATATCTCTCGGAAAGGAAGGATTCCAACCAGGAAAGAGCTTTTCCCGAGACTCCGATTTCGTTTAGATGGGCTAGAAGGATACGGTGACTAACCGTATCGAAGGTGGCGCTGAGGTCCAGGAGGATGATGGCCACATTGCCACCTGTGTCCAGGATCCTCCTAGACTCCTCCACCACCTTAAGAAGTGCCGTTTCCGTCCCTTGTCCCGGGCGGAAGCCAGTTTGAGAGGGATGGAGTAAATTGGAGGCCTCCAGGAATGAGGACAGTTGCTGATTGATGAGTTTTTCTGCCACTTGAGATATCAGCCTGGCTTTAGCCCCTTTTTGAAGATGATAGAGACCCCTCTAGTATTTGTAGTCTGGCTAGTAGAAACTGCAAAGTCTATCCACCTATTTCTCTTGGTCAGGTCAAGCATTTCTAAATGAGTTAAGTGAGTCTCCTGGAGTATAATGACCTGCGCTTCCGTGTCCCGCAGATATTGCATAATTTTATTTGCTCTTGGTTTGGTGCACAGGCCATTAACATTCCAGGAGAAATATTTTATGTTACCCATCTTTCTTTATGTAAAACAAACAAAGAAGAGAAAAAAGAAAAAACAGATGAGGCTATACCAACCCCTCGCTGCCCAAATTTTTCCCCAAAAAACTGTATGTTCCCTTCCCTTCTAACACATCTTGGCTTACTGAGGACCTTTTTTCCTTTTTGCCACCCCCCACCACCTACCCTACCTACGTGACCCCCCCACCGACCACCTCCCACCCCATGGAAAACCCTTGCGATATCTAACCGGAACAATGTTCAGTTGATAGCGCCCCTCCGTGAACTCCCGGAGAGATACGCCCGCCATTAAGCATGAAAAATCGATCAAGGGATAATACAAAAGCAAAATATAATCTTTTATAACTAGTAAGAATTTAAGCTCGCAAATGAATAGATAATGAAGATAACGGAGGAAATAGAAGAGGTACCTTAGGCACTAGAGAGCATTACTGATACTAGGGTACTTATGAAGAGTTAAGCCACTCTAATCAGCTATCTATGCTGCCTTTTTATACTTTATTTTTGCTACCCCACTGTATCAGTAGTTCATCGGCTGCTTCTACTGAGCGGATGTTAATCATCTTGTTATTATACATAATTTTCAAGCCGGCCGGGAACGTTAGTTGTGCTGTGGCCCCCAGCGCCCTAAAGGCTTCCAGGCGCCTCCCAAATTCCCATTGTTTCTCCAATGGTATTCTTGAGAGATCCGACCTAATTAAATGGTAAACCCCTTCCCAGCCAGAGATTTTTGCTTAAGTGCCAGATTGAGAATATGCTCTTTCGTCACATACGTGTGGAAGTTGACTAAAATTTTGCGGGGCTTCGATCTCTGGGGGTTACGCTTGAAGGGATCTCTGTGAACTCTTTGAATATCTAATGCTAGATCTTCCAATGATTGCTCCAAGCTCAGGGACTCTTTCAACAACACGGTAATAAACTGTTTTATATCGGAGCCCTCAGAACCTTCCGGTACATTCAAAATGCGGAGATTCCCCCTCCTCGCATTGTTTTCTAATGACTCCATCCTTTCGCTGAGTGCTTGCTCTTCTCTGGAAAGCTTCTGGATGTCAAGTTTCGCCTGTTCCAAATAGGACGCTAGTGATGCTGTTGTCTCTTCAAGAACACCAGTTCTTATGGTGACTCCATCGATTTTGTTATCGAGGGACTCGCAATAGCCCCTTATTTCAGCTTGGTTCGCAGAAGACTCCGCAAATCCCCTTCTTATTTCCATCGTAAGAGCAGAAAACATACCTAATATGGAAGCCGGAGTTATATTATCCTTAGCCTCAAATTCGATTTGGTCCGTGGGACATTCCGTCTGACCAGTAATGTTCTCCACATCGGCCCATACTCCTATGGTTCCAATGGCTCCAACGGCACTAACTTCCGTACAAACTGCATCTCTTAGGTCTCCTGAAGGGGTAGCCGAAGACGGCCCCTGCTCTAACTCCAACCGTCCCGGAGGAGGCTGTAACCCCAATCCCTCTTCCCGGTCCAGCCGACTCTCTTGTGGAGGCTGAGCCTGATCCCCTCCTCCAAGGTCCAACGTGTGAGCGACCTGATCTGTTACTCCTTTTTCCCTTCCTTTTTCCTCCACAGCTCCATGACCTAGTAGAGGAGAAGCAATCTCGAGTAGCACTGGTGAGGAAGAGGATTCCAAAACAGATGCCATGGCGTGATTGCAATATTTGGGGAACGACTTTAAAGTAGGAGCGTAATGAAGGAGTGATTTTTGACCCTGTAGATAGTACAGTTGTAGGGCTTTTGTTCTTGGACTTAGATTTCAAACTGTGCTTGGCGCCTCTAGATTTAACTTCTATATTTAAATAGGAAGAGGATTTCTTTTAGTTATCACCTCACCAGTAAAGTCAACAGCCCCTCCAGGCAGACCTGACTCCCCACCCTTACACTCTGACAAGGCCGCTTTCTTCTTCCGCCCTCTCTTACCGTGACTCTTATTCAGGCTAGGTGGCACCTTTTCTGATGTGCAGAGACCTGCTGCCGTCCCCGATGTCTCTTCTCGCCCTGATGATGCTATAGTGAAAGGATCTAATGCAGACACAGCAGCCTTACCACGCTTCAGGGCAGATAACCCCTCCACTGTATCCGCAACTGGTGATGGTGACAGAGAATGAACTTGTATTCCCTTAGAGTTTGCTTTCCCTGGAGCGAAGCGTGAGTTTATAACAAGAGAGCCTCCACGAAAAGGCTGCCCCAGGCTTCGCAATTTCCTCCCTCTCCTCAGCTCCAGCGCGGCAGACCAGAGGCGTAGCTAAGGCTTTAATTTCTTCTTAACAGATGAATCCTGTGGTGTACTCTGTGGGTTTGATCCAACTGGATATTCTGGGAGCCTCCGAGGAAGAGAAAAAGAAACCTCCGCTTCTGCCCTACCAGAACTGACCTCGCTATGGACTCCCCGATCTCCTCCCAACTCCTCAGCGTTTGTCTCCCGCAGCACTAATTGGTCCGCCCTGCCAGACGGCAGCCGCAATAATCGTGGCAGATGTGACAAGAACCTCTGCAACCCGGCACCACCGTCGTCTACACCCCCGAAAACTGTACAATCAGCATCGTGACCCTCAGGGCAGCCGACGAGAAAACAACCCGACTGAGATGTTGGTCTGGAACGATAATGTGAGTGCGTTGGAAGTACAGACGGGCGAGTCAATGCAATATTTGGGCCTAAATATAATAAAGGATATCAGTAAACTTGCCCTAGTAAACCTCACAGCAGTGGCTAAAGAATATAGAAAGGTAATGCAGTCATGGTTCCACCTTCAACTGTCCTTGATTGGGAGAGTTAATTTGGTTAAAATGTCGATTCTGCTCAAAATTTCATTTCTCTTTAATACCATTCCCCTTTATTTTGAACAGGCTTATATACCCAAAATACAGTCAGACATCACATCTTTCATCTGGAACAAACAACTGCCGAGAATAGCTTGGAAGAAGCTTAGACGGCGTTGGGAGAAGGGGGCCTTAGCCGCCCCTGATTTAAAACTATATGCTTGGGCGTTTCAGCTGTCCCATACTCGTATGCTATTAAAAAGACCCGCTGACCACGGTGTGGGCTTAATGTTTTCTGCTATGTTGGATGGGGAAAGTATTAGTCAGTCGGTCTATCTATTTAAATTTGGCAACCCAAATTTTTTTTAAAAGATTAAACTGAAGGTCCTTTATGGACTGGCAAAAATGTAGTATGAGGTAACAAACTCGATCAAACAGGGGTATTTCTGCGGTAAGACACCGCTATGGGGGCTACCTGAAAGTCCAGCATTTCTAGAAGACATCTTAGCCGTGCCCTTAAGAGAGGCGGGCCTGGAAGTATGGGGAGTCCTTTTCTACGAAGGGGACTTGCGTTCATGGGAGCACCTCCAGAATAGGATAGGCTCAACCATATCGAGGTTCAAATACCTACAAATGAGCAGCTGGACGCAGGCTTATAAAATTCTACCCACTAAAAGAAACAGGTTTCCACTTGGAGGTTATAGCCAACTTATAACCAACTTAGTGAACATCGGACCAACTAAGAGAGAGATCTCACAATGGTACAAACTTTTACTCGAGGAAACGGATGGGCAATTTGATTTATCAGTCCAGCTGTGGGGTTCCTCATTTGTTGACCAGGATGTGCAAGAACTTTGGTCCGCCTCATTTGAACTCTTAAAGAGCATTGTAAAGCCTTCATGGCTACGTAGAAACCACCTCTACACCCTTCATAGGGCGTATTACTCTCCCCAGAGACTATCTAAATTCGCCATAGGCAATCAAGTTGCATGTGCCAGGTGTGGGTTGCAAGCAGCATCAGACACACACATGTTTTTTGAATGTCCTCGGGTAGCTACATTTTGGGAAGCAATTGGCAACACTCTCTCAATAGCGTTGGGTTTCCCAGTTATCATTGATCTATCTCTAGTGATTTTTGGAATCCTAGCAGGAACACAGAACGCAGCTAGAAGCCTAGTGTTTTATACTGTTCTCTTAGCAAGGAGGGAGATTTGTAGGAAGTGGAAAGACCCTTTACCTCCTTCCCATGGTGACTGGCTGACATCTATATTGCAAACAGCACGAATGGACCTCGCTAGGCCGGGGAATCAAAGCAAAAGAGCTTTTTGGCACATGTTTGTTTGGGCACAATGAAATATCCGTTTTTTTTTTTCTTTCCCCGGGTCCAATGATTACACTACTATGGTGCCTTTTTGGTGTGTTCACCATTTGCACAGCAGTTATCCGGTCGTAGCCCGGTTCTCGTCTTGCTGTAATTATCCACAATGGTTGCCAAGTATCAGGCCATGCCTGAAACAGCTGAGGGATAGCTGGTCCCCCCCACTATGTTTGCTCCCTTCCAGTTTGAATACTGAGACAGCTGATTTAAGGCTTGTTCTGTATGGCACTTTTAAACCATGGTGGACAAAAAAAAAAAAAAAAAAAAGACTATTCCCACTCTATAGAGTGCAACAGTAGGGAAAGTGTTGGATAGCGGAGGGGTAAAAATTACTATTCCCACTCCAAAAAGTGCAACAGTAGGGAAAGTGTTGGATAGAGCAGGGGTAAAAATTACTATTCCAACTCCAGTAAGGGCAACAGTAGGGAAAGTGTTGGATAGCGGAGGGGTAAAATTTACTATTCCCACTCCAGTGAGAGCAACAGTATAACCCTGATCAACGCAGACTTAAAAATATTCTCCAAAGTATTGGCAGTTAGATTTTCTAAGGTAATAGGGCAGATTGTTAGTACAAATCAGCATGGCTTTATACCACATAGAGGTACCACGTTGCATATCAGGAAGATGGTTACGCTATTTGATGTTCAGGGTACGGAGGGGAACCCTATGGCTGCTATGTTATTAGATGCCGAAAAGGCCTTTGATAGGGTGGCTTGGGAGTTCTTGTGGGCGGTGTTAAGGAGAGGGGGAATTGGTGAAGGGTTTATTAGAGTGATTCAAACATTATATACAAAGCCTATGGCCTGCGTTAGGGTAAACTCAGATCGCACCTCACACTTTGCCATCACCAGGGGCACAAGGCAGGGGTGTCCATGTTCACCCCTCCTATTTGCTATGTACATCGATCCATTGATTTTGAGACTAGAGCAAAACGTAAGAATCTGGCCATTAACTACTCGTATGGGGGATATTAAAGTCCTTGCTTATGCGGACGACATCGCGGTTATTACACCTAGGCCGGCGGAGGCAATTGGAGAAATTGAACTAGAGGCAGAAATTTTCGGGCGGGTGGCAGGGTATGCCCTGAACAAAAGCAAGTCTCAAATTATAAAGAACTCCCATACAGACTGTGTAGATGAACGGGTGACTAGTGAAGGGGTGTATCTAGGCATTACTATCACGGCAGAATTGGAGAAGCTGGTGGAGATCAATATGGACCCAATTATTAATAAAGCAAGGAAGGGTCTAGATAGGGTACACAACTTGCACATGTCTATAGTAGGTAGGGTAAACTATGTAAAAATGAATTTACTGCTGAAATTTTTGTATTTGTTTAGAACTATACCACTTTTTTAAAATATGATTTGGTTATCCAAGATAGAGAGCATGGTGAATCGATTTATTTGGTCACAGGGCAAGACCAGAAGAGCTTTGAAATACATGTCCTTGCCACGAGACAGGGGAGGATGGTCACTTCCAGACTTACGAATGTATTACTGGGCAGCGGCATTACATCAGATGACAGGCCTGTTGGGAGGTGCTGAGAGGGAAAGGGAAAACTTTACAGGATCTACAGAGGTGTACGGATTAATTCTTGGTGATGAGACAAATAATGCATTCCTTAGATATTCTGAACCAAGTTACTTTAAACGAACCAGATTCAAGACGCTAGAAGCTGCATATAAAGTCTGGAAGGCGTTTAAAAAGAGTTTTGGTCTGGGAAGGTATCACGCACATACTAGGCTTACAGAGGATCCTATGCTACCTCCAGAGATTTTTGCTGATAGTATATTTAAGGAGTGGGGCAGATTGGGAGTTAAAAGGATGGGTGACTTAATAGGGGAATCAGGGGTACGGCAATTTATAGAAATTCAGCAGACATTCGGAGTTAGTACAAGGAGTTTTTTTAAATATTTACAGATAAGAAGTTTTCTGGGTAGTAAAAGAGGGGGCCCAATGGAATTCACGGACAATCCAATACTACAGATAATAGAAGGGGGACAGTCGTGCACAATAAAAAGGTTTTATGCAGAACTTATAGAGCATAGAGGAGATGATTTAGGAAAATTTGAAGCTAAATGGATGGAAGCATTAGCAATATCCGAAGGTGTTTTTGAAAAATCATTACAGTTAGGATAGGATATTCTTTGTTCATCGGCTCTACAAGCTCAACATTACAAAACTTTGTTCAAGTTATACTATACCCCAGCCAGAATTGCTCAGTGGGGAGGGACGCAGGGGATTAGGTGCCCAAGATGTGATAGTTTGGAGGCTGATATGAAACATATGTTTGCAGAGTGCCCAAATCTTCTCCCTCTAATTAATAGTATTGAAGCATTTTTTGATAAATCTTTGAACTATAAATTGAAGTTGTCTTTGGAATTAATTCTATTAGGGGTGGAAGAAAACATTTCCCAACATCAACTGGGGTACTTTATTTTTGTGGCGACGGCTGTTCTTCGCTTATGTATAGCCTCAGCGTGGCGAGATAAGTTACCACCATCGATGCAGCAATGGTTGGCTAGGCTATTACATATGTATAATCTGGAAAAGGCTATCTACGCTAGGAGGGGGAAGAAAGGCAGAGCATTAGGCATACAGATCTGGAAGCCAATTGCAGCCTGAAAAACAGGATGGTGAATGAATAGGAAGTGTAGAAATTGGACAAAATGTACATGTATTTCATTTTTTTCCTTTATCTTTTTTTTTTTTCTCTTGTTTTTATCTGGTGTGGAATGTTAGTATATTATTGAAATTATCATTTAGTGGTATCATATTTAAAAGTTATGTAAAGTCTACTTAGGTGTTGCTAACCCTCTTCTTTTTTCCCTGTGGGTATATTGAAAGGTGCGGGGGGTGGGGGGGGGGGGGGTAAAAATGTTGTAAAAAAATTGCTTTATAAAAAAAAAAGAAAAAAAGAAAAAAAAAGAGAGCAACAGTAGAGAAAGTGTTGGATAGCAGAGAGGCTAAAATTACTATTCCCATTCCAAAGAGTGCAACAGTAGAAATGTTGGCTAGGGGAGGTTTAAAAATTACTATTTACACTCCACTGAATGCAATAATAGGATAAGTGTTGGACAGCGGAGGGGTAACATGTTTTATTCCTACTGCAGTGAGTGCAACACTAGTGAAAGTGGTGGATAGTGCAGGGGTAAAAATTACTATTCCAACTCCAGTGAGTGCAACAATAGGGAACGTTTTGGAAACAGGAGGGGTAAAAATTACTATTCAAACTCCAGTGAGTGCAACAGTAGGGAAAGTGTTGGATAGCAGAGGGGTAAAATTATTAACTATTCCCACTCCAGTGGGTGCAACAGTAGGGAACGTGCTTGATAGCGGTGGGGTAAAAATTACTATTCCCACTCCATTGAGTGCAAGAGTAGGGAAAGTGTTGGGTAGCGAGGTGTAAAAATTACTATACGCACTCCAGTGAATGCAATAGTTTGAAAAGTGCTGGATAACGGAGAGGTAAAAATTACGTTTCACACTCAAACAGTTGTAAAAAAAGATTACAAATTAAAGAATATCTGAAAAGTAAATAAACAATATTTAAAAAATGAACAATCTAGTAAATCCAGTATATAAAAATAAAACATATAATATTAATTACATATAACAAAAAGCTACAAATATTATATAAAAAAATAATAAACGCATTAAAGAAAATACTTTTTTACACTAGAACATACTAACAAACAAAACAATATATAACATAAATGTATTCATTCTATTTCCTACTCTATAACACAACACCAAAAGCAAAACACTTCACAATTTTAAAATAAATGTATTTACATAATTAACATGATTAATAATCAATTAAAAAATATTAACAATAAAAAATGAATAAACATTCATTGACTACACATGCTTTAACACTATAATATCCACAACACACACCTAAATTAAACTATAATATAATAACACACAATTAAAACGTATTTATAAATTAAAAACTATTACTATTAACAACTCATAATAAAGTAATTAAAATGTAATTAATACCCACCCTTTACCCCTTTAAAAGTAAAAACAACACACAAAAAATAAACACCTACCCAAAATAAATATCAAATAATTAACATTAATTAACAACTATATATTTATTAGTTAAACAAAAATTACTTCCCACCCTTTACTCCTATAAACACCACAACACACATCTACAATTATTTACACAATTACCATAATAAAAATATTATTAATTTAATTAATATCAGTTAACAAAAGAATAATTTAAAACAACATAAACTACTTGACATCCTTAACCCCAATTATACCTTAAACACACAAATATCATTCATTACCCAAATAACATAATTAATTACCAAATAATTGTTTTAAATTAATTAACAAACAATTATTAATTCATCAATTAAAAATAGATTACTTCCCACCTTTACTCCTATAAATACCACAGCACACACCTACCATTAATTACACAATTACTATAATTACTTACCAATTAATTAATTAAAATTAATTAACAACTCATTATTCATTCATAAATTAAAAATAAATTACTCCCCACCATTTAAACTATACATATCACAACACACACCTAAAATTAATTACACAATTATTATAATTATTTACCAATTAATTAATTAAAATTAATTAACAACTCATTATTCATTCATAAATTAAAAATAAATTACTCCCCACCATTTAAACTATACATATCACAACACACACCTAAAATTAATTACACAATTACTATAATTATTTACCAATTAATTAATTAAAATGAATTAACAACCAATTATGAATTAATTAATAATACATTACTTTACACATTTAAATCTCAACTAAACAAATAATAATTAATAAAACATTATCAATTAATTAAATATAATTAAATTACTTCCCACCCTATTCCCCTATATACCCACAACTGACTCCGGAACTAAAATCACAAAATTCAAATACAATTTTTTTTTATAACTACTAAATTTGTAACACATATATTAAAAATGCAAACAATTCTTATACAAAAAATACATCACCTACATATAAAATATATACTAAAATACATAACATTAATAAAAAAAACAATATTTTAGACAACAATATTCCTGCAAATGATATTAAACACTTCGATATTTGTAAAATCAATATTACTTACCTTAAGTCGATATTCTTGACCACGATATTCTTGCTGTCAATATTTCTGAACCACAATATTTATTACTCAATATTTGTGCACCTCCATATTTTTTACTCGATATTCTATCTGCATACCGGGTGCACACCGGGTGAGAGAGATGGGAGAAATTTAAAACGGTAGGGAGTTAAGAAGCAAAAGAAAAAGGCAGAAATACAAGAGCCAGGCCTCAGCTGTCGGGCGACTAAAAGTTCTTTAGTGGGAGAGAGCGTAGTCAGCTTAAGTGATTTCAGAAAGGCCCGGATGGTGACTCTGGGGCAGAACATCTGCTCAGATCTGGGAGTGGAGGCTCATTGTTTGGCTCCTTGCAGGCTCTGCGCAGTTGATCAAATCATTGATTTATATTATTCCCCCTGCAAGGTGGGACTGCTGATTTGTAGCTTTTTCATAATTTCCTAGCTCCAAACAGCAGATTCGCTTTCGATTTTGTAATATTGAAACTTTTGGGATGTTGAGACGGTGGTTGCAGAATTCAACATTACATTTTGCTTCTTCATCCCTCCTGTTCCCAAAGGCCCTATAGCTAAAAGGCCCAGTGCCCTGGTGATCAGTGCTGCATATGCACTATTGCCATTTCAAGAAGTGCTTGCAAATATATGCGCTTAGAGGCGCTGAAAACTTACCCTATCGGTACTTTCACGTATTAAAGTGCTTGAAATGAATTTTAACCCATTTGAGAAGAAGCCTTGTTGAGAAGTATACTGAAGTGCAGGTGAGAAGTGTTTAGCTACTGACTGAGAAGTGCTGAGCTCTCCATTCTGCAGCGAAGGACATATCGACTAATGCATCCTTGCTATTGTAAAGTGGTGCCGCCCTTCTGAGAAGTATGGGAAGGCACCGTAGCCCATGCTGAGAAGTGCTTGTAGAGTGATGAATCGCCAATTCTCCTCATCTATCGGTTCCAGGTCTCTCTCCCACTGCTCCTTTAGCGTGCCAAAACTGTCCGGTAGATTATTACTGCATTTTTTGTATGTTAAGGATATGGCTTTAGACTACAGTGGCCCATCTAGCAAGCGGTCCTCCAGAGGCGATGAGTCCGGTATGTCTTCACAGCTCGGGAAAGCTGCTTGCAGGGCATGTCTTATTTGCAGGTATCAGAATACCTTCCCTGGAGCCATCATATAAATCCTTTGGAGGTCTTCAAATTTGAGTATTGCACCCTTTGCAACTAAGTCCTTCACCACTGAGATTTCTATTGTATCCCATCTATCAAACCCTGGTTGATAGCACAACATGCCCAGTATTTGAGTATACCACAATGGTGTTACCTTGGTGAGAATGTTAGCCCAGCCCAGCCGTGAGTTTGCCAGACGCCAAATTTGTTTGTGTGTAATGTTGGACCAATGTATCTCTTTCCTCTAGTGCGGGAGTAAAGGGCACCCAGGTAGCCCGAGCAGTCTGTCTGGTACCTATCCAGGGCATGGGCCGGGTCAGTCGGCGGGAAGTATATCCAATGATTCACAGCCACCAGTTGGGAGGCCCAGTAGTACAGCTTGAGGTCCGGGAACGCAAACCCACTGTCGTACCACCCTTTTGCTAGTTTCTTAAATGCCACTCTAGGGGCCCTGCCATCCCACAACAGCACTTGTACCTCCCCCTCCACTTCTGCAAAATATGTGTCCGGGATTCGGTGTGGGCAGTTCTAAAGAATATACAAAAATCGCAGGAGCGCCAGCATTTTGAAAAGAGCGGCACGGCCCACCAGAGATAGAGGCAATGACCTCCAGTGCTTTACGTCTGTTCGCAGTCTGGCCAACGGGGTTGCTAAATTATGTTTATAAAAAAGAGCTGAGTCCTGTGTAACAAAGACTCCTAGATATCTAAATCCTTCTACAGCGACTTCTAATTTGCAGTCTTTGGGGAGACAGGGAGTTTGTCCCTGAAGCACAAACAGCACAGATTTGCACCAGTTGATTGCATACCCCAAGTATTTCCCGAAGTTTGTAACTATATTCAAAACAGCGTGTATGGATTTATATGGGGAGGCAAGATATAGTAATATATCATCGGCATATAGGGATATTCACTCCTTATGTTCCGCCGTCCATCGCAAGCCACGCACCATCACATCTCGACGGATCCAGGCCGCCAGGGGCTCCAGCATAAGTGAGAACAGCAGTGGGGACAGCAGATATCCCTGTCTGGTGCCCCTTCTCAGCGTGAACGCCCGGGACGTATAGTTATTAACTCTCACCTGTCTCTGTATGTCAGTATACAACAGTTTCACCCATCCTATAAATTTAGGGCCCAGTCCAACCCTTGTGAGCACCTCAAATAAATACGGTGCCATGGAGGCATCTAAGAACAGTATAACTGCGTCCTCTGCCATAAATTCCCTGCGCGCCATCATGTTATGGAGTCAGCGTATGTTAAGAGCCGTATTTCTTCCTGGCATAAAACCAGACTGATCTGGGTGTACCAAGGAGGAAATCACTATCCCAAGTCGTGTGGCAAGAACTTTCGCCAAGATCTTTGCCTCTACATTAATCAACGAGATAGGCCTGCACAAGCCACAGTTGTCTACCTACTGGTTTGTCAGCCTTGTGAATAAAAACAATACTAGCTATACGTTGGTCTGCCAGCAGGTGTCCCCTCTCATAACTTTCCTCATACATAGCTTGCAAGTGCGGGACCACCTGAGAGGACATGACTTTAAGGAACTCAATGGTGGTACCATTCGGCCCCATCACTTTCCCAGAATTATTTTGACCAATGGTTTTCTGGATCTCTCCATTTGTTAAGTCCTTGTCTAGTGCATCTCTATCCAGTTCCGAGAGGGTCGGCACGTCACTATCTACCAGGACCTGACGTGAGTCTTCTGCAGTGTACGTAGTGGAAGGAGAATATATTCTTTCAAGGTGATCTGCGAATGCCTCCGCAATATCTTTGGGATGATTGAGTACCTCCCCATTAGGCAACGTCAGTCGAGGCACCCACCTTACACCTTGTTCCTGCCTTTCCAACCATGCCAGGGTTTTACCGGCCCTGTCCCCCAATTCGTATAACCTATGTTGGGTGGCACGATATTTAGCCATCATGTGTTCCTGTGCCTTGAGTCTATACTCATCCTGTTTCAAGGTCAATCTATGTTGTGTACTGCTGGAGGGATTATTCGCGTGGTCTGCCTCTAGCCCTCGGAGCTCATCCTCTATCTGAACCAATATTTGCCGCCGTTTTGCAATATACCTCATTTTCAGTGATAGGGCTTGCCCCTTTAAAACCACCTTGTATGCCTCCCATAAGGTTTGTGCCGAGTCCACCAAACCTAAATTTTCTGTAAAATAATTCCCTGTTTGCACACACAATTCTTCTTTTATGTCAGGTATTTTCAACAGCCACGGGTTAAGAACTATAGTAGTACGCACCTGTCGTTCCCCGTGGGTAAATTCAATCCCAACGGGGGAATGGTCTGAGATACCCCTGGGTAATGTCTGAGGGTGTCTAAAACTACCTATCGAGGCTGTGTACGTTAGGAAGTAGTCTATACGGGAAAGACTGCCGTGCACACTAGATAAGTATGTGTATTGTGAATCTGCCATTTGTAGTTCCCGCCCCATATCTGAGAGCCCCGTTGCTGTGGTGAATTCTGCCATAAGGTCATTCGGTCTTCTGTGCATGTGCCCGTCGCTTCCAAAACCAATATGAAAATCATCACATAACAAGACAATACATCTACAGTTTAAGTCATCACAAAAACACTCCCCCTCCTCCCGATCCCCCCTCCCTGCCCCCCTGCATGTGGATTTAGAACTACCTACTCCCAAACATGGCAGAGTGCCTCTCTTCCTCCCTGAAATGCTGAAAATGCACGAGGTTAGTCAGTCCCCATCCCCGCATATACATATCCCAATTGTATAAGTTCTGCCATCCACTATATGTGATTTCTCAAGTCTCGGGTGGACCTCATCAATTAGGCCTACATGTCATAACCAAATCACCAGCTCCCACCGCCAGTATCTAGTACAAAGTAGTATCCGGAACCCTGTCCCTCCCCCACCATACTTGCTCTTCCAGCGGGGTTCCAACTCTCTCCGATTCCTCAAGGGGTGTCTTATTCCGGCTCCTTAATCTGACCGTCTCTCTTCGCTGAGCCACTCCCAAGTGCTTCTGTACAGCCACCTCTCTGCTGTCCCGATCTGCCAGCATGATCTCTCCTCTGGCCCCTGCTCTACTCCATCCTTCCATCCAGTCCCACGCTTCCTCTGGTAACTCAAAGAACCACGTTTTACCGTCCGACTTCACTCTCAGCTTCCCCGGAAATAGCATTGCATATTTTATTTCATGGTCACGAAGTTCCTTTTTCACTGCCTGAAAACTGTTACGCTGGGTCTGAACCTTGGCCGTGAAGTCCGGAAAGAAGGCGACTTCATAGTTGTCAACTTTCAGTGGGGGACTGGATCTTGACGTGTGCAAGATAATGTCTATGTCCCGGTAGTTAAATTCCCGGGCTATAAGGGGCCCTTTCCATTGAGAAATAACTGGACAATGTCTTAGGTTTGAGGTGTTTGGTGATTAGTTCTTCTACATAGAGGTCTGCAGCAGGCCCCTCGGCTCTCTCCAGAACTTCCAAAATGCTTATATTGTTACGACGTGCGCGACCTTCATAGTCGTCAAGCTGTTGGGCCATTCGCTCTTGTTTCTTTTGTAATTTGACCATCTGCGTTTGGAGCTCCGACGTATCTGTTTGCAAAGCAGTAGTAACTATTTTGAGCTCCTTAACTCTCTCGTCCATCTTCCTAAAGTCGGCCCTAATGAGGGAAACTTTCACCGTAACCGAATCCAGCGAAGTACGTACTGCATTAATCGCCACCATAACATCATGTAGCGTCGGCTCCGTCCCCTGTGAGGGACATTCTGCACACCATCTTTCTCTATTTGTAGTGGCTCACCGTTGTCGCCCGCCTTAGACTAAGCAACTTTGGCAAGTTGCTTCTGGGCGTTGGCCTTAGGACCATTTCCCCCCGTCGCCATGTATGCAAATCGACGACATGGGGGCAAGAGAAAGTTCGGGGTGATGCTGGATGTTGCCTGTAGCCTATTTATCGAGTATGGGGCGCCTCCATCCGCCTGGATAATTCCTCCGAGACCACCATCCCTTCGTCACCCAGCGGAGTCCAAGTGCCCCAGGTGAGATTTCCACACCAGCTTTGTTTCACCACCGCCGTGGGATATGAGGACAACCTGGTTATGGCTTGCCCCTGACCTAGTCCGAACCGGCTAGGCGACTTGGTCATGTCACTGAACCTGTGGCTTCAGCGCTGACCTCCCCAAATTGGCACCCAAGGACACTTACCTCCTCCGTGGAGGTACCCTGTTTCCTTGTGAGGGCTGCGAACCATTACTCTCCTTACGCACGAACCAAGCCAAGCCAAGTCCAGCGGTCCCTGCGATCTCCAAGCCTTAATTCCAAACGAACAAAGCAAACCAGTTGCTTAGTGCTGTCTATGTGGACCTCCTGATCGCATAATCAAGTATCTTGCCAACTGTAAACTGAGGCAGAGGTGCCAATCCCAAGGTGCGTAGGCCACTTTCTCATTCACCCGGAATAAACCTAAGTCAGCTCCGGCATGTCAAACAGGCTGAGGACCTTGGATGTAAGTCTGCGCCACACAACCCTCAGCTCCTGTAGGCGCCACTCCGTTAGAGCGCAGGTTCACAAGTAGCGCATCCGGCCTTGTTATTGCTGGCCTGTATGTCCTTCAATAGTGGCAGGCCCTCCCTGCCGTCCCAAGTAACCTCAAACCACTAGGCCGCGGTCCGACCACATGGGGCCCAGCGAGCCGTGCAGCCGGGGCCTCGAGTGATGAGGCTCGCCGCCGTACCCGTCCTGGGCCCCTGGATGGTAACTGCTGCTGTGCGCCATCCCCCTCACCACACTGAATTACCGTGTTCCGCTTCACAGCTCTTTCTCCCACAGTATCAAGCCTTTCCCTGGGGCTCCCGGCCAGCCTCCTCTCTCTTCTCAGCTCCGCCTTCCGCCAGGTCCCCCACGTTGATTATGACGGCCTGTATCCACCGGGCCTTCAAGCCGGGGACTTGATTAGGAGCACCGATCACTGGGCTCTCACCTCTCAGGCCCCAGCGCCACGCGTGGTCCGATCTGATCACCCACATGCCGGCAGCTAAGTCTCCTTTTTCACCCGCGCCACCTCCAGATCCCCGCTGGGCACCGCTGGATCGCAATGCTACTGCTGTCTCTGGGCTACGATCTTCAACTCAGGCCTCCGGAAAGCCGCCATTACCGCTCCGTCGTTATCCCGGAAAAGGTCGCACAAGCCCACTTCCGACCTCAGAACCTGCCAGTTTTTGCACTACATGTAAAGAGCGCAACACTGTACAGCTACAGCTGAGTTACAGGCGTGGATGGTGTGAGAAGTTAGCCTGACATATGATGTCCACTAGTTCTAATGGGCACCTTGCACCAGTCTAATCGACCCTTATATTGATGGTGGTTGTAAAGTCAACCTTATAGAAAGCTATCCTAGTGGTAGCGTGGACCAGCAGTCATCAGGCTAAGACTTCAGTAGGCGATGTTAAGCAAGTTGTTTTACCAATTATAATCCCTTGAGTACCAAATGAAAGCACACCACACCACACAAGGTATATATCAAATATATATGTATTTATTCTAAACACATCCCCTCTGCACTCTTTATGAGGTCAGAGATAAAAGTACAATACAAGTTACTCAATTAGCATACGATAAGTTGCATGGTATACGTTCTGCCATAAGGGCCTCACAAACCATATACTAAATAGTGGTATAAGTACCACGTGAGAGTTAGAAATCAGGCCTGGGGCCTGTGGAATCGCTGGGGCTACTCTAAACAACCAAAGGTTAGGAAGTAGGAGGCCCACGGGATATGCGTGGAGTGTCTAAACACAGACGCGGGTTACCCTTGACTTTCTATGGGAAAACGAAGAAGTTACAATTATACAATTTAAGGATACTTCCGGATGGACTACGATGAAACCCTTTTAGACTTAGACACTAGGAGGGCCAATACCCTCGAGACTACCAGAGTACTCGTGTTACCTCACCCACGGAAGCCGGGTGCACAGGTGTCTTTTGATGTCGGGTTTCGTCGTCGATTTCAATGGAGAGCTGCCAAGAAGTGCTGCAGGCGACCAGAGGAAAAGTGTCCAGGTGGATCCAAGGGTGGATCGAAGATCTGAAAAACCTGAAAGCAGAAGGGACAGAGTCTGGGACACTTGCCAGTGACCAGGATGGAACCAGAAAGGAACCAGGTGATGTCGGGTGATTTCAGGTGAAAAGGCAAAGCTTGTCTCTTCTGCCACGAGGTCCAGAAGGTGTTGACGACAACCAGGAGCTGGATTCGAGCTGTCCCATAAAAGATCTAGTTGACTGCGGTGTCGGTATCCAGATTGGATCCAACAAGCCTTGGCAACAGCAATCCATGCAGGATATCAAGATTGGCTTCGGTGCAGACCAGCAAGGTCTGTGGCATTTCTCCTTTGTAGGGAAACTGGAGCAAGCCTCGAGCAGCCAGGAAAGTGAGTTAGATTTAAAATGGAGTCTTCCAGGGGCTCACTAGCCAACAGACTAAGAACCGGGAAGACTCGTCAAGCTGAAATGCAAGAGCGGGCCCCACGGGACACTCGTGGAGTGTGGGGGCCTGAGCTTCAATGCAAATAGTGCTTGGAGCTGGGGCTTCTTGTACTCCAATGCACAACTGTCGATGGAGTTAGCAAAATGCAGGATGTCCAGGAGTTCCGGTCCCACGTCTCTCGTGTCCGCCACGGGTCTCAGCTTTGCTGGGAACATCAAGCAGCGTCATAGATGTCAGGAAGTCTACATCTTGTGTCGCAGATTCTTCGGGATGTGGCGGGAACCTCAAAAATGCAGACTGGCAAAGTTGCTGTTGGTGCCTGTTTGAACAGGGTGGTCACTCCTTGACCACAAGGGAGATGTCTTCCAGTCGAAATGAAATGTCGATGGTCCAGGATTTCTGTTTCAAAGTTTCGTCCAGGGTGATCTAAAGTCCTAGGGACACAGTTCCTATACTTATACTAAGTTTAGGGGTTGGACTACCTGTAAGGTCCCCCCTATGGGTGGACCTGGGAAGGGGGCGGTTACACCCCTTTCCCTTTGTCCAGTTTCGCACCAGAGCTGGGGCAGAGTGCCCCAGCAACCGGTTTGAACTGGGAAATGCATGGGGCACCTAGTGTGCCCCAGGCAGTGTCTGGAAAGCATTCACTGAATGCAGCCCTCCCTGCCCCAATACACAAACGCCTGTCTGGGGAGGAGCCAGCACCTCCTTGGACAGGAAACCTATTGCCCAGGCCTCCCCTGCCGGAGTTTCGTCCAGCAGCAGGAGGTCAGACTCGTGTCTGTGGCAGCAGCATCCATTTTGTGATGCTGAGGCTGTTTAACTTTAACCGGGTAAACCAGTAACTACATGTCTTCTCCCTCTAGAAGGGTGGAATGCTACCCCCGCTGCCAGGAATGGCGGGTGGTAGTATTCCAAAGTGTTTGACACCTTACACGACATGTTTTGATAAGCCAAACCAAAGTTAGCATTAACTGCAAGGATTATAATCCATTTAAGAGTATATGGTATGGTTATATCATAGAACAGCTATAAGGAGATGGTTCTGAAAGCTGCAGAGGGGCTCAGCTCATGCTAGGGCACCCTCTCACATAAAACCAAGCACTCGACCTCCAGGATTGTTGAGGTCTGCCTTAGGAGTGGCTTATAGGTGTATATGTGTCTATATAGGTATATAGATATAGGTATACTATATCTAAGTAAGGGGTGATTACACCACCTTACCCAGGCTGTGTGAACAGACCTGTGGTGTCAGTTTGGAAGGCAAACCAGGGGTGGCACAATACATGCTGCAGCCCCTGGTAGGCCTAGTGTGCACCTATGCCCTGGGTACCTAGGGTACACTATACAGGGGCTCACAGGGGTGACCCAGTAACCAATCTGGTATGTACCTAAAGTACATGGAGTCCATTTTATAGAGAAAACAGATAGACTGGGGCCCTGAATAGCAGGGTCCCAGTCCAACTAAGTCAAAAACCAGCAAAACACCAGGAAAAAAGTGGGGGTAACCATATAGTCAGATATCCACCTTCCTACAGATGGCACAGGATATGGCAGGATATCACGTGGGGAAACGGGAGCTCACTTAGGCAGCGGCCATTCTCGGTGGCTGCTAGCCACGCCCCCGATACGATTAATAATAATACGGTTTAGCATGACAACCTACTAGATCTTTTGGAACACCGTCTTTAACTGATTCACCTCCTATCTCCATAACAGGACTCAAAGAGTCAAACTTAATCACTCATTATTGCAGACCACCCCAGTCACCTCAGGGGTCCAACAGGGCTCCTTAATTTCGCACACTCTCCTCAACCTATCCATGGAACTTTTTATGGAAATGTTTAGTTCGTCCAACATCCACTATCACATGTAAGCTTACGATACCCAACTATACTTAAAAGTCTCCGCCCCATAAGACATCAGCTCCCTCAAAATCGGATAGCATCCAATCACCTCAAACTAAATACTCAAAAAATGGGATTCCTAATAATCGCCTCACCTAACCAATCACCTGTCATTGAAAAATGGTTGAAACAGCTAACAACCCTCAACTGCATTCCACAAGTCATTGACTCTGCGAGATCACTAGTATTAACTCTTAACAAGAACCTCAACATGCAGAAACACATCAGAGCCCCCCCCCCCCACAAAGGAGATAATGGCCAAATGAATATTCTAAGAAAATTAAAACACTTCCATCCCCCAATGACATACTGGCTCCTCTGAGAGCCTCGCTCAACTCTGCTGCTCATCACCAGCTTAAAAAGAAACAAAGAAACAACATTATCATCCCTGATCTGAAATCCTTACACTGGCTCGCTTACCAAGCAATAATGAAACAAATAAATGCCTGCATAAGACACAAAGCCCTCCAATTCAAAACCCCTAGATATCTTGCTCATAAACTAGAACTCTCTGGTGGTTCCAGATCATCCAGAAACTCCAAGATCTTACTTCTGAAACCTCAGAGATTCCACAAGAAGAAAACCTACAACCAATCTTTCTCTGGGATTGCTCCAAGAACTTGGAATTTTTTGCCTCCTGAAATTAGAATGAAACTCTCAACTGTATTCTTCAAGTAAGAAATCAAAGTACTCTTTAAGAACAAATTTCTTCCCTAGATCCTATGAAACCCATCCTGATTCCTCTATTTTCCTCATGAATATCATATCGCCGACTTTGTCTTTTCCATTTCTCAGTCCTGCACTACCCCCTCTTTTCTGGACACTGCATGATCCTGCTGTTTTCTTGACTATGATAATGTTGTTTTTATTGATTTGTCTCCTCTGCTCTTTGAACATTGTAAGGCCTACCCTTCCTTTCCAGATACTACTTTATCTTGTATTTGTTATTATTGCTCTGCTCTCTGTATGCTTGTAAAGTGCTCTGATACCCACAAGGATCATGTTTGCGCTATATAAAACATCAAATAAATAAACATGACTGATTTAATGTTAGAGGATGAGTGTAATAGGTATCGCGCCTGCAAAGTTGACTGTTTGAGAGGTTATGATGGCAGATAGGTACTATGTATGTTTTCTGTCTAGAAACTGTGTTTTCTGATACTGTTAAAACTAACAGGACAGAAAGGGAAGCTTTACACCTCCCTGGTGCAAGTGTTGTAACCGTATCTACAGGAGAGAAAACCTTGTAGAAATCTGTTTTGAAAAGAAGGAGGGAAAAAGTAGTGTTAGCCTCTGCAGATTCCACATGCTTCTGAAAAAAGGGAATTGTTCGCACGTTATTGTAGCACAAAAAGAGATGAGTAAGAGCGCCACTTCCGCACTCCATAAGACATCCCTGGCGATAAAGGTCTGTACGATACCGGTGCAGGGGCCTGGTGATACACAAGGACTAGTTGCTGAGGGGAGATGATTAATTCTAACTACTGATCGAATGACAATATAAGGTAAGTGGAGAAATTATACACAGCATGGCATAACATCAACTTAGTAAACTATTGAAGCCATATAAATTGGACAGCTGAGAACATTTTAGGCACTTTTGTGGGGAACAGACAAATAGGCCCATCTAACGTTTGCCCTAAATTGAATATCATCTACTGAGTTGTTTCTAATAATTGTGCTTATTCTCCTACACATGATCTGCAGACAAATACTGCATAGTAGATAATCATCTCCTGTAAAATTCCAATCATTTTGTATGTTTACTGATCAGGGAGTATAAGGGTAAACTGGTGAAGCTCTATTTTATCATCACCTGCAGATGAGAGTTTCTCTGATATATTGGTCTGGTGACCAACATCCCCCTCTCCAGCAAAGCATAACTCTGTGCAAGTGAGAGACACCTGCTAGTTCTTTTCTCTGAATAGGGTATGCTTCCTTCTAGGGCTAAGCAAATCTACCATGTTGGGTTCAACAGGACAGAGGGGTTCAACACAACAGAGCTTTTTGAAAAAGAAAATATTAGCTACGCCCCAACATGGTAGTATTGCCTGTTTTATCCTCCTACCTCTTCAAGCATTTTACAGCACACATTCTTGCCTGCTGTACAAAGAAAGTGTAAAGGAAGGACACATTTTTGATGTGGTAATGTTGAAGCAAAATCATTCTAAGCTAGAAGGCTGAATACCTTGGTTCTGACGTACAGAGCTATTTACCAGTGACAACCCCTGCAATTTGCTAAATCACTGGGCATAAGATGACTAAATAACTTTCTAGTATGTTCTAAACCCACCACCAAATGGGTTTAGGAATGGATAATAAAATTTGGAAGGGGCCTGTTTAGGGCGTGCCTTTTGAATTGTGGTTCGCAATGCTATGTATCAGTGGTTTGTTAACGCATTTTTGCTTGTGAACCATTGACAGGTTACTGTCCCCTCAAAGGAGGTGGTAACCCATTCGCAAAGGTGAAATGGTCCCATTGGGACCACTTCCCCCTTGTGAATGTATAAAATTATTTTTGGTAGTGGGCCGTGATTCAGGGGACCACTGTCAACTCTTGAACAAACTTTTTTTTAAGTACAATTTTAATGCAGCTCCATTTCTTGTCATTTAAATGAAAATATTTAAAAAGCAATCACAGACATGGTGGTCAGCTGATGTCAGCAGTCCACCATCCCTGTGATAGCCACCAATCGTATTGAATCTCAATTTGCAACCTTCCTACTAAATATTGATGAATAAGTTCGGATTGGGACCCACTACAATTCAGAATCAACTTATTGGTACATAGGTATGTTTGTAAAACTCAAAATTAGACACAAAAATATTGTTTGCAATTTTGCAATCAGTATTTTAAGTCCAATGTGTAAAACATCAGGCCCCTATTCTGGTGTTCTTCTATCTGACACTGTAATGAAAGAAACCAGTGATTGAAGCAAGTGGCATTTCACATACATCTGCTTGAAAAATGAATTCCTGTTCACTGTCCTGCACATGCTGCAATCCTGTAAACAAGAGTACTAGTACTTACACTAAGGGATTGTCTTTTTACACTGCATTTCACCAGGTTACAGGCCAAGTGATCCTTGACTATTAAAGCATCTATAAGCATGCAGTTCCTGGTTGTGAAGTGATCTCAAAGTAATGATTTTTCGATCTGGCTTCCCATCTACATGCAGTACAGGTGAAAAATGGACTGTTTGCATCACACGTCTCCGTACAATTGAAAGACTTAATTAGGAGTGCCATGGAAAATTCCAAAACCTATGTAAATGCCTGTTTGTGCAGGGGTGGAACACAGGTTGTGCAATATTTATATCGCCCTGTAATTATACAGGTGCAATAAAGTTTGTACCCTCATTTTAAATTTCAGTAGGTCAATCGTACTCAAATGTATCAAATGGAAAGGAATAGGACATGCAGAGTTTAATGGGTTAAGCACCAAAATCCGCATGCTATTCCCCATTAAAGCAAAAATACCTGGAATAAATATTTATCACATCAGATAAATACAGAACCCCAGCGTGTTGGATTTTATTGGGTGCAATAAATTCTGACTGTCTCTCTTGCCACTTGTAATCAGGCACTTAGGGGCCGATTATGATGGCGGACGGACCTGAGTCCGTCCGCCACCATAGAGCAGGAGGGAACCTCCGCATTGCCTGCGGAGTTCCCTCCTGTGCATTTAGGATGTGACCGCCACCCTGGCGGTCACATCCTCTATTTTTACCATTGCGGCGGGTGCGGCTCAAGCTGCATCCGCCGCAATGGTAAAAATGCACACATTGCATTTGTATGCAGAAAGCGGCAGGCACCCTGCGGTGCCTACCGATTTCTGCATACAAATGCATGGGGGTACCATAGGTACCCCCTATGTTCACCCCCCACCCCCCCTTCACCTAGGGGGCCCGCAACGGGCCCCCGCAGTGAAGTTACACATGCTTTTCCACGGCAGACGGGCCGGCGGTGGCTTTCGCCGGCCCGGAGGATGCGGAAAAACCGCAATCATAATAGGCCCCTTAGTCTGGTAAGATGCACCAGTGCTGCCAGGCAATCAAGGCAGATTAGTGTGTCTTTCTACTTCCATGAGCGCACATCTATTACCAATTATCTGAGATGAATTGTATGATACCCTGAAAGCCTCCTCCCCGGCATTCTTTCTACATGGGATGGATCCCAAAAATCTGAAGGAAGGGCTGCCCTCTGAGATAAAATGCATGCACCCAAAGGGTTGTGAGGCCACTGTGAAAGTGTGTGCCGCACCATTGTATGATCACATGCGCTTGTAGCTGTATTGGTGAGGCAGAAAATAGCACAACATTAACTCAACTTATCCAAGTGTTAAAGGAATTGTCTCCCTGCTCCTTAAATAAAAAGGTGGAAGCTCTTCATGCCTTTCTACCTGACCTCCGCCCTCTTCTGAGAAAAGGTGCACAGTAGAAGCCAGGAAAATATCTTATTGTAATGATTACTGGGAGCAATCCCATGGGGGACTTTTTAAGGTTCCCCCCCCCCTTCCAGAGGGCAGATTGGCCATTTTTAGCTGCTCTGCCATCTGGATGGGGGGGGGGAACAGAAGCACACGAGACACCAAGGACTGTACTTTGTATATGTTGGGGAGTTGCCCTTCGGGCAAGGGTTGCTCCCCTTTATTGGGGAAATGTTTTGGCCATTTTCTGCCCCCATGGTGGCAGAGTGGCCACACTTTTAGACCCATCTGCCCCCATGGGGAGCAGAAAGCCAGTAGACACTAGAGATGTGTACAGTTATGTGTTGGGGAACAGCCCCTTGGGCAAGGGTCGCTCCACTTTATTAGGGCAATGTTTTGGTCATTTTCTCCCCCCCCCCCCCCCGGGGGAAGATTGGCCAGACGTTTAGGCGTTTCTGCTCCCATGGGGTGAAGAATGACACTAGAAACCAAGGTTTTTGACAGTTATATGCTGAGGAGTGGCTCCTTGGGCAAGAGTCACTCCACTTTATCGGGGCAATGTTTTGGCTATTTTCTGCCTCCCCGGGGGGAAGTTTGGCCATACAATTAAGCCCGTCTACCCCCATGAGGGGCAGAAATCTACAAGACACCAGGAATTTTTATATTCATATGTTGGGAAGTGGCCCCTTGGACAAGGGTCACTCCCTTTTTTATAGGGGCAACGTTTTGGCAGTTTCAAAGAGCGCCCATATTTTTAGGCCCATCTGCCCCTAAGGGAGACATAAAAGCACTCGACACCAGGGAAATATCTGTGTGTGTGTTTGAACTGGAGTTCCGCTGATGGCCGGTGGTGTGTGTAAAGTGGCGCTTGGCTGGTGGTGTTCATGAAGTGGTGCTTGATTAGCGGTGTGCATGGACTGGTTCTTGGCTGGCAGTGTGTGTGAAGTAGAGCTTGGCTGGTGGTGTGCGTGAAGTGGCACTTGGCTGGCCATGTGTGTGGACTGGCGCTTGGCTGGCAGTGTGTGAGGACTGGCGCTTTGCTGGTGGTGTGCGTTAAGTGGTGTTTGGCAGTGAGCGTGGACTGGCACTTGGCTGGTGGTGTCTGTGGGCTAACGTTTGGCTGTCAGAGTTAATGAACTGGCATTTGGCTTATGATGTGTTTGGCTGGCATTTGAATGGCAATGGGCAGACTTCATATGTTTTATATTGTTAGCTGTTTTATTTCTTGTCATCATTTGCGATCGTAATGTTTTATTTATCCTTTTAATTCTAGTACAAAGCTCTGATTTTCCTGTGCTGCCACTCCTGCTTGCGGTTTCGGCACTGGTAGGTCTGCAATTTGTGTAGTTGCATGTGTTTGGTAAGACATTTTTTTTTACTGTTTATCCAAATGAGTATCATTGCTTTGCATGAATGTATTTTTTGTAAATGCTGTAATGATAGCAACATATTTTGCTTTTGTTTTCTTCTGTCTGAAAGGATCCTTTGATTGTGCACAATGTGTATTGTGTTGTTTTTCCTTTCCAGTGGGATATTGTTGGTGATTGCTGTGTCTGTGCAGAGTAGGTGCTGGTGAGTCTACCTTTCTTTGGCAAGTGAGTGGTGTTGTTTTGCTGTATATAGGTCTTTGGTTGCTTTGTATTGATTGACTGTACCCTGCAATTGCTATATGCCAGTAGTTTTTCTTTTTGTTCGATAAAGTCACACTTTGTTTATGACATATTTTACACAGTCTTGCTTATTGTTGACTTAGTTGGCAAGTTATTTTTGTTAGTAGGGATTATGGCTAAACGCAGCATTACCGCTCAGCACGTTGTTACTATGTTTTTTAATCTTCCTCTGAACATGATTATGAGGCTGACTCTGCATATTAGGCAAAGGAGGGGGTCCAGGATTCTGGCAGGGAATATTCTGTCCAAGAGGAATCATCTGATGATGGTGCTACTCTCATTGTAGAGGAAGGGCCTCTATTAGAGGAGGACACTGATGTGCCAATTGTGCAGCAAGAGGCATCTGTTTACAGCCCTGGGCTGAAATACCTCCCATTTGAAGAGCTGAATTATGGGTTGCCCCAAACATGGTGCAGCTAGTGTTACCTGGCTTTAGTGGTATCACAGGGTGTAGAGTGAATACTGAAAACATTTTGTTTATAAATTTATTTCAGTTGATTATGGAAGATGTATTTTTGGATGAGATTGTTGACCGGACTAATTTGTATGCAGAACAGTATTTGAGGGTCTACAGTGCCAGACCTAAGCCCCCCTCTAGAGCTTCCCGGAGGACTCCCACAAATATGGATTATTTGAAGAAGTTCTTGGGTTTAACTTTTTTGATGAGCTTGATAAGGAAGCCATCACTGTCTCTATATTGGTCTACTAGTCTCTTGATGGCAACGGCTATATTTCCTGCAACCATGAGTCGTGATCGATATTTGCTTCTTCTTCAGATGCTACGTTTTGTTGATAATGCTTCAGCGTTGCCACAAGATCACCCTGATTGTGACCATCTTTTTAATATGCTGCCTATCCATGTTCCCTTGTGAATCAATTTTCAGACATCTATGTCCCAGGGAAAGAAATAACTGGATGAGTCTTTGGTCCTGTTCAAGGGCCGTTTCCTTTTTAGGCAGTACATTCCTAGCAAGAAGGCCTGTTATGGAATTAAGATGTACATGCTGTCTGAGAGTAGATATGTTTATAATTTCAGGGTGTAGACTGGTAGGGGTTCCACTATTGACCCCCCCCCCCGGTTGCCCATCTACTTTCGGAGTTAGTGAGAAAACTGTGTAGGAACTTGACAGAGGACTTTTTAACAAAGGGCCCCCTATATATGTAGATAACATCTACACTGGCATGCAATTGTTCAGGGAATTTTTCAAAGGGTACACTGCTGTTTGTGGCACAATCCGTTCTAACCCTAAAGGTTACCCTAAAGAGGTTGATTGTAAAAAACCTCAGAGGGGACAGTGCAATGCCCTGCGTAGTAATGATTTTGAGATAGGAGAGATCGGACATGCTGACTACCATTCATGATGAAAGTACTTCACCTGTGATTGTTTGAGGTTAGGTTGCTGCAGTGCGCAAACCCGTGTGCATTTTAGACTACAATAAGCATATGGGTGGTGTAAACAGGTTGGAACCTTACACTGCTGTTAATAAGGCAAACATTTGTTATATGAAGTTGGCTATCCATTTGTTCCATTTGGCAACCTTCAATGTTTTTATTATATTCAAGGATTGTTCTCCAGGACATGACTTTTTTTTAATTTTTAGCAGTCTGTGACAGGCAGCCTTGTTTAGTGGAATAGGCAATTGCTCCTAGAGTTGGAGTGGTGGAGGATGTGACTAGATTGAAACATTGCCACTTTCCTGATCACATTCCTCCAATGCCCAAAATAGACTTTTCCAGTAGGAGAGCTAGAGTCTGTATCTGAAGATGTGTGAGGAAGGTAAATTGTATGTACTGCACCGAATGTCCTTCTAAACCTGGACTGTGTGTGCCCACATGTTTTAAATTGTACCACACACAATGGAGTCATGGGGAGCAACCGTGCGCGTAAATATAAACGTTCTGGTCTGCATCATTTTATGGTTGACATTAGTGTGATGTATATAGTTAGAGCTGTTGTGTTTGTAGTTATATTGTTATATCTTCTTCCAATTGATTTGTGTTTTCCTTTTTGCTAAAATAAATGTGATGACATTGTGCGTAAACTGGAACTTGGCTGTCAGTGTACATGGATGGCGCTTGGATGGGGGTATGTATTGACTGGCATTTGGCTGGTGGTGTGTGTGGACTGGTGCTTGGCTGGCTGTGTGCCTAGACTGGCATTTGGTTGGCGGTGTGCGTGGACTGGTGCATGGCTGGCAGTGTGTGTGAGTTGGTGCTTTGCTGGCAGTGTGTCTGAACTGGTGTTTAGCTGGTGGTGTGCGGGGACTGGAGCTTGGCTGGCGGTGTGCGTGGACTGGTGCTTGGCTGGCGGTGTGTGTGAGCTGGCGCTTTGCTGGCGGTGTGCGTGGACTGACATTTGGTTGGCAGTGTGCGTGGACTCGCACTTGGCTGGCAGTGTGTGTTGACTGGCACTTGGCTGGTGGTGTGCTTGGACTGGCACTTGGCTGGCAGTGCGTGAGCTGATGCTTGGCTGGCAGTGTGCGTGGAGTGGTGTTTGGCTGGTGGTGTGCATGGACATGCGCTTGGCTTGCAGTATGTGTGAGCCGGCATTTGGCTGGCGTTCTGTGAGTAATGACTTACTGCTGGTCACCAGTGCCGGCTCTCATTGAAGTTTGGTTCTGAGACCCGTAATTTTGGCAGAAGAAGAACCAACAATATCTTTTAGTTTCTCACTGTCTAAATTCTTTCCTTACCACTAACAGAGGTGGTGTTACAAATGTATGTGGATGAGTGAGTGTGTATGAGTAGAATGGATGTATGTAGTTGACTTATCAGGAGGATGTTTTACATATATATATATATATTTGTATTTGATAGAATTTATAGGCAATAATCATGGTTATAAAAGAAATGTACCTATGATCATACGCAGTTGTATTTTTATGTAATGAAATTACTTTTTCTGACTTTATACAAAATGATATAATGAAGAAAAAATATAAAAACAAAAGAAATGAAATGCTTTACTATATAAATAAATAAAATAAATCATCAATATATGAGTATTAGCATACTTTCAAAGTAAATTTCTTGGTCAATGAGGGAAATGATTGTATAGATATAGGTGTTGTTTTCCCCTCTTTTCCCTGACCTTACACCTATTGTGAGGGGGTCCCATTATTTTTGCTCTCACTGCTGGTCACTATGTGGAAAAGTAAATTTTGCCATGTTATATGTGCCTACGTGTTCCCCATGTTATGTCATATGTGCATGATCGATATGCATGTATTCCCCTCTGATCGATTAAAGACTCAATTACAGTTGTGTCCATCTCTAGTATGTCAGTTTCCAGTTCTCGTGAATACAACGAATATCAGGCCTATGTAAAGCTACGTTGCCACATTTTACAGTGTGCACGTTAATTCATTGAATTATCCCCGTTTCTAGGCCTCAAAAGGGCCCGGACTCAGATTCAGCTCCTGTCTCCTGAACCCTCTCCGAGGAGCGATACAGCCCCCACCTGTATCCCTGACCCTTAGCTTACTTTCATGCCTCACAGTGCCCGGCTCGGCCTGGCTCTGCCTCTTAGTCTGCCAAGAGTATGTTATGTTTCTAGTTATCAGTCCAGCCCTCCTTCTCTGCATTCCTAAGCTACTGAATCGCATCAATAGTTTCCGTCATGGTCTAGCCTTTACGTCTCCATGTAAGAGAAATACTGTATTAATGGTCATTTAATATTCCTCAGCACGCACTACATGTAGAATAATGCATGCACCAGTCTTAGAGTCTGTTAGCCTTTGCCCTGATAACTTTTGGATTCTATCAACATGTTCTCTAAACATCAGATACTAGATAGTGTTTAGGTACATGTCGCTCTGACTCTCCAGACTTTAGTCTCCTCTTCTAGCGCAGAAGTCATAGCCCCCCAGTTCTTCCTAGTAACACGTCATTGCCAGCTTGCGCGCACCACTAGGTCAGAGGTCCCAGCTGCTCAGGTAGCCCCCTCCATGTTTCCGCCCCATTTATGACATATTCTGTTACGTTTGCATCACATGTCTATGTATACGCCCTGTACACACCTCTTGTTACACCCACTTTATGCCTTATCTTTCGCGACTGCTACAAACTCCGCCTACTGCTACGCCCCCTGTATTGAATATAATGTATTTTGTTTAACTATAAATATTGTGCACTGTTATTAAAGTTTGCTAGCCATTCCCAGATCCTGCCCCGGCAGCTGTCGGGCCCTGCCATCCCATTCCCGTACAGGCTGTCCTGTTCCAGTCCTTTATGCTTAATTAAAGCCTGTCAACTCTAGCTACCTCGTATATTGACTCTTATTTATTGAGCTATCTGTTTATATTGTATCCAGTCAAAAATAGAACCGGTAATTAATTATTTATTTACCACATAATGGCGCCCGAATAGGGACTTGCCCTTTCCCCACGCGCCGGAGAAGCCACGCAAGCCCCCTGACCCTCTGCAGCCGTGACGGAACCATCCTGCGCACCGGCAGATATTTCTGCTTCAAGTATCCCTCAGGTCCACGGAGGAGACGGAGGTTGCGGTCCAGCATCCAGACGAGGCAGTGGAGGAACGCGGCGAGTCCCGACCAGAGCCCAAGCCGAGAGTACAAGGTCCGAGGTATCCGGAGGCCCACCTGTAACTGAAGTCCGAAGTTCGTCGTCCGTCGTCGTAGCAGTCCAGTCCAGTCCGAGGCCTTCCGTTCTTGCTGCCCGGTGAGTACCGTTGCTGGGGTAGTATCTAGACAGGGTCAATTAATTTGTCTCTGGTCCGTGGGTTTGGGTACACAGATCCAACACGAAGTGTCCATCTAGGTGGATGCGGGTCCTGACGTGTCTCTTTATGAGACCGGTAAGTTTCGTACTGTTTTAGCAGTGCATCTAGTCATTCCAGTAAGTTCTGTTCTGTTCTCGAGAAATTCATGTGTTTCTGTTCTCAGTATTCCAGGTAGTATTCTGTCCGAATTGTTATTTTAAATGTTATTTCATGTGTTTTCATTGTCGTGGTATGAATGAGTTGTTTTTCAAGTAATCATTGTGTTCATTGTATATAGTACTGTGTCTAGACTCCAGCCTAGTTATGCCTCTGTTCTCTAAGTTACGTCAGTTAAAAACTAGAAAAGGTCTGCTCGAAGAAGCAGTTCCTGTCCCGCCTAGGGACAGTCCAGGTCATTTTATGTATCATAAGCATGGCATAAGTGCCATATTATATCTAGACTTATGGGTGGAGTACACCAAGGAATTAGAGGAAAAGTATAGATGGCCCGTATCGGGTACATGGGATGCCGAGTGCATCATGCGAGTAGAAGAAGCATTATGGAAAAAGAAGCCAGACAGTCCCAGAAAGACGCCATCGAGTTATGGCGCAAAGAATCTCACAGGAGAACAGAGAAAGAAATCAGAAAGTCAGAATTAAGTAAAGAATCCTCTGAAAGAGTCCAAGAAAGGGAATTAATCGAAATAGGTGAACGAGTTAAAGCCGAACAGTCAGACAGACAGAGAAATGCCCTCATTAAGGGTATGTATCCTCTTCTTGCCGAGGGCTTGCCGAAAGCAACCCCGGAAGCACCATGTAATTTTCCGCCGCCATTAGTTCCGATTAAGCTACGTCACAAACCGACCGCAGCTGATATTTTTCTCTTGTCCTATTTGGACGACACAGTTCCAGAATATGCAAATCCCGCTCCGCCAGCTCCTGTAAATAATGTAGTTCCTGTTCTTCCAGCCACCGGGGCACCTGTTACAGCACCTGTTACGGTACCCCCGGTCCAGCCCGTAGTACAAGTACCCGCTACATCGGTCACTCTGCCAGCACGAAGAGTATCAGTCGACGATTCCAGTTTAGGGGCCGCGGGGGGAGGTCCTCCTGGTACCCCGCCGCCACACAAACGTGTAACATTAGTCGAGTTACATGAACGTGCGTTACAGCGTACGCCCAAATATCAGTCCGTTGCAGATATCAAGCGAGCTCTTACCGAATGCCGTTATGATCCAGTCCCAGGCGATGATAATATGGTTATATATTCATTGCGTGTAAGACGGGTGACCGAGTATTTGGACACCCTACCGAATATGAAAGAAGATCTAGACAGAATATATCGTTTCATCCGTACAGGAGACGATCCAGAAAGTATTGGCGAAATCATGTCTCTAAGGAAAGCTGAGACCCAGCTCGTGCTATTAAAGTTTCTAATCAATTGTTTAATAAGGGAACAAGATTGTCCGACTAAAGATCCGACCGAAATGAAAGTTCTGACAAGGTGGAGTGATAATATAGCCGAGGGAAGACACAAGACACTCAGTAGTATAGAAAGTATGTACAAGAAAATTCGTAAGGAAATAATAAGGTTACACGAGAAACGCAAAACAGCACAAGTAAGCGAGAAAGAAGACGACTCTCCTACCGAAGAGGTAGACGACGAGAATCCTTCCAGAATAGCGTATGTAGGTAGAACTAGACTTTCTGACCGACATTCACGTCTAGACTACAAGAAAACTGTTCCTCCTCCAGCACCAGAACAAGGTTCTCTAGAGCAAGTATTTCAAGCTACCGATCACATTCTGAAATCACGAATCGGTTATAGTGAACTTAGTACCATGCATGAACAAGAACTAGCCCGATCAGCAGTCCGATGGGCTACTGATTCTACCACTTTTCCAGATGAAATAGTGGCACAAATGTTTCTGAAACTGCCCCCAGCCGAGCAGCGACTGGTGGGTATGTATATGATCCAACACCTCATTACACTGTATGAGGGTCAGCATTCTGATCCAGGTCCGTTACATGATGTTCTGAACGAGTTACTCCAGTATAGATGGAAAGGTCTAGGTACCGATTTAATTAGTATCATTCTAGAACAGCGCCACAAATATAGAACGTTTCTGAACCCACATTTTGTTCACGTCTCACCTCCAGAAAGTAAACCATTTTACATAGACAGACAGCATCCGTTACGAGAAGTACACCCAGTTAGGACACAGGGTGGTGAAATGCAACGAGTATTTGTTTACACCCCGATTACGAAGATGGAACTCTTAGAGATGAAAAAGTTAATTCCCTGTCACGACAAAGATCCAGCAGGGTTCCACCGTGAATTAAAAGACATGCTCCGTATGGGAGAATACACGTATCCAGATATAATTAAAATGTTAAAGGTCCTGTTGCCTGCGGGCATATATGAAAAACTCAAAGAAAAAGAATGGGAGGTGGGAGAGAAAAAGATAGATTGGGCAGCTCTAGAAGCTGAAGAAAATACACGTGTACCAGGTACCGGTCTAGGAGATAAATGTAAAGAATTACCTGAACTGTTAATACAAGTTTTGCCAAGATTACTAGCCACGAAAAAGGAAGACTGGGATGCAATCTCAGCCTGTAAACAGAAACCAGACGAAGATACTAGTGATTTTTATTCTAGATTCGAGAAATGTTTTAGTATTAACAGTGGTTTGAAGACGAGTAGCGAGTCATACCCTCATCTTTTTGTTACCAAACTAGTCGAGAATTCAAGTCCACAAGTTAAAAATCGAGTTTTGAAAGTCGAAAGTACCTGGCAAGCTAATACTCCGTCCCAAATGCTTCAGATGCTTCAGTATCACCAGAATAGAATCAGGGAAGAGCAAGAACACGAAAGGAAACGTATGAAAGACACGAAAATGAAAGTATTAGTTGCACAATCTGTTCCACAAGACAGTCAGAAGAGGGGTCCGAGTCAAGCCAGTCATCCTGCAGCTCCTGTTAAAGGGACCTGCAATTATTGTAAACAGCCAGGTCATTTTATAAACGAGTGTGCAGTTCTGAAACACAACATAGCTACTGGTAAGACTAAAGAAAGACCACGTCCGCCTAGACAAGAACAAGTTTCACAGACTTCTCAGCCACAGAATGCACAACAGACAGTTCCAGCACCGCAGCCTATAGCTGCAACACAGCATGTTACACAGCAAATGTACCAGTATGTCCAGACAGAGTATCCAGAGTATCAACAGTATTCATGAAACAGCCTAGAGAGGGAGGTAGGCTTGCCTCTCATCGAGATACCTGTAGATCAAGAGGGTCCCTATGTACACAGTCAAGTATTGGGGAAAGACAGAAAGTTTCTGATTGATACAGGGGCAAGTAGGACTACTATCAGTCATGACGAGGTTCCAGGTGCTCCGCTCTCAGGCTCTAGAAATGTTTCCCTTGGATTTTCAGGAAAGCCTATTGTAAACGAGATATCAAAGCCAGTTACTCTAGAAGCTGGTCCATTGTCCCGAACTACTGATTTGTTACTTACGAAGTCATGTCCAGAAAATGTGTTAGGTATTAAAACATTGAAAGAATTAGGTGCAGTTATTTGCTGCTCCCCAGAAGGAATACGTTTGTTTTTACGTGACTTTAAGGGTCACTATGTATTACGTGATTTTGATCCAAGATTACTGAATGTTCCCCAGCATCTATGGGCACATGGTCCAACTGATGTTGGTTTTATGCAAATCACACCCCATCGTGTGACTCTCAAACCAGGTGTAGTGTTACCACGAATCAGACAGTACAGACTGCCACCTGAGGCTGTAGCAGCCTTATCCAAAATTATTGACGAGCTCATTGCTCAAGGAGTGGTTGTAGAAACTGACTCCAATGTATGTAATTCTCCTATTATTCCAGTCATGAAACGTACTAATCCAAATGCACCTCCAGTATATCGATTAGTGATTGACCTTCGAGAACTTAATAAATGTATCATACCCCAGTATCCAGTAGTCCCAGATATTTCATCCCTATTGACAGCTATTGATTCTGAAGCTGTATTTTTTACTGTAATCGACCTCAAGAATGCATTTTTCAGTGTCCCCATTCATCCAGACAGCCAGTACCTTTTTGGTTTTTGTTTAAATGGAAGGAGCTATAAATTCACACGAGCTCCTCAAGGTTTCACAGAGAGTCCTAGTATTTACAGTCAAGCACTTAAAAGACAACTAGACAATATTCACATGCCAGCTGACACTGCTCTGCTCCAGTATGTCGATGATCTACTAATCACAGCCCGTTCTGAACGTGACTGCGAGCGAGCGTCACTTACAGTTCTGTATTTCCTAGCCGAGATGGGGCACAAGGTGTCCCCTTCGAAGCTCCAGTTCTGTGTCCAGCAAGTGATCTACTTAGGCCACTTACTGTCCAAGTGGGGTAGGCAGTTGACACCAGACCGTATCCAGTTAATAGCGAGTCTTCCTCAGCCCAAGACCCAGAAAGAGGTACGAGCTTTTATCGGCCTCACTTCCTATTGCAGACAATGGATTCCTCAGTATGCATTTCTAGCAAAGCCACTGATACAGTTAACGACACAGGAGGCAGCCGTGTCGACTGTCCTCCCTTGGACATCTGAACATACACTTAGTTTTAATGAATTAAAGAAAGCCTTATGCCAAGCTCCTGTTCTAGCAACACCGAACTACAGTAAGCCTTTTACACTTTTTGTCACAGAACGTAATGGTACTGCATTATCTGTTCTCACACAAGATCAAGCAGGACAGTACAAGCCCTGTGCTTATTTTTCGAGCACATTAGATCCAGTAGCCCAGGCTCTGCCTGCGTGCCTCAAGTCAGTTGCAGCCACAGCTCTAGCTATCAGACAAAGTGATTCCATAGTGTTAGGACACCCCCTGACAGTACAAGTTCCACACTCCGTGGAGGTTCTTTTAAACCGAACACAGACCCAGCACTTGACTATTGCACGTTTAACAGGTTATGAACTGACACTGTTCCAGCCACACATAGAAATCAGACGCTGCAACGTTCTAAATCCTGCTACACTGTTACCGTCAGTTTCTTCAAATCCTGCCACACATGACTGTGTGGAAGTAGTTAACACTATGACAAAGCCAAGACAAGACCTGACAGATATTCCACTACCAGATCCCGACCTGACACTTTATGTGGATGGTTCATGTATGAGAACAAGTACAGGAGAGCTAGTAGCCGCGTATGCAGTGACTACTGACACTGAAGTTATTGAAACACACCGTATTGACACTCTGTCCGCTCAAGCAGCAGAGCTAGTCGCTCTGACCCAAGCCTGCATACGTGCTAAGAACCTGAAAGTTAATATTTACACAGATTCACGTTATGCATTCGGAGTTGTACACGACTTTGGAGTGCTCTGGCAGGAGAGAGGTTTCATGACTTCTCATGGAACCAAGATTCAGCATGGTCTCCTCATTCAAGCTCTGTTAGAAGCAATACATTTACCGACAGCTATCGCTATCATGAAGTGCAAAGCACATACGAAAGTCACTGACATTATTTCCCAAGGTAACGATCTAGCAGATCGAACAGCCAAGCTCACAGCTCAGACTCCAGACATTCCAGTTAACATGACACAGACACACACTCCAGATCCGATTACATGTATGACAGTTAAGGACCCCACTCAAGATGTCATAGATATCCAGTTACATGCTACTCCTGAAGAAATCAAGAAATGGTCCGAACAAGGAGGGGTCCAGACAGATCAGGGATGGTTGACGAAGGGAAAAGCCACATGGTTTCTCCCCGACTCAATGGTTCAAGTCATTATTAATACCGCACATAGTCCTGCACATTTAGGAGAAAAAGCCATGTTAGACAGTATCCAGAACATTTGGTTCAACAAGCATTTACGAGCGGCAGCCAAGCAGAAAGTCCGTACCTGTATGATATGTTGCCAGTTCAATCCAGGTAAAAGTGTCCCGGTGGAACAAGGGGGATTCCAGCCTCCTGACCACCCTTTTGAAGTCCTCCAGATGGATTATATTCAGATGGAGCGATGTCGAGGTTTCAAGTATGTCCTCGTAGTTGTATGCGCTTTGTCCAGGTGGACAGAAGCATATCCAGTTCCAGATTACACAGCAGCGACCACTGCCAAGCAGTTGGTTCGTGAATTTTTCCCTCGTTATGGACTCCCTAGGGTCGTGTATTCTGATAACGGCCAGGCATTCTCATCTGAGTTAATGAAGCATGTTTCCCTTCTGTTAGGATACCAGTGGAAGTTCCATTGTGTACGCCATCCAGAAGCAGCCGGTCTCGTAGAGAGACATAATCAGACCCTAAAAATCCGCATCGCCAAAGTCTGTAAAGAGAAAGGTGTGGACTGGCTAGTAGCTCTGCCAGTCGCCCTATTTTATATGCGCATGGTCGCACATTCCAGATCAGGTCTGTCCCCTTATGAGGTCGTATTCGGCCGCCCCCCAAACATGTGGGGTACACCTAGACCCCGAAGTATTACAGATGTTTCCAGTAATATGCTGACAGATTACCTAGCTTCCTTGATGTCTGCCCTCCACTCTTGTCGTTCACAGGTTGCCGCTGCATTTCCAGACAATACCGAGGTGAAACCGCATGAAATCGTTCCAGGATGTCTTGTACTTGTGAGGAACTTTGATCGTTCAAGTCCGCTGGAGCCCCGCTGGAAACAACCTCAACTTGTTCTTCTGACCACCCGCACGGCCGTGAAGCTGGAAGGCCGCAAGGGCTGGGTGCACCTGTCACACGTCAAGAAATTCCATGGATGTCGCATAAAAACATTGGACTGTTCCATTTTTAAGGACTGCCAAAATCCTAAAGACTGCCCTATTCTCAAGGACTGTCCCGCTACAAACTTTGATTCCAAGCCTCCCCTGTTAGAGGAAACTCCGCAGCAGGAGTATAAAAGTAAACTCCGGTCTAGTAAAATAAGTCAGCCAGTTTAATTGTCTAAGTCCCCCTCGGGTGAAACGGTTAGACAGGTTTCTGACATGTATGAGATAGACCCCCATAGTGAGAGAGTTAGTCTAAACTCTATCAGATGTATCGTTATTCTATGTTTTCTTCTATTTTTGAGTTTGATGGTTACCTGCACAAGTTATGCATTGCATTTATGTTTTCCAATTTCTCATGTAAATAAGTTTTCTAATACTACAGTAGAGCACACATTTAGTGATCTGCCTCCTCACGAGCTATCCTATCGTCTTGCTATGCGCAATAACACATTCATCAGAATGTTACACTATTCACACCAGACCAGCAATGCCACTAATTGTTGGGTGTGTGGTCGACTCCCCCCTTTCCAGACACCGAAGGGAGTTCTGCCACTCTTTCCTTATCCGTTTTCACATAATGGTTCGTGTGGAGCATGGTCCATGTTAACGTCATCCTCAAATGATATGTCCCTTCTGAATAGAACATGTTTCCCGGACAAGCAAGGTCTCACCCATAGAACAGGGTTAGATCTAGAAAATGAAGTTTATAATTTAGGTAATTATTCTTTGAATTTTATGGTCCTGAACGTTCAGTCTGATACTACTCCAGACTTACCTGCTATTTCAGTACTACCAGTCAAAGGCGAATTATGTGTCCGAAATAATGGTTCCGCACATGTAGGACATAGTGATTGTACTACTACTGTCGAGTATAGTGACAGTGGGAAATCTATTTTCAAAGCATCACGTCATTCTTATTTTGTTTGTGGTCAGACCGCATATGTTCGTCTGCCCCTCGATTGGGATGGAACATGTTACATTGCCTTCCTACTGCCACCAGTTTTCCTAGCCCCATCCGATTATCATAGAAACACACATCTAGTACACATTAGACATAGAAGGGAGATCGAGTCCCCGATTGTCGATCAAACTGAAACTACTCTAGAACAATATCAAGATTTCAATAAAGGATTCTTCTTCTTTATAGGCCCTGTCCAGAATAGTAAGCTAATCCGTAGGTTAACCAGAACCCTTGAAGCAGTAGTGAATGAGACTACTTCTGCTCTAGGTAACTTAACCGAAGAGCAATCTGCTATGAGATTTGTCGTGCTCCAAAATCGTCTCGTTCTTGACGTCATACTGGCCGATAGAGGAGGAGCATGTAGAGTCATCGGATCTAGTTGCTGCATTTTCATTCCTAATAACGCGCCGTCTGTTT
Organism: Lissotriton helveticus; assembly: GCF_964261635.1. Lineage (NCBI taxonomy): Eukaryota > Metazoa > Chordata > Amphibia > Caudata > Salamandridae > Lissotriton > Lissotriton helveticus. Next base: position 1,107,800,278 of record NC_136067.1, read on the forward strand.
ATTCAGCTATAACCAGACTTCATAAAATTGCCCATCAGTTACACCAGAATCCAGGCACCTGGACATGGTCCAGTTGGCTCTGGAGTATTATATCTGCCTGGGGATGGAAAGTATTGTCATTTCTAGGTATTGCAGTAGCGATCATATTCAGTTGCTGCCTCTGTATACAATGTGGCCCTGCGATTTGCGGCATTTGTGCTACCTCTTGTATTCCTAGTCCTAAGTCCCGTTCCAAGACAATTCGAGACGAGCAAATGATGCTATATGAAATGATAGATGGTATCATGAATATAGATGTTTCCTGATGGAAACGTAGGGCACAAGGAGGGAATGTGGAAAAGTAAATTTTGCCATGTTATATGTGCCTACGTGTTCCCCATGTTATGTCATATGTGCATGATCGATATGCATGTATTCCCCTCTGATCGATTAAAGACTCAATTACAGTTGTGTCCATCTCTAGTATGTCAGTTTCCAGTTCTCGTGAATACAACGAATATCAGGCCTATGTAAAGCTACGTTGCCACATTTTACAGTGTGCACGTTAATTCATTGAATTATCCCCGTTTCTAGGCCTCAAAAGGGCCCGGACTCAGATTCAGCTCCTGTCTCCTGAACCCTCTCCGAGGAGCGATACAGCCCCCACCTGTATCCCTGACCCTTAGCTTACTTTCATGCCTCACAGTGCCCGGCTCGGCCTGGCTCTGCCTCTTAGTCTGCCAAGAGTATGTTATGTTTCTAGTTATCAGTCCAGCCCTCCTTCTCTGCATTCCTAAGCTACTGAATCGCATCAATAGTTTCCGTCATGGTCTAGCCTTTACGTCTCCATGTAAGAGAAATACTGTATTAATGGTCATTTAATATTCCTCAGCACGCACTACATGTAGAATAATGCATGCACCAGTCTTAGAGTCTGTTAGCCTTTGCCCTGATAACTTTTGGATTCTATCAACATGTTCTCTAAACATCAGATACTAGATAGTGTTTAGGTACATGTCGCTCTGACTCTCCAGACTTTAGTCTCCTCTTCTAGCGCAGAAGTCATAGCCCCCCAGTTCTTCCTAGTAACACGTCATTGCCAGCTTGCGCGCACCACTAGGTCAGAGGTCCCAGCTGCTCAGGTAGCCCCCTCCATGTTTCCGCCCCATTTATGACATATTCTGTTACGTTTGCATCACATGTCTATGTATACGCCCTGTACACACCTCTTGTTACACCCACTTTATGCCTTATCTTTCGCGACTGCTACAAACTCCGCCTACTGCTACGCCCCCTGTATTGAATATAATGTATTTTGTTTAACTATAAATATTGTGCACTGTTATTAAAGTTTGCTAGCCATTCCCAGATCCTGCCCCGGCAGCTGTCGGGCCCTGCCATCCCATTCCCGTACAGGCTGTCCTGTTCCAGTCCTTTATGCTTAATTAAAGCCTGTCAACTCTAGCTACCTCGTATCTTGACTCTTATTTATTGAGCTATCTGTTTATATTGTATCCAGTCAAAAATAGAACCGGTAATTAATTATTTATTTACCACAACTACACACTCTACTAGCCAAACACCAGTCTCCACACTCCACCAGCCGCCACCCTGTGATGAGCCCTTGAATGGCACTTTCTGTTACTGTGAGTTTTGTAATGTGCTGGGCCCAAGGCTGGCGATGTGAATAGTCTTAGGTTTGTGTCGAGCATGGAGTGTGAATGGCCTGTAGAGTGGTTGGTGCCTTGGCGCGGCTTTACAGCTTATGAGCTGTGAGTCCTTGGTTTAGGCTTTTGATCTTTCAATTATTAACAGAGTATTTCATTTTTGTGAAATCTCTTGCTAATAAAATTTACATTTGTGAACCATTCACTCACCCTCATACCAAATCCAACCAATATGTGTGTGTACTGAGTAATAGATGGTTGCGAAGTAATATTTGTCTGTTCTGTCGTTCTCTGCCAGGGTGTACATTGTCTGTAGGGAACATCTACCAAATCTAGATTGTTTTGTAAACTAGTCACCCAGTGGAATACAGAGTGGTGTGCCTCTCGTGGATACCATGAAGTTTTCTTACCCACAGTACCCTGTGAGCTTCAAAACGTGACTAGAATCATACATTTTCTTTGCATTTCTGTGCCATACTCTTCGGGAATCAAAAGCAAACCACAAATTTCCTACTACCCAGTATTTCCCTTGGTCTCCCGATAAAAACTGCCACCTCACTTGTGTGGGTGGGACAAGTGACCGCGACAGGGACAGGCCCAAAACGTAATGTGGACACATCAAAATTATCTATCACAAAATCACCAGGTTTTGTAGAGGAATCACCTGAGTTTTTGGTCCCGGGCTTGGCGGCCATCTAGGGAAACCTACCAAACCCAGACATTTCTGAAACCTAGACACCCGTGGGAGTCAAAGGAGGTATGGTCTGCATGGATCCCTAACATTTTCTTACACAGAATCCCCTGCAAACCTCAAATTAGCTAAAAAATCATGTTTTCCACACATTTCTATGTGGGAAAGTTGTAGGATCATCAGGCCGGCACAACTTGTGTACCATCCAGTGTTCCCCCATGTCTCCTGATAAAAATGCTACCTCACTTGTGTGGTTGGGCCAAGTGCCTGCGACAGGGAAGAGTACTGTTTTTATCGGTAGACTAAGGCCAACACAGAATAGTAGAATGAGTGTTATTTCCATTTGTCTTTCTCTGCATTTACACCTTACAATGTAAGACAGTGTGTAAGAAAGAAGAAATTTTGAAAAATTTCATGTAATTCACATGCTATTATGGTTACCCAAAAATTCAGAAATGTGCAAATAACCACTGTTTCTATCTCCATATCAGTGCCCATTTTGAAAATACCTAGGTTTCCTTGATACCTATTGTCCACTCTTTATATTTCACCACATTAATTGCTCTGTACCTAAATTAAATGTAATGCAAACAAGGTGGAGCTCAGTTATTGACTCTGGATACCTTGGGTTCTTGGTGAACTTACAAGCCCTATATATCCACACAACCAGAATGGTCCAGGCGTTGTAAATGTATATTGCTTTTTTCCCCTCGATGTTGGAAGAAATGGGTACAAATTTGGCGTGGATAACTTATGTGAACAAAATGTTGCAGGAGCCTAAACATAAAGTACTCCAAATAGCCAAAAAAGGCTTAGCACCGAGGAGGAAAATGGCCTAGCAAGAGGTTACCAGCATGCAAGCCATTATAAAAGCGAGTATTGGTTTTGTTTTTTGCTTGTTTTAAAATATGATATCAGAATGCTTCACAGAATTATGTTTTTAGATGGCATGGAAATGATTGGCAGATGAGTAACTAGGCAGGATCATCAGCCAAGAGCACATCACGCTGATCCAATCTGTGAAATGCAGCACTGAGTAAACATGAAAAGAGGAACTTCACTAGCATATACATAAAAAAAACATCAGAGGAAGAAAACATTTCTAACTAATTAATGTTGATACCATATCAAGAATACAATCTGATAACCTGTTGCTTAAGTTGATTGATTAGAGAATAGTGTGATTGCATGGAGTCAGACAGTTCAGAATCTGATATTATTTTATCAGGATGTTTGTTTCTTGGGTGGTTATCTGCTTTTGTTTGGAGTTCTGGTCGGAGCCTGTGCACACAGATACAAACAGCATCAATGCATAGTCTTTGCCTAGAACAGCAGATCTCAGAAATGTAATCACATGCTGCAGACAAAATCTCTATAGGGTATTCTAAAACTGTCAAGAGATTCAATCCAACAGGTATATATAGATCTACCACTCCATAATACACATGATAATGGTGTCATAGACACCCTCAATAGAGCAGCATCTCATTAGAGCGCATGCACACAAACATTGCAATCCAAGTACAATGTCGTTGAATATAATCCCAGCGTCATCATGAATTATGATACTCTGAAAAAAACCCCATCAAATTTCTTCATCGAAACTCACCTTGTTTCCAACTAGCATAAAGCAGTACGCTAATAAAGAATCCTCATTATCAACCCAGGAGCCACCCAAAGCTCCAGCCTGACCCCAGAAAGCATGGAGTACCTGGGAATGCCCTTAGCTCTTAGGGATATCCGTCCACCAGTACACTGAAAACACCCAACAACACCAGAAGATCTAATTCACAGAAAATGACTGGTGTCTGAGATCAATCCCTCAGCTGAATAAAATTGTTGCTGGCAGAATATTTCACAATGAGCCCCACCAAGACTGAATGTGTCCTCCTCTGTAATGGAGACCCAGAAGTTTAGGAACACTTTTGTCTCAACCCATAGCTCTCCAACACTCAGCCTTTACAAAATTATGGTACCTCGGTAGCAGTGGCGACCGGCAGGTTTTGGAGGGAGGGGGGCGGACGGGACACACTCTCACGCACACATAACACTCAAAGCAATGTACTCACACACACACACGCACACACACACAAACACATCCATTCACAACACACTTCACCAAACATTCATACATACACACATGCATGCACCCACCAAACAGTTTAAAAGAAAAACAAACACTTACCTGCAGCCAGCTCTGCCTCAGAGGTTCTAGGAGGCTTGGGACTGCTGCCTTCCCTCATTGTCTGACCTAAGGTCGTCACAGAGTGGGATGGGGTCAGTGAGACTGCTGACCCCACCTCACTCTGTGATGAAGTGTCACTGATTGACACTCAACTCTGGGCACTTCAGGGCTTAAAACTGAAGCGCCCAGGTGCAAGGCAATTAGTGACGCTACCCCTCGTCACTGAGGGTAGGGCCTCAAGGACCTCTGCTAAGCTGAGGACATAACGCCCACAGGAGCAGTGACTTCCTCAGCCCTGCAAAGTTCAGCTCAGGCAGCCAGGTGCCTGCGCTAAATGCGCAAGTCTGGCTACTGGCTGCTTGAACTGAAAGTTAACAGTGTCTGCCAGGCTGACCTTTGTGCAGCCTGACAGACACTATTAATGAGGGGCGAAAGGTGGAGGGGTGTACCCTGTTCGGTAGTGATTGAAACCTGTGCTTCTACTCAAAGACCGTTCAAATGCACACACATCAGAATTAGTCTCCTTCACGAGCAGCCAGTCCATTTGGGACGAGGGGCCTCGTCGCTCCACCTTTGGCCCCTCATGAACACTGTCTGTCAGGCATGTGAATGGATGTGTTTGTGTGCGTGCGTGTGTGTCGGTGTACAGTCATAATATCGAGTCAATTATTTCGACTGGACAGAATATCGAGTAAAAAATATAGAATGGACATAATATCGACTAGACATAATATAGACAACAAAAATATCGACTAGAGAAAATTAATATCGAATAGAATGGACATAATATCGAATCAAAAATATAGAATGGACATAATATCGACTAGACATAATATAGACAACAAAAATATCGAATTTAAGGTAAGTTAATAATAATTTTTATTTTTTGTGTAATATAAGTCTGTAGCGGGTTGTGGGTTTATAGGGGAATAGGGTGGGAAGTAATTTAATTCTAATTAATTAAATATGTTAATTTATTTATTGATATATATTTAGAATTAATTGTTAATTAATTATTAATTGGTAATTAATTAAAATATAATTGGTAATTAATTATAATTGATTAATTGATAAATATTTTAATTTTAGTAATTTATTTTCTGTAGCGGGTTGTGGGTTTATAGGGGAATAGGGTGGGAAGTAATTTAATTATAATTAATTAAATATGTTAATTTATTTATTGATAATAATTTAGAATTAATTGTTAATTAATTATTAATTGGTAATTAATTAAAATATAATTGGTAATTAATTATAATTGATTAATTGATAAATATTTTAATTTTAGTAATTTATTTTCTGTAGCGGGTTGTGGGTTTATAGGGGAATAGGGTGGGAAGTAATTTAATTATAATTAATTAAATATGTTAATTTATTTATTGATATTTTTTAAAAATTAATTGTTAATTAATTATTAATTGGTAATTAATTAAAATATAATTGGTAATTAATTATAATTGATTAATTGATAAATATTTTAATTTTAGGGTTCAGGGTCAGTTTTCAGTTTTTGGGTAAAGGGGTATTTTTAGGGTTCAGGGTCAGTTTTCAGTTTTTGGGTAAAGGGGTATTTTTAGGGTTCAGGGTCAGTTTTCAGTTTTTGGGGTAAAGGGGTATTTTTAGGGTTCAGGGTCAGTTTTCAGTTTGTAGGTAAAGGGGTATTTTTAGGGTTCAGGGTCAGTTTTCAGTTTTTGGGTAAAGGGGTATTTTTAGGGTTCAGGGTCAGTTTTCAGTTTTTGGGTAAAGGGGTATTTTTAGGGTTCAGGGTCAGTTTTCAGTTTTTGGGGTAAAGGGGTATTTTTAGGGTTCAGGGTCAGTTTTCAGTTTGTAGGTAAAGGGGTATTTTTAGGGTTCAGGGTCAGTTTTCAGTTTTTGGGTAAAGGGGTATTTTTAGGGTTCAGGGTCAGTTTTCAGTTTTTGGGGTAAAGGGGTATTTTTAGGGTTCAGGGTCAGTTTTCAGTTTGTAGGTAAAGGGGTATTTTTAGGGTTCAGGGTCAGTTTTCAGTTTTTGGGTAAAGGGGTATTTTTAGGGTTCAGGGTCAGTTTTCAGTTTTCGGGTAAAGGGGTATTTTTAGGGTTCAGGGTCAGTTTTCAGTTTATGGGTAAAGGGGTATTTTTAGGGTTCAGGGTCAGTTTTGGGTTTTTGGGGTACAGGGGTACTTTGTAAAAATAAAGTAAAATTACATTTAAATTACATTTATTTAATAAAATTAAATTATATTAAATTATATTATAATATTTTTTATTAATTTATATTCAAAAAATTATTATATACTTACCAATACTTATGTTGTAATGGTATGCGTTGTAAAGGTATATGCGTTGTAAAATCTTGCGTTGTAAATGTATGCGTTGTAAAAGTTTTTGCGTTGTAAAAGTTTTGTTGTAATGGTAGGCGTTGTAAAAGTATGCGTTGTAACGTCATACATCCCTGGAGTGGGAATAGTAATTTTAACCTCTACGCTATCCAGCGCTTTCCCTACTGTTGCACCCACTGGAGTGGGAGTAGTAAATTTTACCTCTACGCTATCCAACACTTTTGCTAATGTTGAACTCACTATAGTTGTAACAATAAATTTTAAACATTTTCTAAAATGTTATATATGTTTATTTAATAATATGTTTAATATATATATATATATATATATATATATATATATATATATATATATATATATATATATATATATGTGTGTGTGTGTGTAATTTTTGGTGATGTAATTTTTTTAATTAGATAAATTATTTATTAAAATTATATTTTTTAATAATTATTTCTAAGTTTATATTAAATATATTTATTACTATATTAGTTTTAACTTACTTTTAAGACATTTTAAAAAATCGATATTTTGACAGTCTATATTTTTGTAAGTCGATATTTTGGAGTCGATATTTTGGTACTTACCTGTTTGAAGATAGGGAGTCGATATTTTGTCAATCGATATTTTTGACTCGATATTTGTGTATCTCGATATTTGTGTCGTCGATATTATGTCAGTGATCCCTGTGTGTCAATACATTGCTTTGAGTGTTATGTGTATGTGTGCGTGAGAGTGTGTTCGTCCACCCCCCTCCAAAACTTACCGGCCGCCACTGGTCTCCTTAAAAAAAATAAGCCCTCTTTTATCCCACCTAAATATCAAATTAATATTAAAATATCCAATTGTTTACCCACAGAAGGAAATGTTCTGTTATCACCACACATTAATCGAATTGCACTGGCTCCACTTGCTAGCAAGGATTCATTTTAAAGAACTGACCATCACCTTCAAAGCTGTCTAAACTGAAAGGATAGACTTCTCACATTAAGAGCTGCGATTTCTGGGGCCAGCAGCACAAAAAAGGTGTAAAGAGAAGACCCTTCTCTCTGGTGCTTACCACATTATGCAAAGATGACCCCATTCCACCAGCCACCAAACGTGTTCCCACCCTCTTACAATTCAGAAAAAAAAGAAAAACCTTATGGGCCTGGCTGATTGTCCCCGTATTTGCCTGCATTTGGAAAGTGGTGACAGGGATTCTATCCTGAGCATTAGCATCCAGCATGTGTTTCTTGGTAATTTCTCCATTTATATACAAAATCTGAAACTCTTTGCTTTCCACTGATAATTATCCCTCCCTTGGTTCCTAGCTAGGCTTGTGCTATATGAATACCAGTACAAATCAGTACAGTACTTTGTTACAAACATTGACTTGTTTCTGGTCTCCTTACAACATTGTACAGTCCAGCTGTAAAAATAGTTATTTTGTAAAAAAAAAAAAAAGTGTTAAGATTCTCCTTCGGAATCCCCTGCAGCTTGCACCGCCCATTGTCCCTGCCAGCAGTGTCAATGACAGTACCAACACAACTACTAACCATCACACTCACGCAACTGTGACAATTATGCGTATTCCAGGCCCCCAAGGCTATAAAAATAACTTGGGCAAAAGGCACTAGTCATTTTGTTATGTATATTGAATAAATAAACAACTGTTGCTGTGCTCATCTCTCAATTATATAGACAGTGCCACCATGTGGCAGACTGTCATAAGTTCCGGTGTTGACAATTAAGTGCTGGTGCCGAGCACCGGAAACCACTGTCTCAAATTAAGCACTGAATGCATCCAGCTCCTCCTCAATTCATTTTGATGCCGTGGCTACTCTCTGAACTCCCACTAGCCCTGGTCTCACAATCTGACTATGTAGCTGAATTCTACATTACATTACTTAGTGTTAAAACAAATGGGATAGAGATAGGCAACCATTGTCTGAGAGTGACAGAATGACCAAAAACACACAAAAATGATCCTAACCTCTGTACAGGTACACACATTGCATAGTGATAGTTTAGATGATAGTGAGGGAGGGCTGGTCAGTCTGAGTGTTATGGTGATGGTGGGAGTCTTGTGCAGTCTGAAGTGATTGGGGTAAGGGCTAGGCTGTGGTACATACTTCCCACATCTCTTGATTTGCAGATCCTCGCTGTCACATTAAATGCAGGGTGAGCATATACATTGGAGCTCATCTCGAGGCAACTAAAAGGAAATCAATGCATGCCTGCCCTGGGCTTGGTCGCATGCCACCCAATTACCAACCATTGGTGAACTAAATGTTAGCTTCCTCTTTCCACTTTAAAAAGCCTGCAGCATGCTAGAACTACATCTTTGGTGTGCTGTGTCCTCCCAACCCTCCCACACACATCACTTGCAGTCTTCAAATAGCTTATCATTCTTCCTGGTGTTGTAACACCACCCAGCTGGTTTTGATACATGGCTGACTGTCATGTCATGTCTCTTGGCAGTAGAACTATGCCCTCTTGTTTATATTGTTTCTTGCTGTGAGTCCTCGCTTTTGTTGCATTCAGCACTTATTGGGAAGAGGCGCTCTCAGAATAAGACAACTGCAGTCAGCAGCTGGTACATACTATTTCTATAGTCATATCCACACTAGGATATGCTTTGTCGTCAAATCTGAGTCTGCAAGAAGAAATGACACGAAACACCTGTATATTCGTTGTCATGCTCACGTACAAAAGATGTAGCCAAGCAACAGCCTCTAAAGAACTGAAGCCCATCTAGAAGGAATATCCACACGAAGGACTGTTATTGGCTTTCTGAGACTCTGCAAGCGTTATGGCCATGGTGCTGGACAGTACACTAAAAAATAAACACTTAAGTATGGGGGGGTCCCTTGAAATATTTGAGTGTATTTCAGCCCCGAGGGATGGGTTGTATTGGTGATAACGTCCATAGCTTCTGGATTTAGCTGGATCATGGCACTAACATATCAGCTCAACTTAGGTTTCATGGGAGCCGTGTGTACCTGGACTGAAGAATATTTGATTCAGGGGCATGACATCACATTTTTGAACTCTTTAAGACCAAGAAATAGTCCTTAGGACAGAGGAAGAAGATGGCAATTGCTGCGATATGAAGCAAATGTAGCAACTGACATTGCTGAATGCACCACCCTGCTAACAACAGGAGTTCAATGCTGATAGTGGCTCCAGGCTAAAATCAATTTTTGGGCTTTAGAGGCACTACTAATAAGGAACAGGTCAATTTCTGATGGACAAACCCAAACTACCCAAGTTAACCATGAGGCAAGCAAACGTGGGACGCGCGCGGGCGTCCCCGGGCGAAGGCTGGGCGAAGACGGGCCCGTCTTAGCCCGCCATAGCCGACAGAGGCTGGGCTGGGCCACAACTCTGACATCTGCCATATTTAAGGTACTGGGGCAGATTTACAAGTTTTGGCGCATCTCTGCAAATCAGCAGGGATGCGCCAGAACAGAAGCGACACGCAAAACCACCCGTGCGCCACCACTGAGGTGCCGCATTTACAATGCAGCACGCCGTGGCACACGGATGGGTAGATGCATGTCGCATCCCCCGTCGTAAAGGCGGCATATTGCTGGAGTCGCGTCGCAAGTGCCACTCGGCTCCAGCAAGGTTCGGGGGTGCCTTATGCCTAAAATGCTGCATCACTCCTTACGCCTGCTTCAAGCAGGCGCAGGGTTTTGACACAGCATGACCGTAAAAGTGACTCAGTGAAATCTTGTAGATTTCACTGCGTCACTTTTATGAGGCGTACCTGCAAGGGCACACCCACATTGCCCCGGAATGGCCACATGAAACCTGCGTCAGGTTCCATGTGGCGCAGGGCTTTACAACATGATGCATCTTCCTAGATGCGTCACGTTGTAAATACGGCGCAACATGGCGCATGGTTTACGCCGCCGCTGCGTCACAGTAGTGACGCAACTGCGGCGTAAATGTGTTGCAAGGGGCTTGTAAATCTGCCCCACTATGTTAAAAGTAAAGGTCCTATCTTCTCGAACTTTACTGAAGAACGGACAATGATTATGTAATTTGCCAATGCTTGTACCACTTCCCCGGAGAAGAAAAATTGAGTGGAGTAAAGCACTAACTTTTGACCCCCCCCCCCTTTTTTTTGATCTGTGGACACATATTTCATTTCAGTGGTGTATTTATTTTATTCTTTGAACTAGTTTACTTTACTTTACTTCACATTAACATGGGGAAGAGAAAATTGGCGAGCGCCCAAAATAAAAAAACTAGTTAAACCAGGGGAGCTATCTTGTCAATCCCTATTAAATTATTTAACGGGCACCATGGGAGTTATCGAGAGGCAGATTATAACTGTTGAAGAGGCGTTAAACCCAGGAATGGAGGGGGGCGTCTTAGGGGGCGCTAGCTCTATTAACTCAACCAATGTCCAGAGAAGTAAGTAACCCGGCCACAAATGGCTGTGTGGTAAATCTTTCTGACCATATATCTGGCAGTGAACATGATTATGAAATACAACCACCAACTAAGCACCCTAGGAACCCTGATGTATGCTCCCTCATGTCTGAGGTATCACGCTCTAAGTCAAGTAAGTCCCCACTTAAATCATGCAGAAAGGCCCTAAAAAAGGGTAAGCCCCATAAATCTGAAAACTGGGAAAAATCAATACTTAGCTCTAATGCGCGCACACAGAGCAAGGTTGGTAAGCAAAAAGCCGAGCTGGAAACCTTAGATTTGCACATTAGAGAAAGTTTAAATAGTCTTACATCTATATTTGACAAAATGGAAGTAATTTTAGCCAAATGCCTGGACAAACTTCAGTCCCATGGGTAGGGGGGCAAGCCCATCCAAGTAAGCACACAGGATTGCGAAATGAATAGACCAAGGCCTACTACTAACAGTTTTGCCCCAGGTACTTATATTGACACTGGACATGGAGTAACCAATTCACTGCCACAACACTCCACAGCAAACATAGGGGATCCTCGGCCTGCCACTCCATCAGCAATGACCCCATTCATGTGCAGCCCTCCTACTAAAAGCCTTAATAATGTATATGAAAATAAGAAGGAACAACACATAACATACCTGGATCTGCCCCCAGCTGCCATGCCACTTATAGTAGTGTTGGCTAACGTTCAAAAACTAGAAAATGGGACAGAAGAATCATGGGAGGTCATAAAGAACAAGTCTTTACATTGGCTAGGTGCCAGGACGGGCCTAGCAGGGGAGTTATTCGAGGAGTTTAAGATGGCAAGGAGAATAGGATGGGTAGGTAGAGGACGGAAAACCCTTCCAGGGGATTGCGTAGTATTGACATTTAAGACCCCCACCTAGTAAAACTGATCCTGAGTAGAGCCGGATGCCATACTGCATTAGGGCAAGGTGTTAATGTACTCCCTCTAGGCTACTTTTATCAACCTATATATAGTAATCAAGCAAGAATAAATTGGGAACCTCATAATTTGACCTCTAGAAATCAGTTTAACATCCAAACACATAACCGCTTCGACTGCTTCGAGGTATTTACCAATCTCGAAGCAGTCGATTGACTGAGACTAGAAGATTCTACACAGGCATTGACACCCAGCTGTATGAAGGTTGGCTCTAATGTGGGTTTGCCAACAGTTCGAAATAGTAATGAATTAGGTGACACTCAAGAGAAAGTTACAGTGGAAAACAGACAGGTAACTGTGAACATAGTCCCTGACATCATGGCAGTACAAACTCTAAGCTTCTCACATCAAATTGGGTTTACAACTTTGCAGGTGGAGGATGGGTGGGAAAGGATCAGGAACAGGGACTTAAACAGGAAATATAAATGCCAGTTCTTATTTTGGAACGTGATAGGATTAAAATCTAAGGTGTCCAATAACGTGTGGGTCGATTTTGTGAGCAAATTTGAGATCTTTTGCCTGCAGCAAACATGGGCAGTGGACCCAATCCACATTAGCGGGTTCAAAACGTTTCATACCTCAGCTAGAAGATCGCCTTATGGAAGAGCCAAAGGGGGTCTTTGTACCTACATTTTGAATTACTTAAATCTGAGGAACGTTGCATTTACTGTCTCTAATCCGTATTACCAAACTGTAAACCTATACATAGACCAGGGTGTATGCTTGGTTTTGTAAAATTTTTACACAAATATCCCATTCGAAACGCTTGAGGGGATACTGCAAAAATTAAACAGCAAGTTAAATTACTCACTGACCCACTCAACTAATGAAGCATTTGTCATATGGGGTGATGATTTTAATTCTTCCTTATGCCCAAGGGGTGTTAAGGGGGGGGTCTGTGAAATAACCCATGAAAAAGGTACCAGTCTTCCTCATTTTCCACACACACCCTATGGAGACACTTTTAATGACATTATGTTTTCCCATGACATGGGTTTTGCAAACAAATTATATTCACCTGAGGTTCCTTTTTGCCCAACGTTTAATGGACGAGGTACCTCTTCCATAATTGATTTTATACTGATAACGTGTAGGCATTCCACACGTGTTAAAGATTTCGTCACTCATGACATTGCCTTAAGTGATCACTTCCCACAAAGTATTGACGTGTCAGTGCATAAACAAGATTTTAACTTGAGAGGTAATTTCAACCAGCTTCTGAAGAATATCACAATGAGCAGACAAAATGGGTGTGCACTTAGGTGGGGTATATTGGATACAGAGGAATTTGTTACAAATAATGTTTTGAATTGTAAGAAGATGTTTTACTATTGTCTTGATGAGAGGTCCTCTCGCCAAGTAGTCATATGGAGCTTTTTAACCATCTCTAATTATATTAAAGAAACTTTGTGTGTAAAGGCAAGAAGAAATCATGTACACAGTGATGGCTGGTTTAATTCGCAATGCACAAAAGCCTATACTAAACTTAAACATGCACTAAATGCCAGGGTGAAAGACCAGGTGCACATTAGGGAATCCAGAAGGATCTATAAGAGGGCATTAAAGAAAGGGTCAAAATATTGAAAGAGAAAGCATGGAGTGCCCTGCATGAGGCTTCTATTAATCGAGATTCCACTGCTTTCTGGAAGGCGGTTGATGCGCCATTTTTGGTTGAGAATAACAAAGCGACTATAGAAATCGCCATAACTGAATCGGAGTGGATATCACACTATTCAAATCTGTTGTACAATAAGCCAACCAGTGACAAACAGGGAACCTCTGTGAATGGAACTGACCCGAGCCTCCCCCTCTTTCAAAAATTATCACTTTGAGTTAGGTCAACGCTGCCATAAATGCAAGTCTGGGGGTAAGGCCCCGGGACCGGATGGTATCCCGGTGGGCCTATTTTAATCTAATTTGGCCTTGTGGGGATCACTTTTAACACAAGTTTTTAATGCATGTTGTACAACAGGATTTTTAACGAATTGGTATGATTCCATAATTGTCCCCATTTTTAAAAAGGGGGACAGGGCGGATCCAGCCTGTTACCGCCCCATTTCATTATTTGACTCCACAGTAAGGATTATAGGATGAGTGATTTTAGAAAGGCTACAGGCCTGGGTGGGAGAGCAAGGAATTATAAGTGACCTACAATACGGCTTCCATAAGGGCCTGTGGACAATCAATCAGGGACTAAACCTACACATTTTATTAGACAAATATACAAAGGCGAAAGGAGAAAGGCTGTTTTTAACTTTTGTTGACCTAACGGCCGCATTTGATTGCATCATCCATGAAAAACTATGGTTGACCTTAGAGAGACAGGGGGTAGATATTTTATTAATCTCCTTTTTAAGGCAGCTTTACTCGGGTGCAAGGGCAAGGGTGCGCTTTGGGATGGACGGGGACTGTACAACATTTTTAGAGTGTTGAAAGGTGTCAGACAAGGCTGCGTTCTTGCTCCATTCTTATTCACATTGTATATAAATGATCTCGAGAGTAATCTGGTTAAGGAGTGCAGGGATTTACCTTCAGCAACAACTCTCCCTATCCCTGAACTCCTGTATGCAGACGACCCAGTCCTTATGGCCCGGACGCCACTTGGTCTCCAAAGGGTAGTTACTTCTTTTACAAATTTTATGTCTAATTTGGGTCTCACAATTAACTGTTCAAAAACATTTGTAATGAATTGTGGCAGTGGATCTTTAAAAAGAGCAATACTATTTTTATTAATACTAAGGCAATAGAGTGCACCAAAACTTTTTCTTATCTAGGGATTTTATTTGAGCAATCAGGAGCCTGGACTCAGGTAGTTAAATCTAGAAGGCTTTTGTTCAGTAAGTCATTGATGGCACTAACCAATTTTAGTAGAAAATTAGGTAAGCGGTCTCTGGGGGGATTTACTGTATATAAATAAGTGTCGCGATTGCTATTTACGGAGCAGGAATCTGGGGTTTTGCCAACGTAAACATATTACAGATGACAGAAAATATGTTTCTCAGATTTCTCTTGTCAGTACCAGACAGTATGTCTAATATCATCTGTCACGCCAAACTTGGTCTACCCTATTTGGAGGACATGATTAAAGTCCAGCCCGTCCTCCGCTGGCATAAGGTTTGGACCACAGATGAGTCTGTTTTCAATCGCCACATAATAAAAGATGCCATGGAGGTCGACGGAGCTAAACATATAAGATGGCTAGAATATGTTAAAAATGTTGTACTTCAATTAGGCCATCAAGAATATTATAACGATCCCCAGACTATGTGTAACGTGTCTAGAAATGATTTAAAAAGTGGCTGTATGCAATATTTGAGTGAAATGAGAATTTTGACAGAAATGAAGAAAACAACGGTCCAGGCTCATCATCTTACTCTGGCCTTTAAAGACACTCAGCCATACGTCCTGTTAGTCACTAGCGACTACGATAGATTCTTACTAACCCGCTTTAGACTAAACATTTTGCACAGATCGCTAAGCTTCCCTGCTCAAAATGATTGGTCAAGAACATTATGTAAGTGCTCATGTGATGACACCTCCGCACAATCGTCTATACACATATTCTTTTTTTGTAAATTTTACTGTGTTTCCAGGAAAAGATGGATCTTACCAGTGCTGAAAAAACTGGGACTGAGACAATGCCGCCCTGCATTTTTGGCACTGCAATTCTTGGATAATGGATTTGTTATTGCCTCTATTACCGCCTTTTCAAAAAACAAATTGCACATCAATTGTGATATGATATATTTTTGTTTTTTCTTTTTTTAAACTGCTTAGGGAACTTTTTTAACTGTGTAATATATGAATTGTGCTTTTATGGTTTACTTGTACAGTAATCGAGTAAAGTTATTAAAAAAAAAACTAGTGAATTTGCCCAAAGCTACCCAAGTCCACCTTGCGCTAAAGAATTTGATTGAAAGATTGACAAAACAAATTTACTATCGGATAACTCTAATGGCACGAAAATTGGGCAAAGTAGTGTATCACCAGGGAATGGCAGTCCAGGAGCCAACAAGAAGAACAAAAGACTGGCCCGTGGATTACCAACAGCTGGATCTCAGACTTTACATTTGCCCCCAGCGGCTGCCCCCATGGTGGTGGTATTGGGAAATGTGCCACCACTGAGGGAGGGTCAGACAGAATCAACATCTCAACTAATGTCTAAAGCCATGCACTAGGTGGTTCAAAAATTGGAGGGGGAGGGGGAGGGGAGCCGGGATGGGAGCCTACACAGTCAAATGATTATGGCTAGAAGAGTTACATGGGTAGGGCCTACAAGAAAAGAAATATGGGGAGATTGTGTGGTCTTAAATTTTAACAACAGTTTCATTGTCAGTTTCCTTTTGGATATTCTAGGTAACATTTTTGATAGAAACTCCAATATTATGGAGTTACCATTGGGCTATTTCTATAGACCACATACCCGACAAGCAACTGGGAGCTGCCCCCAACAGATGGAGAGACAGATGCGAGGGATCTTGGGGAGGACCCCCGGGTTGATAGATCTGAGATCTGAAAACAGATTTGCACCCCTCTCCGACCTAGAAGCCTGCGACTGACAACAGTCAGTTAAATTAACACACACAGAGAGTAGCGAGAGCAGTGAGAGTCACTCCATCTTGGCTCCCGTTACTGGCGATTCACCACAGATACCAACAAGACAACAGGGGAAATAAAAAGCGGTTTTAAAATTAGCTTCCTGGAATGTAGCTGGTATTGTTTCCAAACTGACCGATAATAACTGGCTAAGTGTATGTAATGATGGAGCGTAGGCAGGAATAGAGGATTGCTTTATTTAGATATAAGCAAGGTTATACAGGTGAGTGCCAGGAGGTAGCTCAGTCCAAGGACCACTCTAGCATAACTGTCATCACCTAACAATCCAGCTAATCCTACATTCCAACCCTGACCTCATGCATTCTATAATACATAGCACGAGCCTTAAAGGTACATGATAAATAGAACAACATAACACATCCCCCCCCTTAATCAAAAGAACCAAAAAAATGAATAAATAAAAAATAAAAAATAAAACAAAATGAACAAACCACCTCAGATACATTAAGTAACATAATCCTTAAGCCATGAAGGTAAAACACAAGTTCTTTTTCCATGCTCCCTTCCCACAGCAGTGGAACCACCCATGCCTGTGTTATAATCCGAATCAGATATAACATCACTACCAGCAACCCTTCCCCCCTTCTCACAAACAGACGAACTGACTACAGAAGAGTCCACCATGACATTATCACTATTGTTTTCCATATCAGCCAACTCGGATTGTAAACAACTATTTTCAAAATGATCTTCAATCCAATCATAATCATTCCGTCCACAAGCTTCCTCAGTACATTCCATATTGTTTTGTTCAGGATTAATAACAATACTTTTTATGTTCCACACTTTCCCATCACTCAGCCTTACAGCATTTCTCAAAACTTCCATAACCTGTTTTGGTGGTTCAAAACAACTCTCACCTTTGGGTACTTTCCAAGGCTTCCTCACACGCACCCAGTCTCCCACAGCAATTTGTATATCTTTCGTACCATGACGAACATCATAAAAAATGTTGCTCTTAGCATGGAGCAAATCCAGATCTCTCTTAACTTTAGTTGGAGACCATTGAGTCACTTTCCCTTCTACCAACCAACCAGGATTAACTTTGCTTCTTGGCAATCTTCCTCTCATCATAACAAATGGGGAGAGGCCAACGCCAGTTTGTGCCGTAGTTCTGTAAGACCACACTGCTTTCTGCACCTGAACTTTCCAATCCATTCCTTTGTTAACAGCAGCCTGATTTACCCCCTTGATCACTCTATTAAATTTCTCGACAGTGTCATTACCACTAGGATTGTACAAGGCAGAAGTTTTATGCTTTACACCACATTTCTGAAAATAATTCTTAGCCATATGTGACAGAAACTGAACACCATTGCCTGTGAGAATACAATTTGGCAGACCCTCCATAATAAAAATGTTATCTAAAAATTCAAAACCGAAGGAGTGTCCGCTTTATCTACAAACCTCACAATAGGCCACTTAGTAAATAAGTCTATAGCAACCAAACCAAACTCACTCATGGCACCCAAAGGTCCAATAATATCAACAGCAATTGTATCCCATGGAAGATCAGGAATCAATCCTTCACTCATGCTTGGTTTCAAAGTTCTGAGAGTCTTGTCAGCAGAACAACAAACTTTACAATTCCTAACAAATTTCTCCGTATGTCTATCAACCCCTGGCCACCAAAACATGTTCTTAACTACAACTTTGTTCCTACCAATTCCAAAATGCCCTTCATGACATAACTCCAAAATCTTCTGTCTCAAAGAGACAGGGGGAATGACTCTATCGCCTCTAAAAGGTATATTTTTCTCAAGAGATAACTCCATCCTGATCTCCCAAAAGGCTTTTAAACTATCTTCCATGAAACATTTCCTAGGCCACCCCCTACAGATATATTCTAGAACTTTCTTAAGTTCTCCATCTTTCTCCTGTTCCACTAACCACTCTTCATTACTAATGGCAGGAGCTCCAGAATCATGCACCAGAGCTACACTAAAAGCGCCCCATGGGTCATCTACATATTCTTCAAGTGGAGAAGGCAATCTAGACAAACAGTCTGCAATAAGATTGTTCCTGCCTGGTAAATAAACCATTCTATATATATACTCTCTCATGCACATGGATAACCTGGCCATCCTCGCTGAAGCTCCAGAAATTCCCTCAGACGACAAAATCTTTACCAATGGTCGGTGATCCGTGCGAATGACCACAGGTTTGCCCCAAACAAAGGCTCTAAAGTGCTCCAACGCCCATGCGCACGCTAACGCCTCCCTTTCAATGATAGGGTACCTTACTTCTGCAGGTGATAGTGCTCTGGAAGCAAATAAAATTATCCTTTCTTTCCCCTGCCTATTCACTTGCGATAACACAGCCCCCAGACCCTTATCACTGGCATCTGTTGTTAACAAACATTCAGCATTAGGGTCAAAACTGGCTAGGGCATTGACATGTTGTAAATCATCTTTGATCCTGTCAAATTCATCCTGACAATTCTTTGTCCAGTCAAACTTTACATTCTTTTTGAGTAAGTTCCTTATGTTAAATGTCTTAGATGCAAAATTGCTTACAAATTTCGCACAATACTCCGCCATCCCAAGGAATGCCCTCACCTCTTCTTTGGTACAAGGTGCTTCTGAATTTGCAATATTCTCAATCAATTCTGGCTTAGGTCTAACCCCTTCCTCGCTAATGATGTGACATAAATAAGATACGTTTCTTTGACTAAATTTACATTTGGACAACTCAACCGTTAGCCCAGCATCTTCCAACACTTTTAAAACTTGTCTCAATTTAACATCATGTTCCTCCTGGTTCTTAGCGGCAATTAAAATATCATCTTGGAAAAATGAGATCATCTCCATATCTCCTAATAACCTGTACATTAGTCGCTGGAAGACAGCAGCAGCTGACGCCAGTCCGAACGGCATCCGTTTGAACTGATAGCTACCAAACGGCGTGACGAAAGCTGTAAGACTTCTCGACTCTGGTTCCAACTCCACCTGGTGGTATGCAGCTGAAAGATCTATGGTTGAGAACCATAAAGCACCATTAAGTAAGGAAACCATTTCATTAATTTTTGGTAATGGAAATTTCTCCACAACAATGTTATTATTAAGATGGCGTAAATCGACGCATAGCCGGATCTTGCCATTTGGTTTACGTGCGACGACAATAGGACTAATCCACTCTGAGGCTTCCACTTCTTCTATGATCCCTTTCGCCTATAGACCCTGTAACTCTTTTTTTACTTCATCTCTGACTAACATTGGAATGGGTCTCACCTTGTGAATCTTAGGCACTGCGCTAGCCTTAAGTTGGATTTTGTGCTCAAAACCTTGTAATTTCCCCAATACTTCACCGAACACTCTTGGATATTCTTTGCATAAAACATCACTCAATTTACTTTGATCATCCACAACTAACACTTTTTCCTCACTATTGGGGTCTAGGATTATGTTCAAATTTTTCTGGTCAAACCACCCCAATACTGACGGTCCAATTTTAGACACGTACAATTTCCCTCTTGTGTTCCTTCCCTTAAATAAGAATGTAAGCCATCTGTAACCTAGCATTTCAATTTTCTTGCCTGTATATCCAACTGGATTAATATCAGGATGATACAATTGACTTCCGATTTTTCCCACAAAATTCTTCTTCCATACATCTTCATTGACAATTGTGTATGGAGATCCCAAATCCGCATACACCTCCACAATCACACCTCCTAAAGAGATATTACATAAAGGTTTGCCTTGTAACGACTCTTCCGATATATTAATCACATAATTGCCCCTCACACTTTTCACATACTCAGTTTCTTCTTCAACATGTTCAATTTCTTCCTCATCCCATATATATTTAACATTGCTTCTCCTACGACACATTTTGCTAAAATGGCCTAATAACCCACAATTTGAACATTTCTTTCTTAAAGCAGGACAACTCCTGCTATATGCTAAGTGTTCCTTACTATCACAGCGATAGCATCTTCGTTCTTCCCTTTTCGCTTCAAATTTCTGAAACTTAGAAGGTTGACTTAAACCTTTCCCTTGTGAGCTTGGTTCAAATCTACTTTGTGGTTTGTTTGCAGTTTGTATTTTACAAACCGCACTTGCGCTCTTGTCTTCTTCTGCTTCTTTTACTACAGATGAACATCTGCCAGACATTTCTGCTTTTCTCATAATGGCTAAAACATCATCCAGAGGCGCATCGCCGTTCACCCATAACCTATCCTGTAATGTAGAATTATTGTTATGCATAACCAGTTGGTCTCTTATTAGTTCATCATGCAAGTCTCTGAAATTGCAGTCAATAGCCAGTTTCTTTAAGTCGTCCACCCAGTCATCAACAGTTTCTTGCTTCGTTTGTTTCCTTTGGAAGAACTTATGTCTCGTTACACCAATACATACTTTGGGTGCGAAATACTTATCCATATCCTTGATGCAATTCTCAAAAACATCTAAATTCGAGTCTTCAACTTTGCTCATACGTGAATGAGTTTTTAAACCAATTGGGCCCAATGAATGTAATAAAATTCTTTTCTTTTGTTCTGGTTTCATCTTTTTCCCTTCATCAATTGCTTCGACATAGTTTATAAAATACTCCTTCCATTCGATCCACTTAATAATCGGCTTTGTACCAGTTGCCCAAAAAGGTTCAGGAGCATTTATCGTGAAGTTCTGTTGAGCCATTACTACACTTGTATTTTCACTTGCTTCACTTGTGTCGCCCTGGTCCATGACACAAAATTCTTCAAAAGTTAAACATAACACTTCTCTCTTCATAAATGTTTAAAAGAAACTATTAGTAAGTTTATTTGCTCCTGCCCGACTCCCTCACCTGTAAAGAAAAATTGTTTTAATGTCACAGAATTACTACTATTAAATCTACAAGTTCAATGTAGTCAATAAAGAAGGGAGAATAAAAAAATGTTACTAATTCACCGCAAAACTTCTCCTCCAGCGCGTTGTTCCGGTCGAATTAATTTATCAGAAAGCTTCTCCACAATCGCGTTGCACCGGTGGAATTGAAAGATAGAGGAAGGCAATTCAAAATGTCTTCCACGTAAGGTCACGTAACGTGGCCTCGCGTAGTTAGGTCCTTTCCTCTAATTGCAAGATCATCTGGTGTTTCAAGGTAACTTCCGCATCTCGCGCTACTGTTTGAGCACAGCCCGTGCTGAATCTCGCTCTCCACTTGAAAAATGCCGCTAGGAGAGATCTCTAACGGACACCATGCGACCGGGCCAATTTTTAATAGAGAAGTAAGTCAATTGATAAATGTTACCTTTATCACGATGTACCGGCGTATCAATAGCAATTCTTTTCACCAGAGATGAAATTCTCCAAAGTATCCAAACATAGTCGATTTCTTCAAAAACACAATTTTATATATAAGGAGCGAGTTTCTTCTTTATATGGGTTCAAATCTTCTTTTCATCGTCGCCAATTGTAATGATGGAGCGTAGGCAGGAATAGAGGATTGCTTTATTTAGATATAAGCAAGGTTATACAGGTGAGTGCCAGGAGGTAGCTCAGTCCAAGGACCACTCTAGCATAACTGTCATCACCTAACAATCCAGCTAATCCTACATTCCAACCCTGACCTCATGCATTCTATAATACATAGCACGAGCCTTAAAGGTACATGATAAATAGAACAACATAACAGTGTATAGCAAGAGCATGAAATAGTATGTTTTCAGGAAACGTGGGCTGTGGGGCCAGTATATAATAATGGCTACCGCTCATTCCAGACTAAAGCAATGCAATCAACTTCCGGGAGGGCAAAGGGAGGCATTCTGACACTAATCAAAAATGATCTAAAGGTCAATGAGAAAAAAATTTGATGTACAAATCCAAATTTCCATATCCTGACGCTAGATGTAGAACAGGAAGGGATATGGATATTGGTAAACTTTTACAATAATATATTTGGACCAAACATGCACCTTATTGTGGGCGAGCTTTCTAAAGCAATAGAAAACATCACCCAAAATCTTAAGGAGGTGAATGCCAACATTATTTGGATGGGTGACTTTAACATTCACCCATGAGGTTACAATGCACTCCCGGTCTGTGGACTAGAGGATACGGGGGGGGGGTAACCCCATATATCATTTTGTTCATAAGGAGTACGGTCATTCCCTGAATTGGTTACTAGCCTCCCTGAATATGGAAGTAATATGTGACATTGATCCAGCCACAGAAAACTCAGGGGGAACATTCCAACGAAACGGTCAGGAGTCAACAATTGATTATATACTTTTAACGACCCCTCTCAGACCAAGGTTTTCCAGGGTAGGAAACTGTTTTACAACCTTCAGTGATCACTCTATTTTATTTATGGAGATGAACGTGTTTATATGGGATACACACAACTATAAGCAACCTGGAACTCCAATAGTGGCAAGGAAAAATTGAATCCAATTGAAATGGGCATATATTGATATATTAAAGATGACCTCAGGTGTTATAACAAACACACAAGACTACATATTCTTGTGCCTAGACCCGAGGCTGATCCAGGAGTAGTGGTACAGGCTTTCTGTAATATTTCAGAGAAAGTAAAATTGGCCCTTACTCGGAAAAAAAGTCAAAAAAAGAAAAGGACAGGGGCTGGTTTGATTCACCATGCTCTAAAGCAAGGAAGGTATTGACCCTAGCTTTGAAAACCAGGCCTAGAGTCTCAGAAGAGATAAAAAACATTACGGGCCTCATACAAACTGGCACGGAAAAATAGAGAAAGGGCCATTAAGGAGGATTTATGGGCAGACCTTGATAAGGCAGCTAGCACAGGAAACAGCCAAGATTTTGGGAAATTGGTAAATGGCCCATACTTTAAAAATCATAGCGACCCCAGAACAGATAGAAATGTGGATGAGGAAACATGGGTCTCCCATTTTGAAAACATCTTTGCCTAAAGTGTAACTCCCGAATTAGCGCTACAATTGTAGAGCAAAAGTCTTACGCCCCCACCCTCGTATTTTCACTCAATGAAGTTAAAGTCGGATTAGAATCCTGAAGTACCGTTTTTTGGCTGTTCCTGAACAGCAAAACATAAACAAATGGTCGGTGTGTTTGTTCCTGTCCCATCCCCCAATCATTATCTTTCTGCCTGCTCCTTCTGTACCCTCATGATTGCAATGCTGTCCAAACAATGGACCCATTGGAAGACTGGGATTCAACCAATGGTTTTTTTCTCTGTGTTAGTACTCCGTGAGACTCAGCTGTTTCAGCCGATGCTCTGAAATTAGTCTTCAAAAACCCAGTAAGCAAGAGACGAATGAATGGGCAAGATTCAGATGAGGTAAGTGTGAGTGACGGAATAATGTGGAAGAAGCTTTTTTTTTTTTTACAGTGCATAGAGTGTGACTTATAATCAATGTTTGGCACTGGTTTTGCAGAAGCATATTTATTTGTTATATTTACCTTCAACTGAGAATATATGGCTTCTCAAGTGTATATATTCATTTGTTTTTAAACTACATTACATAAATTATTGAATTTCTCCTTAAACAGCTGGAAATATGCGTCCTCCGGGACAACTGTGATATTTACGCTCCATGGGTCTGCTTTATCCAATCATCAGTCTACCCAGTTATCTGATAGGGTGGACAATGTTTCTAAACAGGCAATGCAGTGACAGGCATATCAGCAGCTGGTGCAAATTGCTGCAGCTTGTTACTCAGCGAGGTTGGGCTGATGCTGAACTCGGCTTCAGGGCTCGGCATCAGGTGAACTTTGTAACTGGAATAGCGGGGTGGAGGTGTTACTGTACATTCGTGGTGACCTGGTTCTGATGTGAGCACACTGTAAAAACTCCTTAGAAGGGTAACCTTTCAATTACTAGCGCCATGGCTGCCAAATTGAATACTGCTATTTATATTGCGCTAGCTACTACACCTAAGTCGGGCACTGAAAAGCTTGCCTGCTGTACCATGTAGGGCGCATGACTGGAGCAGTGATTTAAGTGCAAATATGAGAATGCTGCTACTCAATATACAGTGTACTTCCCTGCTTAGAACGTGCTAGTACTTTAAAAGTATCGCAGCATACCTCAAAGGCCTGCTTCTCTTCCATTCAGATTGAGGAAGTGGAGGAAATCCCCTGACAGTGTCTGTCTACTTAAAGTACTGGTTTGGAATTTGTAAAAACCAAGTTCCTTTTAATGGCATGATCCTTATCTCTTACATAGAACACAACAGAAGTATTTGTTTTTAATCCTGTGTGAGGACTGTTTCTGTTATGTGCTTGTCAGATATAACGCAAGTACAATAAGTATGTGCTTCAAGTCAGCCACTAATAATGGAATCTTCTTCACTTTCTCAAAAAACTCTAAATGAAGTTTGGGTTTTGAAATGATGAAAGTCACGAGGTGTGGGTGGGCGCATACAAAACGGGTTCCTGATCAAAAGTAACTCTTTAGCACTCTGTTAAAAGGAAGAATGATGCGCAGGCATGTCTTGTAGGTAAAGGTAGTATATTTATTCTTGAAGTTACATCACAGGTTCTAGGTTACTGGAAGATGTTCTGATCCATAAAAGTGCCCCACCAGGAGCAGCCTTCTTGCTGCTCAGCCTTTCCACACCAACTGATTCTTTCTTTAATACAAACACTCCAAACATTCTATATGACCTCATCATAGGCTGAGCAGCAAGGCAGAGAACCACTGTAGGGAGAGTGCATTGGGTAAATAGTACACTACAACACATCTCCCCCTTATAATGATCAAAAACATTCAAAAGGACTGGAGCTGGTAAGATACACATGTCAGCAAAGGAGGATGCATTAACAATGGATGCTATCCACCATAACTCACACTACAAACTGTGGGTACAATACCACCACATCACATGGAGTACCCATTGCACCACAAACTAAGGCACAAGCCTGCAGAAACAGGGATCTACAACCCTCAACTGCACATACTAATGGCAGGACAGGTCTACCACAAGTAAGAGAAATAAACTCCACCCATACCAAGACAGGGTAATTATAATCCCAAAACACTCTCTAAAAACTAATATGGGTATCCTTAAACCCAAGTACATCCAGGGTATAATTTAACCCAAAGCAAATCCAGGATATATTTAAACCCAAAGTAAATCCAGGGTAACACACTCAAGACACTCTATAGGTATATTTAAACCCAAGGCAAATCCAGGGTATGCTTAAACCCATGACACTCTCACAACATACTATGGGTATCCTTGAAATTCAGAAAAACTACAGAAAAACTAGCACAGATGTGCAAAGTCATGACACTTATACAACATACTATGGGTATTTCTAAACCCATGACAATCTAGGGTAACCTTAAACCCCAAAACACTCTTGCATATACTAAGGGTATAGTTAAACCCAAGACAAAACCAGGGTATCCTTAAACCCACTTCACTTCCATCCTGGGCAGTGAATACAGCCAACACGCACAGGTCACAACCTCTACGCAACAAAGAACACATCTCCAAATGAACCCAAAACTGGGGCACTCACCACCCCACACCCTGCACTAACCACCTCACACCCTGCACATAGAAAAGATACAAGTGTGCAACCACCCCCCACAAACCAGTATTGCACTACTAAAATGAACGCAAAAAGAAAGTCTCTACTCGGGTGAGCGATCTCTCACCCGATATCCTTGTCCAAAATCTGCATCTGCATCTGCAATTATATATCTTCAGTCAGTACATAACATCTAACATTGCACACGGAGATAAGCAAGGTCATAAGCTTTACCATGAATTATCGATGGATGAAACAAGGTTTCCTCACACTCCATGAAAGGCCATGGATGAAGGAAAATACCACCTCAAGAAACACCCAAACCAAGGAGGAAAACCACAGATTTTGACAGTACCTGTGACATCTTGCTGCTTTGAAACCA
The DNA here is from genome assembly GCF_964261635.1 of Lissotriton helveticus. Classification (NCBI taxonomy): domain Eukaryota; kingdom Metazoa; phylum Chordata; class Amphibia; order Caudata; family Salamandridae; genus Lissotriton; species Lissotriton helveticus. The sequence continues at coordinate 1,107,826,941 of NC_136067.1, forward strand.
TGACAAATCCAATAACTTTATTGGAACTGACAAGCCGATGCGTGGTTGGCAAAGCGGGGAAAACGTGGTTGGCAACGCGAGTGAAATACAAGCATGAAACAGCAGGAAACAAAGTAGATCTGGAAAGCCAATCACAAAATGGCGGCATGCAGCGCACGCTGAACTGGGGGCTCACGGTACGCCAGTGCTGGGCAAAAGTCTATGAGCGCCACAGAAGTAGCCAAACTCCCAAGAACGTCAGAATGGCCACGGAGCTGCTCCTCGCAACGATCGAAGCAGGTAAGGATGTTACTCAACTCGCGCATTATATTTGAAAGATAGCATGACAGTTGAATTGCGCAGTGCAAAAAGTAATTTTAAAGACAGTACCTCAGCAGATATGTCTAATAATGGGACTGTTGCACCAAACACTGCACACTCTGCACAGTACAGTCAGAAATTTGAAGGAGGTATGCAGGGAAAACTCTGCAGCTCATACAATGCCCTTCATCCAGGGAGTGAGGGCAATCCGACTTATCAGACCAACTTGTCCCAAAATAGCTCGCGTGATAGGAAAATGGCAAACACTGCCAATGCTCCCAGATATGCCACTCAAAAGGAACTCATCAGAACGAACGCTCCTCCACAAGGCACACAAAAGGATCTCCTCAGTCCTTCTCCATCCTCCAAGGCAACAGGGGCACTGGTAGTGCAACACATAAACAGGTTGGAATACGATACAGCTCTGGAAAACTTCCTTTACAGGGGCATTTGTTAAATGCAGCAAAACAGGAACACCATCAAGAGGTTGTCAGGAACTTCTGTTAGTCTAGTTGCTCAAATGGGGACCACTCACCCAAGTTGCCACAATCTGTAATCATTCCTCGTACATGTCGTGACAATCCCAGTAGTCCACTGCGCAAACAAGTCATCAGGAGTGGGAACAGCTCACAGTAGAAACAGGTAGGTAGCAAGGCAGGCAAACAGCAGGAACTGGCACTTACGTGGTAGGACGACCGGTGGAGTGGTCACTGGTGGGGCTCATTGGTGCCAGCGTCCTTAAATACACAGCTCGTGAGTTCTCTTGAAGTTCCATATACTTGAATAATCCTTTAAATTTCATAAACCATTATCCAATGAATTAGCACACGCGTAGGTTCTTCCAAATCGTCACCAGTGTGAAAACAAAGAATGATGCGCAGGCATGTCTTGTAGGTAAAGGTATTAGATTTATTCTTGAAGTTACATCACATTTTCTAGGTTACTGGAAGATGTTTTGATCCATAAAAGTGCCCCACCAGGAGCAGCCTCCTCGCTGCTCAGGCCTTCCTCACCAACTGATTCTACCTTCAATACAAACGCTCCAAACATTCTATATGACCTCATCATAGGCTGAGCAGCAAGGCAGAGTACCTCTATAGGGAGAGTGCTTTGGGTAAATAGTACATTACAACACACTCTTCTTTTGTAACATGTACAGCACCTTCCTCAGGTGCTTCTGCTCTCCATTTCTTGTAATTATTCTCTAATTACTTCTTGTTGCCTGTTTACTTTCATTCACTAACTTCAAAGGGGGATGTGTGCAAGCTTTGCTTCTTTTGTTCCTCGTGCTTCTGTGGCAAATGGACGGCAGTGGGACCCATAAATGGCAATCATTTTTTATTGTCTTTAAAAGTTTAATGGCTATTACACGTTCATAAAAATAATTAATTTAATAAATAAAATATGCAGGTTTGGCAGTGCCAACTGTTTAATCCCTGACGGCACAGCACCCAGGGTAATGTGTAGCATGGCTAAATATATGCAGGTTTGCCAGTGCCAACTGTTTAATCCCTGGCGGCACAGCACCCAGGATAATGTGCAGCATGGCTAAACACTTATGAGGTCCAAAACGCAAGACCTATTGGCTATGCCAATGCTTATTTTTATAGGCACTTGGCCCCAGTTTCCCCTTGTTTAAGCAGAACTATGGTCTCTCCCAAACTGCTTAGTAGGCTGGAATGGCCACCTCCTTCTCTTCCTCAGAATAGATTCAAGGCTTTGGTGGGCTTGGAAATAATGTTTGACACAGGCTGGGAGGGAGTCTGTGCTCTAGATGTTATGGATTGTAGGGAGCCTACCTTCATGTTCACTGCCCCCCGGTTCTGTATCGATCTTATCGATGATGGTAACCTCGGCCTCATTGCATATGGGTTCTGTTCCTGCTTCCTCTATGCTGCCCTATGCTGATTGCAAGATGGTAGTGTGTGGTGATAGCCTGAATGTGTGCAACTCTAATATTAACTTTGTTAGCTGAAACGTTGCTGTTTTGGCCACAAAAATTAACCTTGAGGGGTGGCAGTCTTTTATTAAAGGCAATGATATTGTGCTCATGCAGGAAACATGGGCCTCAACTGAGTTTATATAATGAGGATTTTCATGCTTCTACACTCCAGCTATGCCTTCTCCTGTGGGTCATGCCAAACGAGGACTTGCAGTTTGGTTTAAGGTGGATACTGGTTGTACAATTCTTCCCATAGTAACTGAAACAGATACGCTACAGGCCTTCGACTTACGCTAGGCCAATAAGTTCAGGATTTATGAAGTGAACTTCTGTAATAATGACTTTTCATCAAAGTGTAATTTGCTTTTTCAAGGTTTGTTTTCATTGATTGGCTCTCTTGCTGATAGGAATCCTCAGGCCGGCATACCCTTTATTCTCCTTTTGGCAGGTGTCTTGAACGCCAAATTGGGCATATTGCCACATTTATCATCATCAATTTTTGATCCCCTCATTATGGAAGCAGATCTTAATGACATGGATTCCCGGGAACGTTACAGGAGGTTTTGCCTGACCTTTTCCTGGGTACTCCAGGAACACCTCACTTCCGGGTGTTTTTCTTTATGCAAAATCTGTTTGTTCATATCATTAGCCCGATCATCTTTATTAGCTTCATCGGTTGCTAATGTTCATGGTTTTGTTTTTCATTAATATAGTCTTATAGCCCGTTGTAGAGGGCTATACCGGCTATTAGAACATTGGAATGTTGGGAGCTCCATTGCAGACAATGGAGTGCTCCCTGCTTCCACGGGCCGGTAAAGGCCCGCAGAGCAACATTCCAATGTTCTACAAAGGCTTCTCGAAGTTCTAGGGGATTTATATCCCCTCGAGCTTCGAGAACCCTATGTTTAATTTGTTAGAACATTCTGCCCTCTAGTGGCAGAATGTTCTAATAGCCTTATAGCCCTTCGTAGCAGGGCTATACCGGCTATTAAAGTCCCGCTGTTTCGTTAAAGTCCCTCGCCTTCGGCTCGGGCCTTTAATGATTCAGCGGGCCTTTAATAGCCGGTATAGCCCACTACGGCGGGCTATAAGGCTATATTAAAGTCCCTCTTCGGCTCGGGGCTTTAACAAGGGAGAGGGACTTTAATAGCTGCTATAGCCCAGTTACAAAGGGCTATAAGGCTATTAGAACATTCTGCCACTAGAGGGCAGAATGTTCTAACAAAAAAAAACAAAGCCTCAGGCTCCCTGAAGCCTTTGTTCACAGCCAGAGCTGTGAATAAAGAAACATTGGAATGTTAGAGCTCCGGGCTTCAGGGCTGGACTGGGAACCACAACCTGCCCTAGCAAAGTGCTCGGCCGCCCCCCCCCCCTCCCCACTCGGTGGGGGGGGGCACTTTGCCGGGTCCTATAACAAAAACGGCAACCACGGGCCCTAAACGAGCCCCCACCCGTGCGGCGCACCGGGGGATTGCCCGGTGCCCGCTATGGCCAGTCCGGGCCTTCCCGGGCTTATACCAGCCATTATAGGCCCGGAGCACTCGCTCCGAACATTCCAATGTTCTAATTATGTTTAAAGGCTCACACAATGGCTGACATAAAACACTGCAGAACAAGAGGTACATTATCTGCTTATTTTCAGAATTAAAGATGGGGGCAGAAATAGAACAGTAGTGAACACTGATAAATACACATTCAAAGTCGAAGAGCATTTAGTATCTGAAGTCTGAGGATTGGGCTGAAACCGTGGGGTTTATAGCTGACGGTAGGTGATTGGACAACACACTACTACTGTAAAAGCTTGGTTTCATAAGCATTCATGAGAACGAATATAAATATATCAACTTGATGACTGTGAATTCAAATGCCAGGCAATATCTGTGGATACAAGTGTATTTTAATTTCAATCAGAAATTAAGGAAATGTGAAAAGTCAGTGAAAAAAGTTAAAATAAAAAAAATCTCGAGGCAACGAAAGAGAACAACAACCTCAAGGCAATGAAACCGAAACGCTAGTCTTTGCCGCCTGGGCGCACACTGGCACTCATTTCTACTTTGTCTCTTTGGCTCGTTTTAGCTGCAGTGGACTCGACTGACATCGTTCAAATAGACAAGAGCGGTCACACTGCCAGGGCGCAGGGAATTAGCCTGTCTGCCAGTTTTTATTAAAACAACACACGGATTTTGCCAACGTAGAGTCAGGGTAAGAAAACGGCATGAAAGCAACGTCTCAAACCATGAACACTGCTGTTTTTATGTAACAACGAATCATGTTTTTGTGTTTGTATCAGGTCCGAAGCTTATTCCAGTTGAGTTGATACAGTGGGTAAAGCTGTTCAAAGTCATAGACGGGTGTTATAATCTTCATGGTGGAGTTAATATGCTAAATCTACATTTACCTTGACAATGTTTGCAGGTTCATGATTCAACTGTGGTATTGTGGCTTAAAAAAGATGGACCATGCCAAACTGGCCTATTGAGACCCCTAGACCGCTTGGCTACCTTCGACACAAGTGATCATGATGCAGCATTTGAAAGAGGTCAGGGGGGATGACCTTCTAGGTCATCAACACATCATCTTGCTTGTGGGATGCCTCAAGAATCCCCCATTACCCCTTGTTGAAGATAATTCCTATCACACACAGCCAATAAGAGGGCCACACAGACACGTGTTCCAGCCTGTTTCAATTCCTCCAATGCAACTAGTAGCGTCCTACAAGCAGTGGCGGCTCATCTACTAAGGCAGAGGAGCGTTGCCCCACTGCGCAAAAAGGTAAAATAAAATGACAGTAACATATCGCTATTATCATTTTATTTTTTCTATTGCATGCAGCCAGTGGCCTGTGTACAGTGTGTGGCAAGAGGGGGCTGGTCAGAGCAGGGGGAGGAGTTGTGTGAACTCCCAAAGTGTGCTTAAACGGTTTGGTCGGCCCTCTTGGGCCGACCAAACAGGTCATGCGCACTTTGCATATTCCCCACCAGCCTGCATTACTCAACCTAGTGAGGAACATGGACAGGCTCCCTGTTCCAGTCTGAGCGCTGATCCACGGCACTCAGACCAACCACAAGGCTGCATTCCAGCGCTGTGATTGGCTAAGGGGATCCTGTGTGCCGGGTGCTTCCTGCTGCCAGCCAGACTGCAGAAAGGAAGAAGGAAGAGGACGTAGGGGAGGCGGCGGCATGCCAGCCGTTCCAAGGTAATTTTTTTTGTTAATTAACCCCGTCCGGTAGCAGCTGCTACTGCCTACAAGGACAAGATCAGCAGCACTAAGAATGATGTTGAACCAGTTTGCACCATGCCACCCACCACCACAGATTTCAACAACAGACCATCAAAAAGCAGAGGCTGAGATATCATACACCAACCCTTGTTCGGAAAAGCTACCAGGAAACATGCCCACAATCTCCCCTACCTTGATCACACTGAAATGGCTTCCTCTTTAGGTAAAATGGCCACTAAATCTACAAACCCTTTATCTTCAGAACCCCAAATTATCTGACACTGAAAGCGACCATCTCTGATTTCCAAGAACAGCTCGCCTTCTAGAAACCTCATCACACAATTCAACCAAAACACTGAAGCAGTCATTCACCGGCAGTACCACAAGGCCCTGAAATTCTTCCTCTCAATCTCAAAGGCACACAACCTGACATTTGTCTTTCAAAATATAACAAAAAAACATAATTACTCCAGTGCCATCTCTGCCCACGAGGGCCCTATCCGGGACAGAATTGTTCTTACCTAAGAATTGTCCTGGAATGTCACTTTGTATATTTCTATATGATAAGAATATTATGGTATTTGTACGACTTCCCAGCTCTACAAGTATAGTTTTTAAACTTTACTTTTTTTCTTTCTGTGTCTCATGTAACCTATTCTTATGGAACATGCTCTGTCACCTACCTAGTTTTATCCACACTATACAAAGCTTCTTAAATGAACAAATAAAACAAACTTAGATGTTTGACATTTTCGCCATGCACCAATATTCAGATCTGGTTAGTTTATATCTGAGATGAAGCTTCACTTTCTTTTGTATAAAAATAATTTTTTTTTTGAACGTGTCAACTGTGAGAGCGTCTAAGACCCAAGTCTTTGACTTAAACAGTGCCATGCTCTTGGTCTGTGCATGATGCAGAACACCTATTCTGGAATGGCCAGTCCCTTCATTTGCACAGCACAGCTTTGGACTCATAAAGACAAGCCAACTGAATGGCTAACAGATTTTACTGATGTAAAAATTATATATGATTTACTGTCTGTATTTAACTTAAAACCAGAGAAAATGTAAAGCAGTTATTTTGATAGGCTCACTATGGGCCATACAGCAAGTGCATTGGGAGGACAATGATTATCTGCACCCAGTTTTGCACCCCCAGGGCATTTTGGTATTACAGAACAGGCTGAGGGCACTTGTGAAGGCCTTTCTTTAACATGTTTCCTGCCAGAACATACTTTGGCCCAGAACGATCACTAGGGTCCATTCCCCCATTTATATGGAACTATGGCCCTACGCAAATGAAGGAAAGCATTTGACCATGCACCCATGCTCTATTACAGACAGCCTATCAAAGTGCACTTATTGTGTCCACATATAAAGTGGTGTATAGTTATTGTGCTCTTTGAGGATGTCCCTTGGGAGTGGAGTACAGAGGTCCCAGAGACCTCTCAGGGCAGTTAAACCCTGTGGAGTCCTGTAGGTAGTCAAACATTTTGAGGCCCCCCTCGCAAATTATCTCCTTATATGTTTTTAATTTACCGACCAACACGTTTAATAGACCAGTTTTATAACACAATGTTATACACTCCGTTTAGGGGCCCTGCAACAATGGATCAAACTAGTATTGATTTGATCTTCAAAGAAAATTACAATCCAGCTTTCTTAAATTATTTACGAAAGCTTGATTGTAAATTTCTTTCAAGATCAAATCAATATTATGTTGATCGGTTGTCGCTGGGCCCCAATATGGAGTGGGGCCCATAGACCGGTGCCTACTTTGCCTATCTGAAAATCCAGAACAGTCCCAGGGGCCCTTTTCAGTTGGGTGCAGTCACACACTGTGCCCAACCTGACTATGCCTGCTACCTACTCATTGTGCTGCTGGTTCCTCAGAATTGAAAGTCATATCAGAAGTTCAAAACCTCTTGCTTGCCTTTCAGTGCTGTGCTATATCCATCACAGGCTCTAATCTGCTCCTGCAATGAGAAAAACACATTGTAATAGATGTAGCATATTGTCCCTGCCTTCGCTGGTCCTATCACCTGAGGATGCGCCTTGGCAAAGACAGGCATAGTGCCCTGTATACCGTAATACAGCCCCAATTCATCCACCTGACCTTTTCCTTTTGTGCAGGAGAGACAACCATACTGTATTGTGGTCTTGGAATTTGCTTGACAAATCCCCAATAATCCCATCTCCTAGTGAGGCGTCTACTTCTTGCCGCGTCTGTCATTCTGTTTCTACATAAATACGATGTTTTGGTTCCACAGACTTCCAGTTCCTGTGGAATGTCATGCCAACACCTTCATCCACCTTCTTTTCTTTTTAGTTTCTTGCCACACCATTGCACCCCCTGATTGGCTTTCCCTGGGTCCCATTTGCATTGTTGCATAAAATGCATGTTTTCTCTAAAGAACTTAAAATGTGTCAAACAAACCATTGGAGAACAGAGAGTAAAACAGCAGGGCACCCATCTTGTAAAGTCCTCTAAGATCAGAGATGTTTCTGGAGCTGATGGTCTTCACACAGTTGCTAGTAGTCAAGTATTAACGTAAATAGACCTTTTTAATTCCCACTTAGCATTGATTGGCTGTTTTGTCACCAGAGAAGCCCGTGGAGGGTGTAGATAACGCAGAGATCTTCAGAGCAAGGCAAGGGCATGGGTACTGTTAGACAGTGAAGAAATGCGTTGAGATTCTCCATAAAAAGGTGCTAGTCATTCCAATATTACACTCTGAAGAACAAACGCAGTAAATTGTAATGACATAGGAGCTTGCCTGTGTGGACCAAATCATTTGGCTGAATCGCACAGTCTATAATCGATAGAAACCAGAAACTACTACACATACCCTGGAAGAATTAGGTTTGGTGCTACTGTTTGCTTAAGCAATGCAAGCTCCATTACAGTCACAGAGGGCAACATTAAGGTCTTCCATTCGTTATGTGTGATGTAGGCATGGCCTTAATTATTGGCCTCCAGCTAGAGGAATTGTGGCCTGCTGCTGAAAATGTGTATATTTGTTGAGAGAATATTTGATATGTGCAAATCACCCTTCCTACCCTTTAACTGTTTATTGATTCAGCCCTTCCATCTTTATTACTGGACTTTAGACTAATAAGGCTTTGTTTACGTGTGCCCGAATTGGGCTATGGTATTTATTTCACCCAGTAAATGCCATTACCCCAGGTGAGGTATTTACTGGATGCTGTAAATCCATCTATTCTGAGATTGCCGAAGAAAAATAGTAAATTACAGGCAGAATTGCTGCTTTCCTCAGGAAATAATGTATTAATCTGAATTCAATGGGCATTTCACCTTAGGGAATTTCAGCAGGTTTGAGGTGCAGAAATTTCCCAAGGGAAATATACAAAAAGTGGGAAGTGTGCAGCAATGTCTACAGTACTCATAATTCCGATATGTTCGGGATGTGAACGTACTGCACATATCAAGTACAACAAGCCTATAGCAATCAGAGCCCTAGAGTTTAAAGTGCTGTAACAGACAGTGAAATTAGCAAGGTAAATGGAGCAGTGTATCCAGTTTAAACAAATAAATAAAATATATTCGTATGCCTCCTTAGTCTCATTTTTTAGAAAAAGGTTTTAGCCAAAAGTAAGACTAGCAGCACTCATCATGTCAGTAGCAGCCGAGAGCCATACAGGCGTGGCCAGGTGGATTATGATTAAAGCAGCTGCTTAGAAAATAGGAGGGAAGTGAGGTCAGCTACAGGAAGGAGGAGCAGAAAACAAATACACGGGAAGATACATTTTCAGACCTGCCAACTCACACGGTGCCACCGTGTGACACAAGATAACGGCCCCTCCACACGGTCACCGGTGAGGAGCCGATATCACACCGTGGCAGGGAAAACGAGTTGAAAACAACTTAAACAGTTCTTGGAGGCTTTGAAGTGCCGTTAAGGGGGGCATTTTTCTTCTTTTTGGAGGAGTGGGCTTGAAGTCGGGTTGGGGGCACAAGTGTCTCCTACGTACTTGTCGGCACGAGGCCCGCCCTTCCAAAACTCCGCCCCCTCCTCACACAGTGAAATATTTATTTTAGTTGGCAGGTATGAATTACATAGTTATGTAAAGGCACTGAGCAGTTATGTACTGCAGTGGATAGCAGCTACTAAGAACATAGGAGGGAAGTGAGGTCAGCTACGAGAAGGAGGAGTAGAAAACAAGTAGACAGGAAGATAAATTCAGAGCTGTCCTGAACAATGTGCATATCATCAGTGCTTGAAGTGGAAAGATAGAAGTGCAGGTAACTCTGTACCAGAGTGCCTTCTTGTTCCTGAGAATTGCTGGTACTCTCCAATTAAAAGTATTACGTTTCCCTTCAGAAGTGCAGGTACTCTCCTTCTCAAAATAAAAAAAGTGCCGGTACTTAGTACCGGAGAGTACCGACCCATTTAAAGCACTGCATATCATGGCTACAACTTATACCACTTCAGAAAGACCTAGACCCTGTCGTGTTCTATTCTACAATCAATAATTTTTAAAAAGACAAAAAATCACCTGTTCCATGTTACAACAGGCTCGCTAGCACTTGGGCAAAAAGGCAAGTAGTCTTACACATCAATCTTAGCGTCACTGTACATATTGCAATCACTTCTAGAACTTTTGTTAAAAACTTTTTATTCATAAAAATAAACCTTGTGCCTGGGGCCTCCCTAATGGTTACAATCTAATACAAAATTAAAAACACTTGAATAAAGTCCATACAGAAAATCCTTTCAAAATTTAAAAACAGTAATTAAAAAATTTCTGTATGGACTGTATTCAAGTGTTTGATTATTGATTGTAGAATAGAACACGGCAGGGACTAGGGGGCAGATTTATGAAGGTCTTGCGTTGCCGGTGCGTCACTTTATTTGACGCAACGGCGGCGCAAACAATGCGCCCTATTTACAACGTGACGCATCTAGGAGATGCGTCACGTTGTAAAGCCCAGCGCCATCAGGAGGCGTTCCGGCGCAGGGTGGGCGTTCCGGGGCAGGTGCGCCTCGCAAAAGTGGCTGAGTGAAATCTATAAGATTTCACTCAGTCACTTTCAGGACAATGCTGCGTCAAAAGCCTGCGCCTGCTTGAAGCAGGCGTAGGTCTTGACGCAGCATTGTGGAGATGGGGCACCCTCGAGCCTTGCTGGAGCTGCGTCGCGCTTGCGACGCAGCTCCAGCAATGCGCCACCTTTTCGGCACAGATGCGTCACGCATCTGTGCCGTTTTTGCCCCATGGTGCGCCGCATTGTAAATGCGGCGCACCATGGGTGGCGGAGCAGCGGCGCAGGATGACTGGCGCATCCCTGGGGATGCGCCAGTCATCATAAATCTGCCCCTATGTCTTTCTGAAGTTTGTATATACCCCCTCCCTGAAAAACGTATAGGGGTAGGTAGCTTCCTCTGATTTTTGGTACAACTTATACCACCACTTTAGTGTTTTCCATCTGATGTCGCTAGAGTAGCAAGAATTCCCCCTTAGTGCCAGATGTCCAGAGTGATCTTGTGCACATGGTTCCAAATCTCTTCAGCAGTCATGGCAGAAGAGCTGTCCATGCTAGTAAGCCTGAGTACAACCAGACTGTGTTCTGGGACCGGGGAAGAGTGGCTCCTTTAAACCATACTCAGCAATTCACAAGTGTTTGTGCATTCACTTACCCTCAGTGACCTATTCCGGCTTCACCGTCAGATTGCTGACACAAAACATAGCGGCGGGCAGCAGCGGCTGCGTTTTGTGCCTTTTTCGTTCAGAGAGAGACACATAAAACTGAGCCCTGACTCCAACAAAAGCCGAATCCCAGCTAATGAACTGTAAAATAAATCCTGAGTGATATACAATTTGGCAAACGTTGCAGATCATGCTTCAGCTACCCTTGGCCGCAGCCACAAGACACTTTTGTTTTATAGGGTGAGTAATGAACTGCTGAGTGAAGCACGCACAGTAATTATCAGGCACCGAATATTCGCAGGCTTGTCGCCGTGTAATTGTGTGCCATGTCTGCACTGTGCAGCTAATTTAGGCTCAACAGTGTGTACAGAGAAATAGTGCATTATTTGCAAATAGAACTAGAGGTTATTTTTTGAGGCTGCTAACTTTGTTTTTCGAATATACATGTATTAAACTGATTAACAAAATGGAACTGTAGCTAACAAGCAATTATAGGCCCATACTGCGTTTGTGACATTGGCTACTAATTTTCTGTATCACATGGACAAAACTGTTTTTCCATGTCTTAGTAAAATGATGTTTTTTTCACAGGCAAGACAACAACCTTCACAAGAATATTAAAATGTTGTTTCAGCAGAATTATACATGTTTAAGGTATCACCTAGCTGTCTTAACAGAATCATACAAAATATAGCAATATACTAATGAGACTCTCCATGTTGTAATATTAGGAGAGACGATATGTATGTTCTTGCCACTGTTTCACTTTGCTTAGTCCTGATTGTTTTTTTCTGTGAGAACTGTGTACAACTGAAATGTATTGCAGCACTTATTTAGCCCTTACCACCCCTATCAGGGGCGCTGAAGCGATTCCCTACTTGAGCAGCGCAATGCTCCATGTAGTGAGCGTGGTTGACAGGATGTTGATTTTGTTTCGATTTTATTTGGGAAGTGTTCCATGTTGTGCATGATGACCATCAAGGTGTGGTTATTCTGTTATGGGACGCCACGCGACAGCAGGTTGTTGGATGCTGACGTGTAAAAGACAAATGCACAGTTTTAAGGTTTTCACCATGTTGGTAGCTTTGAACAGCTCTGCAGTTCCCTTTCTGGTATTTCATATGATCCAGCTGGTTACTACGCTGAGTTGTGAAATCTGAGATTTTGAGTATAGTTGTGGTTCTGACTTGGCATGGTTGGAAGGAGGGAGAAGTGGAGAGATTTATTGGATATACATTTTTTATTATCATCTTATGTTTAAGTGTTTGTGTGAGATGTATAGAAGCTCTCAGCTTGTATAGATATTTGGGACCTGTAGTAAACGTACTATATTAAAGTCCTTCAAAAGTGTCCAGTAATGTGTGGCAGATCTCGGCAGATACCCTATGCCTGGTCATATAGCGATTTTTTTGGCTGTACAATGCTGGCTATAGACAACCCTCACAGCAAATATGTTTTTTGCGAATTTAATAGGCATTAGTTACAATTTGTTGCTGACCTAGGCATAATATGGTTTTAATATTATTGTGAGCCATAACTCTTGTATATAGAAGTACGTAACTATGTAACCCACTGCAAACCATAGGACAGCCCTTTTTTTGCTTATCTGCATAATGAAAGCAGTCTGCATTTTAGTTGTTTTCAATTCATGAGGCGTTATCCTAGGATTGTGCTTGAGGGTGCAACTGTTTTCTGGGTTTTGTTTCTCGGATCCTATTGGTGCAGTCATTTAAGAAATAGCCCCATTTTCAACTGTCTTCTGAAGTGTACATGGCCATTAGTGCCTCTTATGCTGGCTGGTAGTGAGTTCCAGAGCTTCGCACCTCGTATTGAGAAAGCAGTGCCTCCTAGGGATTTCTTATGTTAAGGTGGTATGATGATACATTGTGCAAGCCTGAAATACAGTGTTTCATTTGAGCCAATGAGCTTACGAGCTAACCTGGGATGCACCTGTGTGCCTGTGGAGTGGAACTGTTACATGTGAACACTTGGGCAGCATTTCATCAACCCTAGATGGGTTGTGTCTGCTCTCTCCTGATGAAGGGCTGAACCCAGAAAACACGTCTAGAGATAACAGCACGACCTGCATCTACTTTTGTGAAAAACTACAGCAACTTTGAAGTAAGCGTACTGCACTTACCAGAATGAAATGGTGCAATTGGTTCTGTGGTGAGAGGTAGTGAGCTCTGTCCACCATTGTGTTTAAAGGGCTCTCTTGAATCAATGAGCTGACAGGCTCACCTGGGATGCACCTGTGTGCCTGTGGAGTGGTACTGTGACCTGTGAAGACATGGGAAGCATTTCAGCATCCCTAGATGATTTTTTTCTCCTAGCTACTGATGAATGGCTCAACCCAAAAACATGAGTCTACAGATAACAGCACTATCTGAACCAACTTTGATGGAAAAAAAACATCATCAACTTTGAAGTAAGCATGCTGCATTTACCAGTATGCAATGGGCGATCTGTGCTGGGATGAGAGGCAGTGTGTTCTTTCCCACCTTGAGGGATATTCACAAGGACTTATCTCCGATTTATCCCCACCTTAACGCATCAAAAGTGGAGATAGATTTAACATCCCATTCACAAGTTGGCGCAAACTGCAGACATCGGCTGTATTCCTGCGATAACTGCCCCAAAATGTATCTCCATGGTGGACACCACCTTCTAACCCTAATGAGATGCAGAGTAGGCGTTCCCTTGCAAACACACACGAAAAAACCACAACACCACTTTCACAACGAACTGCCAGATCTGGGATGTGAAACAAAAACAGGTGATAAGCTGCGGTTGCAGCAGGGAATTAACACCTGCCTTTTGCTGGTGCTAAGCAGGACGAGTACCCACAGCATGAAAGGGAGCCCAGCCAAGAGCCACACCTGAAGAACCACAGATGCCATGGAGACAATGATCATGCAGCTCCAATACCCATGAGGGCCACAACATCCCCCGCCACCACCCCCAGCCACCTGGACATACACATACCGTGCACGACACTAGAGTCACAACAAATGCATGATGACGCACAGTGCCAAAATAAATACACACATGCGTGGCCAGAAGAACTAGAAACAGTCACACAGCACTGAAGTAACAACCAAAAACTTTATTGAAACACAACACAAAACACCAATGCGGAAGACTCCTGTCGGGTCCATCAGGGACAATCTCGACGTCAGAGCCTGGAAAATAAAGCAAATATTCATGACGTGTGTCATGCGCAGATCAAAGGATCGACACACAGAGAAACAGAGAAGGAACATAAGCCAGAGAGATAAAGAGAAAGAAGGAAAGGAAGGGAGAGAGAGAAAGAGACGTGGAATGGAGAGAAAGTGATAGAGAGAGAGGGAAATGAAGGGAGAGAGAGAAAGAGAGGGAAGGGAGAGAGAGAGAGAGGGAAGGGAGAGAGAGTGAGAGAGAGAAGGAAAGGAGAGAGAGAGACACCACCACCCCGGCGCACACAAGCCCCACTGTTCACCCACTGCCACCAGTGTGTCCATCAGTAGGCACACCACGTGCCAGTGCAAGCCCCAGGCCCCGGGTACACCACCATGGCATGGTCCACATCATGAGGGCCTGCCCTGTGGCCCAGCAGGTCCCACACATGATGCTGAGCCCTGAGTCATCAGTGACAGAGACCTCATCAGTGCACACATCATCATCACAGGCTGCACACCGGCTCAGCAATTACAGGCACCACTAACCCTGTGCAACGCCAGTCAGCGCCACGTGGTGGTAGGCCAGCGATGGCCGCAAGCCCTCTGGTGCCACTAACCCTGTGCAACGTCAGTCAGCGCCATGTGATGGTAGGCCTGTGACGGCCGCAAGGCCTCTGGTGCAACGAACCCTGTGCAGCGCCAGTCAGCGCCACGTAGTGGTCGGCCGTAATGGTCGCAAGGCTTCAGGTGCCACTAACCCTGTTTGCAACAACTCATGGGCCCTTTATGATTGAGCACCGTGGAGCGTCCGTCATGCAGTCACCACCGGCAGAGGGGAATGTGACGCTGTTGGCCCCTTATATTTCCGGGGTCACATGGCCTGTGACGCCTGTGCCAGATGGGTGTGGTGTGTGTGCAAACCTGCCCTCAGGGCGTGGCCATGAAATGCTGACAACTAGACCAGTGACCTGCACACCACCAGCAAGTACGCCTGCGACAGGTAGCTATGTGTGCCTCCCTCGGAGCATAAGCGGAGTGGTCTGGCCTGGCGTACGCCGGACCAGCCGGGGCTTGCAACAATGACTCGGGGCTCTGGTGGTGGTTCAGTCCATGTTCATACAAGGAAGTGACTAATGCGTGTGTCCCTGTTGCAGTGCCCACGGCACCCAGAACACAATAAGCAATGTAGCATACGGTGACTGGCATCCCACTAGATGAGCATCATTGACGTAAGGGAAATCACTGTCCCTACATTCATCCACACATTCATACATGAATGATGAAAGACATGACACAGCAGTGTGTCACTGGATATTAATTGCATATACAGTGGAGTTTTGCAGCTGGAGCGGTACAGGGCCATGCCAAGCACACCACACAACATGGGCCCGTGGAGGGCCAGCCAGAGTCAATCCGGGGATGACAGGTACTGCGGAAGAAGAAAGTTCAATTGGTCGCACACTGCTTGTCCTATCAGCGTGTTGCCCCAAGCATTGTGGTCCATGAAGTAAGCATCAGCGGGTGCACCTCTGCCAGGGTCTTGAGCAAAAAATCACTGTCGCGTTGGCCATCCCTGGACACGTGTTTCGAGGTTGTTACCTCTCGTCAGCAGGGAATAGGCATATATGTAGGGGTGCTGCGTAGGCTGCCAAAAAATATCCTCAGGTCCGGTACCACTGGCAGTCCATGTCACGGTCCAAGGTGAGTGCAGCGGAGTGTATCGGGGTCAGTGGAACGTTATGAGGCCATGTGCGGCCCCAAACAGAAACAGGACAGGTAGCGGAAATGAATGCTAGTGCCTCCTTCTGAACACAATGCCATCCATGTACTCATCCTCAGATGTGTGCTCTGCCCCACCTGTGGGTGCTGCAGTACCGGCTGCAGCACTGTGTGCCACTGACACATCAGGGGCCGGAGGAGGATTGTTGGCCGCACTGTGTGGCAGTGACACATCAGGTGCCGGAGTGGATACGCCTGCCGCACTGTGAGGCACTGACATACCAGGGGGCGGAGATGTGGATGGTGTGGGGGCAGCAGATTGATAAATACTGAAAACAAGAAACACATTTCTAGAGATAACATCACTGCCTGCTCAATTGTGAAGTAAGGGTACCTCATTGACCAGAAAGTAATGGGGTGAATTGTGCTGGGATGAGAGGCAGTGTGCTCCCTCCCATCTCGTGTGTTAAAAGGTTCCCTTGAGCTAACAAGCTGCCAACCTCACTTGAGATGCACCCGTGTGCTTGTGGAGTAGTACTATGACCTGTGAAGACAAGGCCAGCATTCCAGAAACCCCAGATGACTTGTGTTTGCTCTCTACTACTTCTGCTCTCCACCGATGACGTGCTACACAAACAATAATGGATTTAACCCAAATTTATTCAGCACTCCATCCATCATTTGTTTGCATAGCACTCCACTGATGAACGGCTAAACCCAGAAACATGTGTCTAGAGATAACAGCACTATCTGCGGCAACTTTGGTGAAAAACTACAGCTACTTTGAAGCAAATACAATGCATTTACCAGAATGCAAGGGATGAGACGCAGTGTGTTTAAAAGGTTCCCTTGAGCCAACAAGCTTATGATCTCACCTGGGATGCACCTGTGTGCCTATAGAGTTGTACTGTGACCTCTAAAGACTTGGACAGCATTTCAGCAACCTCAGATGACTTTTTCCGCACCTGTGTGCTTGTGAAGTTGTACTGTGACCGGCGAAGATGTGAGCAGCAATTCAGTGACCCAAAACGATTTAATTCTGCTCTCTACTTATGAAAAGCTAAAGCCAGAAACTCGCTTCTAGATATAACAGCACTTCCTGAACCAACTTTGGTGAAAAACTACAGCAACTTTGAGGTAAGCATGCTGCATTACCAGAATGCAATAACCAAACTGTGTGGGGGGTGAAAGGCAGTGTACTCCCTCCTCCCTTGTGGTTAAAAGGAACCCTATAGCCAATATGGTGACAAGCACACCTGGGATGCACCTGTGTGCCTGTGGAACAGTCCTGTGACCTGTGGAGATTTGGGCAGCATTTCAGCAACCCAAGAGGATTTTTTCTGCTCTAGATATAACAGCACTACCTGCCCAAACTTTGGTGAAAAACTACGGCTACTTTGAAGTTAGCATACCACATTACCAGAGTGCAATGGGACAAATCCCTGTTGGGATGAGAGGCAGTGTGCTCCTTCCCACCTTGTGTTTAAAAGGCTCCCTTGAGGCAATGAGCTGATGAGCTCACCTGGGATGCACCTGTGTGCCTGTGGAGTAATATTGTGACCTGTGACGACTTTGGTTGCATTTCAGCAACCCCAGATTATTTTTTCTGCTCTCTACCGATGAAGGGCTAAACCCAGAAATGTGAGTCTAACGATAACAACACTACCTGTAGTAACTTTTGTAAAAAAAAATACAGCAACTTTGAAGTAAGCAAACTGCTTTCATCAAAATGGAATGGGGTGAAGTGCTGGGGTGAGAGGCAGTGTACTCCCTCCCCCCTTATGTTTAAAAGACTCTCTTGAGCCAACAAGCTGACAAGCTCACCTGGGATACACCTGTGTGCCTGTGGAGCAGTCCTGTGACCTGTGAAAACTCAGGAAGCATTTCAACAACCCCAGATGATTTTCTCTGCTCTCTACTTATAAAGGGCTAAACACAGAAACACGTGTCTAGAGATAACATTACAACCTGCACCAACTTTCTTGAAATACAGCAACAATGAAGTAAGTCTACTGCATTTACGAGACAGCAATGGGGTGAGCTGTGCTGGGAAGAGAGGAAGTGTGCTTCCTTCCACCTTGTGTTTAAAAGGCTCCCTTGAGCTAACTAGCTGACAAGCTCACCTGAGATGCACCTGTGTGCCTGTGGAGTGGTACTGCGACCTCTGAAGACTTTGGCAGCATTTCAGCAACTCCAGATGATTTATTTCAGCTCTCTGCTGGTGAAGGGCGAAACCCAGAAGCAAGTGTCTGGAGATAACAGCACTACCTGCACCAATGTTGGTGAAAAACAACAGCAACTTTAAAGTAAGTGTGCTGTATTCATCAGAATGCGATGGTGTGACCTGTGCTGGGATGAAAGGCAGGGTGTGCTATCAATCCTTGTTTTTAAATATCACATTTGAGCAAACAGAACTAGCTGACAAACTCACCTGGGATGCACCAGTGTGTCGGTGGAGTGGTACTGTGACCTCTGAAGACTTGGGCAGTATTTCAGCAACCCCAGATGTTTTTTCTGCTCTCTACTGATAAAGGGCTAAGCCACAGAATCTCTAGACACAGAAACATGTGTCTAGAGATAACAGCACTACCTGTGTCAACTTTGGTGGAATACTACAGCATCTTTGAAGTAAGCATACTGCATTTATCAGAATGCTATGGCAGGAACTGTGATGGGATGAGGGACAGTGTGCTCCCTCCCCCTGTTTGTATTGTTTCAATTTAACTTGTACGTATAGCAATCCTGTTCCATGGGAGGCTGTGTGGACAATGCATTGTATCTTGAATATTGCCTGTCTAGCTATAGGATTCCCAGTGGACAGACTGCAGGACTGGAGTCATGCTTTCTCTTTGGTGAAGGAGGTGAATAAGACTTGTGCCTTCATTTTGGATGAGTTGTATTCTGCATATAATGGATGTGGATTCACCAAGGTATAGGCTGCTGGCATCGATACGATTGGAGGTTAGCAGCATGAGGATAGCTTCCAGTTATGTTGATATGTAAGTTGTGGGAAGATACAGCATAATGTTTTCATTATCTGAAGGTAATCTTTGTGACATTGTTAGCATGCAGATCAAGGATAGGTCTGAATCCATGGTTACTCCTAGGTTTCTAACTTCTCTTGCTGTTGTCAGCGGGGCTACAAGTTCCTTAAGCCATCTGGGGGTAGGGTGATAGCGTTGCCATTGTTTACATGCCATAATCTCTGTTTTTGTGGTTTTAACCTTTAGATTGTTGTTTAACATCCTCATCATCCTTGTGTCATCGGCACAAAGGCAGTCATCGAGTTTTGAATTGCAGAGGTCGACAAGGCTTTCCATTTTTTAAATGGTTTGGGTCTCACCTGCATAGTTGTAACAGGTGAGATTGTCTGATTTAATCACATTTGGTAAGGGGGTCAGGCAGACATTGAATAATAGAGGGAATATTAAGGATCCCTAAGGAACGGCACAGAGTTCTGTGTGAGAGGTGATGTAAAAGGGGGTAGGTAGTTTACATTTTGTCTGTCTGTGACATACAAAGCAATCCATTTGAATGCATTTCCACGGATTCCAATATTATGAAGTCTTTGCAGTAGTGTGTGGTGGTGACCAGTGTCAAATGCAGCTGATAAATCAAGTAGTAAAAAGGAAGCTTACGAGCCCCCTATGAGTTTTAGATCATCCCAGATAGATATCATACTGACTCTGTGCTTCTGCCCGGTCTGAAGCCAGACCGCTGGTACTGAATGTATGAAATCCTTTGTTCAGAGCCTTATAAAAGTATGCTATTTTTGGATGTGTTTGGGCCTTTTTCCTACTGACATTAGTTGACCAATCCATGTTGGATTCCTCTCCCATTATATACTCTTGTATTTTCCCGGCCTGAACTTTAATGAGTTCTTTGAATTATTCTGGATTTTAACTGAGCTTTACATGCTGATTTGTTTATTAATAGATTTTGACAACATTTCTTGATTTCTGTATGACTTAAAATCTGAAAATTAGCATTTATGACTTGAGCTTGGTTCCTGTCAGTTTTGTAGGACCAAATGGGTTTTATATGCCTAAATTGAAATTGTCATTTAGAGTGCTTTTCAGAGAAACAGGTCCAGCAAGGATCACCAAAATCTGATCAAGGATTACCATCGCTACCGGTCCATCAGTCATGCAAGAGAATGAGAGGTGCGCCAATGTCACTGTCTGTACAGGGATATAATGCAGACTCCTGCAGCTCCTGCGGTGCAGGGGGCATTCAGTCATTCAGGTGTGCCCTAGCCCATCAGGGCAGTGGCAGCTCCTCCATTAGGGCAGAGGAGTGCTGCCCCACTGCTTTCTCGCAGTGCGAGAAGCAGAAAATAAAATGGTATTTTAAATACCATTTTATTTTTTGCTTCTCCCACTGCGAGGAAGCAGAATGCAGAGGTATGCCTGGTTGGGGGTGGGCGGGAGGATATGCCTGGTTGTGGGCGGGTCGGGGAGGAGTGGCTTGCACCACTCTGAGTGCCCTGACTGCTTGGTCGCCCTGGGGCCGACCAAAGCAGTCATGTGCACTCTACATTTTCTCTACGTAGGCTGTATGCAGCCTACATAGAGAAAATGGCCTTTCAATAGGTGCCTTGCTGGGCGCTATCCGGGACTCCGCACCAATCACAACGCGGCTATTGCAGTATTGTGACTGGTTACAGGAGGGCAGGGAGCATGCCTGTTCCTGTTCAGGACCGGCCCAGGACAGAGGTGTCGCGGCACCAGGATCAGGTAAGTTTTAGTTGTATTTATATTTTACACCCCCAGCGGCAACACTTATGCAATAGCCCACGCGCGACCCCCCCCCCCGCCCTCGAGAATTGCGAGCCACGACTACCCGAGTCCCAGAAGGTGTGATGGACCCTCCACTGCTCTCAGTCGACGTGGCCTGGTTCTAAGGTACTTGGTTGAGTAATTATAACTTCCTGACTCGCAGTAAGTCCTGCCGGGACCTCCTGTGATCCAACTATGCTTGACCTCGCTTTTAGGAGTCACTTACACTCTCTCCCCCCTGCCCTGGAAGCCGGTGCCGCCCTTTGGTCACACTGCCCATCCCAAGGGGCCTGCCGGGCACAGGTGGTAGAATGAAGGGGACAGTCAAGGCAGGAATCAAAGGCCAAGGCTGGTAGTAGTAACGCTGCTGCTGCAAGAATGCGCACGTTAATTGGAAGTTAAGCAATGATGGGGCCAAGTTTACTTGACAGGAGGTCGAGAGCCTATGCAGAGGTGAGAAGCGAGAGCACAGCCCCTCTCACCGGTCCAAAAGCGCCGCGCCGAGCTTTTTTTTTTTTTTTAAGCTTTCCAAATATCTATAAATTTTGTTCGCTGCGCGCAGAAAGAAGCATAAATTAACTTACTTTGACTTTGCAACCGAGAGCCCTCTATCACCACAAGTGTCAGTCTGTTGGCTCACCACTCGCAGTAGAGATCGGTTGGCTGACTAGAGACACCGTTTTAGGGAATGCCAGTTAAAATGATTTGCCAAAAACTGTTTTTTATGCATGTGAGTCACTTTATGCACTGTTGAACCTATCTAAATAAATATGATGGTGTACATTTGAATAGTGACTGTCTTAGGCTGGGCACCTTTGATGGAGATTATCCTTTTCAACCTACCAGCAAGCTAGGATCCGTAAACACACCACGTGTTGCATATTGACATCCTTCGTGATAAAAGAAAACTTTGCAACCAGCTTCCTCTGTAAATCTCTAACCAGCTTTCTCTGCAAATCTCCAAAAAGGCTTTGCTTGACATACATACGAACTCCTGAGGCATTTTCCAGACACAGGCAATCAGAGGTATGGTCTGTAGCGCCTAGAAACAGCCGAAATACATGTCTAGCACCATAGGACCCTCAACACTTCCTGGACCTGGGCCGCTACTGGCATGGTAAGCTAGCGCTGGTGGGTCCTTGAAGTGGACAAGGGATACCTTTTTGCTCTAAAGATGGTGCAGGGCATCTCTAGACACTTGGGGCCTCATTTATGCGCTTCCGATGCGTCACTTTTTGTGATGTACCGACGGCGTAAAACATGCCTTCTGTTGCGCTCTATTTACAAAGTACGCATTTAAGCAGAGGCGTCACTTTGTAAACCCCTGCGCTGCATTATACCTGCGTCAGGTATAATGTATGCAGGGGGGGCGTTTCCCCGCAAAAAGCTTCGTAGAAGTGTGAGATTTCACTGCGTCACTTCTAGGACACTGTTGCGTCAAAATCTTGCGCCTGCCTCACAGCAGGCGTAAGAATGACGCAAGCCCTTTCACATGGGGCTTGCCCCATGTGAAAGGACGCATTGCTGGAGTTGCGTCACTTTTGTGACACACTCCAGCAATGCGTCACTTTTGCGCTTACAGATACGTCAGAAATACTGACGTATCTGTAACTCCTTGCGCCATGATGCATCATACATTAAATATGACGCATCAGGTATGTCGCAAGGAGTGCGCACTGAGAAGTGACGCATCGCTGCTTTCACGCAGTGATGCGTCATTTCTCATAAATGAGGCCCTTGGAACACATCTCATAACCTGCCCCACCGCCCTAGCATCCAGGAGTGAAGGGTTCATTGATGATCGAGATTGACTAGGCTTCCGAACAGATGCAAGTTTTGTAGTTTTTAGGGGTGCGAGAAGTTCCAAGAAGGCATGTTGCAGATTTTTCTGACTGGGGCATTCAGGGGCAGGGAGTGTTCGTGTTCCGTCGTAAAGGAAGGCAGGTGTAAGATCCTAGTGCTGCACACTGCACAAACTCTCTACGGTACACAGAGCAGCGCAGCAAAGTGCACTTTGTAGACTTGTACCCACGCCTTCTCACACCTCTGCCCCATTCATTCCTTTCATTTGGGAAGGAGTTAGTTTTGCGAGTAAAGGGATAGAAAGTCAGTGTTGTACTGTTCTTTTCCTTTCCTTTGGCATGTACTGATTCTAAACGGTTGGAGGGCCAGGAACCACCTTGGCTGTGCTTAATTTGTAAAAAACGTAGTGCCGGGGCACTCGACAGGAGGAGACTAGATCTTGCACCACTAGTTGCCCCTGGCAGCACTGCAATGACAGCACCAATACACTGCTAGTCATCACACTCTTAAAAGTGTGGCAATTCATACTATTACAGCCCCCAAAGCTATAAGAATGGCTTTGGAGGGGCAAATACTAATATTTGGAAATGTACATTGAAATAATAAACAGAAGTTGTTGTGCGCGTACCTAAATTGGCAGACACCACTACCAAGTGGCAGACAGTCATAAGCCCCGGTGCTGGCAATTAAGTGCCGGTGCTGAGCACCGGAAAGCACCGGCACAAATTACGCACTGCGTGATCTAACGTTGCTTCCTTTATTTCTATCTGTCTATGTGAGAGGGACATGATATGTATTCAGTTTGAACTCCTGACCTTCTGAGTAATATTGTAGGGCCTCTATGGCCCACTTAATTGCTGGGTACTCCTTCTGTACTATTGAATAATTGATTTTTCTAGAAAAGTGTAATCTCCTGATAAACAATGTGTTTCCCTCCCTGCTTAATCTTTTTAGGACAACACCTTTCTCATAGAACAAAATATCCTTTTACGCCTCACCAATTTTTAGCTTCACCAGCCGCCACTGCATCAGGGGGCCCCTATTCAGCTGAAGGCCAAAGAATATCTGTAAGATTTGGGAAAATGAGGGTCTCCTCTTCACATTATGCATAGAGGCCACATCAATTTGTGTTACTCCATTGACTTTGTTGTAAGTTTTTTTTATAATCGTTTTGTTACATTTTCATAATTTTCTATCCTTACTAGAGGTTTCTAGAGATCTGTGGATGCAGCACATTACTTTCTGAGGATAATTGTCCGTTTCTGCTGGCAAAGCCAAAATGTCTAACATAGGCAAGCTGCTGCAAAGGTAATGAAAAAATATTATTGCAAGCATATGGCAAAAAATATAAATCATGCCACCACCCAAATGTTTGCATGGAAAACAAAATGGGAATTTAAAATGTAGTTACTGATGTGGCTGTTAATAGTGATGCTTTTTAAATAAGAAGCCTTTAAATTGTACCATGCATTTTATTATTATAATTTGTGAAAGAGGGAACAATAAATAAAGACCCAATCAAGTGCTCAAATCCCATGAAGCTATAATGTTAATATGTCTCCAATATACTTTATTACAGAAATTTAAGAAGCAATCGGAAAATAAATCACCTGAAGGACAGGAACCCAAATTGCAGGCAAGTAAATATCAATTTTTCAAACATAAAAAAACGAATTAAAAGCACACATTGTACCGGTTTGGTCAATGGAACTAACTGAACTATTTATAGGAAGATGTGAACAATGAGTAAAGTTGTCATTGTCCCATGTTGTATGCTGTAGTAAAATAAAACAAAACGTGAATGACATTTCACGTGACGAGTAGAATAATCGTGCTGACCAAAAGTCTATTATGTATGAATTTTTGGGAAAAGCAATTGTTTGGCAAGGCAGCTAAAGCTATTGCAAAGGCCAAGCTTAAAATGGAAGTAAAACAACTGTTAATTTAAAATACAACAACATTTAAAGTTTTACAACACATTGTGCCCTGATAGAGTAGATGATGAAGTGAGTTCAAAGGTTAGGCCTTTCTATTCCCATCATTATCTTGAACCGTATGCAAGATGCATTTCCCATCCCCACCCATATTCACAATTTATCCTCTAACCTGATGCATATCACCATCCTTCCACTCTGGCAAACTGAACACAAACCTGCCAGTTCCTCCCTTACTTGCATGCTGCACATCTGCTGCTCCGCAGACAAACACTGCGTTGAGATCGCAAGCATGATCACCGAACACAACATCCTGACACTCACTGAAACATGGCTGAACGATACCACAAACAGCATTCTTCTTTTCCTACTACCCTCCTCAACTCCATTCTGAGAAGGGACCAGGAAGCCAAACAAAGCAGAGGCCTAGGTGTGATTTACAGAAACTCTCTGAACTGCAGACTACTCACCAAAACCAGCCTGAAATCCTTTGAGGGTTTATCAATGGAATTCATCTCTAGCTTTTTCTAACCTCAGGTTTAATGTGATCCACCACCCTCCCGGTCAAGCCAACACCTTAATCGAAAAGTGCAAGGAATTCTTCACAGCGCAATTACCAGCCCTGGCAACATAATTTTTCTTGGTGACTTCAACCTCCACTGGCCAGTGACCCCATCCCGGGTCATTTATTTGGATCACCTACAGATTGCCTTCATAGTGTCTTTCTCAAACAAGAAAACCCTTGGTCAACTGAAGAAAGAAAAAATCTTGTTTAGAGATACCAGTAACATTGGCACGGAAACCATGGCCAACCTATCCTTATCTAACCTCACGTCGATAATGCCACAACTTGACATACACGAGGCCACATACAAACAGAAATTGGAGACAGGATAGCGTCAAGCAGCCTCTCTATTAAATCTAACAAAGCTTCAGACTCCAAGACAAAAATACAATGGCCACAGCTCTATAGCTACAGCATCACATAATTAATCTCTCCTAGATAGTCCAAGAATAGACTGAGAAAACAATTTGAAGTAGTTAATCAAGTCAACAGCCCTCCCTCCAACCCCCCATTTAAGGGATCGGAGATCCTTCGCAATAATTTTTTAGAGTTCTTTGACAAAAAAAAGTCGAAGACATTAACATCTCCCTTCCTTCCAAAGGAAGAGGTACTGCCATGGAAGTCACTACGGCCATGGTCCTCTTTCTCCCCAATCTCTGAGGAAGCTTTACTACAAACTCTATCAAAGATGAAACCATCTAACCATCTTTGCAATGCTGTTCCAGGCTCCATCGGGAAGTCTCTAGCCAAACTGCTTCTCCTCATTTGGACTACACTGGTGAACTCATCATTGGATCAGGGCTTGTTTCCAGACTGTCTAAAAAGGGGTCAAATTTCTCCTCTCCGAAAAAAACTATCTGTGGACCTTGACAACTTCATTCTCCTAACCTTTCTAAATCACAACATCGTCTCTTCCACACTGCATTGGCTACAGCTAAAATTTGTATTTTACGCAATTGGAAATCATCATCCCCACCTTCTCAAGAAGAATGGCTAGTGGCTATGATTCAGACTGCTTCACATGAACAATTGATGTATAACCTACAGGATCAAGTTGATATATTTTTACAGACCCGGCCACCCTTTCTTAAAGTCAAAGCTGAAGATACTGACACCTCTCATGTCCCTCTTAATACTCTCAGTCAACCTGACTAATTCATCCCTTTTATCCCTTGACCTCAAAGCTTTTAACATTATTATTTCCTATATTTCTCTAATTTTGTTATATTCACATTATATTTATCATACCTCTTCTCCCTCTCTCTCTGTACTCTGGCTCCACCTTTCCACATTCTGTTTTCCACATTTGTTTCCCTTCCTTTTGTATCCTAAATTAGATGAGTCTTTTTTATATCATAATACATTTCTATATTATTTCTATGATGCTCTTATCTATAGTTTTTGTTTTATATTTACATTTAATCTATTTATATGTATCAATTGATGTTGTATGCTTCATTAATTCATTATCTAGATTGATCGTTATTGCTTCTTAATTGCTTATTTATTTACTCATGTATTATATATTTATACATTCCATATTTATTTGTTTCTATTCAACAGCAAAATGTTATGCCTCCTTTAATATCTATTATTCTTATAGTATTTGTTAAAACTGTATTATTGTATTGCTCTTAACTACTATTATATTATACAACTCAATAAAAAATTTCAAAACAAAAAAAGAGAATGAAAACGCTAGGGAGATGAGGGGAAAGAATAGGGACATAACTGATGCAACATAATTAGCAACTAATGTGAGGCACTTCAACTACTTTTATAGTTTGGTTTATTTTCATTTTTGTTCCATTCAGTTTTTCACATGTGTTTTCTTGTGTATGCCAAATAGCATCACACTTGCCTTTGGGTAGTGATAGAGCGCCATGTTATTCTGAAATTTGTAGGGGTGCATCATAATCATGGGTAGATGGCACCCGCATATTTAAAGGACTGTATTAACGTCTGACCGTTAGAAATTTAGTGGTAAATCAGCTTATATTAGAATGCTTAGAAATGTATTCACATCATTTTGAAGACTAATGTAGGGGCAGATTTATGAAGACCTTGCGCCGCCGGTGCATCATTTTTAACATGGCAAAAAGTGACGCACCGGCGGCGCAAGGCCTTCATAAATCTGCCCCGTAGTGTTTAACCGTGAAGGTGCTTAGGTAATGCAAAATGTATTAGTTACGTATAAAGTGATGCATCGGGATTAAAGGTGCACCATATTAAAGTTTGCACATGTAGGTTTGCTTATTCATGTAATGAAAATAATGCATTAAATGATCGTAGATGTCATGCTTATAACGTGACATTAGAAAATGTGTGTTTAAATGTATAAAGGCCTGATTGCATATAAGTACAAGAAGAGGCCTATTTGTGATTTCTTATGTTAGCTAAATGATGTAGGTCTGCAATGTATTTTCCTTGGAAAGGCTCCTTTTCTTTAGTTGAATGTAGACAGTGAAACTTGTGTGCGTGCAAGGTTGAGAAGTTTCCAAGTTTCCAGTTGCAGGTGGAAGGACACGTCTCGTTAGGCAAAATAACCCTTTTGTTTTAGGAGTAAGGATGGTAGGAAAAGGCGCCATGGGAGTAGAAAGGAATGTAGATAGGACATTTAAGCGAAGATGGTGTCTGGAACTCAAGGTCGACTCAACAGTTCTTGGATGGAGTCAGAGTTTCGATGGAAAACTACTGAAAGAAGACCTGCCTGAAGGGGTGTGCCCCGGGCGTGTTTACTGTTTTTGGGATTTTGTATTAGGGACAGTACCCCGAGGGTGAGCAGAAGAGGGCTAGAAGGGAAGCGAGAAGGAGCATCTTAGAACGAGCTCTGTAGCTTTGGCTACTTACCTTTGCAAAGTGAGTGTACTTCTGAGGAAGTCTTCACTGCTGACACCTTATCCTCTTGCCTGGGAATGATGCTAAGTAGGGATCACTGACATAATATCGAGGGACATAATATTGACTATCAAGAATATCATTGCCAAAATATCTACAGACAGAATATCGAGTTTGTATCTACAAACAGGTAAGTACAAAAATATCGAGTTAAAAATATCGTTTACTAAAATATAGTTTGTAAAAATATCGAATTTATTAAAAACAATGTTAAATTAAATTAATATAAAAAATTAATTACTAAAATATACTTAAAAATACTTAAATTAACTTATAATAATTAAATAATGAATGAAAATTCTTAAAACACATTTTTACATCATATTTGTTAAAACATATATATATATAGTAACATAATATAATTAAATAATATCCAATATTATTACCCTACAATAGCGTAAGTGTAAAAATTACTATTCCCACTCCAAAGAGTGCAACTGTAGGGAAAGCGTTGGATAGCGTAGGGATACAAATTACTATTCCCACTCCAAAGAGTACAACAGTGGGGAAAGCGTTGGATAGCGTAGGGGTTAAAATTACTATTCCCACTCCAGTGGGTGCAACAGTAGGGAAAGCGTTGGATAGCGTAGGGGTAAAAATTACTATTCCCACTACAGTGGGTGCAACAGTAGGGAAAGCGTTGGATAGCGTAGGGGTAAAAATTACTATTCCCACTCCAAAGAGTGCAACAGTAGGGAAAGCGTTGGATAGCGTAGGGGTAAAAATTACTATTCCCACTCCAAATAGTGCAACAGTAGGGAAAGCGTTGGATAGCGTAGGGGTTAAAATTACTATTCCCACTCCAAAGAGTGCAACAGTAGGGAAAGCGGTGGATAGCATAGGGGTAAAATGTACTATTCCCACTCCAGTGGGTGCAACAGTAGGGAAATTGTTGGATAGCGTAGGGGTAAAAATTACTATTCCCACTCCAGTGGGTGCAACAGTAGGGAAAGCGTTGGATAGCGTAGGGGTAGAAATTACTATTCCCACTCCAAAGAGTGCAACAGTAGGGAATGCGTTGGATAGCGTAGGGGTAAAAATTACTATTCCCATTCCAAAGAGTGCAACAGTAGGGAATGCGTTGGATAGCGTAGGGGTAAAAATTACTATTGCCACTCCAAAGAGTGCAACAGTAAGGAAAGCATTGGATAGCGGAGGGGTTAAAATTACTATTCCCACTCCCGGGAGTGCAACAGTAGGGAAAGTAAATACTTCATATATTATTTAAAAAAATATAAATTAATATCTATAAAAAATTAATTAAAAGTTATTACCAATTTAATATAATATAATAATTAACCTATTAAAATTACTAATTAACATTAATTATCACAATAAGTTGCCTATTAATACAAATTAATTACAAATTAACAAATAAACATTTAACAATTAAAAATTAATTAACAATTAATTCTAATTAAATACAATTAAATAAATTTAATTATTTAATTAATTATAAATAAATTACTTCCCACCCTATTCCCCTATAAACCCACAACCCGCTACAGAAAATGAATTAGTAAAATTAACATAATTAGCAATTATTCAATTAAATTAAATTAGTTGGCAATTAAAATTGTATTAATTACACATAAAAACTTAATTAACAATTAATTCTAAATAAATACCAATAATTAATTTTACATATTTAATTAATTATAATTAAATTACTTCCCACCCAATTCCCCTATAAACCCACAGCCCACTACAGAAAATAAATTAGTAAAATTAACATAATTAGCAATTAATCAATTAATTAAAATTAATTGCCAATTAAAATTTAATTAATTACCAAATATAAATTAAATAACAATTAATTAAAAATTAATACCAATAAATAAATTTACATATTTAATTAATTATATTTAAATTACTTCCCACCCTATTCCCCTATAAACCCACAACCCGCTACAGAATTAAATTACGCAAAAATTAAAAAACACAAAATTCATTATTTTACAATTAATTATTAGTGTAGGGATAGATTAATAATCTTTCCTCTCTAGGTCAATGCAGTCAACTCGTCAAGTAGGGACGGTAATTGTTTGCCTGATGCTTTTAGAGATTACTTTAATCATAGTATTGAGTCGCGTGAGGCTCTTGCGTAGGATTATGTTTGTATTAGTGCCATTTACCTTCTTAAACTTTTGCTGAGGTGCTCGTATGTCCAACTTTTTGTGGCTGTGTAATAAACCTTAAAACTTTATTTCTGTAGTCAGTAGTTTCTTGAATTGGACTGATTTGGTCAATGGTAAATTACAATTGAAAATAGTTTCTCCCCTTTACTCTTCCTAGCAGACAAGAAAGGTCTGATGAAAAAAGGATTCTCAAGATTGGTAAGATAAGGTTAAAAATTCAGATAAGAATCCGGCGTTATCAGTATCTTAACTGAAAATGTAAAAACAAAGGGAAAAAAACAAGTAAAAAGCATTGGAAAAAATGAGGAGAAGCAAGATCATGCTGCATACAGCACAGGAGAAAGACATAAAAAAAGGAAGAAGGAGAGAAGAAACCAGGTCAGAGATAAAGGATTAAGAGGACAATTCCATTAAAAAATAAGCTTCCACATAGGAAAAACGTAAAATAGGTTTTTGTTTTTAAAACCCTCTCAGATTGGCATGGCAAATGTTTCCAAAATGAATAAAATGATACAGGTGTATTAGTCAGCCAAGACCACATTTTCGAGAGCAAAATAAAGAAAGTTACCTGAAGGTCAATATGAAATTTTCGAGAGCGAAATAAGAAATTCACCCAGAGGTCAACATGAAATATGGGCCAAGAATTCACAATGATAATTTGCGTGAGTATGATTCAGAACAGGCACCAGATAATGGACTGTGTCAGACCCCATTGTGTGAGCCACAGACAAGCAGGGGCTACTGGACTTCAATCATTGAGGTTGAGGTCATTTTTGCCTCTAATGTACTGGGTTTGTCCTACGGTGGCTGTGCAAACCAGGTCAAGTCCAACCCCTTCAGGACTTGACTGTCAGTAATAGCGATGGTGAGCAGTCACAGGTTTAACAGGCAGGTGGTGTGGGGGTGTTCTTTTAGTCCTGGCTGTTGCTCCCAGGGTCAGTGCCGATGGCTTCTGTCGTAAAGTCAGTTTCAAGATGTTAGGCCCAGGTGCAGAATACCCCATGCTCTCTAAATGAGCACAGTCTCTCTCATAGTTCACTCTGTGTCGCCAAGAGACATTTCTCAGTCCGTGTTCGGGTCAGCACACTCAAGCGCTGACGGGTTCCTCCTTCACTCACCAGTACTCGTGTTTCTGAGGGAGCATGAGCTGGAACTTCTAGCCAATTCTTGTCAGGCTTCTTGAAGTGGTCACATCTCCAATGAGGCAGCTGCTCCATGTCCTCCAGATACTGGGGTGGCCCATCGCAGGCAGTGATGGCTGTTTCGGGCGACTCTGCTTCAC
The DNA here is from genome assembly GCF_964261635.1 of Lissotriton helveticus. Taxonomy (NCBI): domain Eukaryota; kingdom Metazoa; phylum Chordata; class Amphibia; order Caudata; family Salamandridae; genus Lissotriton; species Lissotriton helveticus. The sequence continues at coordinate 1,107,858,345 of NC_136067.1, forward strand.
ACACAGTCTCAGTAGGCAGGTGCTCAAGTATTAGTACATTCTTGCTGTGGTTGTTCGGGTCTGGGATGGTGCAGCCATGCACCAGATGATCTCAGGGTTGTCACGTACAGTCTAGTCTCGATCAGCTGGCAAAGCCCATGTCAGACATCACTCTCTGGTGAATGTGGCTTAGTTCACGCCACGATTTGATCTTAGGATGAAGCAGCTCGAGTAAAGCCTACATTTCATTTTCGACACAGCCGATCAAGTCAAGGGACTTCTCTGAGGATCACAACCCGACTGGACTCTGGCGATCTTCGGTCGCTCTGCACATTTCCCGAACAGAAACTGCAGGTAAAGACTGCTGTGCAACAAGACCATGTCACACAAATTACGTTCCTCAAGCTCCCTGTTCTGGTAGACTCCACCCTGCACCTTGCTCCTCCTGGACCGTCACTCCTCCTGCAGGGTTGTATGCTCCTTCACTCTCTCAGTAGGCAGACTGGCTGCTATGCGATTCAGAACTGAGAAGACTTGGGTGATGTCTCCTCATGTCTGGGAAGCTGGCTGTCAGGAAGATACTAGCTCTGGCTGCAAAGCGGACCTCTCAGGACTCAGCGGAACACTCCCCTCCTTGGTCATAGAGAATTCGAAATTGGGACAGCAAGTGGGTACCACTTGCATGCAGTATACGCTGACAGGAGATTTGGATCCACTATCTGTCCTTTCAGGACTAGTTTGAGGTGGTTCTCCTTTCAAGATCCTTTCCAGGCTGCTTTCTGAACAAAGCCTTTGTATAGAGCGACACTTTGCACAGCAAGCCTGCAGCACCCACAGCAGAGGCACACATATGTGTGAAATTCCTGCACTTGCCTGTCATTAGACAAACTGAAAAGTGTGATCAGGGTAAGTCACAAGATTGGGCTTCACCTAACAAATCCCTTTCACCTTGCACATGATAGTGTCCAGTCCCATTTTCTAACACTACCACCCAGCAAATGGCAGTGCTTCAAAAAGACTAATTAACTGTTCTTTGTTCATCAAAAGGAATAGTTGGATTTGGAGAGGAGGTTTGTCTCTTCTATCACTTTTGTGTCTAGATCACCTCCCTTCAGCTTCTAGAATGCCAGCAATACACTACCACTGGGAAAACTACCTCTCCTTCATTTTGCACATCAAATCTAGCTTGGATCATTCACAATGGATCTTGCAGCCCTCCATTGCTGTGCCTCACTTACACACACCAAGCATGTACCGTGTAGGCCACATATACAAAGCATACACACATAAACAAGAGATGTTAGCACTGGATCTAGGCAAGTGTATAGAACTGCAACTTTAAACTAGTGTGCCAGTAGGTCGACACTCTAGTCACAGAGGTAAAAATACCTGTTTACAGCTATTGATTCACAAAGGTGGTACACTGCTTCCACCACTCTATGTGCTACACCCAAAGGCAGGGACCGTAGTCCACTGTCTGTCAATGAGGGCATGTTTGGTGAATCCCTCAAGTTCACAGGACAAGTCCAGGGCATCATCCATCTGCAGGGCCAAATCTAGGCTACTTTGCACACTCTAGATTAGAGTAAGGGTAGTGTCAAAAACAAAAACCAGGATACCAGGTGCACTCAGTTGGATCCTCAAAACAGGGTAAGATAACTGAATTAAACCCTATCCCAAAGACTGACACCAACATATGCAGATCATAACTTCATAACCACAGTTGAGGAGGAGAAAGTAGGAGAAAGATAAATATACATTAGAACCGGTTCCATGATGATGTACTCAACCGCAGACAAGGGATGTGTAGTTGATCGAAAAGCCCCTTCAAGATCAATGCAAACTGGTACCTGCTGTTCACCCCCACACACCCTTTTCCAACCAATTTGCATTTCCACTCCTCAATCAGAAGATGACCTCTTCCTGAACTGGGGCTGAGACATCAGTCAAGACTGGAAGCAAGAAGGAGACATGGTTTCAAGCCTCTAAAGGGAATACACTGAAGAAAAGGGCTTCAGAGATTAGACTTCCATAGAAAACAAAGATAGCTTGAGTTTTCAATTTATAACCATTAATTCCTCTGAGCACAGTGAAATGAAAATTAATGGAAACGGGAGAGACTTTACCAACTGTTGTCTTTATAGTATAACACAGCCTGTCTTATGTAAGGGATCCAAGCATGATGTAAGAGTAAAGGTATACAAGTGATTCAGTAGGATATCTGTGAGTGGAATGGCGAATTCCAGCACCTCAAGATAATCAACAGTGTGAAAATGTAAGATCATAAGCAAATTACATTCCACTGGAATAATATGTGTACATAGCTTCAGAATATGACACCTGAAGATATAAAACTTCCTTTGTAAACCCCTGTGCCACAACTAAAATAAAGATATACTTAAAGCAGTATCTTTCTCACAAGTAGGAACCTAAAATGTTCCACAACAATAGAAATATTCAAAGGCAAACTGTCATTCATGCAAAATCAACATCTTTGGAAAGCCTTAGATGCTGGTCAGACGTCGGCACTGATTCTCTTAGACCTTAGCGCCGCGTTCGATACGGTGTCCCACGCCATTTTGCTGCTTCGCTTGGAGGAGGCAGGAGTCACTGGCTCTGCTTTGCAGTGGCTGGCTTCTTTTCTGGCGGATCGGACGTCCAGGTGATTGCTCCTCCTTTTACCTCCAGCATCTGTCCTATAAGTCAGGGAGTTCCACAGGGCTCTTCCTTGAGCCCTCTGCTTTTCAATCTCTATGTTCAACCTCTGGCCGATGTAGCCAAGAGCAGAGGGCTGACCATTGTCTCCTACGCCGACGACACACAGTTGGTGGTGGCTCTCTCGGGCGACTCTAAGCAGGACGCCCTGAAATTTCATGGTGATCTTGTGGCAGTCGCCAAGTGGATGACCGCCAACAGTCTCCAGCTGAATGCCAACAAGTCGGAGGTGTTGGTTGGTGGGTGGAGACCACGGTCTATGGAGTGAGCTCTGGTGGCATACAAGCCTAGGCACTGCCCTGGCCCCTAAGCAAGCAGTGAAGAATCTAGGGGTCTGGATGGATGACTCACTTAATTTTCAGACTCAAACAAAAAAAGTGGCAGGTACCTGTTTTGGACTGCTGCGGGGACTCAAACCCATTCTGTGCTTTTTCAGTGCCCTCACCAGGCAGATCATCATCCATGGTTGATTATGTCACAACTGGATTATGCAAACTCACTGTATTTGGGAGCTAATAAGTCTGAAGTTCAGAGGTTGCAGAGAGTTCAGAACACGGCTGTAAGATCCCTTTTTGAGTCTGCTCAGTGACAAGCGCCACTCGCCGTCTACACTGGCTACCTGTGGCGCATCGAGTTTAAGGCTCTTTGCATAGTCTTTAAATCTCTGTAATTGGCATCTCCTAAAATATTGACTGACCTGCTTCTACCTTATGTCCCCTCTCGCCAGCTCGTCTCAGCGGGTCAACAACTGGTGGTGGCTCCTAGAGTCAGGAGGGTTCGTGCTGGGGTCGCTCTTTTCGGAATAGGGCGGCCATCCTCTGGAATTCTTTAACGCCCCATATTCGTGGGCTCACCAACTACCTCGAATTTAGGAAATCTCTAAAAACCTTTCTTTTCCCCAGTCGTAGGTCCCGCCAGTGACCCAAAACTGTAATATTTGGATATGTGAGCAGCAAGGTAAAACTTCTCTACATCCGAAAAATCTGTTAAGATGCAACTATATGGAGGAAACAACCACGCTGGAAAAACAACTCCAAAGTCTAAACAGTCTTAGTTTTAGGCCACGTACAACAAATATGGCATGGAGCATGCAGACAAGAAATCTCTCCATGGAATGATGAATAGGTGATAATGACAGGTGGGTATTACATTGAAATCGTTCATATCAATGCAACACAGATTACAGTTTTAACATGTATGTTTCATCCCCACAAAGCAAAACATTTGAATTCAGTCTGAGTTTATGGATTACCCCTAAGCAGACAACCATGACTAGAGTTATCTTACTGACAGTAATTCTAGGTGATTTTGTACTGCAAATTAGCACAATTCAGAAGAGAAAAGGAAGTTTAATTATAGATCAGAATAGGACTGCAGGCTTCCATCAGTACAATGACACCACTCTGGACAACAGATCAAGCTATTGGCTGAATTCTGTTGAAAACTGTACTCCTTTGATCTCTGATTACTGTAGTTGTTAATTTGGAATTCTGTTTCCTATAGGATCAGTGAAATAACTTCAATTGCTGATCTCTGATCGTTGTCACCGTTTCCATCTGACCATAATTTAGTGATACAAATGTACTCTGCAAAGTTAAAAGGAACCAACATCTGGTAATTACAGCTCAGGGAAAATGTAGAGCCAAATTTACTAGAGAGTCGATTGACATCCAAAAAGGGATAGTTGCTCAATTTAGTCTTTGCGTCTTTCAAGAGCAATGAAACAATTCCACCGTATACACAAAAATGTGAATTTGCAATTAGAAAATAACAGTGGTAGTGAAAATTGCCATAAGAAGTTGAATCATGAAAGAAATAATTCTAGAGCTTTGATGCTGTAAAAGAGGCATTGGTGAGAAAGCTATGGAATGGAAAGCTTGATCCCCATTTAACAAAGATAATAGAGTTCACTTTTAGCAACATACAAGTGAAGCAGCAATGCATGTTTATTCTTTCCTCCTTTCCAATTCCATCCTACCTTTACACCGAAGACCTCCTTTGCCACTTCTACAGGATAGCTGAGATGTACCAAAGTTGGGAACAATTACCATCTTTCTGCTCTTGTCATGGGCCAGTGTGCTTCTGTCAAGTACTGTAAAAGTTGCTCGATGGAGTGACAATGTTTTGCAGGGGAAAACGTGTTTTATAATGAAGAAAATAAAATAAATAAAATAAAATAAAATAGAAAAATTTGCTATGGAGTCCTATGAACACTATTAGAATAAAATAGAACTTATTTGTAAAAGGTGCAGCTGTTAAGAAAGTTCAAGATAACACCTACTTTGAGATCATAACTTCCCCAGTACCAGTCCTTCAACAACATAAAGCAAAAACCAGAAAAATGGAGAAGCAGGTGGAACTTTCAGGGTTGCTAAAAGCATGAATCATCAATGATACTTCTTGAGCAAATATTTTAGTCAATGTCTAGCAGCATACTTTGGTGATATTCTCAAGAACGTGTGATGACCATCGCAAAAGTAACTTAACGCAGCTCTCAACATCGCAGTCCATTGTGGGAAAATTACGATGTGTTAACCAAGTATTCACAACACGGCGGTACCATTCGCTAGTCTCCAGATAACGTGTAAAATGTCCGCGTTAAAATCAGCACCAAGCCGCAAAAATGCAAAACAAGAACGCAAAAAAAGCTGCGATGAGGCCAATCACGATACAAAAATTAGGAAAAACCAGCGGCAGGCCTGCAATTCACACGCATCAGGCGGGAAAATCACCATAAAAGCAGAAAAAATACAGACAAACAAATGCCAAACAACAGCGAATAATTAGAACCCCACAAGCCCCCCGGAGGACCTGCCTGGGACCTCGGGGTCAGGGAAGGCCAAGGAGAAGAAGAGTAGGCAGAAGCAGTTCAGTCCGCAGATAAACAGGATCCTGATAACGGATGTGGTAGAACACCATCAACAACTGTTTGTCACCTCTAATGTGTCATTGGCAACAAAAAATGGACGATGGCAGTCCATCGTGGATAAGGGGAATGCAGTGGAAGTGCTGAAGAGGACAATGGAAGAGGTCAAGAGGAGCTGGAATGATGTCAAGCGCAAAACCAAGCTCAAATTCTCCAACAACCGGAATGCAGCAATGCAGACTGGAGGTGGGAGTCCTGTGCCACAGGAGGAGCTGGACGCGATGGAGGAACTGGTGTCCACAGTCATCAGTGGGGAGACGGTGGCTGGAGTCGGGAGACCGGACACTGCTCAACATGACCTGACACAACAGCAACAGGGTAAGTAATGACCAGGGACGGGGGAGATGGGCACAATGGCACACATGCACAATTGAGCTGAGCACATCTGTGGACAAGAGACCAATGTACCCAAGTATGCAACGTCTCAGCACTGTATAAGCACAGAAGTCAAAGGCACACCGCATGAAAGGGAGATGGGGCAGGAAAACCAGAGCTGCAGGGGCGACTCCTCCAAAATGCAGCACACTCACAAAACATGCAGAGCACATCAACATTGACAACAATGTGGCACAAACCGCAACACATCCACAACAGAACACAGGACACAACCGGTGCCGACTAGGTGTTGACACTGGCCAATCACATTTGGCATTGTAGCAAATTGTGACTTGACAATGTACAAGTACAAACACACACACGTCTGTTGTCGAAATGTCCACTGTCCACCATCAAATAGGCAGCTCCTCCCAAACAGCCACAATGTACACAGTCATGCAGTCTGTTTGTAAACATGTACAATGTGACATCGTACATGTGATCACAATGTTAAACTGCATCTCCCCTTCACATTGCAGACAGAGAATCATTGACAGCCTCTGCAGCCCACCTCCAGAAGCCTGGCAGCACAGCTGCAACGAGGAGACCCCATCCCCTGCACAAACCACACAGCAGGCAGCACCCACCACTACGGCTGCCTCCCAGGGCCCCTACGAAGAACACATGGCCTTCCAACGCCGTGTGTTGGGGTGCCAGGAGCAGCTTGCTGAACAAGTGCGGGTGGGCTTCTACCGTATAGCAGACAAACTAGATGCCATACGTGGGTGTCTAAGTCCCATCAGGGACCACTCACGGTCCCTAACAGACACCCACAGTCCGCTCCATGCTCTCCAATGGACCTTGGCTGACATCGCTGGAGTTCTGACTCAGAGAATAGCACAACTGTCCAGTCAGAGTGGCTCTAGCGCTGTCACACGGGAGTTGGGAAACATGCAGAGGTTAATGGAGACCATGGAGCGGGCGAATGCGCAAAGATCGGCTGCCATGGCTGCACACTAGTTAGTGGTAGCTGGGTTCTTCAATGACCTCAAAACCATCCTCATGGCATTGCTGCCACAAGGCCTGGCGCTGATGCATGCTGCTGCTACCACTACATCCACATCTCTCCCCCCTGAAGTGTCAGTGCAACACAGTGCGCCAGACATTCCACCTACAGCCCCTGAGGTGTCACTGCCACACAGTGCTGGAGAAAGGACACCACCACCTACACGTGAGGCACATGAAACCACCTTCGTGGTAAGAAGGACGCAGTAGCATTCATCTACACCATACGGCCTGTTCCTGCTTGGTTCTGCCCTCTGCCGACATGGACTGCCATATACTGTTTGTTCACCAATGACACAGCAATCAGACTGCGGAATCCCCTACTTAAATGGCGACCACTGCGGGAGCGCGAGCTAGACCCCTGACCCTCAGAGAGTGATCAGCTCTTCCCCTGCAGCTCTGCTTGCTCGTGCTCTGCCCTGCATTCCCACACACCCAGGGTTTGAGACCTCTCCCTGCTGGGTCCCGCACGTGCATATTTATTTTAATTTCCTGGCTTTTATCCCTGGCATTTTCTATTTAACTCCTAACTTGCCTTGCCTACTGCTCTTCTGGGCTTGCTTTCCCCGCTCCCCCTGTAGCCCATAACGCTGCTAGTGCGCTTTCCCACCAATAATCCACCCTGCTCCCACCTCCCAGCCGCTCGCCCCTCCCCTACTTTAATGGCGACTGCGCCTAAGGCAAGCCCGTCTGCGCCTGTCCGCGCCTGGACCACACCTGGACCGCACCCATGTCAGACCCACTGGCCCCTGCAAGAGCCTCGACAACCGACGACGCTACAAAGCTGACTTCCTCCACGGACTCAACACCAAACGATCATCAAACTGCTTCCAGGCCAGCCCGATGCTCACCCACGGACCATTCACCTGCCGTAGCTGTAGCTTCTCCAGCCGCCGAACACCCGCACACCCTAGCCCACTGGTCAGAGCAGAACACAACCTCCTCAGGTGCATATTACTCAACACCCGGTCCGTCCACAAGCACAGCATTGAACTCTGTGACTTACTCGACTCAGCCTCCCCGGACGTCGCCTTCTTGACAGAGACCTGGATGAACCCCTCCTCACCTCCCAACATTGCATAGCCATCCCAGCTGGATACAAGATCACCAGGAGGGACCGCACCAACAGACCAGTAGGTGGAATCGCCATCATTTAGAGGAACACCCTCAGAGTCTCTACCTGCACGACAGACACCTCCAGCACTGCCGAACACCTGCACTTTCAGATCCACACTGACTTCAACACCACCCTCAGAGGAACACTTGTTTACAGACCCCCAGGACCCCGGCCAAAGTACATCGAAGACATCTCCAACATCGTCAGCGCGCACGTTCCTGCGTCCACAGACTACATCCTTCTTGTAGACCTGAATTTCCACCTCGAGAACCCCGACGACAACAACTCCGTCGCCCTCCTCGCCCTCCTCGCCAACCTCGCCAACCTCGGACGCAAACAGTGCATCACGACACCCACCCACTCTACTGGACACACGCTTAACCCCATCTCAGCCAGCAACCACGTCACCTTCAGCCACACCACCAAACTGCACTGGACCGACCACCGCGGCATCCACTTCACCTTCAAGAATCCCACCATGCAACTCCACCTGACGCAGCTGGAACAAAGTCACCGAAGACCAGCTCATCATCAACCTCGCCTGTGATCCACCGACAGACTCCACCGAAATCGACACAGCCGCCAGCAACCTCAGGCAATAGATCGACGACTGCGCCAACTCTCTCGCCCCGATCAAAAAACCCGCAAACAGACGCACCGACAGAAAGGCCAACTGGTTCACTACCGACCTCCAGGAATCCAAACGGGGCTGTCGAAGACTCAAGAAGAAGTGGGACCATGAAAAGACACCGGACAACCAAACAGCCCTAAAGAATTCCAGCCGCAAGCACCACCAACTCATCCGAGCCACCAGAAGGATCTCCTTCAAGGAATGCATCGCCAACACCGCACACAATAGCAAAGAGCTCTTCAACATCGTGAAGGAGCTTTCCAACCTCAGCTCCAGTTCCAACGACTTTCCGCCATCGCAAGATCTAGGCGACTCCCTAGCCACCTTCTTTAACCGCAAGATCACAGATATCCATGACAGCTTCAAAACCCAGACCCTACCCACTGCCACCAACACTGCAGACTCACTGCCCCCCCCAGCCCCAGCAACCACCTGCTCTGATGGGCCCTTGTCAGTGACGATGACACCATCAAGACCATGAACACCATCCACTCCGGCTCGCCATCCGACCCCTGCCCTCACCACATCTTCAACAAAGCAAACCGCATCATCGCACCCCAACACCGGAGGATCATCAACAGCTACTTCAAGACCGTCACCTTCCCGGAAAGCTGGAAGCACGCTGAGATCAACGCCCTACTCAAGAAACCGACAGCGGACCCAAAGGACCTCAAGAATTTCCGACCCATCTCCCTTCTTCCCTTCCCGGCAAAAATCATCGAAAAGATTGTCAACAAGCAACTGTCTCACTTCCTCGAGGAGAACAACCTCCTGGACCCATCCCAATCAGGATTCTGCAGCAAGCATAGCACCGAAACTGCCCTCATGGCTGCCACCGATGACATCAGGACCATGCTGGACAACGGCGAAACTGCGGACCTCAGCCTCATGGACCTCTCGGCCACCTTTGACACCTTTGACACCTAACCTCCTTCACTTTAGGAAATCCCTGAAAACTTTACTCTTCAGGGATGTTTCTCCATCCCAATAATCGGCTATCAGATCAGACACCCCCGTACTTTTATTCCATCTTGTTGCTGTACTTGGTCAGTAGCGCTTTGAGACCTGTCGGTGAGTTGGCGCGATACAAAACACAGTTACAATACAATACAATACAACTGCCACCACACGCTCAGCACATGCCTCCACGCCGCAGGTATCAGCGACAAGGCCCTGGACTGGATCACCTCCTTCCTCACCCACAGAACCCAGAGAGTCCACCTCCCCCATTCCGCTCTGAAGCCACCAAGATCATCTGCGGCGTGCCCCAAGGATCATCCCTCTGCCCTACCCTTTTCAACGTATACATGGCCCCACTCGCCAACATCGTCCGCTGGCACAACCTCAACATCATCTCTTAAGCCGACGACACCCAGCTGATCCTCTCACTCACCAAGCACCCCGCCACTGCCAAAACGAACCTCCACGAAGGACTGAAGGCTGCTCCTGACTGGGTGGAGAACAGTCGCCTCAAACTGAACTTAGACAAGACGGAGGTCCTCATCCACGGTTCGGATCACTGAAAGAATATCGACTGAAAGAATATCGACTACCCAAAATATCGTTGAGAAAATATCGAGTACAAAATATCGAGTTTCTATCTACAAACAGGTAAGTACAAAAATATCGAGTACAAAATATCGTTTACAAAAATATCGTTGTTAAAAATATCGACTTTACTAAAAACAATGTTTAATTACATTAATATAAAAAATTAATTACTAAAATATAATTAACAATACTTAAAATAACTTTTAATAATTAAATAATTAATGAAAGTAAAAAAATATTTTTTTTTCATCATATTTCTTAAAACATATATATATAGTAACAAAATTTAATTAAATAATAGGCAATATTGTATATGTACCCCAAAAACCCCAAACTGACCCTGAACCCTAAAAATACCCCTTTACCCAAAAACTGAAAACTGACCCTGAACCCTAAAAATACCCCTTTACCCAAAAACTGAAAACTGACCCTGAACCCTAAAAATACCCCTTTACCCAAAAACTGAAAACTGACCCTGAACCCTAAAAATACCCCTTTGCCCAAAAACTGAAAACTGACCCTGAACCCTAAAAATACCCCTTTACCCAAAAACTGACCCTGAACCCTAAAAATACCCCTTTACCCAAAAACTGAAAACTGACCCTGAACCCTAAAAATACCCCTTTACCCAAAAACTGAAAACTGACCCTGAACCCTAAAAATACCCCTTTACCCAAAAACTGAAAACTGACCCTGAACCCTAAAAATACCCCTTTACCCAAAAACTGAAAACTGACCCTGAACCCTAAAAATACCCCTTTGCCCAAAAACTGAAAACTGACCCTGAACTCTAAAAATACCCCTTTACCCAAAAACTGAAAACTGACCCTGAACCCTAAAAATACCCCTTTGCCCAAAAACTGAAAACTGACCCTGAACCCTAAAAATACCCCTTTAATTTAACATAATTAGCAATTAATCAATTAAATTAAATTAATTACCAATTAAATTGTAAATAATTAACATATGTTATTTAATTACCAATTAATTAATTATTACTACCAATTAATAAATTTACATATTTAATTTATTATAATTAAATTACTTCCCACCCTATTCCCCTATAAACCCACAACCCGCTACAGAATAAAATTACACAATAATTAAAAATAATTATTAATTAAAAATAATTATTAAAAAAAATGACACTTTTCACATATATTATAACATAAAAACACTATAAATAATTAAATATTATTGAAAAAACTATATTTTTTACTATCTAGATTATATACTTGGATATTTTCACTGTCTATATTATTTACAGTCGATATTACTTCACTTACCTTAAAAACGATATTTTGACTGTCGATATTCTGTCTAGTCGATATTTTCTCCAAACGATATTTAAAACTCGATATTCTTTCCAGTCGATATTTTGGAGTCGATATTATGTCTGTGCACCCCACGGTTCCTCTCCCTCCACCTGGGATGACTCCTGGTGGCCGACTGCGCTGGGAGCTGCACCGGTGCCCACCAACCCCGCACACAACCTGGGATTCATCCTGGACTCACCACTCTCAATGACCCAACAAGTCAACGCTGTTAACTCTTCCTGCTTCAACACCCTCCGCATGATTTCGCAAGATCTACAGATGAATCCCCACCAGAACGAGAAAGACGGTCACCCATGCCCTCGTCAGCAGCAGACTGGACTATGGCAACGCCCTCTATGCTGGAACCACGGCCAAACTCCAGAAAAGACTTCAACGTATACAGAACGCCGCCGAATGCCTTGTCCTCGGCATCCCCCGCCACTCTCACATCACTGCCCACCTGAAGGACCTGCACTGGCTCACCGTCAACAAGAGGATCACCTTCAAGCTCCTCACCCACGCTCACAAAGCACTCCATAACACCCATAACACCGGAACAGCATACCTCAACAAGCTTCTCACCTTCTACACCCCGAATCGCCAGCTACACTCTGCCAACCTCACCCTTGCCTCCGTCCCACGCATACACAGAACCACCACCAGCAGCAGATCATTCTCCTACCTCGCCGCAAAGACGTGGAACACCCTCCCCACCCATCTGCGTCAGACCCAGGACCTGCTGACCTTCAGGAGACATCTCAAGACCTGACTGTTCGACACATTGCCGAATGCAGCCAGGGTGGAGCAGACACAACAACAGGGACACACGCATTAGTTACTTTGTTGTCAAGGCCAGTACGGAACCATGCACAGAGCCCGGGGTCACTGTTCAAACCCTTATGCTGGACTGGCATATGCCAGTCCAGCCAACACTGCTTACGCTCACAGGGGGGGACGGCAACGTTACATGTTCCAGGTCTGCCCTGTAGTAATCTACTGATCACAGGTCTAGTTGTCAGCATGCCGCAGCCAATCCCTCATGGCTGGTATACATCCACACCACACCCGTCCAGCACATGCGTCACAGGCCATGTGACCCTGCCAATAAAAAGGCCTGGGTGCATGTGCTGGACGCCATTTCCAAATTCCCTCGGGGTGCATCTGTGTGGTTTTCATGTTGGCATGGGGGCCCAGGGGCCTGCAACATCATATTCCGCTGTCCTGGGGGTGACATGATGGTGTCCACACCATGATACCCAATCATAGAGGGTCCATGACATGCAGGGCACAGACTTGGTGGCACAGGCACAGGCACTCAGCCATGGGACAGTGACTTTCGGTACACTGAGGTAGGGGCATCTTAAGTGCTGAGAGGGTGTGCAGCCTGCGATGAAGCTCCGTCCCGGCGGTCCGGACTGATCAGGGTTTGTGTGCCCTACTGGACCGCAGTGTAGGCCTGAGCCAGCAGACAGCGGGGGCCTACCGCCACGTGGCCTCACCTCCTGGATCACAGAGTTAGTCGCAACTGTAAGGCTCAGCGGGTGAACAGCCTGCGATGATGCCGGGTGCACTGGTATGTCCTCTGCCATGGCGAAATCAAGACCCAGAATCAAAAGTGATACCTGGTGGCCTGCGGAGCGGGGCTGCATGATGTGGAGGGTGCCATGTCCGTGGGCCCGGGAATATGGCTTGCAGCGGCACGTGGTGGGCCCTCATTGCTACACACCGAGGGCGGAAGGTGAGCAGTGAGGCTTTGTGCACAGGGGCGGGCATGCACCACTGGGAGGTGGGGGGGCTGAGTGGGCATCTGACCTTGGTTAGCAGGGGCGGGGTATGCACCGCTGGGTGGCGGTAGGGGCTGGGGCACATCTGCCTAGATCCGCAAATTTGGCAACTGAACCCTTACCCCACTGGAGGGACATGAAGAATATTAGGGTGAATAAACTCCACATCCCACTGGAGGGACAAAAAGAAAGTAAAGTAAGGTAAAGTAAAGTCCACATTTGTAAAGCGCACAATCACCCGTAAGGGTCTCTAGGCGCTGGGGGCCGTCGGGAAGATTAAGCGAGCTATTGCCCAGAGTCACATGGTGCTGGGCTAACCTGCCGCCGGAGCCGGGGATCGAACCGTGGTCCCCAGATTCCAGCGTCAGTCGCCTTGGCCGCGGCGCCACACCTCTTCCTCAAACTGTGAAACTATGTCACGACACATTATAAAGGAAATGGAATTGACTTTTTGACCAAGGGCCATTAATAATTAAGTATGGATTCTTTTCACTGTGTGCCACTTCATATATGAAATAATGTTTGGAAATCGCTATCACTGAAATGTAAAAAAGTAACAAACTACATCTCCCATAATACATAGGGGCGCTTGTAACAGCAAAGAGGAAATGATGTAACGACATTTTGAATATATCTAATTGGTGTTGACAAGCGGTTTGTTGATCATGAACAAGGTATTTGGAAATAACAAAGCGTGTAGGTCATCTCGCCTGTATCCCTGTTAATGAAATGAAAAGAAGAGAAAAATAAAACAGAAAAATTGCCAAATCTGCGGGGATGCGGCCCGTTTTTAGGTCGAGGGACCGTTGCACTCACTGCGAAGCAGTGAGGGCGGAGTCCCGAAGAATTAATGTTTTGGAGTTAGGGGGCTTGGAACCCGCCTCTCTCCTCCATTCTCCTGCATTGGCTGGCTTCCTAAACGGAGGCCAGCCATTGGAGGAGAAGGGAGTCACTCCAATAAAGCCCCGTCTCTTTCGGATTCAGGGGCATTTTTTTTGCGTTCTTTAGACTGTGACGTCATTCGTCACTCAAAACGCCAGAAACATGCCCCCGAATCCGAAATGTTTCGGATGTTTGCGGCTGCCATTTTGCTTTGTTGTGATCCATCCATGTGCACGCTCCGCTCACGGTGCAGCCATTAGACTCCTTTGTTTTGCGTGGAGGGGCGAGGGGGGGTTAATGTCGGCCTTTTATGGTACCACAAGCCTTTCAGGACAGAATAGCTGTGTCACCGATAATAAAACACTGGCACCGTAATCCCCGCCGCAGGCGCAAGGGTCACACCATTAGAAACTCCCCCGTGTTCACCGCCGCGGGCCCGAGAATTCTGTCCTTGCACCGCTGACGTCACCCCCCTGGGCCGCGCTGGGATTGGCCCTGCGCTTTAAGGTTTCCCTGCTCGTCAGTGAAAGGCCGCGCTGTGACTGGGCGCCGGCGGGAGGGGCAGGAGCGTCATCCTGAGAGCCGCGACAAGAGGGAGAAGCTGGGGGCGGAGGATCGCCCCGAAGCAGACGGCAGCCGAGACCAGCTACAATTCAGTGATTTCCCTTTCTGTTTTCGCCCCTAATAGCGAGCGCAAATCAGAGGCATCAAAACCTGGAGCTGTTTGACTTTTTGGCAGCACTATCTCGGTGTAAAGCTGCTCCTTGCCTCTCAAATGTTCATGGCTATTTAGTTTTATTTGATTTCTTTTTACTTTAGATTCCCATTAGAATACTCTCTCTCCACAACGTCTTTCCATCGCGCACATCTTTCCTTCTCAAAGGATCTGCTTTGTTTGTCTAATTTGGAGGCAACCCCAGAGGCTGCACTGCACGTCCATAACTAGAGAGCAGTAAATGACGCCTTTGAGAGAGGGAAGCTCGCAATACATTGTGGTGTGCTTCCTGTGTCCCCGTATGTGTCTCTACGTCTCTACCTTGCCCCTGACCCTAGAGGCATTCACGTTGTAGAAATACTAGCACACACCACATTTGACTTTAAACGAAACGGAGCCCTCTGTTTTTTTCCTGAACACATTCTGTTTCAAGCACTGTTTCTGCTCCATGAATGTCTGTGGTACAGCTGTGCCTGCCCTTTCCAGCCCAGTGAGAGATTTGAGATTAGGCAAAATGTTTTTAAACAGTCAAGGACACTGAACATGCCCTGCTTTTGGAAGGCATGACTGTCGCCAGCCTGGGGGTGGTAGACAAAAATTGGCACTTGACCTTGGCGGGTTTTACTCGCTCTATTGAATTGTATTTTCGTGTCCCGGTTGGTTGCGGATATGTTGCTGCTCATTCCTTTGAAGGCTAGGCTGGTAGTAGTTGCTGTGGTGAGTGATATGATGGCAAATGGCAGGTGCTATGTTAGGTTGATGTTGGTAGAAAGGTGTGCGGACAGCAGGCTTTATTGGGTTTAATGAATGGGGGTAAGTAGGCCGCAGATACATTTTCTGCTGCAGGGGTATGCAGGAAGATAGCTTGGCCTTCATACCTCACGTCTGAATAGGGTACATATAACCTGACAAGAGCTTTAGAGGGTAAATTAATGCAGAGTATATTTGGTAAGGGATCACTGACTGGATTCAAAAACACAGGGCACAGTGTAAGGTAAATTGGCTGTAATATATTGGTAGATTGACAGTGGGTACACAGACTATGGGTGCATGGGAGGTTGGGGTCACTAATGAAGATTATCTTGGTGAGGTCTTCCTTAGTGACAGATATGCTATGCTGGTGAAGGGTGCATTGGTGTTGCATGTTGAGTGGCAGGTGTATTGGTCGAGATTTTGTGGTCAGAGGTTGTGTTGTCTCAAGATATGATGCTCTAGGGCATTTTGATGAAGGGGAGTTCTCCAGTGGAGGTTACACTGTCAGTCATTGGCATTGATTACGGTAGCAGAAGACAGAGTTTCTAAGGGTGCAGTGGGGGTTGGTATGCTTGTGTAGGGCATGTTGTAAAGGTTATGTTGGTGAAAAGTATGATGATGAAGTTGATCAGTGCACTGCCTGTGGGTGCATTGATCATGGCTGTAAGGTGAAGAACATCCCTGGAGGCTGTGTTAGAGGTTTGATGTTATGTTTGTTAGTGGGTATTATTTTGGCCGCAGATACCTTTGTGTCACTGGTAGGGGCACGTTGTTTGGGTGTATTGACAGTGGATTTTGTCAGCTGAGGGTGAGTTAGTGAAAACATTGGTTAATGGTCCATTGGCAATACACACCTTGAAGGTGCATGGTTTGTAGAAGGTACTTTGGGGGGTGGTATGTTGACGGCTAGTAGTTGGCTGTGGAGGTTAATCAGAAACATTACTGTCTTATCCACTCTCTCAGCCATGCTGGTGTTGCCTTTAATTGACTGCTACTGAACTTCGGAAACCGTAAAGCATTTGGAGTTTTTAGTGAAAGGGCTCTTGCTTCACCTGCAGCGTCACTGACTAAGTCATCTCTTTATGGGGGGGTCCATCTGCTTAGAGGTTGGTGAGCTAACAAAGAAATAGGGCGGGCCGAGCCAAGGGACAATGCAAAAAAAGTGAATTTATATTAGGATGTGGAATTTGGTCAATGATAGTCTTTAAGCATAAACTTAGAACCATTTCTGCCCCCACCCTTGACTGTGCCACTAGCGAAATATGAGGCAAGACAGTTGTCATGTGAACCCTGTACGTGGCCCAGATTCTTATATATAATAACCTATTAAGTCAAACACAATATGATTTGTAGAGCTGGTGTTCTGAGCTAAGGTATTTGATTGTGTGTGTATATGCTATAGTGAAGATAAAGGAGGATTGGTAAAATAAAATATTTGCTTAAGATCACACAATATAGTTAAGCAGGGAAACCACGAGTAATCCAGGTTTTC
Source organism: Lissotriton helveticus (assembly GCF_964261635.1). Lineage (NCBI taxonomy): Eukaryota > Metazoa > Chordata > Amphibia > Caudata > Salamandridae > Lissotriton > Lissotriton helveticus. Next base: position 1,107,875,586 of record NC_136067.1, read on the forward strand.
TAGTTTCACTTAGTACAAATTGGCCACAAAATGGGTATCTTTTTGTCTGTCCCTTTTACCTCAAATTTTAATGCTTTGTTTCTACCTCTTGACGAATGAGGCTAGCGTGAGGGTGGCAGGCAGAAGGCACATGAAAAGCTCGGCTCGTTATGGGTTTGAGGTTCCAACAGGACCTCCAGCTGAATCAGAGCGAGGCTCGTGCTTTAAATGAACGCCCACTCCTAGATCTCCTGTCCTTCACTGATGGTTCCTGGAAGCCAAAACTGCACGGGGCCATTAAGTCTTACACTAAGAGTTCAGGGTAGGGCCATGAACACGATCTTTATATTCGAAGTTCACACCCTCGCTCTGTAACCCCTTTTATACATGTTATCTGCAAATAATTACCCGTTTTGAACTGCGACCCTCAAAACGTATCTAGAAAACCAACGCATTTGCAGTTCAAAATTGACTGAGTGATTGCGTTTCAGTCCCGAGCTCCCTACACAACGCAGAAGAGTCCAGATGTGTGGTTGTTATTTCAAAAGTGAATACACAGCTTTAGTGCACATAGTAGAGCTTCATTATTATCGCTCGCGCAGAGAGGCTGTCCGCACGGGATACAGTGTATTCAGACTCGCAAACGGTGGGCGGGGTAGATTTGTGGGAAGCCGTCCAAAGGTGCCCTCTCCTCTGCGCGGTATGTGTCACAAATTAAATGTTGCACGGTCTGGCCTCGTCACTTGTCTTTACACTAACAACCGATGATTAATTTGTAAAATAAATCAAAAGCGCTAGGTGCAGAGTTCTACAAGTCTGAAGCTGGGGTTGTCCATTACCGAGGTTGCCTACTTTAGTTTCCTTCTTATGCCCCAGGCTATTGTCCAACCCTTTGCAACTTGATGCTCGGATATCATGAGGTGATTTTCTATCTCAACATTCCCTCTTAAACGTTTACATACTTCGCAGTGCATGGTAGTTACACAGCGATATATAAAAATAGAGATCTGCCAGTTTTAAGGAACTCGCCTTTAAATATGTATTTAATTATTACTTTAAACGGACAAACTCAATTTTAATTAATTTATTAAACAAGTGACTTAAAGCAGAGGGTTGCTGGAATGAAACGTTCAGAATTCCGACCCTTAGGTTGATGAGAGGGGAGTAACTCGGGGTGCTCTGCACGGACACGGCGCTTTGTGTAGAAGTGGGTGAAGCAGAGAAACTCGATGAAACAGCAGTCATCAAGGTCTCAAACAAGATTGCATCAACGTTTGCATTTTCGTACGGGGAAGTGGGATTTTAAATGGTAACTGTTTCTGATACTGAGGTAGTGCAAAGTAGAAACCTAGAATGGAAGAGTCAATAGTTTGTCTGCCGGGAAGGAGATGGGCGTGCCTGCCCTCCCACATGCCGCCTCCGGTCTGACAGCGTCGGGGTGGTCGTGTGCCGAGTCCTCCCAGCTGCTGCGGCCGCCCCTCCCCTCTGGGTGAGGCTGTGGGCTGTGCCGTCACCATTCAGGTACATTAGCTCCTCGGGCACCAGCAGCAGCTACACTGCAGCAAGGGCAGAGTTCACCCCAACCACACACAGGAAAACACCCCTGCAGAAAACCGTGAGTATCTCGGTTTGAGGGCCACAGCAGCCGCGCGTGGGTTTAGTGACAGACTTGTCCGGAACCATGCAGGTCAGGGGCAGCGCCAGCCGGGCACAGAGTAGCGGGGCAGAGCGTCACCCGCGTCTGAGGCTTCCCTGCTGACCTGGATCCCGAGGATGTCAGCCACGTCCAAGGGGACCCCTTCTTCGCCAGCAGAGGAGCAAGTCTCCAAGACCAAGGTGAAGGAGCAGATCAAAACCATTGTGGATGACCTGGTGCTGGTGCTGGGCGACTTGAAGGACGTGGCCAAGGAGCTGAAGGAGGTACGGTCTTGTCCGCGCCGACAGACCTGGGTGCCTGAACTCCCACATAACTACCGGGGCTGGGGCCCCGCCTCAGCACCTAGTCCTCTTTGGGATTCAACCGCTCCTGGTGTGGAATTCGTGCAAAATTGCGAGGGAGGAGAGACCATGCCTGAGATGGATGGGGTTGCCCTCAGAGTCACGGGCTGTCAGTGGGCATGTGATCAGTTGTTGGAGTCTCCTAAATGGAAACACTTTTTTTCGGTGCGATTGCTGTTTGAAAAGCTAGACTGGCTCAGTTTTTCGTGGCCCTGTCTGTGTGTGTGTGCATGGCTCTGTCTGTGTGTGTGCGTGGCTCTGTCTGTGTGTGTGCGTGGTTCTGTCTGTGTGAGCGTGGCTCTGTCTGTGTGTGTGTGTGTGCGTGGTTCTGTCTGTGTGTGTGTGCGTGGCTCTGTCTGTGTGTGTGTGCGTGGCTCTGTGTGTGTGTGCATGGCTCTGTCTGTGTGTGTGTGTGCGTGGCTGTGTGTGTGTGTGTGTGTGTGGCTGTGTGTGTGTGTGTGTGTGTGGCTGTGTGTGTGTGTGTGTGTGTGTGTGTGTGGCTCTGTCTGTGTGTCTGTCTGTGTGTGTGTGGCTCTGTGTGTGGCTCTGTGTGTGTGTGGCTCTGTGTGTGTGTGGCTCTGTGTGTGTGTGTATGTGTGTGGCTCTGTGTGTGTATGTGTGTGTGGGTGGCTTTGTGTGTGTGGCACTGTGTGGGTGTAAATGCAATAGGTCATGCATTTGTGAGCGATTAGGCTATTGGCATTGTAAATGACAATGCCATTTATTTAACGATTAAGCTATTGGCAATGTAAATGACAATGCCATTTATTTATGATTTAAAAAATAATGTCATGAGCAATGCCAATAGCTCTACCTTTAATAATGCCGAGACCATTGCATTGTAAATGCTTGTTCCCTCTTGACAGAAGGATTGTGTGCAAATATATATATATATATATATATATATATATATATATATATATATATATATATATATATATATATATATATATATATATATATATATATATATATATATATATATATATATTTTCACAGAAAAAACCATAGGTTTCACACCAGTTATAGTTAGGTGGAAATTTTACTCGCATAAAACCATTGAAATTCCCACGTTATAGTTAGTTTGACTCACTATAACTTGCGCGTGCAATGCACTGCTGATGACGTCACATATTACATCACTCATGACATGGTCAGTGACATCACTCATGACATCACTGATGACATCTCAAATGACATCACTGATGACAACATCCTTGTGACAAAGTGGCAGACCTCCTATAAGCATAAAATAACCTTTGACACACACATTCAAAAATAGAAACTAACATTTTCTTAAAAAAGGAGAAACCAATACCAATTACAACAACTTATTAGGTAATTCCAACATCTACATACACATCCACTCATTCACCAACAGTTCTATATAGTCACTCATGCATGTACTTACTCATCATATGTACTCATACACCTATACATCCTGTTACACACTAATACTCATCCATATAGTTACTCACACACAAATTCACACATGCAAATAAACCATTTACTTGATTATACTGCTACATACACGCCACTACACATACTTCTACAGAAACGGAAACATATTTACTCTCTTAAACAATCAATTATAAAAACACATACTCACTAACCCACCCATACACACAATCATCCACCCATACAGTCTTGCACACATGCTGTCTCCAAAATACATACAAATAGTGAGTCACTCATTCATGCATCTGTGCTCTAAGTAATATCCCCCACCGAACCATACAGACACTGATACTGATACTCAAAAAAACAACTAATAACCCATATACACACTCATGTAGCTACTCACCAACCCATGCAGCCACTTATACACAAAGTGAGACACAGATACAGATATTTAAATATTTAAACATTACTCGCTAATATATGTATTCACTAGGATACATTTAATAAGTCAGTTAACCAATCAATTTTACCCAAAAAACATCCATTTAGACATTTATTTACCCATTTATTCTTCCATCAACCTTTAGATATACATATATAAAAAATATTTATTTTTCAGAAAGATACACATTCACTGGATGATGTCATCAGTGATGTCATTTGAGATGTCATCAGTGATGTCATGAGTGATGTCACTGACCATGTCATGAGTGATGTAATATGTGACGTCATCAGCAGTGCATTGCACGCGCAAGTTATAGTGAGTCCAACTAACTATAACGTGGGAATTTCAATGGTTTTATGCGAGTAAAATTTCCACCTAACTATAACTGGTGTGAAACCTATGGTTTTTTCAGTGAATTTAATAGGTTTTTTAAATGCTAATTCCTAACTATAACTGGTGTGAAACCTATGTTTTTTTCAGTGAATATATAAATTTATATATATATATATATATATATATATATATATAAAATTTCTATTGCAAAATGAAACCCCTCATTTTGTTCCTTTTCAAATTAAATGTATTAAGTGTTACCACTTTATTCCAATCAAGATGACTTCAGGTGTGCCATACTTTTGTCATAAGTAAGACTGTTAGCGTTCTAGTTGTTCTTTAGAACACTCTGGGACATTCTGTCATTGGGCTATAGTTGGGCTACATCTGGCTGATATTTGGGCTACATTTGGGCTCTTTTGTCTCTGGTGGCCATCTTGGGAGACTGCATATCAGAATTTTTTTAATGAAATATAAGAGGATTTGAGAAGTCACTCAAAATGTGCCCTAATTTTTCTTTCTTCAGCACTAATCATAATTTCTATGGCAAAATGAACCCCCTCATTTTGTTCCTTTGCAAATTAAATGTTGTAAGTGTTAACACTTTATTCCAATCAAGATGACTTCAGGTGTGCCATACTTTTGTCATAAGTAAGACTGTTAGCGCTCTAGTTGTTCTTTAGAACACCCTGGGACATTCTGTCATTGGGCTATAGTTGGGCTACATCTGGCTGATATTTGGGCTACACTTGTCTTTTTTTGTCTCTGGTGGCCATCTTTGGGCTACATTGGGCTACATTGGGCTACATTGGGCTCTAACATATATATAGCCCAATGTAGCCCAATATATATTTTTTCAAAGTTAATTTTCGTAAAAACCACTGGAGCATATATCTTGAGACATAGCAAAGGCACATCGGGATACCAGTCCCTACAATTTTACCAAGTTTGGTGGAAATCCATTCAGCCGTTCGGGCTAAAAGTGAGTCCAACCGCTCTATGGAAATTAACATGGGGAAAACACGTTTTGGGGCCCCCCTTTCATCTCGGCCCCCGCATGATGGATCCCCCCGAAACTTTCAGGGAAGGAGCGGAGCGCAGAGAGGCAAAGTTAAGGAAAATTACAGGCAGATACCTCATTCGGCGCCAAAGTTATTCCCAATAGAATGTTGCGGATTTCCTATGGAAAACGATCCTAACTATAACTACCTACTGGCGACCGCCAGTAGGTTATATATATATATATATATATATATATATATATATATATATATATATATATATATATATAGTCACTGAAAAAACAAAAACATCATTTGATATGTCATCAGTGATGCCAATGTCCTTGGCATGAGAGATGTCATATGTGAGGTCATAAGCAGTGTTTTGAGGTATTGCGGGGCGGTGAGTTATAATGATCTCAGGTAACCATAGCTGCTGAATTTCAATGGTTTTGTAAGCGTGAAATCTGAACCTATCTCTAAGGTTCCTGTTACCCTTTTCTTCCTGTGAATTTCAAAGGCTTTTTTTAAATTTGATTTCCTAACTATAACATCCCTGTAACCTTTGGTTTTTCAGTGAATTTCTACTTTTTAAAACTTTTTAATCCTAACTGTAACTAGTCACCTTTGAGAGTGGGTGTGTGAGTGGTCGTGTGTGTCTGCGAGTGGGTCTGTGAGTACATGTGTGTGTGTGTGAGTGGGTGTGTGGGTCTGTGAGTGAGTGTGTGAGTGCCTATGTCAGTGCATGAGTGGGTGTATGAGTGCCTGTATGTGTCTGCAAATGGGTCTGTGAGTGCCTATGTGGGTCTGACAGTGGGTCTGTGAGTGCCTGTGTGAGTGTCTAAGTGGGTGTGTGAGTGCCTTTGTAGGTCTGAGAATGGGTTTGTGAGTGCATGTGTAGGCCTGTTAGTGGATGTGTGAGTGGTGCTATAGATTTTGGGCATTTGCATACTAAGGGTATTTAAAAGGAAGAACTGTGAACTCTGCTATCACCAGGGGACGATAAGAAAGAAATCACTCATTACAGTCACTACACATCAGATTGTGCTCCAAAAGATCAACAATAAATTCATCTCCATTAAGGATTTCATACTGTTTTTCAATGTGGTATGTGAAAGGACACGCACTTGCTTTGCCTTCTCCAAGCCCAAGAAGTTAGGATTGTTTGTGCTTTACTGAAGTGGAGCTTCAAATGGGGTACCTGCTATGCTTATAAGTGCCTCCCGTTGAGGTTTAATTTCTGTGAAATCAACACCAGGACCAGAATCAAACCTCACTTTTTCGAAGAAGAGTACTAAGTGTTGCGACAAGGAGAATCATAACTCTGCTCTCACCAGGAGATGACGAGAAAGAAATTATTTATCACAGTCACCCCAGATCAGATTGAGCTCCAATATATCAGCAATGCAGTCACCTCAATTAAAGACTTCAGATTGTCTTTCAACGTGGAATATGAAAGGAAACACATTAGCTTAGCCTTCCCCATTCCTAAGAAGTTAGGATCCTTTGTTATTTACACAAGGGGAGCGGTTCCACGTGGCACCCTTAAATTGGCCAGGGGACCCCAACCCCTGGAACCTGGCCAAAATGCAATGGCAGAAGGGGGGGCATGCAGCTTTTGTGGATGATGCCAGCAGGGATGTCATTTGAGATGTCATCAGTGATGTCACTGACTATGTCATGAGTGATGCAAGATGTAATATGTGAGGTCATAAGCAGTGCATTGTGGGGCATAAGTTATAGTTAGCTCGCGTAACTATAACTGCTGAATTTCACTAGTTTTGTATGAGTGAAATGTGAGCCTAACTATAACGTTCCTGTAATATTTGGTTTTGTCAGTGAATTTCTAAATTTGTTTACATTCTATATCCTAACTATAAAGTCTCTGTAACCTTTGTATTTTTCAGACAATTTCACAGTTTATGTAAAAATGTATTTCCTAACTGTAACCTGTTGAGGTTTAATGTCTGTGAAATGAGCATCGTGCCAGAGTGAATCCTGCCCTGGGTATTTATCCAAGAAGAGGCCACCGTTTTGTGCAACACCTCTACCCAACTAGAGTACTTTCTACTGACTAATTAGTAAGTGCTACCTCGTTGGGTAAATACATAGTGCATTTCTTACACTACAGCTGTATAAACAATGCAGAGGAAATGTCTTGAGTGACCTTGTGTGTCTGTAACTGTGCCAATGTGATTGTAGCTCGAACATCTTCAACAGATAACTTTACAGAGAAAACACACTATATTGATTTGTACTTTGCAGAAGTAAGCACTTCTTTGTGTGGCGAAGATGCAATCATATTCCTAGGCATCCAGAACCCGTCCCCCAAATTGTCGGGATACCGGCTGGGGGGCTTTTAGTAAGCTCTCCATTATCTTGTGAAACGGGCAGGAAGTTGCTGCATACCACTAATGTATATGGAGCGGGGTCAAATGGGTTTCTGGGCAAGTTTACATTCTTCTAGTTTATAAAAGTTTAGAACATGATCTCCGGTCTCAGCAACAGATGAGAAGAAAGAACCCACTCACAGACACTACGTGGAGATATTGCGCTAGAGAAAAGCAAGGATGCATACACCTCCATCACGGATTACAAATAACTTTTCACGGTGGAAATGCAGAGAAAACACACTTGGATCATTTGTACTTTACAGACATAAGTGCTTCGTTGTTTTACTATGGAGGCAGCGGGGCCATTGCTAGGCATGGGCAGTGGGTGCAGCTGCCCAGGGCCTCGCACTCAGCCCACCAGCATGGGGCCTGCACCAGTTTAACACCCCACCAGCCCTCGTGTACTCAGGCTGATTTAATTGAAAGAAACACTCGCTTGCAACTGGGCTCATAAGAGAGAGGTGAGGGGGCCCTCCCTGGGCCTCAAAGGGATGGTGTCCCAGTTGCAAGGAGTTTCATTTTGGAGATTTGTCCTGCAATTAGGCCTCCTGCCTGGCTGCTTATTCAGAGACACTGCTAGACGCCGTTCGTCCAGCACTTTAGCACCCCACAGGTTTAACACGGAGCCCCCAAGCAATTCTCATACCTTCAACCCGAAATTGGACAGTAAAAGAGGTGCTTGTAAGGCGGCTGAGAGGGGGAGCTGCAGCCCAGGAGAAGTCTCCACAAAGAAGCTTCCTGAGCCCAGAAGGTGTCACTTATGCAAATTAGAAGGGCCTCTCGCACTCCCTTTTGGCCCAGGGCCTCAAAAATCCTAAAACCGGCCCTGGGAGGGGGGGTGCACTGCCTCCCTCCCTGGGTCAATTTCGGCCCGGGAACCCGATCCCCGAGGCCCAGCCATGTCATCTAGGTGCTCCTAGGGCACCTAGTGGGCAAGATCTATGGGGGAAGCCTCAATGCCCCGCTATCCCATCCAGCTCCCCACATCCTGTGGGAACAGGCATTGCTCTGACAGACAGGGGGCTGCAGCCCCCTGTATGTTAGAGAAATGCTTTCACCATTTCCCTGTACACATATTTGCTTGCAGGAAACAGATGAAAACTCTGCTTTCTGCAAGCCTGAGCTGTTTGACAGCTTCGGTTTGCTGAAAGTGGAGTTAGGTTTGCTTTGTTTTCCACCAAGCAAAAGCAAACAGCTACCTCCCAAGAGTGGGCACCTCGGGAGGTAGAAGGAACCAGTCCTGGGAACTGGATGACCCCAGGGCCATTCATGGCTCCATTGTAGTATTTAGCTCTGGGGAGGTGGTGGTCCCTGGGGGTTGGCGACGGACCCCCTGCATTCATTTATTTCTGCCCCAGGGGAGTGGTGGCCCGGGGCTACATTCCTTTTATGTTTAGCCTCAGGGAGGTGGGAGACCGTGGGACGCAGGTGGCTGAGCAGGCCATCCGGCATACATATTTTTGAATGCCCCGGGGAGGTTGTGGTCCCCGGGCTGCTGGATGCAGCACAGGCCTCCTTCACATTTATTGGAGATACTGTGCTCAGAACCTTCACCCTTACTACTTTTAGAAGTCAGTGATACCAGTTTGATCGAAACATACTCAGGATCACTTGTGGTATAATCATTGTTCATCTTGCACAGCTTTAGTCTTTAGACCAAAATCCCTTCATTTTGTGATCCACCCCAATGTTCTGCAAAGACTCTGAACCTAAAGATAAGCTCTTATCCAGAGAAATATTCCGAACCAGCACCCCACTGACCGTACCTGGGAATATTTGAAAAATCTTTGCAAAGTAACTTGAAAATAAACAGCATCTCTCAAACACAGAGACATTTTAAGGCATGGGAAAAGCGGGCTCTGGCCCAGGGCCCAAGCCATTCAAGAGGCCCCCTGATAGAGTCAGCTCTGTTATGGAGACTCTTGCCCCGATAACCTTGAATAATTCTTAGAGATTGCTTTAAATGCCTTTTTCACTTAATTTATTTTTTAATGTGGTTGATATGTGATTCTATTACATTCATTTTGCAGAGAAATATTGTGTTTATGTTTAATGCAACATCAATAAAAAAGTTTCTTTTAGCTTGAAACAGGAACTCACATATGAGGAATGGGAGGGGTCATAGGGATTATTTGCAGTAATATTAGTGAGCTTCCGCTTTGTTACATTATTAAAAACACAGGTCACTATCCCTGAATATTAGACATAAATAAATGTAGAGTTTGGACCAGTGTTCTGTGCCCTGTAAGTGAACTGGCCAAAGAGGGCATGAAAGAATTGAAACTGGATCATAAAATCAAAGCTGTTCCTAACAGGAGCTCCTCAAAATACATTTAGCCCCGGGCACCCAACACCCTAAAGATAAATACAAGTTTCCTTACCTTGCCAGGCTGCTGGAAGTGAGTTTGTGAGTTGCCTATCATAATAACACAAACAAGGTAAGTATCTCCATTTCAGCGTTCAAAGACTTGAAAAGAAGTCAAAAGTGGTGACACACTGGAAGGAGACATTGTTGGGGAATAAGTGGCGGTAAAAGATAGAGCTTAAATCTTCATATTTAAGTAAATGTGATAACGAGACAGACCCAAATCCAGATTTAATTCTTCGCCCTGACAAAGTAAAATCTGTGCATCAACATTTAAATCACCCCTATTATTTTTCATGGACTTGCATTGCTTTCTCTTGTAAGCCACAGTATCCTTGTATGTACATTTAGGGGCCAAATTATTTTTTTATATTTCAGTTACATTAATATAGTACTTCATACACATGATGAGGGGCCAAAGTGCTTTGGTGGAGAGGTAACAGGCTCCTCCATATGTTTTGGATCATGAGTGAGGCCTCATTCGGATTAATACCAGCATTCTGCCCCAGTTTAAACATGCTCCTACCTTCTTAACCAGCAGATATAGTTTAAAATGCAATCCCAACACACCTGCAACTGTGAATAAAAAGATAGGTTTTAGCATATTCTAGGGTAGAAAGGGGGGTCTCACAGTCCTGGGGCAACAAATCCTTCTAGTGACTCGAACATACACACTGACAGTCTTAATACCGGTCCGCTGATACACCTCCATAAAAAAATAGTTTTCCAGAGATGTTCAGTTTTGATTTGTGTTTTTGGATCATCAGAGAAGTCATGAGGCTTGGGTAGACATTGCTTATCTGAGCTGAATTTTTCTGTACAACATTTTTTAAATTTGCGAATGTGTTCCAGTGATAATGTAATACTTCAGAAATCATGAGACCTATATACTTTATTTTGATGTCAAAACAAATGTTTTGGGGTTCAAGTAGCCTTAAAGAGACGGAAAATAACTCCTCAGAGAAACCCTTCTGCCATTTTCTAAAATGGTAGCTATAATAGAGGAGAAAGAGACATATAGAGAAATGAAAAAAATGATGGGTTTTAATCCTTTTATGCATACACCAAACAAAGTTTATGATCTGAATGTGAAAAAACAATAATGTTTATCACTCCTACTTTAGACACAATTTCAGACACATTGCAGAATGTTGAAACTTTGAGAAGAGCATATTGACAGGAACATCTTTTTGTAGCACAGGTTTTGCAAGTACATGTACGTGTATGTTCTGTGGGTAGAAGCTTTAGACATTTCGTAGGTTTTAGCACCCCATCAATGTCTTCCCAACCAAATTTACACTGATTTTTCTCTATATATGCGTGATCCAAAACATTTACACATCTCCTGATCAAGTAGAACGCTCTTTTAATGTGTCCACGCACAGAATATGATGCCTGTGGAAGGTCACTTACTGGACTGCTCTCTTGAATTCACTGTACCGAAAATCGTCAAATGTGTGACAGTCAGAACTTGTTTTCCACACATGTACAAGGTATTTTTCTACGTATTTAAAGTTACATTCTTTTTCTGTCTCTGCAAATCCTTTTGGAAACTTCACAGGGTCAGCAGTTAAAGCTCCAAGCTTTGTTCCAATGTTGTTCATAGTGTCATCACCACTAAGAACACTGGGCATCTCTGGGTCACATTTCTTGTACAAAACATGAAGCGGGATTAAGTGTCTTTTCTCGCCTGTTCCATAACATATCCATAACTCTGACAATTCTTGACTTATGAAGATTGCAACAACTCTAAAGAGCACATGTGTCATTTGATAGTACAAAGACTTGATTGGAACCATTTCGAACAGCCCACCCAACAAGTGGCACAAGACGAATGTCACCTTCCTCTAATATGGCCCAATATGGCCCATACCTTTTGAATAGATCTCTGCAGGCACCAACTTCTCATTGACAATCATTCCACTTGCAATAATTGGAAACTCAGTGTTCACTGAATCATCAGCAATGTTTTGGCAAGTTAACATCTTTAAGTTCATTTTGTTCAATGTTGATGCTCAGAATGATCAAACTGCACAGGTATAGGTGTTGAATTTTTGATGAAGGCAAGGTCGATTGTTCCACTTGTAGACATTCGTCTGATTTTCACATTCCTTGCCAGATAGTTCACAATAACTGTCAAAGACAATGTGCAATTCTTACAAGATGCACACTGACTTTGATATCTGTAGAACAGTCTAAACCACCTATGAAGTTTTGCATAGATGAAATCTTCAGCATTCGCAATTGTGACATTTCGTTCAAAACAACAGCTGTTTTCAACAAGGACACCATTTCAAATTGAGATTCTTCAGGCTAAAGGTTTTTTCAAACTCTTGTACAGGTTTGCGCTTTACTAGTTTGGTTGGAGCATCTCCATCAAATAATTATTTTGTTGGAAGAAGATCATGCAACAGAACATCCTTGATTAAAATCACCCCTTTCTTTTTTCTTCTGTTTTATTAGATTTTTACGAGTTTTTAAGCATGCATGATTTGTACAGTTGGTCAAGACATTGCATTGCATAGTGACTGGTTACATAGGCATTACTATACATCTTGTCAAACACAGTGTGTCTTATTTGTGTTATGGAACATTTACATTGTGCCATCAAAATGACTGCGTTATATAGCAACGGCATGTGTGGTCCTTTTCTATTTGGTTAGCTGCAAGTTTGTGCTGTGGTGGCAATTGCCCATTGTTGTTGGGGCCTGCCTTGCACGCCTGAGCTTTGCTTGTGCTTGATCCTAATTGTTGTTGAACTGTGAAGGCGGGTTATAACTAAGGCTCCCTGTTTTGCATTTTTACTGATTTTTACAGACAGAAAACCATTTATTTTTTCTGTATTTATTTTAAAATGTGAATAAAAACGGAAATTGGGTGCTTTTAAAGTGATTCTAAATACACGTTACCATGACTGCAAGACCAATAACTCTGTGGATTGATAGGTGAGGGGGTTAAAACAGAAAGGAATTTTAGTAAAGAGGCTTTAACAGCAGTAGATATGCATAAGGCTAATACTGAAATGTGCATATTTTCATAAAAGTGCATTGATTTATCTTCTACGGGTGTTCATTTCACTGAAACCTGGAAGGCATTCAAGCATGACTGCATATTTATTGGTTAAGTAAATATGGAAATATAACAGTTTCAGCTTTATTTTTTAACAAAACCCATAATAAATATGGTTAAATACAGATAAACTTGACAAAAAATAAATATGGATAAATACAGACGGAAATGCCCAAAAAATAAAGACCATAAAACCGAGAGCCCTAGTTATAACTAAACTAGATTCTGGTTGCACTGTTTGAAAAATAAACAACGTCCCCACTATGCACTCCAGAGGATTGACAAACCCTTTCACTTATTTAATCAACTCTTTCGAATAAACTTTTGGGTTCGTCAGACTGTTTAACGATAGAGACACTGGGGTCACAAAACACTATTTTTCTAACTGCTCCGACCATGAAAGACACGAATAACGGTTTAAGACGTTTTGTGTTCAATCTAAACCAGAGTAAAACATTGTTGATATCATGAAGAATTCCCCTGAAGAAGGGCTTTGTCCCAAAATGCATCAGGAATGTATTTTAGATGAAGTAAACATGGTTCTATGACAAGGGTACTACTCTCCATTGTAGGGGAATATTTGAAGATTAATTCATAAGTGTGATGCAACACAGTGAAAGTAAATTCAATGAAAAGAAGATTTATGAATAAACAAATTCTAAAGTTTATTAGAAAGAGTTGATTAAATAAGTGAAAGTGTTTTGTCAACCCTCTGGAGTCAATAGGGGAGACGTTGTTTATTTCTCAAACAGCGCTATCGGAATCTTTATACTTATGCCCTCAGGTCAGAGGGAGATACCTACCTGCACCCTAACGAAGTACCAATAGTAAAAATCTTTGATTATCATTGAGAAACTTCAGTGTGCCACACCACAATTGAATTTTTGTATAACTAAACTAGGACAAAATAATACTCAATAGGGAGTGGGTGTGAACTTCGGGACTGGCTCCCGTGCACCTTGGACCTTGCTTTCCTAATGAAGATGTGTGTGGCTTACGTTCCAGGAATAGCTATTATCCTGGTGTGGGGCGTGCATGTGGGCCTGTTTTTTTCACTTAGTGTCTTGTGGGGGCCTGTGCAGGCTGGGGCTCGATTTCTATTGGGGTCTGGGGCCGTGTGTCAACGCTTTGTGGGAGGGTCGGGCAGCTAGGATTGGGTCCCAGCTAGTGACGAGGGGAAACTTTCGGATTCCTAGTGTGTCCTCACGGCGGAGTGCGACGCACTCCACCTTGGCCCAGGTAAGCATCCAGTTTCTCCACATTACTATGTTTGGGGGGTCAGCATGCTTCCACCGCTTGGTCATCAATCATTTAGCCACTGCCATTCCAAGGTCAATAAACCTGGAGGTGACTCTGTTGCTGCAGTTCCTGCGATATAAATGGAAAAGGTAAATGTGCCAATCAAGTGGCAGGGTGTGGGTAGTACATTCTGTCAGTGTATCTGTCACTGCTGTCCTGTATCCTGCTAGGGTGGGGCATTGCCATAGCATGTGCAGCAGATCCATACCTACACTTATACATCTGGGACATTCTGAGTCTTCGCGCTTAAAGTACTGATTAATTTTTGAGGGGTGAGATATGCCCAGTGTATAATGTAAAATTGAATTAGGCACAGTCGCGCGCGTTCCTAACAACACGCGTTGGGTTCGCCAGTGCTGAGGTCCACTCCTGATCTGTGAACTGGCGGCCTATTTTGGCTTCTCATTGTTGGCCAAGGGGCAATAGATCAATTGCTGTGTGGTGTCTGAGTGATGCTGCAAACCATTTAGTGAGGTGCCCCCCTTGTCCCATGACATGTAGATATTGTATTGTGAGATGTGTCATAGGCTCAGCTGTTAAGTCTCCCCACTTAGCAGTAAGTGGCAGTCAGTAGGGGGCGGTGGAGTAGGAACTGATCGGGGAAAGACGGCATCTTCCACCAGTGCTGTGTATGGGATTACCGTGCCTTCACGGTTTAGGGCTCCTATATCTTGGACCTCAGCCCTGTGCCAGCTTATCAGTTCTATTGTTGGTTTGACTTTGTTGCCTCTGGGTGTGCCCTCCAGTGGCAGGGCTGGTGCATATGGGGTAAATGTGCAGGTGACGTAAACCGCTCTGCTGTAACATCTGTGCGCTACTGTCAGCAGTGAAGGTGTGTTGGCTCTAAGAACATGGTGAGTCGATGTTCTGCCATAAATTCACCCCTTTCTTTTGATACATCGATCTCTCGATGTGCTTGCAAAAGTTGTTTCTTTATAAAACTCTTACTATGGCAATTAAAACATTAAAGCTTAGCTTTAGTGACTATGTCAAACAGTTTTTTCTTTTTCAATACAAATCTCTCCTGCTTCAGTTTTGCATATAGTTCCAATCCATGTTCCAGGATATCTAGTAGACATGTCTTTATATCATTAACCACATATTATTTGGTCACGAAGTTGAGTAGTCATACAGGCTCAGTCATTTCAAAGGGGTTTCATTGCTGCTTCATGAAATGAAGACGGCTGTCAACATGTTTATTAAAACGTCCCCCTCTCTTTCCTACAAGTTTGTGGTGATGAACAGTTTCATGATGCTCCATTAATTTGGAATCTGCCATCGCTCTGAAAACATTGCAAATAGATAGGAAATCATGATAAACTAGCTGCTATTGTGCAACATATTCACTTTTACGTGTCTGACTAATATTTTCTTTGAGCTTTTCTGTGATCTTTGGATCATCTGTTCAACTTTATTATCTGGAGCCACAACATTGAAACTTTACTGGCTGTCCTTCACCACAAATTGTCTTTGGATACATTTTCCGTACAGGTATGGTTTTTCCATCACTAGCTTCTTCACTCTTTCCAAATACCAGGACCCATATCTCAGTTAGTTTATGCAATCGAATTCGTGAAACAGTTATCAGTGACTCCACAGTCTTCACATGCAGCTCCCAACCGCCTTCCCGATCAGCATGTACCAAGTTTTTCACTAGAGCTATCATGTGTAAATATTTCCCCAGTACTTGCAAAGTTCAGCTTTTTCTTCACATTCTTTGAAAACTCTATGAACTTGGGGGCATATTAACAACGATTAGCAATATTTATCGCTAACTAGGCTTAGCAACAAATTTGTTATCGCTAAGCATCGCCGGAAATCATCGCTGAGATAACGTGCTATTAGCAACGTTTATCTCCAAAGCAATACATTTTCCGGCGATGGCGTGAATATCGCTGATAATACAGCGATATTCACGCATTAGCGACAAAATGCTCTTAGCCATGTTATCCACTTCCCATTGGATAACATGGCTAAGAACTGGTCAGGGCAGGAGTTCTTTTTTGGCGATAGCGGGAATATTTCCATCGCTACGCCTGCCTTGCTAATAGGCGATAGCGACGTTAGCAACTGCTTTCAGTCGCTAACAGGCTGGGTACACCCACTTTGCATGTCATTAGTGATAAATATCGCTGACATGCAAAGCGGGACCCAAACCACTCGCTATCGCCTAAAGCTGTCGCTAACTGCTGTTAGCGACAGCTTGCTAATAGAGCGATAGAATTATCGCGGCTTAGCGGCCGAAAACGGACGCTAAAGCGGCGATAATTGCCTATCGCCCTGCTTGGTAATATGCCCCTTGGTTTTCTGATCTTGAACTGAGTGTATTGAACATTGCCAGGTTTTTTGAATGAAGTGCAACCTATGCCTTGTTCACTTCTGAGATAAAAACTGAAAAACCTAATTTGTCATTCTTGTTCCAGAAAGCATTCTAACAGAATGTTTCTATAGCTTCATATAGAATTAGCATACCTTGTAACGAACATAATGAGTTCTGCTCAATTCTGACTGGATAGTTTTGCTTCCAAAGAATTCAGCCTCAACAAGTGCATCGTCTATGCCAGATCCACTGAGATAACTTTCTACACACTGCAACCCAACTTTTGTCATGACGAAAATTCCCATCATTGGTTAAAGATCATCAAATTCTAAATGACTGCTCATAAAAAAAGGCAAAATGGAAAACGGCTTCTTCACAAACAACTGGCTGGATAGGCTTGTCTTCAAGCTGAGCAAGCCATTTCAGAATTTATTTAGAGATGTGTACACTGTTGCGAAGTATGTTACTGGAAATGGTATTACTGCTAAAAACCCAACCTTCTTGAGTGGAACAGTATTCTGGGAGATCAGAGCATTAATCCAGCCCACGGAGTAACTGGCTTCTCTTCATCCTTCAGACCGCACTGAATAAACAATATGATAAATTCAGTCAAATCAGCTTTACCGTCCACAGTATCAGGTAGAAGAAGATCCATGTCCTCAGCCACTTTGAAACTTTCTGGTAAACTGGGACATGTTAATGGCTTTTAGTAATTTTGCGCACTTTGGCAAAGAAGTTGGGTTACAAGTTTGCAGCTTCGTTTGTTTATGCCTACAGCCGACACAGCTTGTTTTCCAGCCGCTACGTTATTAGTACAGTCTTAAAAAAGCACCATGGCAGTATCATGTGTGCTGGATGTTGCAGACAAAGAAGAACTGTAAATACCTTTCTCGTAAAGTGACTTGGAAGTGTGGGCTGTCAGCTGAATACTACATCTTGGAAGAAACTAGCTGCAGATAAAAACATGTTTGTCCTTTGAGACTCACATACTCTGTACTTCGTTCCTTCATCAATCCCTTTGGCCCTTGTTCTAGCTACATCACAGATAACACATTGAAGATCCTCTGCTTTTATTTTTATTTTTTTATTTTCTTTATTGAAATTTTCAAGAAACAGTCATATTGATAATGCATGATAATGTACAGCACTTCAAAACGATGTAATGCAATTATGACAATAATAACCTAATACCAACCATAAATAGGGTACAGGGAGCAGTTTCCGAGCAGAGAGACAATTGTGCACACAGTGTATTACATTAAATGTATCTAGTTATAACAATTCCTGCAATGCTCGGAGTGCCCGAGAGGTCAGAGGATCCGGCGCCAGATTTGTTTGTGGAAAATATCGTCATTAACCATCTCAAGCCGAAGGGCCTCAGCAACTTTTTTACTATTGAAAGGGCCCACAGAGTGCCGGGAGGAAGAACCAGACCCGGGGCGCCCCCTCTCCCGATGATTGCCAGAGTGCTTAATTTTCGAGATCGTGATGCCATCCTACAGGCGGCACGGGCGAGGCCCTCACTGCGATATGAAAACATGACGCTGTCCTTCCTCCCGGACTTCACCCAGAATGTGCAGAAACTAAGGCAAAGTTTCCTCCCAGTGAAGAAGAAACGGAGGGATAAGGGGCTGCGGTATGCGATGATGTACCCGGCTCGGCTGCGAGTGGAAATTGAGGGGAAGACCTGTTTTTTTGATAATCCGGAAGTGGCATCGGACTGGATTGATAGCAGGCCCTCAGTAAGGGCAGAGGAACACGAGCACAGTGAAGATGAGTAATGACTTGAACAGTAATGTCGGCAGACGCAGAACTGTTTGCTCCGTTGGAGAGACTTGGATGTCGGGGAGACTCAACAGCTGTGTCTTTTTGGACCTGGTGGACTACATCATGGCTGCGAACTAAGTCTGGGCACAAGACGTTGTTTTGGGTCTGGGGGGAAGGGGCGGGGCTATGGCTACCTCCTCGTTACTACCTTTAGTTAATCGTTTAGGGGGGACTTGGGCGACAGGCACACTGCGAGTTGGGGATGGGTGTTTGCCATATGCAGAGGTGCAGGGAGGGGGGGTGGATTGAGGGGTGGGTGAAGGGATTCGGTCTGGAGATTCTATAGCACATGGTAATGTTTGCATTGTTTGGTATTTCTGTAATCTTTTCCTTTTATGCATCGGTGGCAATGTAAACGTAAGACGGTACCCATACTGGTCAAATGTCGTATGTTAGCTAGGGATCGGGGATAAAGGTGCTGAGCTGGAATGTGAATTGCCTTGGGGACAGGATCAAGAGAGGAATGGTTAACCAATTGGTGAGGAGGCACGCTCCGGATGTAGTTTTATTGCAAGAGACACATCTCATTGGTAACCGCTGCATGGCTCTTCATAAAGGGGTATATACACTGGGTTTACCACGGGGTCCAGGGGAGTTGGAATTTTGTTAAAGAACTCCTTTCCCTTGATGATACAGGCTACGTGGTCTGACCAAAGGGGCCGATAAATTGGTGTTTCGGGTCTGTGGTGGGGAGGAAGGTCACCTTTGTGTCCATATATGTCCCCCCTGGCCTTCAATCTGACACTTTCCGAGATCTGGGTACTGTCTTTCTCACCCTGCCCCTGGGCCTTGTGGTATTAGGGGGCGACTTTAATGCAGTGATTGACGAGAGGTAGACAGACACCCGGCAAAGATACTCAGACCCGCTCAAAGGTGGCTATCAGATTTCCTTGAAACTTTGGGGCTTGTAGATAGCTGGCGGGTCCGAAATCCGACACAGGCGCACTTCACGCATGTTTCTGCCGCACACCGCAGCATGTCCAGACTAGATTGCGTGTTGATTCCGGCGGCCCTGGCGGCTGTAGTCAGAGAGGCATGCTACCTTGGTAGGGGTATCTCCGATCATTCGCCTATGTGGTTGAGGGTGGAGTTTGGGCAGCCAGTGGTTGGCAGAGTTGCTCCTATTAATGCGTGGCACTTAAAAGACCCTGCCACTAAGAGAGAAGTTACCATGATTTCGGAGCGTTACTTCCAGGAAAATGTTGGTACTGTTGACTCAGCGCAGACTTTGTGGGAGGCATTTAATACGGTAATGCGAGGAGAGGTTCTATCTTTGGTGGCGGGGAAGAAAAAGAGACATCAGGCGGAGGTTGCGAGAGCAGAGGCAGAGGTGGTAAGTTTGGAAGGTAAGGTGGCTAGGTCTGCCACTTCGAAAGACCTGCATCTTTTGAAAGTACGACAGGATGAATATAAAGGCCTAACTAGAGATAGGGCGGTAGCCCAGAATAACGTCACTCAAAGTCGAATATATGAACATGAAGACAAGGCTGGTAAATTGATTGCGTGGCTTGAACGTGAGGAGTGGGCATATAGGCCCGTACCTGAGCTGCAGGGAGCAGATTCAGTCATGCTCACGGACCCACAGACAGTGGCGGATGAATTTT
The DNA here is from genome assembly GCF_964261635.1 of Lissotriton helveticus. Taxonomy (NCBI): domain Eukaryota; kingdom Metazoa; phylum Chordata; class Amphibia; order Caudata; family Salamandridae; genus Lissotriton; species Lissotriton helveticus. The sequence continues at coordinate 1,107,895,620 of NC_136067.1, forward strand.
CTGACTATTACAGGGGACTATACACCTCGGCTGGTGGATATTCAGAGGCTGAGAACAGTGATATGATCAGGGATGTCTGTATGCCTGAGCTTTCGGAGGAGGATAAGGGATATCTGGACTCCCCTTTTACTGATGATGAAGTGGCGCAGGCGATTAGAGGGGTTAGATCCAGGAAGGCCACTGGCCCAAACAGAATCCCTATAGAATTATATAAATGAATGCTAATAAACTCGCCCCATATATTCGATCCATGTTCGCAGAAAGTAGAGAGAAAGTTAGACTCCCATAAGACCAGAGGGTGGCTAATATTGTGGTTATTTATAAGGCAGGTAAGCCTAAGGCGCTTTGTTCCTCATATAGACCTATTTATTTGCTTAACGCCAAGCCTAAAATCCTGGCGAAACTACTTGCTACTAGATTGGTTAAGGTAATCACCACTTTGATACACCCGGATCAGTCTGGCTTTATGCCGCGTTGAAACACAGCTCTTAAACTGCGGAGGTTGCATGGGATTTTGGGTGGCTCCCTGAAGATTCATGAGCCGACAATACTAGAGTCCTTGGATGCCACTCGATAGGGTTGAGTGGTCCTATCTGTTGGCGGTACTGGCGAAGACCATTGGACCAGAGTTTATTGGTTGGGTGCGTTTGCTATATGCTAATCCCTTGGCTAGAGTAGTCGTTAATAACTGCAAGTCGGCTGATTGGTAGGGGCATGAGACATGGGTGCCCTTTGTCCCCGCTTCTCTTCGCTCTTGCTCTGGAGCCTCTTGCGGCTTGGGTCAGATGGGACCTGTCAATACGTGGCCTGCAGTGGACGCCGGAGTGGGAGGACAAAATCTCATTGTACGCTGATGATATTTTACTTTATCTCACCAACCCCAGGGGATCTCTGATTGGTTTTCTAGACATGCTTGCCATATTCGGAAGGTATTCCGGATTCGCAATTAATTGGTCGAAATCAGTGCTTTTTGTCCTCAAGGGCGGGCCACCGGTAATACCTCAGTCATGCCCTATACAAACTGAACCAGTAGGATTTAAATACCTAGGTATTTATGTGACACTTGATTCAAAGTTGCGATATACCAATAACCTGGATCCCCCCTTGAGCCGGTTTAAAAGGAACGTGGAGCGCTGGAAGGCTCTCCCGCTCTCCCTGTTGGGTAGGGCGGTACTGTTTAAGATGATGGCTCTTCCCAGATTTTTGTATGTACTTCAGAATACAATGGACCCGGTACCGGCATCCTATTTTAAAGAAATAGAGACCCTCCAGAGGAAGCTTCTCTGGGACGAAGTCCCTGTATAGCATTCACTAAACTTACCCTCCCTTGGAACAGCGGGGGGATTGGACTGCCTGATCTGCTGAAATATTACTGGGCCTCGCACCTTGCAGCGGTAAACCATGTTGTGTACAGACCCCTCAGGGGATCCAGGGTATGCCATGGATCGCGGACAGGCGCCGGGTGGGGATTTTACCAGGGCACTTTATACCAGGCCTAGGCGGTTTTCACTGGCAGGCCCAACGGCGCATGCAGTCCACGTGTGGCATGCGGCCAATAGATATCTTACCTGGGAAGGGAAATTAACCTTGGCCACCCCCCTGTAGAATTCGGAGAGACTTCGGAGCTTATGGAAATCTAAGGGATTTGACAAGTGGGATCTAATTGGGATCACTCAAATCAAAGACGTTTGGGGTGGGGACACAATACACACATTCAACTCTCTCAAACAGCAATATAGCCTACAAGACAGTGAGTATTATCGCTACCTCCAGGTTAGACATGCACTCCTCACACACATATCCAGGGGCACCACGCTTCCAGAAGCCTCTCCTCACGAAGATCGAGTAATAGACGGGTATATCCCTGAGAAGACTATCTCTTTAATATATAAAAAGCTTATTAACAATATGGAGGACCCGCTAGGCCATATCCGGACACAGTGGACTGCTGACGGGTTGGAGCTAGATGACAAGGACTGCACAGAGGTGGTCTCCTCCCTGAGGGTGGTTGCGATCCAGATGAGACTGGTGCAACTAAAGATTTTGCATAGGTCGTACATCACAGGGCCTCGCCTGGTACGAATGGGTCGCAGTGAGAGTGGAAAGTGCCGAAGGGGATGTGGAGAGCTTGGCACATTAATCTGTGGCATTGCATGGAAGTACAGGAATATTGGACAAAGGTCCATGATGAGATGCGCGGGGCTCTGGGGGTGGAGATACTAGCGGAAGCCCAGAGGTGTATATTGAATGTGTGGGAACCCACAGACTTGAATGTGTACGGGAAACAGTGGGTAACACTGGCTTGTATGGTAGCGAAGCGAAATATTGCTCAGCTGTGGAGAGCCAATCAGCCACCCCGGGTCACCAAATGGGCGGAGGACATGGACTGGTGTATGTTCCGAGAGAAGTCAGTATATGTTGCCAAGGGTTGTCCCGAGAAGTGGGGGAAGATATGGGGGGCCTGGAATAGCCACCGTGGAGAGATTTGTGCGCCCCTGGCGCGGCAAACTTTGGCGGACGCGTACAAATCCCCATGATCCATTACGTATGTATTGTCATTATGATCCTGTATGAGCTACACTTTATTTTCTTGACCAATGAGAAACTGTTAACCCACCTGATGTTTTTCTTTTCTTTGTCAATCTGTTAATAAAAAGATATTTAAAAAAAAAAAAATATCCTGCAATGGATTAAAGTCTATCCTACTTAAGTGATGACTACTATCAAGCACCAGACAACATCATGTTTCAACTTCCCAGTATGGTATTTTCGTGTAATAACACCTGTGGGCGCTGTTCAGTCTCTACCGAGGGGGTGCGCAAGTAAATAGCTTTTCAGTGGTTGGCAAATGTCTCGAGTGTCGCAATGAATCATGTCTCGGAGCCAGGCCCTTACAGTCGGCGCCTGTGATCTGCCTCAGTGTAGAAAAACTTGTTGATTTGCAATGAGCAAGGCGATTGCGGTGAACCTCCTGATATCCTTTTTAATATATTAAGAGATTAAGAGATTGAACATACTCCAACAATGCCATCATTGGTGCGGGTTGTATAGTCTGCTCCACCATGAAGGATAAATGGCGGAAGACTTCCCCCCAGTACGCCCGCACCAGTGCGCAACCCCAAGTAAGGTGTGGGAAGTCAGCCTCAGGGGTGGCTCATCTAACGCATGTGTGTGACATGTTGAGATCCATCTTTGCAAGTAGTTTCCGGGTTACACAGGGGGATATTCTTAAGAACGTGCGATAATCATCGCCAAAATCAGTTAACGCAATCTCTCACATCGTCGTCTATTGGGGGAAAATAACTCTGTGTCAATGTCGTATTCACAACAAGGCAGTAACATGCAATAGTATCCCGACAATGTGTCAAATGTCTACGATAAAAGTCCCTGGACGGTGATAAAAATCAAAACCCCATGCAAAAAAACTTGCGATGGGCACATCTGCAATAAAAAATCCAGCGAGAAGCAGTGCCAGCCTGCAAGTTCCACAAGTCAGGCGGCCAAAATCACTATAAAAGCGGCAAACAAAAACACAAACAAGACCCAAACAACTGTGAAGCACCATGGAGGTAGCCGGAACAAGTATAGAGGACAACCAGAACCCCACAAGCCCAACGGAGGGCCAGCCTGGGACCATCATTGGGGAGACAGTGGCAGGAGTTGGGGGACCAGACACTGCCCAACATGACCTGAGCCAGCAGCAACAGGGTGAGTAACGACCAGGGACTGGGGGGACGGGGGGAGCTGGGCACAATGGCATACATGCACAAGTAAGTATAGCACATCTGCGGAAAAACCATGCCCAAGAGTCACAACTCCTACCAAGAGCCCAAGTTACGCAAGTCTACAACATGTCACCACTGTATAATCACAGAAGTGAAAAGCACACCACCTGAAAGGGATAAAGGCCAGCCAAATCAGAGCTGAAGCGGCAACTCACCCACAATGCAGCACACACAAATAAGATGCAGAGGACCCCAACATTGACAACAATGTGGTACAAACTGCAACACTGTCACAACAGAACAGACAACACAACTGCTGCCGCTTGTGTGTAGAAAATGGCCATTTGCATTTGGCATAGCAGGAAACTGTGAGATGACAATGTACAAGTACAACCTCACATCCCTGATGGTGTAGAAATTCCTCATAAACATTCATAATGTACATCGCCATGCAGTCTGACAGTAAAGTTGTACAATGAGTGAACATACATGTGAACACAATGTCCATCTGCATTTCCCCTTCACTTTGCAGAGAGAGAATCAACACCTCTTGCACAGCAGACCCAACAACTCAGCACTGATGATGAAGAGGACCTCCCCAACATCCACACCGACGCCCTCCTACAGCTCAGGGACAGCTTCGGCACCCCACCTCCAGGAGCAGGGCAGCCCAGCTGCATCCATGAGAGCCCACCCCCTGCACAGACCACACAGCAGTAGGCACCCACCACCACGGCTGTCTCCCAGGACCCCCACGACCAACACATGGCCTTCCAACGCCGTGTGTTAGGGTGCTAGGAGGAGCTGCAGTGGGGTTTGACCTCATGGCAGCCAGACTAGATGCCATACGTGGGTGTCTAAGTCCCATCAGAGACCGCTCACAGCCCCTAACAGACTCCCACTGTCTGCTCCTTGCTCTAAAACAAGCCAAGAACAACTGTCTAGTCAGAGTGGCCCCAGCGATGTCATCCGGGAGTTGGGACACATAAGGAGAATGATGGAGAGCTTGGAGCGGATGCAGGCGGAAAGAATGTTTGCCATGGCTGCACACCAGCTAGATGTAGCTGGGATCTACCATGCCCTGCAGATCCTCGCCATGGCATTGCCACCACAAGGCCTGACGCGGATAGATGCTGGTGCTACTATTACATCCACATCTCCTCCCCTGAAGTGTCAGTGCCACACAGTGCTGCAGATTTTCCACCTCCGTCCCCTGATGTGTCACTGCCACACAGTGATTCGGACAAAACACCACCACCCGCATGTGAGGCACCTGACACATCAGAGGACAAAGATGATAATGGACAAAGATGATGATGAATCTCGCTTTGTGGCTCGAATGAAGTGGTAGCATTCACCTCCGCCATATGGCCAAGTTCAGCTTGGTTCTGCCCTCTGCATCATGCCCTGGAATAACACCTCCCACTGTCCCCCTATACACTGAGCGACAATCACCTTGGACCTCGACATGGACTGCCATATTTGGTTTGCTTACCAATGACACATCAATCACACTGCGGACTGTAGTCTTCTACTCCCTATGAACTTGTCATTCCCGAAATGGCTCTGGCTGGCCCTTCACAGCCAAAAATGTAAAGTGGGTTTTGAATGGCCCTGTACTGGTCCAGCTTCAACACTCCACTGAATGTGAATAAAACATTCCAATTCACACAGATGTGTCATGGCTATGATCAATCAGTGATTCCACAAAATGATACTCCCTGGATAATGCTATCAATGCGCATGTATGGCCGTGACCCAGATAGGCATTGAGACACAGATTGTCATTTAAATTAACACTCATCACGGTTGAATACAAATGAAGGTGCGTATACTTTATTAGCAAATGCGTGTCAGTACAGGCAAGAAAAGTGCCACACCATGCAGACCGATGCAGCAGTATGTCAGAATGAGGAACGTTGCCAAGCGATGCTGTCCACTCCGGGGGAGTGCCTCATCTTTCACAGGTGTGTGTTAAGCCGAGGTGTTGTCAGCTCATGTATTCCACGTCCATGCAAATGCAGCCATTTTCACTGTTGTCGTGGGATATGTGACCAGATCTCCAAGATGCAACAAGGTGTCGGGACATGTGCAATGTGTTCCAATCTGTTGTGGCTCCAGGTAAGTAGTTACTCGTCCATGAAATCGATTGCAGCTTCGTAGGCCAACATTTCCAACATGAAGTCGTTGTCGACTTCATCAGACAGGACGGAGAGGCGATCCATTAGCAGGTCTGGCAGATGTGCTGTGTCCACCCCCTTACACCAATTAGCACTACAGCCCAATAGGGGAGTGGTTCAATGTGGTCACTGCACAGGAGGATTTGTGCAATTTCCCAGGTCCAGCTGCCAGCATGTATGCCAAGTATCAAGGCATCTCATAAATGGGTATCACAGTGACACTCCTGGTTGTGGGCCAACAGGGGGCGCACACACATGTCAATATCCAGTTCAGCTACTGTCCTGTTGGATAGGCACACATCCATGGCCCACTCGAATATGCACGATCGACAATGCAACACAGGCTGAACGCAGGAGACGTTAGCAAGGCGGAAGCTTAGCAGGTAACTGATCTGCAGCACTGCCAATAGCAGTGCCCCTAGTAAATGCAGCATTCGTGCACGATACAGCTCCACATGACAGGGGTTGTGCATGTGCCCAGGATGTTCGGCCATTGCATTAGTGGCTCTTGTTGAAGGGGCACTATTCTGACCTGCGCCAGTTCTATAGATGAAATGCCACATCACAGATAAATGAGTTGTTTTAGTGTGCACCGGTTGTAGGCCTGGGATGTTGTAGGAGTAAGTGTGAAGGCCATTCCATGCAAGATAACTTTGAGCAAGGACTACTGTGTGTGGGGTGTGTATACGTTGGCCTCTTGTCAGGCTGTGCGTAGTGTGGGAGCCGGCATAGTTCAGACAAAGGAGCTTTCATCCATAGTGTGATTTTGAAAATTGCTTGCATTCATGAAATGTGAAGTGGCTTGTTGGGGGTGGGGTGGGATGAGTGCGACTTTGTGATTCGTTTTTGACATGTCTTGCATGTGACATATGAGCGGCATCACTTTGTGTTACGTTGCCTCACAGCTGCTCCTCCCTCCCCCCGATCCCATTTACACATGTGCGCTGCGCAATTACATCACTTGCACTCCTACAGCACAGTATAGTCATGCCTGTCTGCGCAGGTCCAAAAGCCTGACAACAACACTGTGATGTTGGCCGTTGAAGGTAGTGGGCCACGTGAGTGTAGGCCTATGGTAAGGATAGCGCGGTACAAAAGGGGGTGGTGATGGACGGAGCATCTGAACTAATCAAACACTCACACCCATTCAACAGATCTGTTTTTAATCCATTACCGTTCTTTAGCCCACTCTACCACCCCAGTTCAGACATGGCCATATGCAAATCAGTCTGACCCTGTGCCTCATGGGAACAGTCCAGCCCGAACTGCCAAGCCATGCCTTCCCTGGACCGGAAACAAGCATCCTAGGACCGGTTTCTGGCATTTCAGCCGTCTTCAGCCAGGCTTGCTTGAATCCAGTGGCGAAGTGAGCAAGGGACTCACGTCTGAGCATACCCTGCCAACTTATGGCGAACAAAGCGGTACAAAAGGGGGTGGTGATGGCCATGTCTGAACTGGGGTGGCAGAGTGGGCTAAAGAACGATGATGGATCAAACCCAGATCTTTTGACTGGGTGTGAGTGTTTGATTGGTTCAGATGCTCCGACCATCACCACCCCCTTTTGTACCGCTTTGTTCGCCATAAGTTGGCAGGGTATGCTCAGACGTGAGTCCCTTGCTCACTTTACCACTGGATTCAAGCAAGCCTGGCTGAAGACTGGATTCGAATTGTGAGCCCTGCTGACCACAGTGTAGGTTGAAGGCAGTAGTCAGCACAGATATAACTCCGTGGTGCTGTGCCCCTGGGGCCCGGTGTTGTGGATGTGGACAGAATTGTGTCCGCCAAATATGTACTTATCATACAGCAATAAGCTTTTGATGCCTGGAAGTGCAGAAGAGTAGGTCCATGGCCTCTGGGCTCTGTACATTGTCTTCAAAATGTCTTAAAAATAATACAGCCACTTTCATTGTTTTGTGTCGAAGCTTAAGAGTGTTCCAAGCATACTTTTGTTCATAAGTCAGCCACCATCCATTTAGAACCAGGGTCTCGGCTACCACCTTGTCCTTGCGATTTATCAACATTCTGCTATTTTTTACAGAATGTTTCGGCTTTGTCAGGAGTGTAAAAAATATACGCTTTACCACCAATCTGAATTCTAAGCCAGGCCGGATACAGCACGGCGTATTTAATATTCGCTTTTTGGAGGGGGCACATAATGTCCATTTATTTGCGGTGAACCTCAAGCACAATTGGTGTAAAGTCTGGGAAAACTGCGATTTTCGATCCCTAGTAACTGAACGAACTGCGTACCCTGGATAGCAGTAGTGCAACATCCTGGTCATGGTAATTCAGGATTTTTGCAATGATTATCCTCGGGCTCGCTCCTGGCGCCGGGCGGGGTCCCAATGTTCGATGTACACATACCACCGCAAATGTAGCAGAGAAGGCATCTCTCCCAAATACCTCCAATAGGACAGACTCAACCAATTTAGCCATGAGGCCGGTATCCAGGGATTCAGCTATACCAGCTATGCAGACGTTATTTCTGCGCAAGTGCGCTTCTAAATCCTCTGCCTTAGTAGCAAGCTGCTTTAGTAGGCCCTCCGCCCGCTCCAATCTTCTATGAATAGTGGGTTGTGCATCCTCTAATTCAGAAATCTGCTGTTCCGCATTGCCCATATGTGTGTCCTGTACCTCAAGGCGGATGTGAATGTCATCAAGCCGAGTGGTGAGTGTATCCAGGCGGGCGCTGATGGCCTAAAGGTCAGCTTGCAACTCGGCCATTATGGCAGCAGAGCTCTCCAGTCGGCCCGACTCTGGGTCATTGGTCACTCAGCTTCCTCACACATAGGGGTCTTTCCAGCCTTAAATGTGAATCGACCCTGTTTAGGATCGGTGCAACCCATTCTGTGCAACAAAGGGATGTACCGTGCCCCAGAGATGAGATATAATGAGAGTCGGCATTCCAACTCGTGGAATCAGTTTGCCCCAAGCACGCCGATCACAGGCTCCGGTATTGCAAAATTTATATCGGGCGCTGGGTATGTTATTCATCCAGGGAGTGAGGGGTAAAGGGAACATTCAGTCTTTTGGCAAGGCTTCCGACCAAGTAGGATTGGTACTGTCAGGCCCCTGTGAATTACACGGGGCAAACCACTATATTACAAATTTGGGTTCCTATAAGGAAGAAAATGGAGAAAGGAACCCAAACATCCATGAGGACACAATCGTGAGATACTGGAATTAATGCGGGTTGACGGCTCTTCACTAATTTGGACGAATTAAGGAATACACTGAAGGAACCCACTCATCCAATTGAAGATTACTGTGACATAAGATTAAGAAATCCAAGGTGGTCCGCATTCACACATTGAAAAGACAGATATTGGAGATCGAACCCACAAATTGACCCTGTCCATAGGACGAGTTTTCCTCATTTCCAAACACAATCATTTGTCATCAACTGGAGACATAGCAGGAATGTATTAAAACCGATGCTAGAATTGAGTGACTACAATTTACAAGCTACTGCTGCTTAAGAAAAATACAGGCGGATACTACATAGTATTGATCATACGCATCCTCAGTTATATATGTCTATTGCCCTGATGAAGTTCCCGGCAAGGGAATGAAACGCGTTGGCTGGAATTCTGATGTGTGATGCCTTTTTAAACTTATCTAAATAAAGGAACTATATATTTTCACATTCACAAACAACTACTGGACTTCTTACAGAGTCGCGCACCCCCATTGAATTTATTCAATGCGCTGAGTATGTTATTCCTGCATGGAGTGACACACTATGGTCAAATGCCAGACGGGAGCCCCGCACCAATGAGTTATGGAACAATGGTCAATCAATCAATCAATCAAGAATATTTATTAAGCGCGCTACTCCCCGTGAGGGTCTCAAGCCGCTGGGGGGGGGGGGGTAGTGCTACTGCTCGAATAGCCAGGACCTGTCGCCTCGGGCGGCGACAGGTCCGGGAGCACGATCAGCCGATGTTCCGCACAGCGGGCACCGTCAGAGACCGCAGCCGGTCCGCTCAGCCGCAGGGGCTCCCACCACATTGACAGCCGTGCAGGAATCAAATTCTCGGCATGCCAACGCAGGCTGGCGGATACAGTACAGGCGACGCCTCTGGAGCTACGGAGTCAAGCGACTATATTGTTCGCCGGCTCGGCCACGCCCCGAAGATCCTCTGCTTTCTGATCAGTTGTTGGAGGTAGACGAGGGGTAGCTATCAATCTGCTAATTGGATGGGCATTGGGTTTGGTTGTTGCCACTTTCTCAAAATGATTATCCAGTGTGGGTTACAGTCCAAAATATTCCGATTAGCCATTCACCACAAACACGGGGATGGTGGACTACATACAAGGGGCAGCAGACCTCCATCCATGTAACTGCTTCTAAAAAATGAAAACCTTTTTCAAAGCAGCCCGATTTCCTTATATGAAACGGAACTGCTTTAAAAAAAATTACAACGTTTCTTTGAGATTTGAATGGGCTGTCGTCTCCTGAACCATTGCCTACACCCCTTAAAGCTTGCACCTCAGTTCACAAAGGGATAGGGGTAAAAGTTTCGGATCATAAAACTGCAACAACAGACATTTTCCTCATATTTCCTCCTTGAATTACCGCATTGGTGCCCACATATTTGATTTGTAGAATGTCTGCTAAAAATGCAGTAATTCTTTGACAGAATGATGTTCTTATGCTATAGCACATAGAGCAGGCAGACAGGTATGAGGGGGATGGAGTGAAGAGAATTTCAAACTCATTCTTTGTCTACAGTGCGGTGCACTAAGCCACTCCGCAGACCACACCCTCAATACATAGATCTCAGTTTCTCTTCTGTTCGGATGGGAGCTATCAGTTCCCTTCTTCTAAAATTGTAGTGTTGTCAGTGTTGTATTAAGCTAATAACCAAAAAACTACCCGTGTTGGCCAGGAACATTTTTCATTCTATCTCCACAGAGGTGGGCTTTGGTTAAGGGAGCAACACCATTCATGCCTGCTTGGATATCTGTGGCTTTTTTGCACTGTTTCTATGTGCACCAAACTCGGCACTAACACGCTGGTTACAAATGAGTACTTGAATCAGCTCGGCCTGCACTCTCCTATTACGCTGTATGTGAATTGCCATCTACTTAGAGTTGGGATCCATCCCATACTTTTCACGTGAGGCAGTGCTGGCCACATCAGTGAACACCTGGCAGTCACCACACTAACCGTGCTAAGTGCTAAGGCATACTTCTGGACTGATCAGGTCAAGTGACAGTCGCCTGTTTCCTGCCCATTCTATTCCAGCCAATTAGCTGGTGGTGCTACTCCTGGTACTAGGCAGTGGCTATTGATTGAAGCTTTAAAGCATGCAGTGGAACTAGGGCAGGGCCGAATGGTTGTAGCTGGCACCAGACATTTCCCCGGTGGGCTGCCAGGGTGGGGACCGGGTTGGGGCCTGTTTTTGTTACCCGGGGGCCATCAATATAGGCCCCCTGTAGCGAAATAGGCCAAAACCGGTCCTAGCAAATAGCTCGGCCGCACACATCCCTCCCCCCCAGTGGAGCTGGCTGAGTAGTTTGCCAGAGCCGGTTTTGATTACCAGTGGAGCGGTGGGGCCAAAGAGTATGCAAGATATGGTGGTTGCCAGGGCGGGTGGCAGCACTTCAAATTATTTTCACTAATATTAGACCAGCGTCATAGTGCCGCACCCCAAAATAATGCTCCTCCAGCAGGGACATCTTGAGGATTTGGGGGGCCCTATACAAAATAATTTTGGGAGCCTCATTTTGGAACAACTGTGAATTTATGATTCAATTTCAGTTCTTTCGTGCCCTCATTGGCCAGGTTACTGAGTGCACAGGCACACTAGTCCAAATTCTCAATATGTTTCCATCTAAAAATATTGAGGGATATTAACATGTGTTTTCAATAATATAACACAGCAGCATCTCACTAATAGTACTGCAAATAATCTATGTTATGCCTTCCCATTTCTCTTATATAATGTCCTATTTTGATCTCACAAACCTTTTTCATGGCTGTTGCACGAAACAAACAGCTTTCTCTGCAAAATGTCTATAATAAATTAAAGGAAAAAAACTGCATTAAACAATCTGTTTAAGAATTATTCAAGGTCATCAGGGCAAGACTCTGTGCAGAACAGATTCAGCTCTATAGGGGCCCCCCTGAAAGGCTAGGGCCCTGGGTCTGTGCCCTCTTTGTCCATGTCTTAAAAGATCTCTGACTTCCAGTGCTCATTGTGCTCAACTGATGCTGTGCTCAATCTGTCCATGTGAGCCACAAGCACTTACCTGTTGTCATTCATAGTCACGGTGCTTCACTATAACAAGGAGGCAAAACTAGTACAGAAACAACCATGAAGCAGGCCCACAACCAAAACCAGTCCAACATACAGTAAACAAGCATTTGCAATGCAATAGGTCTCGCATTAGGAAAGTTTGAGCTATTGGTATTTTAAATGACACAATTTTTATTTATGTGTTGGTTTTGAAAATAGCGAAATTAATAGCTTTGTCATATTCAATGCCAATAGTTTTAACTTTTGCAAATGTGACACCTATAGCATTTGTAATGCAATACGTGTTGTATTTACGTGACTTAGATGCATTGATATTACAAATAACAATGGCTTTTATTTCTTTTGTTAATAATTAATACTTAAATCAAAGCTATTGTAATTTATAATGGCAATAGCTTAAACTTTTGTAAATAACTTCTGTGAAGATTATGATCAGTGTATTTTGACTTTTTGTGACTCACTTGCTGATGCCTTCGAGGAGAAAATTTGCAAAATCTTGAAGGGTTTGCAGGACCCAGTTAATTCCACCACTGGTTCGGGAGCTCCGGAGGCGACGGCCAGTCGACCCCTGCAGGGGGCTTTTCACCCCTGTTTGGAAGCTCCGGCCTTGCCTCTCAGTCGACCCCGACCAGAGGACCAGATCCTCAGTCTGGGAGCTCCGGCGATTGAGGCCAGTCGACCCCAGCTGAGCAGCTTCCCCCTTGCTGATGCCCTCGAGGAGAAAATTAAAAAAACCCGAGAGGGTGTGCAGGACCCAGTTAATTCCACCACTGGTTCGGGAGCTCCGGAGGCGACGGCCAGTCGACCCCTGCAGGGGGCTTTTCACCCCTGTTTGGAAGCTCCGGCCTTGCCTCTCAGTCGACCCCGACCAGAGGACCAGATCCTCAGTCTGGGAGCTCCGGCGATTGAGGCCAGTCGACCCCAGCTGAGCAGCTTCCCCCTTGCTGATGCCCTCGAGGAGAAAATTCAAAAAACCCGAGAGGGTGTGCAGGACCCAGTTAATTCCATCATTGGTTCGGGGGCTCCGGAGGTGACGGCCAGTCGACCCCTGCAGTGGGTTTTTCATCCCTGTTTGGAAGCTCCGGCCTTGCCTTCCAGTCGACCCCGACCAGAGGACCAGGCCCTCAGTCTGGGAGCTCCGGCGATTGAGGCCAGTCGACCCCAGCTGAGTAGTTTTCCCCTTCCTTCCTTGGAGGAGTTTGGCAGCCTGGCCCTTACGATCTCATCTGGTTCGCCTCTTGACCCTCTTCCTCCAAAACTTTGGAGGGTGTTTCAGGAGGAACTTTTTCAGCCTTTACATTCCATCTGCTGCCAGTCATTTGAAACAGGGACCGTACCGGGCTGCTGGAAAAAGGCAGTGGTTTCCCCGCTCCTAAAAAAACCTACGCTCGACCCCGCTTGCCTCTCCAACTACCGGCCTATCTCCCTGCTTCCTTTTCCAGTCAAAATCATGGAAAAACTGGTCACCCGCACTCTGTCCGGCTTCTTAGAAGGGAACACCTGGTTGGATGAGACGCAATTCGGCTTTCGCCCAGCTCATGGGACGGAATCCGCGTTAGTGACCGTGTTAGACAACCTGCGGGCGCGAGTCGACAGCGGCCGGGCAGCATTTTTGGTGCTGCTCGACATGTCGGCCGCGTTCGACACGGTCAGCCACCCCACCTTGATAATGTGGCTGGAAGAGTGCGGGGTCAGGGGTAAGGCCAGGGACTGGCTAATATCCTATTTGGACAACCGCCAGCAACGGATCTCGCTCCCTCCCTTCAGCTCAGAGGAGCGGAGAGTAGGACAAGGAGTACCTCAGGGCTCAGCCATCAGCCCGATACTCTTTAATATTTACCTCCGCCCTCTAGTCCAGCTCATTAATTCATTTGGGATCTCCGCATTTAATTATGCGGACGATACCCAGCTGGTCTTTTCACTGGAGGGACAGGGTGCTGTTGCAGGGTTTCTGTACTCACACAGAACTGTGCACAGAGGAGTGGAACCTCGGCAAATTAGGGTGTCCCAAAACTTACCTTAGCAACCAACTCACCCCTTACCGAGCTAGCTACAGTGTCTCATTGGACATATCAAACTCCCAATGTTTAGACAAACCAGAACATGAACTTACAGTACCTCAGGGTACGTGGGACTCATGAACACTCTTTCGTTATATTATCATTACAAACCAGAACATGGAGTAAAGAAGACACATGTGCATTTGAAATGTTTATTTACTAATGCCGTCTTCTCAGGCGCAGTATCTTAGATAATACAAGTATACTTATTATCAGTATCAAAATTATCAGCATAGTTACTAAGACATAAAAAGCGAATGGTGACAGCATGTTAACATGCTGTAATGAATAAGAGTTAACAACACTTATATCTCACCCTCCCTAACACATATATTATATTATTAGCTAAGAAGGTCTCTTTGGGTTGTTTTAGGGCGGGCCCATACCTTAGTGTCTTAGCATGAAGGAATCACATCAGCATACACCAGCTCTCTTCTGCATGTGCACCGCATCAAGTGTGTTAACAATTCTCGTGCAAAGCAATATCAATCCCGCCTCAAGCCCAAGTTGGCAAAGCCTGCACTTGTGTTATGACTATGAAGGCGTGGAGATCAGACCTCATAACAATTCCATATCGTGTTGCTCCTGAAACTTCAGCACTCTCCGTGCAGACATGGTTTATTAAACAAAACTGATATCAGAGCAATAACATATTATTCTCACATACACCACGGCAAACCACTAGGTTGAAAGCTAAGTCAACAATTAAGGGTCGTGTGCAGAAGTTGCAAGAAAGGAAAAATGGCGTTTAAATCTCAAATGTACCTATGCTAACTTAACACGATATAAGGATATATAGGAGCTATACAACACCCCCCCATGATCCGAGAACGGACTAAATAAGATAACAGAAGTGCCATCACATGAGAGCAGAATCCAATTTTAAACGAGCATGAATAAAAATTCAATTATAAAAACTAATGCTAAAAAATAGCCCACAAGTATAATGTGGCTCAAGCCAATAGGCAAGCAAAAATAAAATGTCTTGACCAAAAGTCAATAAAATCAAGGAAATGCTATCAATCAGCATGTCAATTTGAGGCAGTGTCTATGATAAGACTGTATATGAAAAGTAAGCCGCAACAGCCTCCAGGAGGAAGTCACTGTCCTCATCCGAAAACAGTTCAGTCATCCAATTTAAAAGATGAAAGGAACATACGTGATCTTCCAGAACCGGATCCTCTATAACCATCAGAGGACAGCTCGGTGGGTTTTCAAGAAAACTTCGTTCCAAGAAATTTCGCGCTGCCGACAACACATCCCAGGGACCCATTAGTCCATGTGCCACCGCCAAGGCCATAATCCTTTCGTCAGAACAAACCAACTCGTGAGCAATGATAGGACTCATCAGTTGATCAAAATCGACGTCAGAAGATATTGGTCCGCAGAGACACAAATCAATGGCCCAAAGGAAATCACAGGTCAGGCAGCGAAATACAGGCTGGACACAGGTGAAATAGGAGAACCGAAAAGATAATCCAAACGCCGTGCTTAGAGTCGCCAACGGCAGTGTGCCATAATAATCAAGCATGCGGTTGCGAAACCGCGTCAGTAGCAGCTGAGCGTGGTCTTGCACAGGAAGGGCATCCATATTTAAAAAGGCAGAAAACCACCAATGCGCCAGCCGCTAATGCAAGTAAAAACGGGAACCCTCCAAATAAGGATGAAAAAATAGAATGGAAGAAGGCAGGAATGACTCCAAAAATCTTCTCAAAGGAAGTCACGAGACCACCGCTAACAACTTTAAAAAAATGTGCTAGGCCCGTTGTGGAGGATGCGTTAAAGATAGAACGGACCATGGCTCCGAAATGGAAAGGCAAATCAGTATTTAAAAGAGCCTGAACCTCCGTACGGGTGTTAGCAATGTGAAGCACGAAAGTTTCACGGGCCGAGCTCAAGGCCACCTCTTTCTGGGACAATAGAGCTCTTATTCTAGCCATGCCGCTGAATTCTGCTCCCAAGGTCGGTATCTGTGGCCAAATGGAAGACTCCCTATGTTCACGTGTGGGAGGATAAAGAACATTTCTGCAGCAAATAACTCGCTCACTAACTGTTACTATGAAAGCTATACCTTTAATTAAACCACAACAGTTTTCATTATTGAGCATTAAATAACTACCATTCTCTAACAATTTAAACGTGGGGATGATAGCAGGAACTGGCGTGCCCTGTAAAACGCAAGCCATATTCGGTCGGTCCCTGTTACACGAACCGTGTAACTGTATGTGTCTGCACATTAAAGAATGATCTGGCGTCTCAGTACACTCATCCCCTGTTAGATAAACTTCTTGTTCATCCTTGAAACATCTGTATGTGTATGGGAGTGACCAGACCTCATGAAGAAAACCGCTACCTAAGGGTTCAAAACGACCTATTGGCACATATTTCATACAATTTGAAAACTTATATAAAGCAAAAGGCAGTGTTATTAAACCGTGGACAAGCCACGTAGCAGTAGTGGCTTCTGCCACAGAAAAAGGTAAAGATTCCAACCTTTCAATATGGAGCATAGAAAAGGAAGCATCACGCATTGAAAGCAAGCGTTGTTTGTCTGTCAAATTAAACGGTGAAAATAAAGAGGAAACGTTCATGTATCCCCAGGGAACTTTACCCATTTTCAGAGTCTGAAGTGTCCATGCAAACTGCATGATTGACCGTAATTGATTTTGACCATGGTATAATACTGACACTTCATCATGCACAATATCAACAACAGACGACACAATATTATCTAATGTGTAAATTCTAGAGGAAAGCACGTTAATGCTATTGTCAACAACTGCAAGCACTTTCTCAAGATTCGCCTGATCAATAGCCCTAAGGCGTGAAGCGGCCTCAATCTGTGAGAGTTTCCAAATTTCATTGTAAACCCCATATAACCACCTTTTCGACCTGCCACTAGCTGGGCCTTTAATGAAATCATTCAAATCCACGTCTGCATTCAGTTTGGAAAGGTGATACTTAACCGCAGGTAAAGTTGAATGTTTCAGCCAAGCTTGACACAACTTGCCCACAGAGTAAGAGGTGACAGTATGACTCAAATCAAACCGGGGATCAGATCTAACAGTCTTAAAACCGTCAGATATATTCAAAAATCTTTTTTGGCAAGAATCAGCACTACGGTGCCAAAGCAGCCAACCCCTGGGATTCATACTGGAAATGTTAAAGGAGGAATTAAGAAGCAGAGCCTGTATATCTTTAATGGACAATTGAGTAAAATTACTCCAATTCTCATATTCCTCCAACTCCGGGAAAGACGGGGTGTTTAACCTTTTAGATGTAGCCAATCCAAAGCATGTGGTCTGGGAAATGGTTTCATTTAAAAACAACATATGATTTGGGATGAGACATGCACGGTGCAAAGCCTCAGTGCCTTGTACCTGCCAGGCCCTTGAACCCCAAACTGATTTAAGGTCTATTGTTTCCTTCCATAACTCATAGCCCCCAGTAACTAATTGATCTAGGAAGGCCTTCGAGTACAACAATTTTGTATCGGTAAGTCTAACCTTGGACAGTGGCTGTTTGTGAAATTTAAAATAAAAGGACTCGGGATTGGACTGGTTAAAGTCAGTGAAATAAGTATATTTTTTAAGAAACGTTTCTGAACTCCCTTGTGTAGGAGCTGGGCAATGTTCCCACTGAGTAAAATTAACAGCCTCCCTACGGGAAGATGTTTTGTGTAAGAAGTGATTGCCATAATGTTGGTAACAGAACAATTCACCATAATTAGCAGATTCTAAATATAAATCCTCAGCATCAAAAGCAGCATAGTATTTCAAATCAGAAAACAAACTTTCCACAGCATTAACATCCCAATCATCAGAACGAATGTTTTGTTTCACCACATCCCCCATATTAACTCTTAGTACATTAGGAACATTAACGACTTCCGTTGGGCCATGAATCTGAAAACGAACTGCATCCCACGCGATTCCATCCAGAACAGGCCATGCTGTGATGTTAACCAAAGTCAAGTCTCTTTTTAATCTGTGTGTAGAATGTGAAGAGGAAAGTGGGGCCAATGTTCCATTTAAATGAGTAATGCAAGTTCTCTCCTCGACATAGTGTCCATTCATAATCCGAAAAAAATAAAACACAAAACCAATTGACATAAAAAGGTAAACCGAAAAAAGGACCAGCCAAATGTATATCCAAGGAGGAATCAAAAAATGTTTTTTAAACAGGCTAGCATATACCGCAATTTGAGAGGGTTTTTTCGAGGCAAGGGAAGCAGAGTCAAATGAAAATCTGGATTCCGTGGCTAAACGAGCTTGCAGGTCAGGCATGGACAAATCAGTGGGGTATGTATAGTCTGTCTCATCCATGTTAGTTCCGGGCAAATTATTTAATAATGGACTGGAAACAGCAGGTAATTCGATGGCCACTTCAGGTTCAATATTAGAGGCAGTGGGCATAATTGAATTTCTCACAATGGAAGGACAGGAAACAGCCGGTGTCATGCTAAGAAGAATCGGCCACTCTGTGTATCTTGACATTGTCAATAGAAATAAACCTGTTTTCCTTACGACCCGGAAGTGGTGGTAAAATGACTGTTCTTGTGCCCTTCACTCCAAGCACTGGGACTGGAGCTCGATAGGAGGGACCAAACTCTTTCTTGTTGTCGATCTTCTCTCGAACCAGTTCTCCAACTTGGGGTAGCCAGCCAACTACCGGGATCTGCAACGCATCATCCGAAGTGGAGGGCAAATGTTCCTTTGCAAGACTGTCTCTGGTCTTTTGTAGATTCTGTAAAACATTGCAATGTTCATCTGCGTCAAAGGAAGTGGCGCGAACCACAGAGTCTAGACCGTCAAGGTCAGGGACGTACATCTTGATGCCAAAGAGCATTTCGTATGGGGTCCGCCCACCCAGAGACCTTCTAGGGAGATTATTAAGAGCACGCTGCACGCCATAGAGGTGAGCCAGCCAGTTTCTGCCAGTGCCTATAACTCGGGCTGTCAAAGATTGCTTTAAATCACGGTTCATTCGTTCAACTACACTATTACCCTCAGGTCTGTAGGGTGACGAAAACTTGACTTGGACCCCCATCGAAATCATGGCATCCTTATACGCCTTAGAGGCGAAAGCCGGACCCTGATCCGAATGGAAGGTACCACAGGCAAAAATCCCTATAAAGATACGCAAATCTCTAATGACAGTCCGTGAATCAGCGCTGCGATGTGGCCATACCCACACAAAGCGTGTGCATGAGTCAACTGCTACTAAGATGTATTTATACGCAGTATCAGATGAAAATGGACCGCAGTGATCTAAATAAACACAGCCTAGCGGTTTATTAGAAATGTACAACTGAGTCTGAGGCGGACGCGTAGCAGTTGAAGGTTTAATCTGCTGGCATATGTCACAAAGAAGGACATAATCACGCGTCTGTTTGTACAGTCCCCGCCACCAGAAACGTAATTGTAATTGAGTTACAGTAGCCGAGACGCCCGCATGCGCAGACGCCACACCTTCATGAGCCGCTGTAATCAAGTCTGCTCTGCGATCCGAGTTGGGAATCAGCCGTTCCCCAACATCAGGAATTGTCACAAAAGGAACCTTTTCGGGACTTAAGTGGTATTTATACTTCGAAGGGAATCCCGCAGGATGTTTACTTCCCATCTCAGAGGCAGCAATCGCTGCCAAGATGTCGCTATCAATCTTGGTTTTAGACCTAGTAACTGCTGCAACTAAGTACGTAGATACTGCTGATTTCGCCGCTTCATCAGCAAGCGAGTTGCCAACAGCGTGAACTCCCACGCGCTGATGACCGAGAGTATGAATCACATAAACGAGTGGCAACTTAGCCTTAAGCTCTGCCACTCGAACCCAGATCATTTTATGTTTTATTGCGCTACCCTTGGAATCATGAAAATCATTTTGAATCCAAAAGAACAAGTTTTCATTGTAAGACTGGACACAGTAGTAAGAATCACTTACAATTAGAGTAGTAACACTTGGATCTGCGTACTCCAAAGCTAGTACGAGAGCACGAAGCTCCGCCAATTGTGCGGTGCAATCGCCCAGGGGCAACGTGTGTACCTCCCTGGAAATGAACTCATCATTCAACATAGCACCGACCACAATGGCGCATGCGGAAACGTAGGCATGTTTAGAGCCATGCGCAACCTGCGCCGACCCATCAGTGTAAATGATGCAATGGAAGTCCTCCAAAGGTCGCATCGCCAGAGGAGCAGGATGAACGAATTCATACTGCAAGTACTCCTGCGACCGTAAGGAAGCGTCAAAAATAAACATGACATCCGTGGATGACAATGACGCAGCCCACTGAATCCACCGAGGGTGCAAAGCCTTTGAATTCGGTACACTGGCTTTCGTGACTGCCTCCAAGTGAGGACAGGGTGTTACCACTAGCATGCGTTTCCCCTGAGACAGTGCTCGTTCCTTTAGAATAGCCATCTGTACAGCAGTTAAAACCTTTTCCACTGTGGGAAACCGCATCTCAGCCGAAGTGTACAAGTGTGACTTGTAAGCAATAGGTACCGTGTCACCTTCATTAAAAGTGAGGTACGTGAAACCCACCGTCCCAGGAATTATTCTTATTACCAGGTTGGTGTGGTTATCACGAGTCAGTAAATATTTAGAAGCGAGTAGATCAGCCTGCAAGGATTGCAAAATGGCTGAATGCTCAGGCAGCCAGCATGATTTCGAGAAAGTTGGTTGTATCAAAGCATACAAAGGCTTGATACGCTGGGCATATTCCGGAATGTAAGTCCTGCCGAAATTCAAAAAGCCCAGTAAAGACTGTAATTTTTTCAGTGTTGTTGGAGCGCGCAATTGTGCGCACTTCTCTAAGAAGTGAGGAGCCAAACCTCTACCTTCATTGTTGAGCTCATAGCCCAAAAACAACACTGTGTGTTCAGCAATGTGCGATTTTGCAAAGTTAAATTTGTAACCCATGTCTGCGAAGTTGCAAACAACAGAATTTACACGACACAGATGCTCCCAAATATCGTCGTCTGTGAGATATATGTCATCCACATACGAAAAAGCATCAAGGTCGAGTGCCTCCAGAATAGAGACAATTCGAGCGGTAAATATACCAGGACTATTCTTGTAGCCCATTGGAAGACGCCGGAATTGCTTTTGGACTCCAGCGCTCGTAAAACTCGTCCATTGGGAGCTAAAGCTGTCCAATCTGTGGGCATAAAAACCATTGGATATGTCAAGCGTTGTCTTGAAACGCTTACGCACGAGACTATCCACTAGGGCAGAGCCGTGGGTATTCTGTACAGCACAGTTACGGCAATGCGAGTTTAAATGCCGGTAATCCAAAACCAAACGATATGATCCGTCAGGTTTGTTCACAGTAAAAAGGGGATTATTCATCGGTGACACACACGTTTCAATAACTCCCTGATATTCCAATTGTTCAAGGATTTCCGCGACGGAAGATTTTGCTTCACGCCGAATGGGATATTGAGGTTGAGGCTGCGGCTGAGACCGCAACGGAATTTCGTGGCAAGGCGACAATCTATCCCAACCACATTGGTTACGGTACAGAGCCGGCGCGAGAGCCCGAGCCCACTCTTCTGCAAAATGCTGCGCATGCTCTTTCGAGACAGTGTTCGCGAAACTGGGTAGGATCACCTCCTCCCCTCGCGGCGCCGCGAGCACAAAAGGTGGGGGCCAGTCAGCCTCCGAAAGTAAAATATCATATGTAGAAGACAGATTCTCCCAAAATACACCTTTAACGGTACGCTGTATGTCACCTTCAATTAACAGGACAATTTCATATAGTCTTTCAGGGGGAGCAAGTCTCGTATCCGCTGTTTCTATCACAACGTAGACATCAGTCGCTGTCACCCTCAGTAGTGGACGCAGCGCCTCTCTGACTATGGTTATCTCCGCCGCGCTGTCCAGCAAGGTCAGAGCCCACGTCAGATTCCGAAGCCGCGTTCTCACTATCTGTGGCATATCGATGCGCTGTTAAGGCTGCGACTTTCTTTTTCGTAAACTGCGGACGCCTAGGCGTAGAATCCTCCTGCTTCACTGCGCCGTCCG
The DNA here is from genome assembly GCF_964261635.1 of Lissotriton helveticus. NCBI lineage: Eukaryota > Metazoa > Chordata > Amphibia > Caudata > Salamandridae > Lissotriton > Lissotriton helveticus. Next base: position 1,107,917,876 of record NC_136067.1, read on the forward strand.
TCTGGCGGGACTGACCACGTCCTTGTTGGCCACCACGTCCACGTCCACCCCCTCCTCCTCCACCGGTCTTCGGGGCCGATGTGTCCTGAAAGGAACGAGGAGAGCGTTGATCAGAACCCTGAAAACGATCAGGCGATTTAATCATCGCGCGGTCGCACAAATCATAAACTTTTTCGGGTGGCGCAGGAGCTTGTATTGCAGGAAAAGTACCCTGAGTCTGCGTTGTCTGCTTCCCCTGTGTCTGTTTTTTAGGCCAATTCGGTTTCTTGGACTTGGGCTGGGCATCTGTCACTGCAGATTGTCCCTGTGGTTGTTTTTTCTCCTTTACTGGAAAATATTTTAGACCTCTACTTGTGCGGCCAATCGTTTTATAAGCGGCCACTACAATCTTTGCTAACTGGCGTGGTTTGTCGGCATCGGGCAGAGCAGCCAAAGCATTCGACACCTGAAAGTTAACTGCATCTCCTTTAACATTGGAGAGAATGAGATCACTTACAATCTCAAAAGAACCACACAGGCGCATACCCAATTCAACCGCTGCCTCTGGACCGTGATCATTCTGAACACGTGTAATGATTTCAGGCAGGGCAGTCATAGACGGGGTGCCGAAGCACCTTGTATAAACTGCCGCAAATGTTTTTCCCCAGCTTTCACAGTCAGCAAGTTCAGGAGTAATATCCTTCGGTAGAGTAATCGTTAACATTCTATGTTTATCAGCAGGAGTAGAATTCGGAAAAACCGCCTCCAGTTGATCAAACTTCTCTGCTAGCCAGAATGGGAAGTCATCGTTGTCAACAGGACGCGCACCAAAAACCGAATTTACCATCACTGGATTGAGACGCATTCCGCCTCGTTCCATGGGAGCGGCCGCACCCCCCTGGGGACCACCAGGAAGATGTCGACCGATGTACTGCACTAAAGCACGAATCACGGAAATGGAAACTACATGTAGCCTGCGAATTTCTGCCAGGGTACAAGCCCCGTGATTCGGGTGCGGGGTAAAGCCACCCAACGCAGGCCAATTTGTACCTGGAATTGAGAGTGGACCTAACCTCGCAGGGGACAAAGAGTGGGGGAGGGCGCCATCAAACCAAACTCGATGCTGCCAATGATCAATAGGTATTTCCAATGCCCTGTACGGCGTATATTCAGCCGGGACATCCGAGGCGGTGTAGGAGTGGAACAAACCAGAATTAGCGTCCACAGCCGGAAACGTAACCCAAGAGTAAAACAACTCGTAAGGAAACGCCGGATCTGCACATACCACGAAAATCACAGCCATCCCATCTACTGGGACCTGGTACGTCTGAAGATGGTTGCGTACCGCTACGCGACTATGCTGTGCAATAGCCACCGCTGCCGCCATTACAGAATTGGAAACAAGAAAAAACAAAGAATACTTTGTAGCACAACTGGGTAGGAATTCAAAGAAACCGTTTAGGTAAGAATCAAGCTTGAATAAAGACCTATTTCAAAAAATAGGTAGGTTTCACCAACACCCCGTTTTCCGGAAACGGACGTGAAGGGGTTAAGGCATGAACGATAAACTACTCGAGTGTCATGATATAAGACCACCGAAACCGTTGGGCGCCATGTTGCAGGGTTTCTGTACTCACACAGAACTGTGCACAGAGGAGTGGAACCTCGGCAAATTAGGGTGTCCCAAAACTTACCTTAGCAACCAACTCACCCCTTACCGAGCTAGCTACAGTGTCTCATTGGACATATCAAACTCCCAATGTTTAGACAAACCAGAACATGAACTTACAGTACCTCAGGGTACGTGGGACTCATGAACACTCTTTCGTTATATTATCATTACAAACCAGAACATGGAGTAAAGAAGACACATGTGCATTTGAAATGTTTATTTACTAATGCCGTCTTCTCAGGCGCAGTATCTTAGATAATACAAGTATACTTATTATCAGTATCAAAATTATCAGCATAGTTACTAAGACATAAAAAGCGAATGGTGACAGCATGTTAACATGCTGTAATGAATAAGAGTTAACAACACTTATATCTCACCCTCCCTAACACATATATTATATTATTAGCTAAGAAGGTCTCTTTGGGTTGAATTAGGGCGGGCCCATACCTTAGTGTCTTAGCATGAAGGAATCACATCAGCATACACCAGCTCTCTTCTGCATGTGCACCGCATCAAGTGTGTTAACAATTCTCGTGCAAAGCAATATCAATCCCGCCTCAAGCCCAAGTTGGCAAAGCCTGCACTTGTGTTATGACTATGAAGGCGTGGAGATCAGACCTCATAACAATTCCATATCGTGTTGCTCCTGAAACTTCAGCACTCTCCGTGCAGACATGGTTTATTAAACAAAACTGATATCAGAGCAATAACATATTATTCTCACATACACCACGGCAAACCACTAGGTTGAAAGCTAAGTCAACAATTAAGGGTCGTGTGCAGAAGTTGCAAGAAAGGAAAAATGGCGTTTAAATCTCAAATGTACCTATGCTAACTTAACACGATATAAGGATATATAGGAGCTATACAACAGTGCAGTCCCATTAGAGACCTTCCATCGGTGTATGCAGGCTACAGCAGGATGGCTCCGACTGAACTCGTTGCAGTTCAATGGGACTAAGACAGAGGTCCTGTATTGTTCCAACGATCGAGTCCCCCGTGATCTTCCAGACGATTTCTGGCCCCCGTCTTTCCCAGAGACGGTGTCAGCTGCACAATCGGCGCGTAACCTGGGTGTCATCTTTGGGCCTAATCTGCAGCTGGACCTGCACGTGAATAAGACTACTTCAACGTGCATGATGCTGATTCGGTTGCTGCGAAAGGTTCTGCCCCTCCTCCCTGAGCAAGCCAGACCCGAAGTAGTGCGGAGCACCATCTTAAGTCGACTCGACTATTGTAACGCACTACTTCTGGAGGCACCGGTAACACTTCTGGGCAAGCTCCAAAGAGTGCAAAATATGGCTGCAAAACTTGCCCTTTCCCGCCCCTACCTTAGCTCTTCTACGGCAGCATTACAAGAACTTCATTGGCTGCCGATCCACTTACGCGTTCGCTACAAAGCAGCGTGCATTGTGTTCAGGGACACTCATGGCCTAGGCCCGGTCCCTCTGCAGAGAATGTTTGCCTGGTACGTCCCCTCTCGAGCTCTACGCTCCTCCTCATCCAGGCTACTGGTAGTACCGCGCTTCCAGAGAGTGCGAATGGGCGGCCGATCGTTTAGAACAGCGGCGGCTAAACTCTGGAACTCCCTGCCACTATCCTTGAGGAGTCTTGAGGATCTTGTTGCCTTCAGAAAGGCGTTAAAAACCTTTCTTTTCCCCAGAACAGGCTAAGCGCTAAATCTGTTGGTTCATTGTTCAAGCGCCAGGATGCCCTTGGTGGTGACAGGTTTTGTGCTATATAAGAATACCACAATAAGAATACCACAATACCAATTTTATTGTGACGAAAATCCAAGAACAGAAGTTAAATATTAACATCTTTTTGTGACATTTGTAATAAAGCTTGAAACATTGAGAGAACATATTTGAACCAGTTGTTGTTGAACGGTTGCACAGATTGATGCTGTGGTGGCGCTGAGTGATGCTGTGGTGGCGCTGAGTGATGGTGTGGTGGCGACGAGTGATGCTGTGGTAGCGCAGTGATGTTGTGGTGCCCCTGAGTGATGCTGTGGTGGTGGTGGACGTGTTGATGTTGGATGTGGTGGTGGTGGTGGACGTGGTGGTGGTGGATGTGGTGGTGGTGGACATGGTGGTGGTAGACGTACTGGTGGTGGATGTGGTGGTGGTCGTGGATGTGGTGGTCATGGACGTGGTGGGGGTGGATGTGGTGGTGGTGGTAGTGGTAGTGGTGGTGGACATGGTGGTGGTGGACATGGACGTCGTGGTGGTGGAGGTAGGTGTGGTGGTAATCCTGCAGGAGTCTACCAGCGATAGATAGATAGATAGATAGATAGATAGATAGATAGATAGATAGATAGATAGATAGATAGATAGATAGATAGATAGATAGATAGATAGGTAGAGTGAGGGCGATAGATAGAGTGAGGGCGATAGATAGATAGAGTGAGCGTGATAGATAGTGAGTGAGACAGATAGAGTGAGGGCGATAGATAGAATGAGGGCGATAGATAGAGTGAGGGCGATAGATAGATAGAGTGAGGGCAAAAAATAGATAGTGAGTGCGATAGATAGAGTGAGGGCGACAGATAGATAGAGTGAGGGCGACAGAGAGTGAGGTGGCCTCGTGGTGGTGGCGGTGGACATGGTGGTGGTGGACATGGTGGTGGATGTGGTAGACATGGTGGTGGTGGACGTGGTAGGCATGGTGGTGGTGGAGATGGTGGTGGTGTACGTGATGATTGGCTAGTTAAACCTGTTAAAGGAAAAGGACTTTTGGGGTTTTGTCATGCTTGTTTGCCAATGATGACATTTATTAGAAATGTATTTCTGGGCAGGGCCTGGTGTCGAGGGCCACTGCAAACCTCTGCCTAATTCTGTTGGCAATAAGAGGTATTTTTTTTAGTTTTTTTTACCAGAAGTCTTTGGTAGGCTGGACACAATTGTTTTGTTATTTCCAAGTGTTGGCCCAGCTTACTGCATTGGAACTTTAATATAGTGTGTTACACTGCAGATGAAGTACTTTAGCGCCCTTTCAGATGTGTGTGGGTGAAGGGTGTTGGATGTACAATGATCTATATGGGAGATGCTGGGTGAGGTGTCTGAAGTTCAAAGACCTACTTAAGAGGTGCGGGGTACATCTCAGTGGATACACATAAAATGTTATAATGAGTGAGAGGAGGCACAGCCTTACATACATACATATCAAGTTGTAAGGATCATAATCAGTGTTTTCCAGAATTGGAGGTGAATGAGCGAATCCCTCTAAGAGGAGATACTGACTGATAGTCAGGCCTTCCCCTGAATTATCTAATGAGATATAAAGGGTGCAAAATGCTATTCTCTGGCAAAACACAAGGCTCAATGCTCCTGTGATACAAATGCTGCTGTTGCCAGAAGTTTATTTTAAATTCCCAGACAAAGGAAACTGCAGCAAGGGGAAATGCTGTACGAGCCTCTAAATCAAAAAACATGTGAAATCAGTTGTAAATCTATGTTAACTTTCAGATTCTTCACGTGATCCGTCAGCCTGATACTATCAGAAACGAGACCTATTGCATTGCAAATGCTTTTTACTTTTGTTGCAATCGCGGCACATCACGCTTTAACTTTAAACATCTGAAGCTAAAGTGTGACCTGCCGCCATTGCTACAACACTAAATAGATAGAAAATAGACTGCATCGCCAGAACCAGCAGTTTCCAGGGTCTACCTTGGGCCGAGGCAGCCACTGAGCTGTTTACACCCAGGATTCCAGGCCGAGGACTAATGAACCTACCATCCTGCTGCAGCTGCAAGGATAGGAGCCGGGGATAAAGGAGGTCTTTCCAGCTCTAATTTACCTCGCAACTGGAGGCACTTCGAATAAAAGCGATACATATTTGCAAAATGAAACCTCAGTGAGCTGAATTCCCCACACAATATTTTTCTAGGTGGTGTGCGTTTCCGAGGGTGAAGCTGTACTGTACAGATGCACCCCATCCCGATTCACTTCATATTTTACAAACCTCTTCCAGTAATGCTCCCAGAGTCAACGGGGTCAGGTCTCCATACTGCGGACGTCTGAAGGAACTGGTCAGAGAGCTGGGAAGCGAGAGGCATCAGGCTGGCGGAGGAAGCCTGAGACTGCAGTACTCGGTGAGCCTGAGTGGCGCGGGGCCTCTGGTAGGAGCGGCAGTCAGGGGAACACGGAAGGTGCCCGTACTGCGGACACAGTACCGGAAAGCACGACTGGTCCTAAGACATCCCCTGGTCCTACTCGCAGCAAATCATAAGGGATACCTACCGCCGCTGATGATGAGAGAAAAGGGGCGCTGAAAACCAACTCTCACTCCCTCATATATGGGCTCCTCTCTTACCTCCACGCGGCACCCTTCACCCGGCTCTGCCAGTCGCTGTGAACTCTGCGTCCAGCGCTGACATTGTGACGCACGACCGAGGCCCAATCATAGTACACTGCTGCCGTGCTGGAAGCTCAGAAATGGATAGTACGCATGCGTACAATCATACGCATGCGCTCACGAGACAATAGTGCACAAACGGCCCCACTGCTGCTGGGAGAGTGCGGGACCCGCGAGGGGGGAGACAAAGCGTCGCCATAGATGAATGGCCACCGCAGCCGTCAGCCAAGCCGCGACCGGAGCAGCGAGGGGTCGACAGGGCTCGGGGTGAGTGATGTGACCGGACTTCACTGTCCGCTGTGAATAACAAACAAAAGAATGAACGTAACATGGCACCACACGCGTTTCCGAGACTAAAGTCTAAAAGTGTAAGCATTTCATTTGCATATGTTTTCACGAACTGTAAGTAATTTTGTATTAAGCATTTTGTATGTTTTCACGAGCGCGCTCCGAACAGCAGAACACCAGCGCCCAGCAGTGCACGTGATGCGAAATACATAAGCAAAAGCGAAAGCGCGCCCACACAATGAAATCTCCGACGGGCCAACGCGAGCAGCCAGCAGCAAAAGCGCGCACACACGATCAAATCTCAGACAGCAGAGCGCGTGCCCATTCCCTGTCTCAGATTCCCAGAAAGTGGCCAACAATAGATACTTCGCTGGACGCAATGCTTTGCATTGCTTTCACCAGCTCGACCTAAAAACTGACCCAATTGGCAGAGCAGATCGGCAAATATGCTGAGCCGTAGCCTTAACCCCGCACATTAGGAGTTACAAAGCTCAGACAGCAAATCAGTCCAGATGTGTGGGCCTCTAGTGGGGAAATTTAGGAGCATATTTACAACCAAAGTGGTGGAGTGCAGCATTAAGCCAAGAAGGCTAACGCTGTGCTCCGTCACTTTAGAAATGCAGTGCTGCACAGTATTTACAACAATAGAGTGCATCCCTACATTTCTCCCTGCGCTGGCACTAAGTTTAGTTGCCTAGCGCCAACACAGGCACCCTTGCGCCATAGTGCAAGGGTGCCTACGTTGTGGGAATGATTGTTTATGTGCAGATAGGTGTGCCTTCCTGTGCATAAACAACCATAAGTGGTGATTTGTAACTTTTATATGTGCTGTTTGTGCAGCACAAATAGAAGTTGCAACTCGCCATTTTAAAAATGATTGTTTATGTACAGGAAAGGACACTGTCCTGCAAAGAAACAATTATAGATGGCATTTTGCTGTTTCTATGTGTGCTGCACAATGCAGCACACATAGAAACAGCAAAAATGAGGAAAATTAAATAATTTCTCCTGCTTTCGCCTGTTTAAGACCAGGTTTTTCCATGTCTTCATTTTGGCACTGCCCCATACTTACGTCACCCTTTTAAATATGGGACAGCGTCAAAATCAATGGGTGTTGCGGTGGAACACCCACTGCAAGACCCATTGCCCACCCCTTTCACGCAAAGTATAGTGTGAAAGGGTGCCTTAGTCACAAGGTGACGTTAAGCCATGTTAAATGGCTAAGCGCAACCTTGTGAATAAGGTGAAGCCCCTATTGCCACAGGAACGTCGGTAAAAGTGACGGTCCTGTGGCGATAGGGCTTCCAAATATGCCACTTAGGGGCTTATTTACAAGTCCCTTGCGCCACAGTTGCGCTGCCAGTGCGTAAGGTTTGTTGCAGTGTGCAGACCCATATCTATGAGGTCAAGCAAAGCCACTTTACGTAACTTTTCATGGTCTCAGAGATATGGAGTAAGGCAAAGTAGCACAAGTGCCTTACCCTGAGTCAAAGAGGCGTTTCATGGGCATTGCGATGGTTGGTCACACACAACGCCCATGGATTTTGCAACATGGCATTAATCTGGGAATTATAACACACATAGAGAAGGGCGGGATAGGGAGCTAATTTGAAAAGAGAGGTCCAGTACCAGTGGTCCCAATGGGTCTCGTGGTAATCACTAGGGAGTAACTGTTCCTAATGGAGAAAAGAGCAGCCTATTTTGGTTGCTGTGCTAAAAAGTCTGGAGTGTTGTCTTAATTTTCAGTCGTGGTTGGATCTTGATGAAGGTGGGGGAATTTCTCCTTTAAGATAAAATGCCCTCACACACCCTTGCGGGTGTCATGCTTCATCATCGGGCGTTTGCTCCTCGTTTGAAACAAATGCTATAGAGGAGTGAGTATTGTACTGCTGCTCTCTTATCTGTGAGTGTGCGTAAAAGTGAAAATTAGGTTGACATGTTTCGCGCTACTGGTCCATAATGGATCCCGGTGCGCTTCTTCGGGACCATTATGTGAAGGTGAGAATAAAAATAGGAATTAGAGAAGACAACACCTTATATTCCTAAAATACCTAATATTGAGGTGATTGTGCATCTAAGCGCCTATTGGAACGTCCGAATGGCATCCCTGATTCCAACCTGGTGTGGAGACAAAAAGAGACAAACAGGTAGGGACAGACAAGTAAGGATATCATATCGTGAATTGACTCATTAGAATGCCGCAATGTTTTCCGCATTCCCTAACTAACTAGTGAATGAGGCCATTCACAATATGATATCATTACTTGTCCTTCGTGCCCATCAACAATCATCCCAGCAACGCAGGCACCTTTGCACCATGGTGCAAGGGTGTCTGCATTGGTACACGGCTGCTGTTTTTGCACCGGCAGAGTAAAGAAGGACAGGACTGCACTGTATCCTGTAACACAGCACATTCCTGCCCTTTTATTTTGATGCACTGCAGCGCAGCAGGAAGGCTTGCTGCTCTGCAGCGCGTCAACATGTAGTAAATGAGGCCCTGTGCATTACTGCACTCGCGAATTGGCATAGGGCAACAAATCAAGAAGTCTCGTCGCACTGCCTAACGCCACTATCTTGTAAATAAGCACCTTAGCTTCGGTAATATAGGGAGCAGTCAGAAGTGTTGCTCCCCTTCACTGAAGTCGTTTATTCCTTTGCTCTATTTTTTTCCATCGCCCTCATTCCAGAATGCACCCGAAACCTTCAGCAGACCAGCCAAACAAACTTTAAACTGTATTGAGGTGAGGCCGCATCTTTTGGCCTGATTTGTTTGATACTCGTTTTCCCTTACTTTCTGTGTCAGTCAGTCAAACCACTTAGGGGCAGATTTATGAGGCCCTTGCGCCACGTTTACGCCGCTGTTGTGTCACGCAAGGCGGCGTAAACGTGGCGCATCCCTACGACCGATTTACAACGTGACGCATCTAGGCAGATGCGTCACGTTGTAAAGCCCTGCGCCGCTTGTGGGCGTTCCGGCGCAGGGTGGGCGTTCCGGGGCAGGTGCGCCTCGCAAAAGTGGCTGAGTGAAATCTATAAGATTTCACTCAGTCACTTTCAGGCCAATGCTGCGTCAAAGCCCTGCGCCTGCTTGAAGCAGGCGTAGGTCTTGACGCAGCATTGCAAAGATGGGGCACCCCCGGGCCTTGCTGGAGCTGCGTCGCGCTTGCGACGCAACTCTAGCAATGCGCCACCTTAACGGCACAGATGCGTCACGCATCTGTGCCGTTTTTGCCTCATTGTGCGCCGCATTGTAAATGCGGCGCACCATGGGTGGCGGAGCTGTGGCGCACTGTGGCGCACATTAACTGGCGCATCCCTGGGGATGCGCCAGTTAACATAAATCTGCCCCTTACTTTCTATGACTTTGTTTCAAGTTTGATTGGCCGTTGCTGCTTACACGTCACTGATTTGTGTAAATGTAACTAACCATTTTTATATCGCTGCATATTCTACATATGGTCTAAATTTCTTGTCATCCCTAATCGGTGTGTGGCTTCCTTTCCTTTGTTTCTTCTGTAAAGTCTGCTGTTTATTTCACTCCCAAATTGGATTTCATTGCCTGCTGATCGAAGCTGTTAATCAGTATTTGAAAAAATACGTATTTGACATTCACTCAGCGCACTAAACTGAACCGCATCTAGGGAACACCATGTATCAGTAATACTACTTCCACCTAACATCGGAAGGATGAAAATCTGAATCAGTCCTACTTTTTTCTATCGCCTTACCTGCAGGTGACACAACAGCCTCAGGAATTGGTACTAGGTCAGCCTACTGGCATGTATGTATAGCTTCTGTTCAATACAGAAGGATGACACACACAGAAATATGTCCTCACTCACCAGCTGAGTGAAAGTGAGATAGGCAAGCATGTCTGATAGCGGAAATTTTTCTAAATAACGAACAAGAAAATACTATTAGTGCCATAAAAAGGCCCGCCTAGCCCCATCTTTTGTGACAACAGGTAGGGTGTAATAAACATATGCTGACAGAGATGCGACAGGCCCGAGTCACAAAGAGAATCAACATTCCTAGAAGTACTATTCCTGAATTTTCTTCGTTCATGAAACTCATCAATATTATGCACAAGTGACAGACTTCTAGGCGTATGGCTGAGTCCTGGGATTTATTTTTTAAAGGCTGCCATTTCCCCAGGAATTTTGCATAGCATAAACTTCTGTGCTATTGTAAGTTAGCCTAATGTAAAAATACACATTTTCCCCATGGCAAAAACCCTTTCCTCAGGCCCCACAAGTTTGGGGGTTGATCCATTTCCCCTTCCCACCTTGGAAAGGGAATTATTCTAGCCAGTTGGTGGAGAATATTTCGGACCCTTTCCAGAGTGGGAAAGGGAGAAATTGGAGCTGGTGAATGCCCACAAACCATCAAGACAAACCACGCATTGATAAGCCCACACACCACCACTCACTTGCATCGGGATAACTACTGCAAAATACTATGGGCCTCATTTATGAGAAATGAAGCATCGCTGCGTGAAAGCAGCGATGCGTCTCTTCTCAGTGCGCCCTCCTTGCGACACCAATGATGCCTCATATTTACAATATGATGCATCATGTCGCAAGGAAGGACAGATATTTCAGTATAACTGACGTATCTGTCAGCGGAAAAAGTGGTGCATTGATGGAGTTGTGTCGGAAGCCTGACTCAACTCCAGCAATGTTCCTTTCACATGGGGCAGGCCCAACGTGAAAGGGCCTGCGTCTTCTTACGGTTTTGACGCATTGGCGTCCTAGAAGTGGCACCGCGAAATCTCATAGATTTCGCTGCACCACTCCTACGACCTTTTCTTGCGGGGGTACGCCCACCCTGCATACATTAAACCTGGCGCAGGTATAATGTAGCGCAGGGGTTTACAAAGTGACACATCTACCTAGATGCGTCACTTCGTAAATATGGCGCAACATGCCGCATTTTGTACGCCACTGGTGCGTCACAAAAAGTAACTCACCGGTGGCACAAAAGTGATGCAGGGGCTCATAAATGAGCCCCAATGCACTTTGCACTCGAGGCAGATAATTTCACAGTAGAAAACCGATATTCTACTGCTGGGTCTACTTTTGTGGGTGCCTGTCAGCTGTACAAACAGTTAATTGTTAACTTAAAACTAATTTAGGAGGGTATATGGCTTGTGGATTCGGTCCAAGCGTGTAAACAAGAAAAGTGTTCCATATTTCTTTAAAGTACTCTGGCCTGTTCATGGCCACAGTGCCAAAGGATGCCAAGCACTGTCAGTGATAGAGTGATCTTCAGGTTTCTTTTCAGTTGCCTACTGCTGATAATCTTATCACATTGGAAGAACACAGACTGCGTCAACACAATCATACACAGGCTCCAAACCAGCAAAAAAGGGCCCTGGATTATGATGCATCAAAGCAGGGGCAAAAGTTAAATGGGATTCTTTTATCTTTGGCTCGTGTCTGGTATCAAAGAGATATGCTACTTCAGCACAACCTTGCTCTGAAACAACAAATGTGATTAATAGGTCCAGAGTAGCAAGTCAGCCTTCTAATGATGAATTGGCTACAAAATGTTTTCTGACTCTGCCTCCGCTATCTGTTCTGTGCGGAGTTCTCCACCCCTACTGTGGAGAACTCCACACACACTAGAGCATCTATTTTTGTAGTAAATGTGGGAGGGATGGGGGGTGGGTAGAAAATGGGGGATACTTACTATAAATGGGAGTAGTGCAGGGAGGAGCAAGGAGGGATTTAAGGATGGACAAGATCCCACCTACAAAAGAATAAGAGTAAAACCATTGCTATTCACAAACTATACTTCTAAAGTTACTATAACCTAAAAGTACCCAAAAGTATAATAAACACACTTCAGTTTAGCCATGGAGTAAGCCCAGGACCACACATGGCCAACCAATAGTACTGTACTATATTCCCATAGAAATTACTGCAATCAACAAATACCTATAGAAATATATAGGAAAATAAAGGAACATTTTTTTTTTGAATATCCAAATTAATGAAATATTTGATGAAATAATTTTGTAAAGTATATAGGAAAGCAGGATTTGCTTTCATTGTCACTGCCATGTTTTTGCTGGTGTCATTATATGTTTTCTGACTAGTCTGACTGGAATCCTGCTAATCAGGACCCCGGTCTCGGTGCTTCTTCCCTAAATTGGACATGGTGAGTATGTAGGTACACTCCAGACTGGCTACTGGTGTACCCTGATAAGTTCCTAGTATATGGTACTAAGGTACCCAGGACATAGGTACACCAGGGGTCTCCCAAGGGCTGTAGCATGTATTATGTCACCCATGAGAGACGACTCAAATTGAGACTACATGCACGCCATTTCAGCCAGTGTAAGGTGGTACTAGCACCACTTACAACAGATATAAGTTTCCTTATATCTAAGGTCGCTGCACTTAAAACCTATAAGTCACCCTTAAGGCAGGCCTTTCAATCCTGAAGGCAGGTTGCTCGGTTCTAGGTGGGAGTGTAACCCTGCATGAGCAGTACACTCCTAGGTTGTAAGTGCATCAGCCATTGAGATATATAGAGTGGCCATGCCTTATTACGCAATGACCATCTCTAAGCAGAATGTAACAAACCCTGTCACGTTTACTATAAAACATGTTGGAATCATACCACACACCGTAAATGGTGTGAGAGATAATTCCATGCACTGTAAAGCTCCTCCGGGAGGCCCTCAGTGTTCCCGGTACCAGCCTTCCAGAACCAGACAGCAAGCTAAGGGTGCTGTTGACCAGAGACACGTTTCTGCCCTCCTGCTGCTGAGACAAGCTCGATCAGGGAAAGGCGGACCACCTCCCAGACAGGGTTTAGTATATTTGCCAGCACCACTGAGACTGCTTGCAGAGCACATCTGGTGCCCTCCTTGCATACTCCAGTTCAAACTAGTTCAGTGAGCCGTTGGTTCACGCTGTGCATCGAAACTGGACAAAGGACAGGGGAGTCTTCTTCCCCTGAATCAACCCAACCCTTTCCTAAGGGTACTTAAGGGCTTACCTGTGGGTGGGTCCCTAGATTTGTTATAGGACAAGATTCAGATCACACACCACATCAACCTTGACCATCTGGACACACTGGATTTCGCTTTGGGAACTGAGACTGCACCGGGGAAGATTCCTGCTGCTCCTGGTCTCATCCTCCTGCTGGTCTTCTGCAACTTCTGTGTTCATACTCCATACAGGTTCTTCACCAGGCATGTGGACATCCAAGACACCCAAAGGAATCTCCCGTGGAGTGAAGGAGTTACTCCCCTGAAGGAGTTACTCCCCTGCATCAGCAAGCACCGCAATGCAACTGATTGGTCTGCTGATCCACAGATTCCGAAAAGCTGAGCAACACAGGTGGTGGTTTTGCAACTCCCTCGAGGTCTGCATTGTCTTTCTACTGAGTTTGAGGCCAGTATCTCTCGTCAGAACCGCTGGAACAGAACCCCTGTGCACCACATCAACTTGTTGTTGCCAAGGCTTGTTGAGTTTATCCTCCAGAGATCTTCGAGCTACAAGAAGCTCCAAACTCCAGCAAGTCCTTCAGCCAAGATCTTCACTCTCATCGCTTTCCCTGCACCGTGGGCCTTCTTCATTGGTGAGCTGCTCAAGGTGATCTTGCGACTCCAATGCTTTCGGCCTGTGGATCCTCTTGAGGGTCTTCTTTGGCTTCAGTGGGTTCCCCTGCTTGCTCAGGGCCTGATCTGACTCACCTGCTTGCGGTGAGTCACTTGGACCTTGCAGGTCCCAACACTGTACCTTTTTTATCGACTATGTTGGTTGTTGCTGCCAAAGCTTGTTGGTGCCCCAGACGGACACTGACCTCTTGATTCTCGACATCCAACGTGGGACAGCTCATAACTGGCTCCTGGTCTTCCACCGCATCGCCTGCTCTGCACAGCTGCAACTTGAAGGGCACCGTCAACCTCTCTTGCATCCCTGACATCGGTGGACATTTGTCTTCCGTGCCTCCTGGTTACTCCTTTGTGGCATAGAATCTGTCCTCTCTGCTTGCACTTACCTCTCATCTTGAATCCACCTTTGGGTTCCACCGGACTCCTTCATCTTCTTCTTCAGCGGCATCTTTCCTGAAGTCCTCCATTGTGGTCTACGGTGGTTCCGACGTCACTTGACACCCATACACCCGGCTTCCCTGGTTTAGGTGTCCTGGTTCCTGGGGTATTCACGGGTGCGGTGACTCTCCAACCTTTCATCTTCCACCGGGTTTCTTCAGGGTCCACTGAGAAGGGTCCTTCTTTAGAATTGCAACCACAACTTACCTATTGACGAACATTGAGCACGCTGTCGCGTTCTCACTCTGGACACATCTTCCATGGGTTCCTAGATACTCACCTTGGGTGGTTCCTTGGGTCCCTGCCTCTTCTACATCTTCTGGTTGCATTCTTGACTTGAGTCGTGGTTTGTATTCCACTATTTTATTATATGGTTTGGTCTCCTGGAGACCATTGTGCATTTGTGCTACTTACGTGCTCTATTTCCTAAGTAATGTGTGTATTATGTTTCTATCTCCTGGTAGGAGATAGTACAATTGTGTTAGTGAGTGTTTGTAATAAAATACATATTTTTATAAATACACTGTGTGATTCTTTTTCACTTAACTCCACCACCCATCTCCACCTGAAACACATTTCAACACCAATCACATCCCGGCTGACCACATAACAAATTAACTCACACATCAAACAACCTTTACTCCATCCACTATGTCGGTGAATGGGTTGGTTGCCTTGTCCCTCATTTTGAGGAATAATTATTTGAGGAGGAGAGAGAAGGTTTACAGGCACAGGATTACCATCTTTGGGCTGTCATTGCAGATACTGCTTCTCAACTGCTTTGATCCTTGACATGGTTGCAGACTATAACTGTGAGTGGAAGCTTGATTCACCTACAGCCAGCTCTCAGCCTATCCCTGCCTATGTCAAAATACTGGCTGCACTCCATTTAATGACTTCTGGGTCTTTCCAAGGGGTCACCTCTGACAATATTGGCATCTCACAGGCAAGCCAGTCATGATGATTGCATGACATTCTGAGATGCATCAACAAAAAAGAACACCCGTTTATTTACATGCCACAGTCACTGGTGGAAAGGTAAAGGGTGCCAAGGAAAATTTAGGACTTTGGCTACTTCTCTCAGTTGCTAGTTCCAATTGACTGGCCCTCATGTGGCTCTTTAGCCACCACCCCACGCAGCACACATGTTCAACAACAGACTCTGCTGGCGCACCATGGAACTGCAAGCTGCCTGCAATACCAGCGACTGCTTCACTGATGTGTACGCTATATTTTCTGCAGGAACCTCTAACTAGATCACTGACATAATATCGAGGGACATAATATCGAGTTGAAAAAATATCGTTGACAAAATATCGACAGACAGAATATCGATTTTGTATCTACAAACAGGTAAGTACAAAAATATCGACTACAAAATATCGTTTACAAAAATATAGTTAATTAAAATATCGACTTTATTAAAAACAGTGTTAAATTAAATTAATATTAAAAATTAATTACTAAAATATACTTAAAAATACTTAAATTACCTTATAATATTTAAATAATTAATGAAAGTTATAAAAAAATTGTTTTACAATCATATTTGTTAAAACATACATATATAGTAACATAATTTAATTACATTATAATCGATATTATTACCGTAGGATAGCGTAAGTGTAAAAATTACTATTTCCACTCCAGAGAGTGCAACAGTAGGGAAAGCGTTGGATAGCGTAGGGGTAAAAATTACTATTCCCACTCCATTGAGTGCAACAGTAGGGAAAGCGTTGGATAGCGTAGGGGTAAAAATTACTATTCCCACTCAAAAGAGTGCAACAGTAGGGAAAGTGTTGGATAGCATAGGGGTAAAAATTACTATTCCCACTCCAGTGAGTGCAACAGTAGGGAAATCGTTGGATAGCGTAGGGGTAAAAATTACTATTCCCACTCCAGTGGGTGCAACAGTAGGGAAAGCGTTGGATAGCGTAGAGGTAAAAATTACTATTCCCACTCCAGTGGGTGCAACAGTAGGGAAAGCGTTGGATAGTGTAGAGGTAAAAATTACTATTCCCACTCCAGTGTGTGCAACAGTAGGGAAAGCGTTGGATAGCGTAGAGGTAAAAATTACTATTCCCACTCCAGTGGGTGCAACAGTAGGGAAAGCGTTGGATAGCGTAGGGGTAAAAATTACTATTCCCACTCCAGTGGGTGCAACAGTAGGGAAAGCGTTGGATAGCGTAGAGGTAAAAATTACTATTCCCACTCCAGTGGGTGCAACAGTAGGGAAAGCGTTGGATAGCGTAGGGGTAAAAATTACTATTCCCACTCCAGTGGGTGCAACAGTAGGGAAAGCGTTGGATAGCGTAGGGGTAAAAATTACTATTCCCACTCCAGTGAGTGCAACAGTAGGGAAAGCGTTGGATAGCGTAGGGGTAAAAATTACTATTCCCACTCCGAAGAGTGCAACAGTAGGGAAAGCGTTGGATAGCGTAGAGGTAAAAATTACTATTCCCACTCCAGTGGGTGCAACAGTAGGGACAGCGTTGGATAGCGTAGGGGTAAAAATTACTATTCCCACTCCAGTGGGTGCAACAGTAGGGAAAGCGTTGGATAGCGTAGAGGTAAAAATTACTATTCCAACTCCAGTGGGTGCAACAGTAGGGAAAGCGTTGGATAGCGTAGGGGTTAAAATTACTATTCCTACTCCAGTGAGTGCAACAGTAGGGAAAGCATTGGATAGCGTAGAGGTAAAAATTACTATTCCCACTCCAGTGGGTGCAACAGTAGGGAAAGCGTTGGATAGCGTAGGGGTAAAAATTACTATTGCCACTCCAGTGAGTGGAACAGTAGGGAAAGCGTTGGATAGCGTAGGGGTAAAAATTACTATTCCCACTCCAAAGAGTGCAACAGTAGGGAAAGCGTTGGATAGTGTAGGGGTAAAAATTACTATTCCCACTCCAAAGAGTGCAACAATAGGGAAAGCGTTGGAGAGCGTAGGGGTTAAAATTACTATTCCCACTCCAAAGAGTGCAACAGTAGAGAAAGCATTGGATAGCGTAGGGGTTAAAATTACTATTCCCACTCCAGTGAGTGGAACAGTAGGGAAAGCGTTGGATAGCGTAGGGGTAAAAATTACTATTCCCACTCCAAAGAGTGCAACAGTAGGGAAAGCGTTGGATAGCGTAGGGGTTAAAATTACTATTACCACCCCAAAGAGTGCAACAGTAGGGAAAGCATTGGATAGCATAGGGGTAAAAATTACTATTCCCACTCCAAAGAGTGCTACAGTAGGGAAAGCGTTGGATAGCGTAAGGTTAAAAATTACTATTCCCACTCCAGTGAGTGCAACAGTAGGGAAAGCGTTGGATAGCGTAGGGGTAAAAATTACTATTCCCACTCCAAAGAGTGCAACAGTAGGGAAAGCGTTGGATAGCGTAGAGGTAAAAATTACTATTCCCACTCCAGTGGGTGCAACAGTAGGGAAAGCGTTGGATAGCGTAGGGGTAAAAATTACTATTCCCACTCCAGTGGGTGCAACAGTAGGGAAAGCGTTGGATAGCGTAGAGGTAAACATTACTATTCCCACTCCAGTGGGTGCAACAGTAGGGAAAAGTTGGATAGCGTAGGGGTAAAAATTACTATTCCCACTCCAGTGAGTGGAACAGTAGGGAAAGCGTTGGATAGCGTAGGGGTTAAAATTACTATTCCCACTCCAAAGAGTGCAACAGTAGAGAAAGCATAGGATAGCGTAGGGGTTAAAATTACTATTCCCACTCCAGTGAGTGGAACAGTAGGGAAAGCGTTGGATACCGTAGGGGTAAAAATTACTATTCCCACTCCAAAGAGTGCAACAGTAAGGAAAGCGTTGGATAGCGTAGGGGTAAAAATTACTATTCCCACTCCAAAGAGTGCAACAGTAGGGAAAGCGTTGGATAGCGTAGGGGTTAAAATTACTATTCCCACTCCAAAGAGTGCAACAGTAGGGAAAGCATTGGATGGCGTAGGGGTAAAAATTACTATTCCCACTCCAAAGAGTGCTACAGTAGGGAAAGCTTTGGATAGCGTAGGGGTAAAAATTACTATTCCCACTCCAGAGTGTGCAACAGTAGGGAAATTAAATACTTCATATATTATTTAAAAACATATACATTAATATCTATAACAAATTATTTTAAAGTAATTACCATTTTTTTAGTATAACAATTAATCAATGAAAATTACAAACTAATATTAATTATTATTATTTGTTACCTATTAATCCAAATTAATTACAAATTAAAATTTATTTAATTAACAATTAAAACTTATTTATCTATTATTTCAAATTAAATACAATTAAATTAATTGAAATATTTAATTACTTATAAATAAATTACTTCCCACCCTATTCCACTATAAACCCAGAACCCGCTACTGAAAATAAATAATTAAAATTAACATAATTAGCAATTAATCAATTAAATAAAATTAATTGCCAATTAAAATTTAATTAATTACTCATAAAATTTTAATTAACAATTAATTCTAAAAAAAAAAACAATAATTTTTTTTAACATATTTAATTAATTTTAATTAAATTACTTCCCACCCAATTCCCCTATAAACCCACAACCCGCTACGGAAAATAAATTAGTAAAATTAACATAATTAGCAATTATTCAATTAATTAAAATTAATTGCCAAATAAAATTTAATTATTTACCAAATCTAAATTAATTAACAATTAATTAAAAAATAATACCAATAAATAAATTTACTTATTTAATTAACTATAATTAAATTACTTCCCACTCTATTCCCCCATAAACCGACAACCCGCTACAGAATTTAATTACGCAAAAAATTAAAAAACAAATTTCATTATTTAAAATTAATTATAACATAAATACACAATTTTCACACAGATAATAACATAAAAAACATTATAAAAAATTAGATACTATTAAAAATTAGATACTTTTAATTACCTATATTATATACTTCGATATTTTAACTGTCTATATTTTTAGCATTCGATATTACATTACTTACCTTAAAAACAATATTTTTGATGTCTATATTCTGTCCAGTCGATATTTTGTCCAGTCTATATTTTATCCTCGATATTATGTCCAGTCGATATTTTGGAGTCGATATTATGTCTGTTTACCCCTCTACCTATCTCTCACAAACAAGAAATGACATACAGGAAGAGGAACTCAACTATTATGTGGTCATTCTGAGCCACCCTGTCTTCACCTCAACACCATCCTTCTCAACCTCTTACTCCCTGCAATAATCTAACCTCCAGCATGGCTGAGGAACTTGACGAGAAGGCCCCCCTTTTCACCGACAAGTAATTAAAAATAATTAGTGAGGGGATTGTCCAAGAGTACTCTTGGCTTTTTGGAGATCCAGATGTGCAGATAAGTAATGCAGCACAGGCTCAAATATGGTACAATATTTCCACCCGCTGCAGTATAGTGTGTGTCCACACCCAGCAGGGGAAGTTCCGGTCACTCTCCAGGAGGACTTTGGTCGCTGTGCCCAATTAAAGGCGTGTAACATTATGGGCTTGTCTTCCAGCCACATTCTTGGCCACATTGCATGAGAGCTGCCTTGTGGATCCTGCATGCTCAGCTGAAAAACTTTGAGCAGCAGGGAGATGTAAATGTATCTTTTGAATAATCAATTAAGTGCACATGTGTTTTGAGAGTAGTGTTTGGTCATGTGTTCATTTTGAGCTTTGTTCTAACCTTCCATATTGTATTTAACATATTGTTTGCGGGTTATGAAAGGATTGAAAGTTTAACATTGCTAACATGACTGCATAGTTTTAGTTTTGTTTGGATTAACTAATCATCTGAGCTTGAAAATATGGCACTGCCGTTTAATTCTTTATTTTGCAACAATTTAAGAGTTAAACCACAGCTTCAACATTGGTGATCAGCTACATTTCCACTGTGTCAAAGTTATTTTATGCAATGTTGACATTGTGTTCCTTTACCTCCTTCCTAACCACCATATATTTGACCACAAAATGTAATGTCAAACTATTTAGAAGGGCACAGATAATAGCTTCAAAGCATAGGGTAGCAACACGTTAAAGACTCCGCAATGTCAGCTCTAGCATTTGAGAATACGTTTTTCTTTTATCTAAAGTTATGTTGATATGTATTATTGAACATAAGATTTCAAAATGTCTTTTTTTCACATTCCTTCTTAGAAAACCAGGTGGGGCCAGGTTAATACCAGTTGGATGTGGGGTAAGAAAGAAGTTTCTAAAGTGGGAGGTACACACAAGAATATCCACCACCAGTGAAGAGGAGGAAGCCACCACCAGGAGGTATAAACCACGTCTGAATACCCAATCCGTCACTAAGAGACTCCAAGCAGAGGCTAAAGGAGCAACTGGGGGATGGTGAGTATGTGGACTTCCCCAGAGAGGAAGAGGCAGATCTTGGGATTCCTCCTAGTCAAAAACAAACAATTGTTTCCAAAGAAGGGGTGAACAAAACTCACTGAATTTAACTCCGTGGATTTCCATGGAATTACATAAAAACTCAGCAAGATTCTGCAGAGTTCTGCTACTGGGCGGAAATAGGCATGTTGCGCTGCTCATGCTATGATTCAGCACCAGGATTGCGTTCTGCACTGAAATATCAGTGTCTCACTGGCACCACTCAGCATACCAGAGTAGATTTTCTACTTGAGCGGCAGCCTTCTGACCACGAACGGTCACAAACAGTTGCGACTGGTCCTGACCACCCCATTAGAGAAATATTGCCAAATGTCCTCCTAGTGACCGGAAAACACATTAGGGGTCACCAAATCTTACTTGTGTTCATGAACTTACCATCCTGGAGACGTGTGGAAGAAAGGATTTCTGCCACAAGACGATTGGTGGCATTTGTGCAGAATGTTGTAACGCGGATTTGCCAAAATTCCACTAGCGGAACAAAATCTTTTGCCCGCCCCTAGTCTTAAGTGCAGGCATTTCCCAGTTCTTCTGTGGTAGTTGTTTCCTCTGCTACTACTGTATTTCCTTCTTCTTGTCAGGAGCGGCTCTAGGGCGGTGCGACTGGTACCACCTCACCAGGTGCTGACTTCCGGGGGAGCCGTGTTTACAAGTTTAATATTATTGTTGCTTATGTGTTCATTTTCTCCAGCAATGTCCAGGCAAGCAAAAAAAAAGGTCAGGATAACTCCTGTGATTAATGTTCTTCCTGAAGAGAGATCGGAGTTTTGTTTAATTGAGGTTTTGACTCTCTATAGTAGTGCAGAGGGCTAATACGCCTGTTGCAAAAAACAAGTTCCCTGTAGATTACAAAGTGCATACTGCTTTTAAAAGAGACATCAATTTGTTACTTGCAATTTATAAGTTAAAATCCTAATACAGAGCTGTTAACTTTTATCAAAGAACTGCTGCATGCTGCAAAGTATAGATTTGAGCAAAGATTAATGTTGCAAAAAGGATTAATTTGGATAAAAATCTATTCTCAAATATGGTGTTCCTTTTTAATTTCTGAGTTTGTGCTTCTCTTGACTAAGCACTATTAAACTATACTGCCTATCAATATGGATGCCATGCGATTCCTACACCTTATAGTCGTCTGTCTTATGTTACATTTCCTATATACTGATTTACAAATGTACGATTGATTGTCTCTCTGTAATGTGTGTGTGATACAAAGTGCTCTTACACCCTACACTGGTATGAGTGGCGCTATATATGCATCTAAGAGAGAGTGCTACATATGCATCTTAGAGAGAGTGGTTATGGAGACTTGAGCACTGTTAAAGGTTGGTGGTGAGGGAATCCGTTGTAGAGGTGGTCTTTGGGGTGGGCACCAGCATACATTGATGTACCGGGTGCCACCAGCTCTAAACCGACCCTGCTTCTGGTTAGGTGTCTGGTCCTGCCAAAGCCAGCCATTTTCAGAGAATGGTTTCACCATTGTTGTTGTAAATATATATATATATCTAGGAAGGGCAGGATCTTTTGCTCCAAGCCAGAAACATTATTCGAACACCCACAATGTTTTGGGTCAATTAATTTTGTTTATGGACTATTTGCGGAATATTGACTTGCCTTTTATCCCTTTATATACAAACTGCTTCCCTTGATGTTTCCTGATGTGCTTTAATTACTTGCTCATTCTCCTCAAAGTTAACATTCAACTCCTGCTTTAAGACTCCATTTTATTTCATTATGTTCATTTCTAAGGACACTCTTCCAATTACCCAAAAACATTACATATATATATATATATATATATATATATATATATATATATATATATATATATATATATATATATATATATATATATATATATATATATATATTCAATGAAAATAACAAATGTTAAACCTTTGTTATAGTTAGGAAAACCATATTTATTCTTTCTCTACAAACCAAACTTAAAATACATAAATATTAGAAATTCTTCAGTTATAGTAATACCATAAATGTATAATTTACCTACCACCTTTACATTTACTTTGTTTATTCTTTAGCCACAAAAAGTTAAAGCACTCAAAAATTTAAATTTCAAAATGTATACTTTTAATTGAAAATTATTGCAACACCTTCAAATAATTATTTCCAATCCATATACTGTGTATTTAACTTTGTTGTCTTTTCATTGAATTTCAATGTTTTTTTTTATTTTAAATAAAAAAGTTTTTGAAATTGTAGAGTTTTCTGTAGTCGAGTGGTAAGGTATTAAGTGGAGTGTGGTACAGTACAGTAGAGGAGAGTGTCGTAAAGTGTAGTGTCATAGAGTATAGTTTCATTGAGTAGTATAGAGTAGAGTGGCGTAGAGTGGAGTGTTGTAAAGTGCAGTATGGTATAGTAGGGTGGCTTACAGTAGAGTGGAATAGAGTGGAGTAGCATTGAGTGGAGTGGTGTAAAGTGGAGTTGTGTAGAGTAGAGTGGCGTACAGTAGAATAGCGTACAGTGGAGTGACTAAGAGTGGAGTGGCGTGGCGTATAGTGTGGTAGAGTGTAGTACCGTACAGTGGTGTAGCTTAGAGTGCAATGGCATAGAGTGCAGTGGCATACAGTGGAGTTAGGTATAGCACAGTGGCATACAGAGAGAGTGGAGTGTTGTAGAGTGGAGTGGCTTAGAATGGAACAGCGTATAGTGGAGTGCCATACAGTCGAGTATTGTAGAGTGTAGTGGCTTAGAGTGGAATAGTGTATAGTGGAGTTTTGTACAGTGGAGTGGAGTACAGTAGAGTGGCATAAAGTGGAATAGCATAGAGTGTACTGGCGAGAGTGGAGTTTTGAACAGTGGAAGAGCATAGAGTGGAGTAGCTTGAAGGTGACAAGCGTATAGTGCAGTGGTTTAGACTGAGTGGCATAGAGTGAAGTGGCATAAATACAGCGGAGTAGACTAGAGTAGGGTAGAGTACAGAGGCACACAGTGAAGTGGCGTACAGTGAAGTGACATAGAGCGGAATAGCATAGAGTGGTGTGATATACAGTGGAGTTGCATTCAATGGAATAGTGTAGAGTGGAGTGGCGTACAGTGAAATAGCGTAGTGTGGAATACGGTAGAATGGCATAGAGTGGAGTGGCATACAGAGGGTTGTTCTAGAGTTAACTGGTGTAGAGTGCAGTGAGGTACAGTGTAGTGGCGTACCACTGAATAGCACAGAGAGGACTAGCACAGAGTGGAGTGGCATACAGTGAGTGGCATACGGTGGAATAGTGAACACAGGAGTGGAGTAGAGTGGAGTGGCATAGTGTGAAATAGTGTACAGTGGAGTGGCCTACAGTGGAGTAATGTACAGTACAGTGGTGTAGAGTTGAGTGAGGTACAGTGTAGAGGCAAACAGGGGAATGTTGAAGAATGGAATACCCTGCTGTGGAGTTTTGTAAAGTGGAGAGGGGTCGACTGTAGTGGCGTGCAGTGTAGTAACATACTGTGAAGTGACGTAGAGTGGAGTAGTGTACAGTGGAACAGTTTAGAGTTTAGTGGAATAGAGTGGATTTCTGTATAGTGTAGTGGCATACAGTAGAGTAGCGTACAGTGGAGTGGTGTAGAGTGGAAAAACAGTGAGTGTTACTGATGCACAATGGTGTGACGCAGAGTGGAGTTTCATATAGTAGAATAGCATAAAGTAGAGTGGCGTAGAATGGAGCGTCATGCAATGGATAAGGTAGAGTGTAGTAGAGTAGAATTGATTGGTGTAGAGTGGAGTGCTGTGGAAGGGAGTGAATTACAGTGAAATAGCATACAGTGGATTTTCCTAGAGTGGGGTGTCCAATAGTGGAGTGGTGTATGGTGCAGTGGTATACAGATGAGCAGCATAGAGTGGAGCAGCACATAGTGGAGTGGCGTACAGTGGAGTAGTGTACAGTGGAATAGCGCATATTAGAGTGGTACAGAGGGGAGTGGCAGAGACTGGAATAGCATGGAGTGAAGTGTCGTACAGTGGAGTTGAGAATAGTGGATTGGTGCAAAGTTTATTCGCGTACAGTAGAGTGGCATAGACTGGAGAGTCATACAGTTGAGCAACATGCAGCAGAATAGCGTATGGTGGAGAGGTGTACAGGGCAGTGGTGTATACTGGAGTGTGTTAGAGTGAGGTGGTGTACAGTGAATAACATAGAGTAGAGTGACCCACAGTGAAGTGGCATACAGTGGAATATCTTAGATTGGAGTGGCATAGAGTGGAGTGAGGTACAGTGGACTGGCATACATTGAAACAGAATAGACTAGAGTGACGTAGATTGGACTGGCCTATACTGTAGTGGCACACAGTGGAATGGTATACACTGGAGTGGGGTATAGTAGAGTGGCGTAGAGTGGAGAGGCGTAGAGTATAATAGCGCAGAGTGGAGTGGCGTGCAGTGGACAAGTACAGAGTAGAGTGGCGCAGAGTGGAGTGAGGTATAGTGCAATGGCATACAGTGGAATAGAATACACTGGAGTGGCGTAGAGTGGAGTACAGTAAGTAAGTAAGTAAGTAATATATTTATTTGTATATGAATAATTAAAATCCTTACAAAAATATAAAACACCATGGCAATACAAATAATTTAAAATACAGCAGTTACTATTGTCAGTTCAAGGTTGTTGCTAGGTTCCGATGAGTCTTTCAGGTGTGATTGAGTCTTTTCTTCATTAAATCAAAGAACTTCACGACCTGACAATTCAGTTTAATGTCACTGGAGGAAAAACATAGTTTAACTGTCTGCCTGCAAGTCCGAACGGCATATGATCTGAAAAAAGGTAGCAACAGCTTGTGCCTCAAGTCCATTAGTCTCGGGCAGATGCATATCACGTGGATGATGTCCTCCTTGCCAGATTTACACAGGCGACATAGAGCCGAGGGGTGAGTTCTCTCCCATGGCGGCAGGTGCGGCAATATCGGGATAGCTCCAAGGCGCAGTTTCAGGAACTTTTCTTTGATTTTTATTTTCATCCCGATATTAAGGTATGCCTGTGGCTGTATTTTGCCATAGTCTCCCACCGTTATCCATCCATGCGCCCTGTTGGCTAGATCTTTCTTATCTTCTATTGCAGAAATTATTCTGGCAGACTTTTTTGCCAACTTTTTGAAGGACTGGTGATTTATTGCGGATTCCCAAATATCGGATAAGCCTAACACGTCAAGAGATCCAAATAAGTAGTCCCTCGGCTGTGAGGTGCAGCATCTAAGTAGCTCTTCCCAGACGCTGGCATTTAAGGAGTCAGGATCTGCATCGCGAATCTTGCGCCAGGTAGTTACATATGCACTCCGTCTTTCTAGTGTTTGTTTGACCACCCCAAATTCTAAACGAATTTGGGCCGGAGACGCATATTTGGGAAGGTTGAAGATGGCCCGGTAACAATTGGCTATGACTGCGTCTAGCACTGCAGCGTCCTTCCCATGCAGCGATTCGCTCCCATAAGTGAGCGTTGGTTGAAGTTTCGCTCGGAGGATTTCAAGAAAGGGTTTAAGGGTGAGGTCAGGGAGTTTAGTCTTTAGAGATTTCAATGCGAGGTAGGTCATTGTTGCCTTCCCTCGAATAGACTGGAGCTGCGGCCTAGACGTATTCTTAGAATCCAACATGACGCCAAGGTACTTGTATGTGGCTACCCGTTCAAGTTTTACTCCATTCAGGTACCAACCAGGGATCCTTTTCTTCCTGTAGTTAACTGTCATGACCTTAGATTTGTTGAGGTTTATTTCTAGGGCATTCTTTACCGAGAAAGCATGGGTACAATTCAAAAGATGCTGAAGGCCTATTGGCGACCGGCTTATCAGCACTAAATCATCCGCATATAGCAGGCTAGGAAGGGTGACTTTTCCTAGCTTGGGTGCATGATATCGGCATTTGTCAAGTAAGTCCGAAATAAACAGATTGAAGAGGATTGGCGCTAATAAGCACCCCTGCTTTAGTCCTTTAGTTGTCCTTATCTGCTTCGAGAGGTGCTGGCCAGTTCCAAGTTTAATTTTAACCCAGGTGTTAGAGTGGAGAAGTATTAGGGCGTCTAGGAGATGTTTCGGAATGCCCCAATTAAATAGTTTTCCCCAAAGTTTATTCCGGTCCACATGGTCGAAGGCCGCAGTATAATCAATGAATGAGAGAAATAGCGGTAGCTTGGTGGTTTTTGCCTCGCCCATCAGTAAGGACAGGGCCATGATGTTGGTTGTTGTCCCTTGGCCTTTACGGAAACCTGTTTGATTGGGAGGGATAATGGCTTTTTCGGACGCCCACGCCGATAGTTCTTCCAGAATGAGACCACTGAAGTATTTTGCTTCTATATCAAGCAAAGCAATGAGACGGTAGCTGTTCGGGTTACTCTTACTCCCATGTTTGTATATTGGACTAATAATGGACCCATGCCAAGAGTCCGGAAGGGATAAAGTAAGTCTCGCCTCATTAAAGACCTGACCCAAGGATACGTCAGATTTGTACAACATGGGGGCGATTCCATTCGGTCCCGGGGCCCCATTCGGTCGTCCCTTGATGATTCGCCGCCCGATGTCTGCTGGGGTATATTCCGTGAGCCCTGTCTCCATGATCCTTATAGGTCTGCCTTCCCCTTCTAAAAGTTCTAGTTGTGGTAAGGTCATACCCTTAAACTCCCCCAATCCACACATGCTTGTCCCGCTTTGATTGCTGGAGTTACCATCATGACTAAGCTTTGTGATTTCCAAGCAGTGGGACTTTGTTTCCGTATCTCCTATGTTGTCATTATTAAAGTGTGACAATAAGTATTTAGTCCATACTTCCTCTGATATGTGCGAATTTTGCCCAAGATGGTCAGGGTTCTGGATTCTTTTCACCATTTGCCAGAACCTGGAACTGTTTTTTTGCTTTCCTTCGTGAACAAGTTTCCCCCAAAGTTCTTCATTCCTTTGTTTTTGACTTAACCATTTCAGCCGTTTAAGTTTCTTTTTCCCTTCCCTCAGCACTACTTGCAACTAGGGTTTCCCTGATCCTTTCGTATCTGTCTCAGAGTTTGATTGATCAGGCGTTTTTGTGTTTTCATGTCCAACCACATCTGTCTCGTGTTTGAGGGTCCCCTCACAAGGCGAGAATTGGAGGGCCTGGTACTACCCAGTTGTTCCCCGATGGTGATGATGAAGTCCTGCCAGACATTCCCCAACTTGGATGAGCAGTGAATTTGGTGGAAGAGGGTTTTCGCACTTGAACTAATACGGTCGATGTTATCAAGACTACACCGTATCCGTTTTAAATTTGCACTAACTTCTGTTTCTGGGCCAATGTAGCGTTCTTTTTTCTCTGCCGAATTGGATTTTATCTCAGCCACTAAGGGCAGGTGGTCGCTGAAATCACTCACGTCTATTTTGAATGAAGTTATCCAGCTGAACATGTCCAATGACATGAACATGTAATCCAAATGCGAAGATTGTGTGCTAGAGTGGAAAGTAACTGCCGGTGGATCGTCTTCAGCATAGCGTCCGTTTAGGGCCCTTAAGTTATGGGTGTTCAATTGCCGAAGAAGGTTTTTTGAGTGTTTCGTTAGGTTGTTATTTTTTGTTCGACCTTGCGCCGGCACGCCCCATGCTGTGTCTAACTCATAAGAGAGGTCAGTGCCTTGCTCATTGCTGATGAGAAGCATGTTAAAGTCACCAGCCAAAATGAAGGTATCTGACTCCCCAGAGTCCCTTATTTTTTGTAGAACGTGCCCCAGCTCTTCCACTGATTTTTGTTTCCATTTGGGGTGAATGTATGTGTTTATAATAATAACTTCCTGGTGCTGCTTTGTTAGAGGGAGTGAAAGCTTTACCACCTGTATGACACTTGGGGGGGTTATATGGAAGTCCAGAGCCCTAATTTCGCCTATTGTCGTTATAGAGGCGAATACCATCAATCCTCCTGAACTACGACCGAAGATTGAAGTTTTGGTTGCTGGCGTACAGAGTGACGTGAACCCCTGTAGATCAAATGCTTTATCTTCCCAAGTTTCTTGTATTAACAGGAGATCGAATGAGGTTAAGTATTGTATGAGCTCCGGGTCGTGCTTTTTATTAACTAAGCCATTGATATTCCATGAGCAGATTCTTGTGACCCTCCGTACCACCATGAAGTTAGCCCATTCTGTCAAACGTCAGCGGTCGTTGTCGCGATAGTACGCTGAATACATCTCCAATTGGGGTCCGTCGATAACGACAAGTTGGTGTCTTGATTACGATATTGACCCCTTTGGGGACTTATGGTGTGCCGGTCACGTTGCCCCGGTGAACAGCTCCTAGCTCCCTTTAATATTGAAGTGGAGTTTTTATGAAGCTGGGGTTGAATGGAGGGTAAAAGCGGAGTTGGATAGCGGGGTTGCCTTTCCAATTTCAAGGCGATTCCCCATTGCTGAAACATTGGCTCCTCTTCCAAGATTTTGTTACCTATCTCCTGTGAAATCCAGGTAGTTTTGGTGATGTCAGGCTGATGGGTCGAGGTGTTTGATTCGAACCCTACTAATAAAAGGTCTTTCGTGCTGATGTTTGCTAGATTTGTTGAAGAGTGCAGAAGTCTTAGGATGTTCCCCCTATTCAATGTGTCTTCCTTCCCTCTAGATATATATTCTGGGATAAACAGAATTGAGGTTGGAATGCTCTGACATAGCGATTTTGTTGGAACCATCGGTGGACTCTTGGTGGCATGAGAAGGTTGCTCAAGGGCGTGGCTAGAGGATGATGCTCCGAGTAAGCCTCCGCTTTGGTCATTATCTTGCTTCGTTGCCCAGAAGATACTGTGTGTTTTCGGCTGGGGGTCAGGACAGATTTCCGAGCTCATGGACGTGGTACTGATTATTTCCGGCTTAGACTCCGAACATGTCTCCGAGGTCGTGACCAGAGGGGTGGTGTTCCGCATGTTTTTTGTGGCTTATTCGACCATTTTAATTTTCCTGTTGTCCGGAGTCTGGCCTGGCTGAATTATTTTGAATTGTAAAAGTTTCTGTTTGGTGCATTTTTTTGAGGTCATCTTCTTTCCGAGATCATGTGTTAATTTTATATATTTACCTTTATTCTTTTTTCTTTGACACTTGGGTGCATTGGTTGCTGTCTGCTAACGATTAATCACTCACGTTATCCATTAGTTTGGTTGTGAAGTGAGTGCTTTGCCTTGCATGAGTGTGCCAGCTCTCTACCACTTGAGATAATCTGGACTGAGCACCGCCGGTGATTCATCCGAGAAGTGTGAAGACTGGGACTGCTAGATGACATTGTGGGTGGAGTTGTCCCTTTTTAGTGTTCACCTCGGGACTGACGCCTGTGCTGACGTTTTAGATATGCCCTCTATATGCGTGAGGAGGCCCGCCCTCTCCGAATTGGAGTTGCATTCCCGCCGCAGCGAACACTGGTTGTCCGTGTCGCTTTGGTCTTGTGATTGCAGGTAATCGCCTCTTTCCCGTTGTTTCTTACTTTGAGCCCTCTGACTCTGTATATGTGACTTCCTTGTGGATTGGGTACAGGTGTTTGACCCCGCGAGCCAGTACGATAGGTCTGCCATTATGATAGATTCGTCTCTCTGTTTACCGTGGTTTGTCTCATGAGATGGGGGACATGTTTGACCTTGTCTCTGTAGTTTACTTGGATTTTAATAAGACGGGGGGCCGTTAGATATATAAAGACGCGTTTTGTTTCCTGCCTCCCTGCCGTTAGATATATAAAGACGCGTTTTGTTTCCTGCCTCCCTTTTGACCCTTGTATATCTACTATGGACGCAGTTCTATGTCCTCATTTGGTCCCTTAGATGTTTATAGTGTGGACGTTAGATTCAGACATACACCGATATTACTGACCACGGAGTGATGTCTTTTACCTCTGTGCGCGCACTAGTAGCGTGACAGATCTGTGATTATGAACTAGAGGGAATAGAGATCAGAGGTTGTTTTGTAATGGACGTTTTCCCTTTTCTTCTTCCTCCCATGCTCGACGATCATGTGATGGCAGAAAGTACGTGTATTTAAGCCACGCCTGGTGTCCTCTTGCCTTATCCAAGTGGACGTTCTGCTTAAAGATAAAGGTATGATAGACCCACGATTTTGATTGATTCTAGATGGATGGATAATGTGATAAGACTCCTCTGTCCTGAGTTATACTCGGGATGATGACTCAATAGCTTTTCTGTTATATGTCCTTTCCAGGAAGAATTCTTGGGACTGGGGTCAGATTGTGATTCCTGCCCCAGCACCACCCCCCCATGTGGGTGGGTGTGTTTTGCTGGCCGCCGATATCTGTCCGAGAATTTGCAAGGACCTAGATGAATAGGTATATTTATTTATTCTTCCTGTTGGGCGACAGGTTCTGAGCTCCTAAACACTGGAATTCATTGTGGATAGGTATTGGGTACATATTGTTGGTACCTTTTTCTGTTCTTTGAGACGTTTGTCTTTTCACAGAGAGATGCGGTTGAAGGTTTCGTCTATAAACACGTTAGTTTATTTAATTTTCTTCTCAGTATGCTTGATCTTTCTTTGCACACTGGGGGTTTGTTTTTCTTATATTTTGCCTTTCTTTGGCCTTTTACTTGTTTTTTCACTCATTCGGTGGATATATCAGTAGACCTTGCATATCCACGCATGGGGGAGATAATGTTATTAATGCAGCTGTGATGTGATTTGAGTATATGTATTCCTACTTGGCAAGTAAGATGATGTAATATATGTACATACTTGTTTGTTGTTACCAGAGTACCCATTGTCCTGATGAAGCCTATATCATCTGGCTGAAACGCGACCGCGACTGCGTCGACACCTTTTGCTTCAATTGGAGTCCCTTGTTTCGATGAAATAATTTGTTTGATTTTTTTCAGATTGGCACCCATGCAAATATAGACTGGGTTGATTCTGTAACCCCCAGGTGCTTTACTCTTGGGACTACCATTGTATTGTGCTCTCATTACAAATGAAGTGGAGGCACTGATCCGAATTAGGATATATATATATATATATTTTTTATATATATTTTGTGTTTGGGGTACATATAAACGTGATACTATAAATGTGATGTATATTTGTATATATGTATATGTGATATTTTGTAGATAGACTGTCGGTTGTTGTGCTTCCCTTGATGTTCGCTCATATGTGTTGATGAATTTTATATGTAATTCTTTCATGTTTAGTTTCTGTTTCACAAGATAATTAATTGTTTCTTGTTTGGAAAATTAAATTTGGATCAATCCCTTCGGTACCCTTTGTTACTATTTTTTCATCTTAGGATGTCTCCTGCTCAGGTATGGGAGGGTTAAGTGGGCAGAACCCCTGACCATTTTTTTGCTAGTCCATGTGTTAATTTTAAGCACTGTGATGGCGGCTCTGTTGGTGCACTGTCTCGGGCGAGGGAGGCCGATGGACACTAGGTGACGGGCCCCCGACATCAGTGTCTAAAGCCGCGGTGGAAGGTGATAATTCGTCTGTATTAAGCCTTGCTCCTCTTAGAGTGCGGTTCCTACCTTTCCTTTTGTTCTTTTTGCGGGACTTTGCGTTGGTTTGAGTCGGAGGTTCAGCTGTACTCGCGATAGTGATAGCTTCCTCTATTTCCGATAATTTAGTGGGTGGAGCTTGAGGCGGCAAGGTAGTGACTAGGCTTGGGTCACTTGGCAACTTGATCTCTTGCCTTGAGACAGATATCAAAGGAACTGCAGGGGGGTCGGCGGTGTGTTGCTTTAATGGTTGGAGGGCTGATGCTTTTAAGTCACTTATCAGGTCCCCTAACATAGATGGTAAAGATGATAGTTTATCTAAAAGGGGATCAAAAGGGGGGGGTCGGGTGGTAACTGAGAGATCTGTGAGAACTGCGTCTTGGCCCCTCCTTATAAGTCCATTTAATTCTGAGATTTTCCAGTCAATCCCTGAAATTGACTCGGCCATTGACTGCAAGACGGTAAGCTGTAAGTCTATTTTTTGTGACTGAAAGTCCAGGGCAGTAGCCGACTGTTGCAAAGTACCTAAGATTGTGGACCATAGGGTGTCCGGGACTAAGTTGCCTAAGTTAGTATCCCCTACCGGTCTCGGGGCGGCATTGATCATCGGCTTCTCTTCGGGGGATTTGGCATTATAAGCCGCGACTAATTCCTCCCACTTTTGTACAGAAATAGAAGACATATCATTGTTTATGGAATTATTTGCTGATTGAGAGTCGTTAAACTGCATCAATGTGCGCCGTTCAGATGCTATTGACACCGTTGGTCCAATGGTTGGAGTTAGTTGTTCGATGATTCTGCTCAGGTTGCCTTGGGATTTTTTTACGGGGGTCAAAGGAAGTACTAGCGATTGTGGCAAAGGATACCCGCTTTCTTCTTTTATTAAAGCCATTGATGGCTTCATTGATGCTCCATACATGCGCTTCGAGTATCCATGCCAGTGGTTGCACGGGTTGGGGAACTACTAACTCGATGGGGGCCAGGCGAGACTTCTCTTCCCACTTCCCTATGGACCACAGCCTTGGTTTCCTGAGACCTCTCCTGATTCCTCAAGGAAGATGAACCGTACTTACTCTGTTGAGTTGAGTTGGGGGTGGATAAGGTCTGCACACATATTGACTCAATTATTTCCGCTTCGTTTGCAGTACTCTGCGCAGCCATGTGATTTTTCCTGACTGACCCATTATCTGGAAAGTTAGAGGTGGTAGTGTAGGCATGACTAGTTATAGTATTAGATATAGCCAAGTCCCCTGGGTCCATTGGTGTTAATTGTGGTGGTGTTGACGCGAGTGTAGCTACCCCGCTGCTAGGTGAAAAAAAGTCACTTGAGCAGTTAGATGGGCCTACTAGGCTCGATATTATATGGGTATCGACTGCTACACTTTTTAGTAGTGGAGTTTGAAGGCCACTGATGTCCCCGGTCTTTGAAAATATGGCTGTCCCTGGGTCTTTAAGGAAGGAAAACCTTGTGTAGATCTTCGGCTGATACGAGCATATCTTTTTCTTCGGTGGCATTCCATCAATAGTTACCAGATTTTCGAGGGCTACTTGTGACGGGTTTTGTGCGGGCCTTTGTGAGTTGTGGAGGACATTAGTTAGACAAAGCGGCAAAGGGGCCGAGGGTGCCTGGTGGTTTCTTTTTTTGAAGTAAATTTCGGTTACAGGCTGGTTGGGTGACAACATGTCCAGTGATTCAGTTGGGGTTAGGGGTTGATTGGATGACGATATGTCCACGACTGCTAGCGTACGGTCCTCTCCAGTGTTGTTGCACGCTTTGAGATGGATAGCCTGAACGTGTCCTAGATTCGGTGAGGCGCTCAGCTCTAGATTGCCCTGTTTCCTTTTCCTCGTTTTGGATTTAGCAGGTGGTTTAGGCTTTGGTTCAAGTCTGACTGTTCCTGATCTCATTGCCTATTTGTGGTCCCTTAGTTGTCCTTTGTTATACCCTCACAGGGATGCTGAAAGGGGGAGCAAATTGTCCGTGGGCCCCCGCGCCCAGCACCACACTACACCTGGCTACAGTAACCACTAATACAATAATATGGCGCTGAAGCGGAGTGGAATCTGGAGGGGGTACAGACCCTGATTTCTCTGGTTCCTCTAGTTTGTGTCGGCACCTCTGCTAGTAGCGCTAGTTGGCAGGTTGAACTTGTTGCTTGGCGATCTCTTAAAGCTCTCTTAAGTGGCAGTGCTTCGGTGCTTCGGTGAGTGCTTGCCGTG
Source organism: Lissotriton helveticus (assembly GCF_964261635.1). Taxonomy (NCBI): domain Eukaryota; kingdom Metazoa; phylum Chordata; class Amphibia; order Caudata; family Salamandridae; genus Lissotriton; species Lissotriton helveticus. Next base: position 1,107,952,285 of record NC_136067.1, read on the forward strand.
GCTAACTTGCCCCGTGGACTTCTAGGTGCCTTCTAGGTAACAGCTAATGGAACAAAATTGCTGGCCAGGAACCCAGCCCGACCCACATCAAATATCAGGGTAAACAGGGCACTTCAGAGCGATCTCTCACGGTCTCTCACCTCTCGCCTGGCTGATGCCACCGCTGCCGCTGGTGGAGATGGTGGGGATGGCGTTCTCTTACTGCTATTGCTGCTCCCCCATCACATTACTGCAGCCAGCTGATGTAGCTGGGGTAGTTGGTAAGCACTGGCCGCTCCTCTTTCATCTGCTATCCCGTGCTGCTATACCGTGCTGCAGGCTTGCAGACTGCAGGCTGCGTGACTCGCAGGCAGAGCCCAGAGCACCAGTGCACCGGCCGCTCCCCGCCTGAACCTCCTCTCTGTGGCCGGAGCTGCCACCGGTTGTGCTGGTAGTGCCGGTATACACCAGCCGCTCCTGCCGCTCCTCCACCTCTTCACCGCCCGTCCAGCAAACCAGCACTCTGGCTGCCACACCACACACCACACCCCTTCTGATAGGCCTTTTCCCTACCGGGGGTTGACCGCGGTTAGGCGGGTAGCAGGTGGCGGGAGGCGGGTGGCGACCGTTGCTATGGCGGGTGGCGGCGGTGACCGTTGCTGTGGTGGTGCTGTGGTGGTTGTGGATCTCGGCTCTCTGCTCTCAGGCTCTCCGATGTTCTCCGGCGTTCTCTGGTGCTCTCTGGCGGCCGCACAGGGAAACTGTCAGTCTGCAACAGTCTACAACAGGTAGACCGGATCGCGGATCACGGGAGAACGGGTGAACGGGCAACTCTCCTGATCACCGCTCCAATCCCGTCCTCCAATCCCGTCCTGCCCCCGCTCTATAACCGGGGCTGCAGCCTCTGCTGGTCGCGCCGTCCCCTGCTCCCAGCGCCCAGCGCCGGGCAGAAGCTGCTGAGCCCCAGCCGTCAAGCCGTCACGCCCTGAGCCGGCTCCTCGCCACCCGGAGCTTTTTTCACCGCATCGCACTGCACCTCTCACCTGATCTCGGTGCAAGTTTCCGTGCTTCAGGCTGGGGCTGGGCTTTGGGCTATGCAGGCTCAAAGGCTCGGAAACGCTCCAAATGCCGCCCGATGAACGCCGGTCACCACACCACTCCACTCGCTTCTCGCCTCAGTCTCGCGATAACTCACACAGGAGGGGCTTGTTCTGCACTCTCGCCACTGACAGCAATTTCTGAGTGGAGTACAGTCTATTGACATAGAGTGGAGTTTTGTAGAGTGGAATACCATTGAGTGGAATATTGTGGAGTGGAGTGGGGTACAGTGTAATGGGTTAGAGTGTAGTGGCATATAGTGTAATAGCATACTGTAGAGTGTTGTAGAGTGGAGTGCTATAGAGTAAAGTGGAGTACAGTGGAGCAGCATATAGTGTAGCGGCATAGAGTGTAGTGGCGTTGAGTGGTGTGGCATATAGTGGAGTAGCGTACAGTAAAGTGGTGTAGAATTGAATTCCTGACTGTTACTGGCTTAAAGTGGAGTGATATAGAGTGGAGTGGCATAAAATGGAACAGAGCACAGTGGAATGGCCTAGAATGGAGTGTTGCACACTTGAATAGGATAGATTGTAGTAGGGTGGAGTGAATTTGCGTAGAGTGGGGTGGCGTACATTGGAGTGATGTACAAAAGAATGATGGACAGTGTAATAGCATACAGTGCATTGTTGTAGTGAGAAGTGGCATATACTAGAGTGGCATACAGTGCAGTGGCGTAGATTGGATTGACAGAGTGGAGTGGCATACAGCTGAGTGGCATAGATTGGAATGGGCTAAAATACAGTAGTGTAAATGGGAGCTGCGTACAGAGGCGTGGCGTACAGTGCAATAATGTATATTTGAGTGGAGTAGACTGGAGTTGCATAAAGTGGAATAGCATAGAGTGGCGTGCCATACAGTGGAGCTGTGTACAGTGGAATAGTGTAGAGTGTATTAGTCTATGCTGTAGTAGCATACAGTGTAATGGTGTAGACTGGAGTGCCATGCAGTTGAGCAGTATACATTTGAATACCATAGAGTGGGGTGGTGTATAATGCAGTGGCATGCACTGGAGTGTGTAAGAGTGGAGTGGAGTACAGTGGAATAACGTAGAGTGCAGTGGTGTACAGTGGAGTGGTATAGAGTGGAGTGGCGTAGAGAGTAGTCTTTTAGAATGGACTGGCGTAGAGTAGAGTGCGGTACAGCGGAGTGAGGTACAGTGGAGTTGCATACATTTGAACAGCGTAAAGTGGAGTGGCATTTACTGGAGTGGCACACAGTGGATTAGCGTACACTGGAGTGGGGTAGAGTAGAGTGGCATAGAGTGGAGGGGCATAGAGCATAATAGATTAGAGTGGAGTGGCATGCAGTGAAGTAGCATAGAGTAGAATGCCAAAGATAGTGGAGTGAGGTATAGTGTAGTGACATACTGCAGAGTGGAATACCATAGAGTAGAGTGTTGATGAGTGGATCGGGGTACAGTGTAATGGGGTAGAGTGTAGTGGTGCACAGTGAAATAGAGTTGTATACAGTGGAGTAGCATACAGTAGAGTGGTGTAAAATGGAACAATGTTGAGTGTTATTGGCGTACAGTGTTGTGACATAGAGTGAACTGGCCTATAGTGAAATACTATAGAGTAGAGTGGCATAGAGTGGAGTGTTGTGCAGTGGAATAGCTTAAAATGTAGTTCGGTAGAGGGTATTGGCATACAGTAGAGTGGCATAGAGTGTAGTGCTGTAGAATAGAGTGATGTACAGTGTAATAGCGTACAGTGGATTGTCGTAGAGTGGAGTGGTGTAGAGTGGAGAGGCATACGGAGTGAGGTAGAGTGGAGTGGTGTGCAGTGGATTAGCATGCAGAGGAGTGACGTATAGTGGATTGACGTAGAATTGAGCGGCGTACCATGTAATAGCATAGAGTTGAATGGCATAGAGTACAGTGGCATATAGTGAAGTGCGGTAATCTGGTGTATGTCAAACGTTTACAGTCTAGTCTATTTTGGAATGAATGGCCTTCTATAGTACTTTTTGGGCTACATTACCAGTCCAATCTCATATGGAACAAATGAACCTGCTTCTTTCATATTTATATTATGTCATATGCAAAGTCATTGGCCAGTGTTGAAGGGTAGTACATACAACTTTCACTTTGGTGCATTCAATCACAACTTATTGAAGGTATTTGGTTATGTTCAAAGAAGATGCTTCATGTGTGATAATACATGTGTCCATAATTGGACACAGTTATAGCATTCAATTGCACTGAAATAGCTGTATGTACTCTGTTGTAAAAGTTTCAAGTGTAGTCTTTCTAGGAATGACTGGCCCTCTGTAGTAGTCTTTGGGCTACATTAGCTGCCCAATTTCATATTGGACCAATCAGTTTGTTTCTCTAATTACTATATTATATCACCTAAAATTAATTGCCCACTGTTGTAGGGTAATACATAGAACTTTCGCTTTACTACATTTATTCACTGCTTACTGAAGGTACTTGGTTTTCTTAACTCAAGATGCTTTGTGTGTGGATAATTCGGCACAGTTATGTATTTTGGGCAAGAGAGTATGCAAAGAAAAGAGGAATTGATTATAATTTAAATATGAGTAATATTTTCAAAGCTGGGCGGTTAACTCCCCTCTGCCAGCGAAGTTTGCGGAGTTTTAAAATTGCTCCTGCGGCTCCACTTGCCTTCCGCTGCGGTGCTCTGCCTCCGGTTGAATTAATTAACAGGAAACAGGAAAAATTGCAGTGCACATGGCATACTGCATGAAGGCATGCCTGACGTCAGGCATGCCTTCATGCACTGCACCTCTCAATTAATTCAACCGGAGGCAGAGCAGCACAGCTGAAGGCAAGTGGAGCCTTAGGAGCAGGACACCTTGGGAGGAAGAAGCCAAGGTAAGTCTCCCGGCCAGCACTGCAGTGCAGGCCGTACTTCTACGCAGGAGAAGGGGGGCCGGACAATCTAGCGGGAGAGGCGGGGGTTAGCAGGGGAGTTGCGGGGGGATTTGTGACTCCACAAGCCAAGCAATTTCGCATAATGTCATGGAGTTTTGTAGTAACTCCGTGAAATTTCACGGAGTACTACTATGCCAGCTCTGCCCAGGGTTACAAATATTGACATCACATGGGTGGGTAAAAGAGGATTAAGGTGAAACAACATCCTACCTCTCATGTTATCACTTAGTAATTGTGAGCATCCCCATGTTATAATTATTAATTGTGGAGTCAATGATATTGGTCACCTGACTGGTGTAAAATTTTTAAATTAGATGAAAGCAACTTTCACATCTTTAATGAGGTTATTTCCTGACAACCATTTTGTCTATTCAGTTTTTTCGTCAAATGATAAATGAAAAACTCAATTCAAAATTCAGCAAAGTATGAGAAAACACACAGACATATCAACAAATCTGTGCCTGTATTCCTATGAGATCACGTCCTCCATATATTAACTAAACATTATGGGGCAGATTTATGTCGGACTTGCGCCACGTTTACGCCGCCGTTGCATCACGCAATGGCGCGGAAACGTGGCGCATCCCTGCGACCTATTTACAACGTGACGCATCTAGGCAGATGCGTCAAGTTGTAAAGCCCTGCGCCACATGAAACCTGCGTCAGGTTTCATGTGGGAGTTCTGTCGCAGGGTGGGCGTTCCCTCATAGGAAAGCCCCGTAAAACTGACGCAGTGAAATCTACAAGATTTCACTGAGTCAGTTTTACGAAGCTGCTGGGTCAAATCCTTACGCCTGCTTCAAGCAGGCGTAAGGAGTGACGCACCACGTTATATATGGGTGGCCTCTATACATTGCAGGAGTTGCGTCATACTTGCGACGCTACTCCAGCAATGCGCCGCCCGTACACCACAAGATGCGTCACGCATCTGCCCTTCCTTGCACCATGGTGCGCCGCATTGTAAATGCGGCGCATCTGTGGTGCCGCAAGGAGGGAATTGCGTGACGCATCAGTTCTGGCGCATCCCTGCTGATTTGCAGAGATGCGCCAGAATTCATAAATCTGCCCCTATGTTTTCAAATACTTATTTTTATCATTCAGATTGTGTCCATTTTACTGCTGCTAGCAATTCCATATTTATTACTGACTACCACCAGCTCCTACTGCATCATGGCTAAATCCAAAATACAAACTTATAAATAAAGGATGTTTTAAGAGTGAACATAACAGGAGCTTCAGTAACTACCACTATGTATGATTTGGTTTTAAAAGATACTATTATGGTACCGCAATACTTCTTAAATTTTCAAAAACACATTCAAACATTTCAAAACTTTGGGGCATATTACCAACCAATAGAGATAATTTTTGTCTCTAACTTATTTAGAGACAAACATTATCGCCGCAAATCGGCGATTTTTATCGCAGATAAACCTTGCTATTAGCAAGGTTTACCGCAAATGCGATAAAAAACGGCCGCAATGCATGAATACCGCTGAAAAGTCAGCGATATTCATGCATTATCGAGCAAATGCTCTTAGCCATGTTATCCACCTCCCATTGGATAACATGGCTAAGAACTGCTCCTGGGCAAGTGTTAGCTTTTGGAGATATTCGCGCTTAGCACGAATATCTCCAAAAGTTGGTAATAGGAGATAGCGATGTTAGCAACATCTTGACACGCCCACTTTGCATGTCATTAGTGATAAATATCACTGACATGCAAAGCGGGGCCCAAGATGGTCACTATCTCCTATTAGCTGTCGCTAACTGGTGTTAGCGACAGCTTGGTAATAGGGAGATAATTTTATCTCCGCTTTCTTGGCTTTTAAAGCCAAAAAAGCGGAGATAAAGCCCCTTGATAATATGCCCCTTTGTTCCCTACATATCACACCTACACTAACTTCAGTTTAATTAGAATTACAAGGCTAAACTATTTTTCAAAGTCGTTTTAAAGCTCTATTACAACACACACTGAATTTGGTGTGTAAACCAATATGGCTGACATGAGGTTTGAGAAAAGTACACATTAGCCTATCAGCTAATCCCTTGTCATCGCTATGTACTAAGGATGTACCTCAATACTACCACAGCCACGCATATAGCTAAAGGAAATAGCTTATAACTAAATATATAAAACTTTTACTTACTGTACTTGCCAGCACTACTCCAAAGAATCTTCTATAACCCCTACTATGTTATAATTCCAAATTCCTGAAAAATCTAGCTGACCGTTTTCACGATATGGGAAATAAAAAAGTCTATGAAAATTGATTGGATTTTAAGCCTCTTTTGGGACCCTCTTTTTTCTTTGCACCCCACCACAAAACGCCATGAAACTTTCAGGACTCTGACAATGTATCCATATATTTCCTACTGGCAGTCGCCAGTAAGTAGGTCTAGGTAGGATCATGTTTCAATAGGAAAAGTGTTTTTTTTACTTACCTATATCTTTGGCGCCGTTTGAGGAATGTTCACGAGATCTTCCACAAAGGAGTGCCCTGGTGCTTCTTGTTGTGCATGGAAAGTTTTGGGGCGTGGAATTTTAGACACAAATACAGCCCAAGCCACTGGACTGAAATGCACCAAATTTGGCAGAAAGGTAGCTCTTGGTCCAGAAAGGGCCTTTTTTGTTCTTTGGTGTAAATCTGTTCAGAGTTTCCGAGCTATTGAAAGAAAAGCAAATTTGTAGATATAGGTATGCAAAGGCTCCGCAAACCCTCACGATCTTATGCTGATATCTGATAGGCTTCCAACACTTCAACTAGGAAATGTTGGCAGCCATTTTGTGACTCGGTCTCAGCTGAGTTCCAACAAAAAGATTAAAAATAAAGAATACCCTGATTCCTTAGCCTTGGAACTGGGGTCCTGCTGGAACCCGGCCAGGGCATAAAAACATTTTTTTTAAATGTTCCCAAAAATCACAGTGCATCTGCGACTTCAGCTAATTCGTTTTTTTTTTTTAAAAAGCATCGACTCCTGCACTTGTTTTGAAAAGAGCCCCCGGGTGTGCCAGGTTCTGGAAGCATTATTTAAATAAAAGTAGGGGGGGCGTGTGGACTCCCCTCCAGGGGCTCCAATGAGCCCTGGGGAACACCACATCACTGAGGCTTTATTTATTCAATGGAAGGGTCCGCACACATCCCCCTCCTCGGCTGTTTCAATCACTATCTCCACGGGCCTAATTAAACAATAATGTGATGGGGCACACAGATCTCCACGCCCAAGGGACCACCACTTCCCTGGGACCAGAATAAGATTTTAAAATGGGAGGGGGATACACCCCCCTCTGGGGCCATATCCACCCCAGGGACCACCACCTCCAGTGGGCCAGCCTGTGATCACGGAAAGAGGGGGGCCATGTGGCCTCCCTCCAGACCTGGCTCCTTTTTCCCGTGGTGACCACCCCAGGACATAGATGTTTGCTCTGACTTGTCACCAGCTTTTACAGTTCCCGCCAAGTCAGAGCAAGCAGTAGCTCCGCTTCCAGCAAGCAGACACTGTGAAACCACTCCTGCTTGCTGGGAGCAGTTTTTGTCTGTTGCCCTGCCTGCTGTCATGCACTCCCACACACTCTCACAGACCCTTAAAGCCACTCACACATCCACTCACAGACCCATATAGCCACTCATACACCCACTCACCAACCTATACAGCCACTTACGCACACAGTATGAAAGTTTACAGGTTACAGTTAGCAATAAATAAAATAAAGGCTACAGGTATGTTATAGTTAGGAAATAAAATTAAAAAAACATTCAAAATTCACTGAAAAAGCCAAGGTTACAGAGACGTGATAGTTAGGAAATAAAATTTAAAAACATTGAAATTCACTGAAAAAAGAAAGGTTACAGGCACATTATAATTAGGCTCAGATTTCACTCATACAAAACCATAGAAATTTAACCATTATATTTACCTGAGCTAACTGTAATTTATGCCCACAATGCACTGCTTATGACCTATCATATTACATCACTCATGACATGGTCAGTGATATCACTCATGACATCGCAAATTATATCACTGATGACTTCATCCAGTGAGTGTGTTTTCAAAGAGTTTATGAGTGTTAAACATACATACTAAGATACTCCAAAAGTGAATTAGTATACTATTTGTACTACTAATGAGGGATCCTACTTCTAACATATATTATGTGAGTGGCTTTGTGACTTTGTGTGACATGCTAATCCTATGCTTAAAAACGTTGATAGAAAAGCAGACATTTGAGTTGAGCAATTAAGAGCATCGCTGTTGTTGTAGGGTGCCCTATACAGGAGCTGCTATTCACCTAAACTTGGGAACTCCCCAGAGTTCTAAGCTTCTTTTTTTGCATGATTTATGCACCACTCTATGCCTAAAAGGGTATTGTTTTGTCATATTTAAAATACTTGTGTTTTAAAGAGGAGGGGACAGCGTGGCTCCTCTCCACAAGCCTCCTTATGCCCGGGAGACACCATCCCACAGGGCAACTATTTAAATTAAAGGGGAGGGGGCTATGTAGACCCTCCCATCGAAACCTTGTAATGTCCTGGGGACCCCATCCCCAGGGCCATTTTTAAAAATAAAAGGGGAGGTGGGCTATGCCGGCTCCTTACCTGAGCTTTCATAGGCCCTGGCCACTAATTATAATTAAGGAGAGGAGGGCATGCGGCCTCCCTCCTTAGGCTGATTATGTCCCCAGGGACCTCATCCCCTGGGACCTGGTGCATTGTTTTGGGGGGGGGGAGGCACTGGCCCCCCTCCCCAGGCTGCTTTTGGCTCAAATGATCCCATCCCCAATGCATTTTATTGTATGAAGGGGGGCACGTGGCCCCCAGGCCAATTTTGGCACTGTGGATCCCATCCCCTGGGGCCCGGCACCATATTCAAACGGGGGGCACACTGACCCCTTTCCCAGACCAATTTCAGCCCCAGGGACCCCATCCCCTGGGCCCAACTAACAAGAGCTGAGTGCCCTGGTGCCCACCAAGGGCACCCACCACCCACCACCCTATCAGTGGGGGCCGCAGGGGGAGCAACAGGGCCCCTGCAACCCCAGCCGGCTTACCGCTTCAAGTGGGCGACAGCATTGCTCCCACCCGCAGGGAGCAGCTAATAATGCTGCTCCCTGCGGCAGAAGTAATATTTAGATCTGTTTCCTTGCCCAAACAGATTTGAAGTCAGCTCCCAGTGGGTGGGAGCATTTCTCAAGCTCTCGCCCGCTGGGAGCACAATTGGTGTTTGCTCCTGCTTGACTGGCGATTTGAAATTGCTCTGCCCAAGTGCGAGCAAACACAGGTTTCCCTGCCCGTGCCAGTGCAGGGAGGAAAAAACGCTATGTCCCAGAGGTGGACTCCACAGGACATAGCCTGAGCTGGCCCTGGAGAATGGGGTCCCCACGGCCATTAACGGCTAAGGGAGGGGACCCTTCCCCTTTACAGATGTGCTTGGTATGGGGTCCAGTGAATGGGGTCCACGTGGCCCCCCTTCCCCTTCCACATTTGTCTGGGGGATGGAGTCCCTCCCCAGAGCCAAAATCGGTACAGGGATGTGGGCAGCATGCCCCCATCCTCCTTTTGAAATATGACCAGGCCCCAGGCAATGGGGTCCCTGGGGCAGAAAGTAGCCCGGGAGGGGGTTGTGCACCCCCTTTGAAATATATCAAGGCCCCAGCGGATGGGGTCCGCGGGGCTAAAATCGCCCCAAGAATGTGGCTCTTGTGGCCCTCTCCCCTTTTACAACGTTGCTGGGCCCCAGGGAATGGAGTCCCTAGGGCCAAAAAAAGGCCCGGGGAGGTGGGCCACATGCACCCCCTCCCATAAAATATGAATATTTGTTAACCCCTGTACCTGGCCAACCCGGGGAGGCATAAAAAACACAAGTGCGGGAGACAGAGATTTTTCTTTTTTTCTATGTGCTGCATATCCGTGGATCATCCGCAAATTTGCCTCAAAATAAAAAAAAACTTTTTCCTACACTGCCCCCCTGTTCCTTTTTTTGTCTTTCTTTAGGGCTTGGAACGCGTTGATATATTATTCATATTTGATGCCGGTACTGCAACTTATTACCTTCCTTCCCTCCTATTGTAAAGCGCTCTTATATCCTTCGGGATCATGTTCGCGCTATATAAAACTTTATAAATAAATAAATCAATAAATAAATAACACGGCTGCCACCTCCTCCTGGCTGAGGTGGCGACAGCTAATCAGATCTCAGTTTAAGATTTCTCATGATCCGCGGAGCCTCCACGTCCCTAGATATACAAAGCTTTTGAGTATTCATTGCTCAAAAACTACTGATCCGATTTACAGCAAAACACAAAAAGCACTCTATCTGAATCTAGATCTAGCTTTCGGCTAAATTTAGTGTAATAAGGTTAGGGTTTAGGCTGTAGCTGTGGCTAAATTTCTTTCGGGAAAATGATTGGGGAAAACGCATTTCTGGGCCCCCCTTTTTTGTCGGCCCCTGCTTGATAGATTACCCTGAAACTTTCCATGCACAAAATAGGCAAAAAGAGCACCTTTTTGGAAATATTTGTGCCTATTCATTAAACTGCACTACAGCTATTATCAACACAACAAAATGCATTTCCTATGGAAACATGATCCTAACTATAATTGCACAGTGGCGATATATATTACCCAGTGGAAGTCACCACTGGGTAGTTATAGTTAGGTCAGCATTTCCATAGGAAATTACTTTTTTGTTTTGCTAATAACCTTGGCCCCATTTGATGAATCTACGCAACACTATCCAAAAAAGGTAGTACTTTTTGACACTTTTTGTTAGGCACCTATACTAGATGGGAAACACCTGATAATGCAAGTCCTTGTGATTGTGATAATTTTTCATCTCAGGACACTCTACACTTCGTTATGTTTTGTGATCATTATGCACAAATCAGGAAAAAATACCTTTTACCAATTCTTCGAGAGGCTGGCTTTCTACAGGTCAGGCCAGCACTCTTATTTCTGCAACTTTTGCACAATGCACGAATAACTTTTCATGTTGCAAACTTTTTAGTAGCAGGAGTCCGTATAAACAAAAGGCGTAACAAAGGCAGACAAGGATAAATTCTAAACGAAATATTTTAGCAAATTCTGATGTTTTACATTTTTTACGTGAATTAACCATTTTTTCTGGTTAATTCATTTCGATGTATAATTCGTGTACATATATTTTTTATGAACTTATGAAATCTGTTGATCTGATGTATGATATATTATGTAAATATTTTATTATTGTTGTACTTTACCGTTTATTTCATGATCTGTATCCTGTGTCGCTTTGTGATTTTTAAAAAATCGAATAAAAGTGTTTGACTGACTGACTGGTTTGTGGATGGAAAGTTTTGGGTGATCCATTAAGTGGGGGCAAAGAAAAAAGGGGGTCCAAACACAAAATTCCCATGCATTTTTCTTAGAGTTCGTTAAGAAGTGCTACCACAAAAACTGTTTTCTGGAATTACACCAAATTTGTCAGGAAACTAGATCTTGGTCTGCAGATTGTGATTGTTGTAATTCATTGTAATTCCATTCAGTAGTTCTTGATATATTAAGGTTACAAAATATTTGTATATCTCGATGATTAGATTCAATGGCCAGAGTCCCTCAAACCTAGTTTTTAAACATAGGGCATTCAGATTGGCCATGGGAGCTTTTTTCCCTTAGGCCATCTCGCTCCGCATTCTGAGTGGCTGCTAGCAACATGAGAAAAATGTTGCTTGCAGCAATTACAGGACTTGGGGACTTAGTCCCCTTCCCTGAACGTTAAAAAATAATTATATAAAGGGGACAAGGTAGGGATAAGCTGCCCCCATCCCCCAGGCCCCATGGGGGAGACCCAGAAGGACACCCCGTGGCAAAAAATAAAATCTACAATTTTTGACATGGTTCCACAAGATTCAAGGGGGATTGAAGCAAAAAAAAGAAAAAAAAATAGCAGCCCCCCTGTCTGAGCCAATTCTGACTCTGGGGACCCCATAGCCCAGGACCCATTTAAATTAATTTGGAGAGAGGGCATACAATGTCCCTCCATTTTCCATGCTGATGGACAGCTCAACTTACCAAATGGCCACAAGTGCATATCCTGCCGAGTTTGATGGCTAGTTCTTGATGCAGAGGAATATGAGGACATCTCCATCAAACAAAGAAGCACTTACTACAAGTAATTAGAAAGAACTGACCTTGTGTGGTGGAGATTCAACTCTTTGTCTGTAGTCTCATCATCTTCTATATGCGAGGATTCATTTTGTCACTAATTTCTGTATGAAGACGCTCAAGGAACATTCATATTGCCAAAATTACATGTACATAAGGTCACTGGACACATTACCTCATGTCTGTTACGGAGGTGTAGTGTAGAACATGCACTAGACATTCACCCAATGAGGTAGCACTTACTACTTAACCAGTGGAAACTAGTCCTGTTGGGTAGACATTTTGTGCAAAACTGTAAGAAGCTGGCCTGGTATATGATGTCCACTTATGTTAGTGGGCACCTTGTACCAGTCCAGACAACCCTTATGGCTATTTAAGAGGTCTTAGACAACCTTAGAAAGCTCCCTAAGTAATAGCTGTGGAGAGCAGCCTTCAGGCTTAGTCCAGAAGGAGTGTAAAGCAGCTTGTTTTACCAGAATGCAATCTTATAGTATAGATTAAGTGAAAAAGAACCACACAAGGTATTTATAAAAATATGTATTTATTATATAATACTCTCTAATATGTTTAGATATCTCCTACACAGAGATAAACACAATGCACCCAATACTTTGCAAAAAAACACACTGTGGACTAAAGGGGGGGACCAAACCATATACTAAGAAAGTGATATAAGAACCATGACTCAGGTGAAGACAATGTCGAGAGGACTTAGAAGTGATGGGGACCCAAGGAACCACCCAAGGTGAGTGACTAGGAACGCCACGGAGAGCTTGTGCAGTGTGGGAACACGGCGCGTGCTCCGTACAAGTCTACATGTAAGCCGTGGTTGGATTTTTTTAAATTAAGGATCCTTCCCAGTGGACCCTGAAGAAACCAGGTGGAAGACAGAAGGTTGGAGAGCCACCCCACCCCTGGAAACCCTAGCACTCACGTTATCTACACCAAGAAAGCCGGGTGCATAGTTGTGAAGTGGTGTCGGAAACTGCCATCAAACTCAATGGAGGACTTCAGGAAAGTGGATCTGCTGAAGAAGCAAAAAGTGTCAGGTGGAATCCGAAGGTGGATTCTAGATGAGAGGTACCTGCAAGCAGAGGGGACAGAGTCTATGTCATTCAGGAGTGACCAAGAGATTTGGAAGGCGAAAGCCCTCCGATGTCTGGTTTTGCAGGAAAGATGACAATTACCTTGACTCTGCAGCTGTGAGGACCAGGCGATGCTGAGGAAGACCAGGAGCCATGCACGAGCTGTACAACAAAGGATGTCGAGTGCTGAGGGGTCGGTGTATTGCGGGAGCATTAACAAGCCTTGGCAATCAGGGGAGCCCAAAAGAAGCAAAGGTTACCCTCAAATGGACCCACAGGCCGGAAGCACTGGAGTCGAGAGAGGACCTCAAGCAGCTCATCAAGAGATGCAGGCCACAGTGCACACGATGCAATGCGGATGAACATTTTGGTCACTATAGATGCTTGAAATTGGGGCTACTTGGAGCCCGAAAATCTTCTTTGAAGGAAGCCAACAAGCCTTTGCAGCTGCAAGTTGACGCAGTGCACAGGGGTTCGGTTATTGCAGCCCCAACAAAGAATACTGGCCTCAAACTTGGTTAGAGAGCAGGGCAGCCCTCGAAAGCTGTGGAACATCACCACTTGTGATGCAGAGCCTTCTGGAGTCTTAAGGAGCTCAAGATCATCAGACCGGGTTGAATTAGTTGCAGTGCCTGCAAATGCAGGGAAGTCACTCCTTCACTTCAAGAGAGATTCATTCACTTGTCTTTGATGCCCACAGGCCTTGGAAAGATCCTGGACAGTGTACAGGCACAGACGATGCAGAAGACTGGAAGGGAGACGAAGTGAGCCTGTTCCCACCAATCCTGGAGCTGCTTCCATAGCATGAGAGCAGCTCTAAGATTGGTTGGAGATGCATTACACAAGCAGGAAGGAAGACCTTCCTTTTCTTTCCTGCACATGGAAAGCTAAGAGTAGTGCGGCAGCTATAGTGCTCCCGAATTTATGATGAGTCATGCGCCTTCGCACCCCATTATTTTTTATTTACAGTAGCCACCACTGAAGGCTCGTTATAAATATCAAGAGGCGACTCAGTTTGAATTATTCACTATAGAATAGTAATATGCTGCATGAAACAAATTCAGAAAAACAACATCCTGGAAATAGCAAAACGAGTAATATAAATATAAATACAAATCGCTGACACAAATGACCTCAATGTTTTGTACATTCAATGTTCAGAAATCGATAACTGTTTTTGCCAGTAAAGGTAAAGACATGAGCATAGGTGCCCAATAGGGACCCATGACAATGTCCATTTTTAATTACTTCCGGGTCGGAGAGAAGGAGGGTCTCAGCCCACTTAAAGCCCTGGCCGACGTAACACCAGGAGTAACCGACCCAGAATGTCAGTGCTGGCCCAAATGCCTTTGTAATTTGTTTTTTGTGGAGAGTGGATGGGTCTGTTCTTAGAATTTCAAAGTTGGCTGGTCTGCTTCTCGTACCGTCTCGTGGAATCACTTAGAAAGTTCAGTAGGCTGGGCACGAGGCAGCAAAACTTTGGCGTAGACAGACTACTGTGTCAGGGAAACCACTGCCAACCGTTTGTCCTGTGTTCGCTGGCACGCATCTCACGGTGTTCTTTTTAAGAGGAGGCAGATTATGAAAAATTAGTGATCAAGTTAATGGGTAAGAATTCTTTTAAATACTATTCCGTGCTCTGGCAGCAAAACATTGCTGCAGTAGGCTCGCTGAATCAAATGCAATGTGTTGAAATAGCTACATATATTTTTTTAATCGCATGCCCATGAAGTATTGTCTGTCTGGTTCAGACATTAATTATGCTTGGCTCCAAAATGATTTTCAGATTGCGTCTGTAGTCTGTATTCTTTTCTAGGATACGTTAAGCCTTTTATTAAACAAGACGGCCTTTTATCTACTATAACTTTGTTTTGAGACTGGCCAAGGGACAGCCGTCTCTGTTTGTCGAAGACCTCATGCACAACATACACACAGACGTTCCTAGAGCACAGAGAGTAGGTTTTTGGTCAGCCACATTTAGACATTGGCTGTGGGCATTTTTAAGTCATGCTTGGGCACCCCGCCCTCCTTCTTCCCGCCCTTAACCCTAAACTTACAATAATGACGTACTATCTATCATCATAAGTGCTCCTTACATTCAAATATGACGCATATCCTGATTTGGTGAATCAAGATGTTGAATAGCGGATTGTGAATGCTTCTTTAATGCAGCTAATTTACCCTTTCGTTGTTAGGGCCATAATATTCTGCAAGCGAGCAGTGGCAAACCAACAGATCTTTCCTTTGCTACTGGCATGGAATGATTCCTCGTGGCTGGCAAGCATGCGTACACATGCAAGGAGGCCATCTTGTAATGAGTTTTCTTGTGGTTCTGGAAATCCATTAAAAGAAGGCTGCAATGCATGTACATGCTTGCATAGAAGCTAATTTGGAATGGTTTGTATTTGCCAATGTTTCCGATACAATTTAACAAGCAATGGCTAAGCCAAAACCGCAAGTGGTGCTGGCAGCAGATGGTGGCGGGGAATCATTCTGCACCTGGGGGTCACTAGATGGACAGAGAAAGAGTGTTGGGAGCAACAAATCTAGTAGGACTGGATCATCTCAACATATGGACAAATAAACCTAAACTTACAACAACAAAGTTATTGTTTCCCATCTGTCACAAGCTCTTGAAAAAATGAAAGTGTTCCCATATTTACGGGACCATTAATTACGGTTAAAGCAAATTGCACATTCGTTCTAAAGACCAAACAAATCCCTGCAAATATTTGTGGATGCCCTTGAAGAATTGATTCTATCAGTGCTCACCTGATTTGCATTACATTTCCCTAACCACCACCCTGAAACTCCGCATGGAATTCCCAACAACCCTTCCTCTCAGTGTTGCAACTGCAGAATTATCTACGTAATTTACAGAAATTCGACACTTGTATGTTACATCTCAGAACGTCTTTATTAATCAAATTATATTAGTGCATCCGCATGTTGGAAATTTCTCCATGTTTTACTTATTCATGGATTTCTAAAAATAATTGGTCCAGATATTTCTTTCTGCTAAGGTTTAGTACTTCTCGACATTGGAAATTTTTAACCTAAGATAAGTTCTTGCTCACACTTACGCAGTGGCATCACCCCACTCCTTTGGAGCAGTAAAAGAAAGGAAAAAAATGATAAAGTAATGTTATTATCATTTTATTTTATCCTCCTGCTGCGGTAACTTGAGTGAGTGGGCGGGGCTGCAGGGGAGAAGTGGTAGAACACTCCTAAATGTACAATGATTGTTAGGCTGGCCCTGTCGGGCCACCCAAAACAGTCATACACACATTCCCTGTTCTCCATGCAGGCTGCATTACAGCCTGCATGGAGAGCATGTCCATGTTCCCTTTCCCTGGCTGAGCACTAAATCATGGTGCTCAGACCAATCACAACTCTGCATTGCAACATTGTGATTGGTCAGGGGAGCACAGACGAGGGTACCGGCTGCAATGTAACTGTTTAATTTTTAAAAAAAATGTTTACATTGCGACCCAGGCCCCGTCGTGCCCCAAACGCTCCTCCACACCCGCCATGACACCCGCAAGCTGTGCTGGCCGCCACTGCACCTACTTGGGTAGACTGTTATCAGAAATTTAACGCCTTATTTTTGTAATTTAGTTAAAGTAAAGTTTGCATAGGTAGAATAGGATTCAAAGAGTCCTGCTTTAACAAACTTACAGATCTGTTCCTTAAGGTTTCCTCATACTTTTAGAATAGATTAGCAACCCCTGGGGATTCAAAAACACCCCTAGGTGTAATCATTATCTACCTAAGCAACAGATTTCCAGACCTACTGTTAAAGACCATGGGCCTCATTTATGAAAAGTGACGCATCGCTGCGTGAAAACAGCGATGCGTCACTTTTCACTGCGCTCTCCCTGCGACATGATTGATACGTCATATTTATAATATGACGCATCATGTCGCAAGGAGTTACAGATACGTCAGTATTTCTGACGTATCTGTAGGCGCAAAAGTGACGCATTGCTGGAGTGTGTCACAAAAGTGACCCAACTCCAGCAATGCTTCCTTTCACATGGGGAAAGCCCCATGTGAAAGGGCTTGCGTCAGTCTTACGCCTGCTGTGAGGCAGGCGCAAGATTTTGATGCAACAGCATCCTAAAAGTGACGCAGTGAAATCTCATAGATTTCACTGCGTCACTATTACGAGGCTTTTTGCGGGTGAACGCCCCCTCTGCATACATTATACCTGACGCAGGTATAATGTAGCGCAGGGGTTTACAAAGTGACGCATCTGCTTAGATGCGTCACTTTGTAAATAGTGCGCATCAGGAAGAATGTTTTACGCCGCCGATGCGTCACAAAAAGTGACGCATCGGAAGCGCAAAACTCACGCAAGGCCTCATAAATGAGGCCCCATATTTGCTCATGTAGACTTTCTACCAGGCCAAAAACCTGCATGCAAAGGTAAATGTTTTAATTTTTTACTTTTTTCTGTTCTGAGTGAAAATATTTTTTAAACCTCTAAATTGTCCCTGTGGAATTCTGGATCATTCCCTACTCTTTCCCACATTTCCACAATTTGTGGCAATTGTTTCCCAGGGTCGTAATTGTCTTGCAAAAAAAAAATTATAATAATAAAAATAAAAAAAATAAAAATATATATATATATATACCAGAGATGCGGTGGATGTTTTTCAAGACTGCATCATCACAGAAATTAAAGACCTTCATAGGAAAACCAACAATCGAAAGACACAAATGTTCAATCGCAAGAAACCCAATTACTACGAATTGATTAAAAAACTCAATGATAATCCTGACATAGTGGTGAAAACCGCTGACAAAGGCGGCAACCTCGTCATCTGGCCTAAAACTGATTATATCCAGAAGGCACAAAGACAGCTACAAGATAATGTATGCTATGAAAAATCCAATATGAAAGATTACAAAAAGGCTAATGAAAATTTGAAAAAATTATTACTTAAATGGCACAGGGAAGGCCTCATGTCATGTGACGAATTCAAATTTATGCTCAACGAGTCTCCTGTCTTACCGGTCTTCTATCTAATACCAAAAGTCCGCAAAGGAATATCACCAATACCTGGCAGGCCAATTATCTCCGCTATTGAAAGCAGCGGGGAGAATATTGGTCGCTTTATAGACTTTTTTCTGCAAAGCTTGGTATGTGGACTGCCCAGCTATGTTCGCGACACGAACGACTTTTTGGAAAAAATAGAGGGCTTGGAATGGCAGGAAGACATGCTACTGATAACTTTGGACGTTGAGCAATTATATACCAGCATTGCCCACAGCTGTGGCATAAATGCAACAGCTTATTTCTTGGGGCAAAGGCTATTGGAATTTCATCAGCATAACAAAATGATTCTGAGTTTAATAGAATGGTGTTTACACAATAATTACTTTTCTTTTGGAAAGGAGGTGTGGAGACAGCTTCGGGGTGTGGCGATGGGGGCCTGCTTCTCCCCCAGCTACGCGTGTTTACACATGGGCTGGTGGGAGGAGCGGGTCCTAAACGTCACACATCAGGTCTGGGTCAGAGAAAAAATTGTTACGTTTTTACGCTATATAGACGACATTTTTATTGTTTGGCA
Source organism: Lissotriton helveticus (assembly GCF_964261635.1). Taxonomy (NCBI): domain Eukaryota; kingdom Metazoa; phylum Chordata; class Amphibia; order Caudata; family Salamandridae; genus Lissotriton; species Lissotriton helveticus. The sequence continues at coordinate 1,107,971,063 of NC_136067.1, forward strand.
GGGAGACGAAGGGAAAGCCCATCAATTCATTGATGAAATCAACAACAATACCCTAAACCTAAAATTCACGTCCCATATCAGTGCCAAACAAATTGAATTTTTGGATGTCAGTGTCTATGTAGATAAGGATAACAGATTACAAACGACCCTACACAGAAAAGCCACTGCAGGCAATACAACCCTGCATGCTTCCAGTCTCCATCCCCGGCACACCATTGACAATATACCTTTAGGAGAAACCCTCAGAATCAAAAGAATATGTAGCTCCCAAGAAAATTTTCTCAAATGTGTCAAAGATTTAAGGATAAGACTTAAAGCTCGAGGATATTCTGATCAAGGTTTTGATCGTGCTCTGGCTAGAGCCGACAAACGATCTAGATCCTCTTTATTCCCTGAATCTGCTGAGAATGTTTCAGTTGCAGTAACCCCAATTGTGGAAATCTCTAATGAATGTCCGAGATTTTTTACTGCATTCAGCAGTCAGGAGAAAAAGATTAGACAAATCATTAATCGTAATTGGCCTACCATTTTAACTGACACAGTGCTAGGAAGTATGTTGCCAAATAAACCATTGGTAACATTCTGGAGAGCACAGAGCATGGGGACAGTGTTGGATCAAAGTAGTCCAGAATTGAAGCAAAAGGCGGTCTGGCTTCAACCAGCATCGGGGTTCCGTAAGTGCTCTAGTTGTAGGGCTTGCCAATTTGGCACTAATAAAACTCACTACAGCACCCCATTTAAATCAGTGGATACGCCTATTATTGGCACCCACACATGCAAGACCGACCATGCTGTGTATGTCCTGACGTGCACCTGCGGCCTTAATTATATAGGCAGTACCAAGCAGCAGGTGCACGTCAGGATCTTACAACACATCAGGGCCATTTTGCACTGTGACCAATCTTATCCAGTGGCTCGTCATTTTCAAAGCACACATAATAAAGATGTTAATTGTCTATCTTATTATATGGTAGCCTCAGTCCCCCCTCTTAGACGTGGTGGTAATCGAGAGCTTAAACTGAGGCAACTTGAATCTTGCTTTATTCTTGAATATGACAGCAAGTGGCCCAATGGGCTCAACAACACTGAAGATTTACGTAACTTTCTCTAAAAACTTTACCCCTTGCTCCAATAAATCTTATTCCCTCAGGTAGTCAGGTTCCCTGTTACCTAGAGATGATTGCTGTGCATAGTGAACTTTGTGTCTAGGTTTTCTCTAACTGTTTCTGTTTTCCTGCATTCCGTGGCTAGTCAAGTTCCTTGTTAGCCACGGTAATATTAGTTACCAACTCTTCACCTCCATTTAGCTTTTTACATTTATCACCATTGTGGATTTTAGCACTTTTTATTTATGGGTGTTTTTATCACTTTTTTAACATGATAATATTTTTATACCTGTACAAAATGTTTTAAATGATGCTTTTTTATAAAGACAAAATTGTGAGGATTCCTAATTGTCGAAATTAGTATTCATGTACACATTTTTTACACAGGTTACTTTATCATGTATTTGCCACATTTTAAATTGTTATTCCCTTTAGCACGTTTGATCGCACTTTATGAACAGTAAGACACTGATCTAGTACAGCACTGTTGTTTGCACTTTAATTTTTAGCCTGCCCTGTTTACACTTGAACTTTGTACTATAGACTTAGAACTCTGTCAATTCATGGATTCATCCTGTTATATACTTCGTCTACAAATCTGAAATAAGAAACACTTTATAATAATATTTTTATTAATTAAATGGTAAATTGCTATGTTTTATTAATTAACTGGCATGTGTATAAATGTGTTTTAACTTATTTTGCGTATTTGCACGAAGAATAGCTATGAAACACTCAAAGATGTTGTTTATGTCTATGGTCATGTGACTGTTTGAAGGGCGGGGCTTATGCTATTCACTTAAAGTATTATAAAAACAAAAAAAGTTGCACTAGTTCCTTGCATGTGAACAAGGGCTCTTGAAGCCCGAAACGCATATTGCCCTCCTGTTTTATCAGCTGCAATAAAGTAAAGGACCTGTGAATCCAGTGGTCCGTCTCCTACTTTGCCTGCTCGCCGGTCCTGGGTGGATCAGGAAGTGGCGTTTTGTGGAGTTATATATATATATCTTTAATAAATCCTCGGCACGCTCACTGCCCCTAAACTTAAACTTGCAATGGAGATCCATTGTGCAATAGATTATTTCAGTATGTTGTTTAGGGAAGGAATTGATTCCTCACTGTTTTCCGTGGAAGCCTTCCATTGTGCTCAAGGCCAACTTTAGCGATGGTGGTGCCCAGTGTGGCAATCTTTATTGCCCCCCATACCTCAGTGACATCCCTCGAATGGTGTCCCTCATCTAGCCCTGGCCGTTCTCTCACATTTGTTTGATTTCTTTTATAGTACCCCCATACCAATGTAGGGTGTTAGAGTGCTTACATCACACCCCAATATTCCACAGAGACAACAAATGAATGTGTAAATCAATGTATAGGAAATGTTACATCAGACAGGGCCTCAAGGTCCAGGAGTCCCATGTCACCCATACTGATAGGCATTCTATGTTAAAAGGGCTTCATCTGGAGAAAAGAAGGGACATATTTACTAAGTTCTCATGCAACACAGCACAGTAACCAGTTGTTGCGCTCTGTTGTGTAAAAAGAAGAGAGCCCAACAGCACCCTCTCTGCTGAGATATACTACTGCTGCCCTTTCTCCTAGCGGGGGCTTGCCTTAGGCTTCCTTGTGGTACCTAACACATGCTTACACCATAGTGCAAAGGTGTGTATGTGATGCCAAGCATAGTTTTTTTTTACTGCAAGTGTACCCTTTGACTATGTACTGGTAGGGTACTCTTTCAGTACAACATGTAATTATTTGACAAGGTTTAACACTTTACCACTTTGTATGTATGCTGAGCAGTTACACCTGCTTCAAGGAGGTGTAATGTTTTGATGCAAATCCCTTTCTACCAAATATAGTAGACATGGATTAGCATCAAAATCCATGGGTGGTTGCATGGGAATGTTCATGTACTAGCCATGGTATGTCCTATTAACAGAAAATAGCACAAAGTAGAGCATAATGCTACTTCATGTTACTTTAGGGCTACTTTCCAACACAATTCAGGATTTGCACTGGAAGTAAATCCCCAACAAAACACTTTGCAGCTTGTTTGTGTTGCTTTCGTGATGCAAATCTGAAAAAAAGTTTTCGGAAATCTTCCCCACAAACTCAGGAAATCAACGTAACACAGAGGTTGTGGTAAAAATGCATTCCTACCCAAAGAAATCTTTTTTTTAGCAACTATAGGATTAAGTACGACTGAGAAAAAAGCAAACAGGTTCTAAACCTATGCTTTGCATTTTGCATGCAGCTGTGCTGTACTACAAGGACCGGGCCTTATGAGGCGCAAGTAACATAACTATATCTGTTACAAAAGCTGTAGACCCAGGAGCAATCTTGAAAAAATACAAATCTATGAGATGCATGCTACACCTGTGTTTTGGAGCAGGAACATTAACCCTTCATGCAACTTTAGCATGAGTCAAAACTATCACTAGACAAATCACAGATCTCTGCATCTAGTGCATTAATCGGCAAGTTAGCATGCTGTTGTTATTATTCCTTCAAGAAGATAGAGCTAACACAGATCTCTCCATGCTCCTCTTACCTCTAACCAGCTTGTCATTCAAATGGCGCCCCCTTGACCTTGACTTCCGGTGCTTTGGCACCAGACACCCCACCATAAAGTTGGTAATGCTCATGCCCTTGCTGGCTGGACACTCCTCACCACAGTGATGTCCCATCAGCCATGAACCTGCTAGCTGGGGTTTATGTGAGCGATCAGTGGATATTGGATGAACACCTGGTCCACTCAAGTAGGTAAGAAGGTGACAATGGGGTTTGGCTTGTGGCCCCGCATTCATGCTGCTTCTGTGTCACTCTCCCGTCAATTGAAATCTGTGGAAAGCTGCTGAAACCTGCTGATATCTGTTTCATGCCAATTTTTGTTCCATTTAGTGCAGAAGCTACAAGGCTATCAACACCAGAGCCACACCACTGGCTGCCCAGCCAACCACCTGCATTTCAGCAGCAATTAAGAAGGATGATTGCGATGAGTCACGCGGGCCGTTTTTCTTGCATTACCCAGAGATTGGGAGAGGATGTGGCCTTACGGCGAGAGTGGTCGATCTTGAAGCTGGGGAACCGGGTTTGAGCCTCGGGAACAACGCTCAACATTCTGTGATTCTGGGCAAATCACTTATTCTCCCCGTGCCTAACAAAAATGAATGTGTCCATCTGTAATGAAACTGGCGCTCATGTAAAGTGCTCTGATACCTGATATCTTAGGATCGCGTTTGCGCTATATATTACTCTAAAAACAAACAAAATAAAAAAAGATAGGCCTTGATGCTGGCGGTCCATTGAACGTGTAATACTGATAGATTTCCCACAGATTTATACTTGCTTCACCGTACTGTGTTCCATTTTCATCATCAGAGGTGCAGGACATCAAGGCGCGATTGGAAATTGCTTCACCTGCACCCAGTGCTTTAAATCAAAATGTAGAAGTGCAGGTAATCACTATTTAGAGTACCTGATTGCTCCTGAGAAGTGCTGGTACTCTCCCATTAAATGTAGTGCAGCAATACTGATAAGTGCATGTTCTCTCCGTTTCAAATTATTGAAATGCATGTATTCAGTTTCAGACAGTAACTGCCCATTTAAATGATCGCTTGTGCCACCAAGAACTATAAGATATTTTTTTACAGATCCAGCCTACTTTTGACCCTTAGAGGATAGCAAGTGTATTTTCCCCAGTCAAGCAATTCAGTCCTTGAAAGTCCTTAGGAATTGTAACTTTTGCAAATGTAATTTGTTAGTCCAACTTACTCCTGTATACATTTTAATTTTGAATTTTGAACTATCCTTCCTGAGTAAGAGTGACTGTAGGTACTATAAGAATTACTGTTGTGTCTCAGCTATTAGCAGATTTTCCTCATTTTAATTAAGTGCTTTTAAGCACTCAAGAATTTACAAATACGTAGAGAGTCTCTACAGTCCACTGCCATTGGGGTACCAATTGGCAATTAAAATAGAATATACTTTATTAGTTGGAATAAGTTTAAGTGTGTAAAAGTGTGTATCAGTTTGTATTTACATTTGTAAGGACTAGCCTGGACCTGTCCCAGATGGATATTGTACATTGGAGCCAATGTTTACTTCTTTTAAATTTCCAATTTAATTATGCTGCATTTTGATTTTCTGAAAAATAGTTTTCATTTTAAGTGGTTTTGTAGAGTTTTAGAGTGTTCTAGTCTTACATTTTGTTAAGTATTTTGCAAGGTGACAGAGTTACAGGTTTTAGATAAGTATCATTTTTTTGTACTTTTACCTTTTCCATTCTCAGTTACTGCTATATTTAAGCATTCAGCTTTGACAACTGTAATTATGTGAGAGGTATAGGGAAAAGTAAGGAGAGGTTTAGGGAGGAACAGGCTGTTACAAATACCCACCCAGAAAAGAGTAATTATTCCTATTCACAAAATACACTTCTAAAGTTAGTATAGAACTAAAGGTGATTAAACATGGATAAATCAGCCCAGCCTTGTATTAAGTCTAGCACCACACAAGGCCACTCATAGGTACAACAACACACACCTATAAAAACAATGGAGGCAGGGACTTTAAAGAACACCCCATAGGAAGGAAATAATGTTAAATAAAATTAATTTGACTATTAAAATCTCTCTCTATATCTTTCTCTCGCTATACACATTCACACTCACACACATTTATATTATACAGTGAGGGTTGCCATTGTGTAATTATAGTTAGGTCAGAGTTTCCATAGGAAGAACATGTTTTGTTTTGCTAATAGCCTTGGCACAGTTAAACAAATTCTCATGAAACTTTCCCCAAAAAATCCTCCTCAGCTTCTTCCTGAAAAGTTTTGGAGTGATCTTTCAAGTGGGGGATGAGAAAAGGAGGGGATCCTAAAACATAATTTTCCTGTGTTTTGCCAATAGAACATTTTGGGTAGGGATACAGAAAATCTGCTGAACAGAATTACAACAAATTTGGCAGAAACTTACAACTTTACTCAGAATACGTACTTTTTGTTATTCAGTAAAAAAAATGGGTTCAGCAGTTTTGCAGTTAAGTTATAGTGATATCTGGAAAGTTGGTCTTGCTGGATTCCTGTGGGATTCCAACTATATTGCAAACTTAAACAAGTACATTCTAATAGGGTTTTTTTCAAGTCTGTTGTTTTAGTCCTGCAGGACTGGTACCGGTCTTGCAGAGCATGTCTTGCTCAAAACAAAATTAAGAGAAATATTGCATCCACATTACAGCACTTAGGGACTAGGTCCACGTGTGGTGAACCTAGTAAAATAATAGCTTATAAGGGTGAAGGTTTGGGGTACCCTGACACCCTGACACTTCTGGGGATGGAGCGGAACCCAGAGGGACCTCCAGTGCCCAAAAACTAAAATAACAAATGTTTTGTGCTGACGGCGCTGCAGGTCCCGCTGCACTTCCACAGTACCCAGCATAGGCCCTTGAGGTACTGTGGGACTTATATGAGGGGCTGGTACCGTGGGACCATACAAGCTTGACTAAGTGAAGCTTGCCCGCTTCTCACAGTTTCAACTGAGTGGCGGTAATGCAGAAGTAAACTGACACAATATTCCCTAAGGACTCTCTCGTTGGTTCTAAGTGTCCAGCGGGAGTACAAAGGGACCTATATTATGTTATGTGTATTTGTAAAGCACACTATCACCTGGGAGGGTATCCTGGCACATGGGAGGTCAAAAAAAAAGAAAGAAAAATGAAAACAGCAATTTTATTGGCTTTTCATGAGACACTACTCAAAATAAGCCCATACCCTTTAAAAACAAGCTCAAATGATTTTGCTGACCATCATTACTGGATTGGTGTTTAACAGAGACCGTTTGCAAGAAATGCAAATCAAAAGCCATCATGGCCTCAGATAAAACTGTATACCTGCAGCATCATCCACCAACACTCTGATAAATACATCATCTGAAGATGATGACATCAGTGTTCTCTCAAACACTTCTGCAGCATCACAACAAGCAAGAGTAGAAAAGGAATCATGGATGTGGCCATTTTTTTTCGACTTTAAACTGGCAGAAAACAAATAACTGTGAATGAAGCTACATGCACTTTGTGGCAGAAGGTGCTCCACAGAGGGAAGACTGGGCAGTATTCAATGGAAACCACTAGAATGTGGAAGCACCCTAAGGCTACGACCCCAAACAGCATAGCATGTGCAGATATGCAGAAGAAGTGAAAGGTAGAAAGAAAACCAACTCCTCCTTAGGAAGTGGTGCAACAAGAAGAGCAAGACGATGATAATAGCTTAAAAGTATTTTGGGATATACTGCAGACACTATAATAAAGTTGCACCCTTTGGTAAAGTTAATAGAAGAATTGATACAATGCCAATTGATCAGCATTTCCATACACAACAGGAAGACGTAAGTAAATAAATATAAGTAAAGCATTTTTAAATCTTCAGATATTATAAAAAAATTACAAAAACTGTACTTCAATAAAGTGGAAAACAAAAATAAATTAAATCCTTATAAAAAAATTACATAAGCACTAGTTAAGAACTGCAAAAAAATATAAAAGGGTGTGAAAATCAACAAAACAAATGCACAAACTAGTATTATCCACTCTCTTCTATAAATGGGGTTGGGTGCCCACAGGGGCTTGAGCAATGAGCATGGACACAGGCTAGGTCCTGTGCCCAAGCACCTGGCTGAAAGGTGTGCTCAGTGGGAGAGTTGGATGACTATAATATAAAAACAGAAATTGACTGAAAATAACAAAGGCTAAAGTGAAGTTAAAGTTAGGTATGGTAATAACATTTTACCTTACATCACAGAAACCCTAGAAATTCCCTGAAAAACCCAAAGGTTAAAATGACATTGTAATTAGGTGTTACAATAAGCTACAAAGCCTAAAGCAACTGAAATTCACCAGTTATAATTTACTGAGCTACCTATAACGCGTGCTCCCTGCTTATGACCAGACACATTACATCACTTATGACATGTTAAATAGCATCCTCACTACATGGAATTTTATCTATAGCACTGTATTACAACAGTTTCATAAGGGCAGGTGGTCACATATACACAGGTAGATAATCGATTAATGTCAAAAGGTTTGGCTGATTACACAGATTTTTGGGAATAGGCTTTGACTTTAAACTTCAACTTACGTTCAACAAAAAAACTCTATTCCTATGGAAACTCTGCCATATATAATTACACTTTGTAAGAATAAAATATATATATATATATATATTTATATATATATATATATATATATATATATAAATATTACCTACTGGTGGTCGCCAGTAGGTAGTTATAGTTAGGATTGATTTCCATAGGGAAATCGCAACATTCTATTGGGAATAACTTTGGCGCCGGTTGGGGAATCTGCCTGAACTTTTCAGCAACTTTGCCTCGCGGCGCTCCGCTCCTTCCCTGAAAATTTGGGGGGGATTCGTCAAGTGGGGGCCGAGATAAAAGGGAGGTCCCAAAACGTGTTTTCCCCATGTTAATTTCCATAGGGCGGTCGGTCGCACTTTTAGCTCGAACGGCTGAATGGATTTTCACCAAACTTGGCAAAATTGTAGGGACTGGTAGCCCGATGTGCCTTTGCTATGTCTCAAGATATGTGCTCCAGAGGATTTTGAGTAATTTAGGTTAAAAAAAAATTATATATCTATGGCAGCGCCCCGGTACGCGCACCGGGGAGCGCTCCGGGCGCGCCACGCGACTTGCGCACGGAAAGCTGATTGGCTCTCGGGTGTCTGTAAACATTCGAAACAGTCTGCAGCGGTCGCCATCTTGTGTCTCGGTAGGATCGAGACACAAGAGGTGGCAAAAAACAAAGGGGGAAATGACCAAAAGGGGGCATGGTACCCCCCCCCTCACCCCCTAGGTTTGATGTGGGGGCTATAAAAGGGTCCCACGGGACAAAAAAAAAAATTACTTTTTTTTCAATTTTCGCGGGGGGAGCGCCCGGTACGCGCACCGGGGAGCGTACCATGGGGAAAAACAGTGAAAAAAATTATATAATCATAATAATAAATAATAAAATAATCATTTTGAGTGATCAGAGGTAGGGTAGCTCTGAAAAGAGCTTTTGGGTTCTGTGGCTGTTTTAGGTACCTACAAGTACGTCCCACACACACCCACACGCACACAACCCCACACCCCCACACCCACACACTCCCCACACACACCTCACACACGCACACTTCCACACACACCCAAACACCCCACACCGACACCTTACACATCCACAACCACACCCACACATCCCCCACACACACACTCACACACACACCTCACCCCCAACACACACACACATGCACACACAGATACCTCACAGACACACCTCACACATCCCACACACACACCTCCCCCCACACACACACACACACGCACACCTCACTGACACACCCACACATCCCACACATACACACACATCCTACACACATACCCCCCACACCCATACACACCCCACACACACCTCACACACCCACAACCCCACCTACACCCAAACACCTTACACACCCACATCCCCACCCACACCCACATACACCACACACCTACACACACCTATACATCTCATCCTCCCTCAGAAATACACACACACACACCTCACAGACACACCCCACACATCCCCCGCACACACCTCCCCGCCCCATACATGGGGAAAACTCAGTGAAACACTAAAATAATAATTTAAAGTGCTTAGAAGTAGGGTAGCTCTGAATAGAGTTGTTGTGTTGTTTGGGTGTTTTAAGTACCAACATGTAGGTACCAATGCTGAGTCTTAAATTTAATGTACACCGTTTCCTCTGTAGATAATTTGCATGTTGTTACAGAAGTTATTGTGGTATACACCAAAACACCCCACACACCCACACCCACAGACACACCTTACACACCCACACCCCGACCTACACCCACTGACTCCCAGAAGTCACACACACACTGCATTACTTATCTTTTTTTGCTGTTTTACTCAAGCCCATTCAGGTACTGTTTCCTTTACTCTCTTTGTCCTCTCTCTTTGTCACTCCCCATGTGTTATCCTAATTCAATTTTTCTCCCTCTTTCACCCCTCTTTACTTATACTACCTGGTCTTTTCTCACTTTCCCTCATCGTTCTTCATTTATCGTGGTTCCGCCACTACCCTTCATTCTCCATTTTTTACTGTCCTTTCTTTTTCTTTTAACAGCCAATCACAGTCTCACACTATCTCTACTTTAGTGTTCTTCCTCTCTCTTCCTTTCTTCCGCTCCTTTAGTCATTTTACTTTTCTCACTTTCATCCAATTACACCTTCTCTATTTTTTACTATGTAATAAACAATCCCTCTGTGGTCATCTTGTAGCTCTTTTTCTCTTAACATAACTCTCTTTGTGTCCTTCCCTCATGCTAACTGCTTCATTAATTTTTTTTTTCTTTTTTTGGGGGGGGCGCGCCCTGGTACGCGTACCCTTAGTACAAAAAATTGACAGAGATCCTTTAAAAATATAGCTTTCATTTTATAAATGAAAGGTAGTTCTAAAAAGAACTGTTTTTTAAATTATTTTTGTTGTTTTATATTTGTTTTAATGTTTTTTGAACATTTTGTACTTTTTTTGGCTTTTCAAAACAGTTTTATAATTTTTTTGTATTTTTTATGGGAAGAAACAAAGAGAAAGGGAATTGAAAATGGCTCAACTGGAGCCAAAAACAAAAAACGGAAAAAATTACTTCTTTTGTTTGGGGCAAATGTGATTCTCACCAGCTAGGACGATCAGCTTTACGCTCTTTTCACCATAGGCGATGAGCTTGCCACATTCAGTACAAGTGACTCTAAAAGTACCAAATCGTTCTTGGATACAAGGCATCACCTCTGATGTTTCTGGTCCCGATTGAGTGGATTGCTTTCTTTTGGAGCTGGTCCTTGAACACTGGGGGAGGTGACTGGCCAGTTCCCTGATCTCTGCACGAGAATAGTTAGCAGGATGCTTCCGGATCATATGCCGAATCATGGTATTATTACCAAATGAATATTTTTTATCTGGATTGCCCCTCGAGAGTTCTGCACCACAGATTCGACATGTTACCTTAGCCGCATTAACTTTTTTCTTGCCCTCTGGAAGTGAAAAAAACTCCCTTACAATGTGTTCTTTTGGCTTGTATGGGGTATTTTCTTCAGGCAGCCATCTGCTCCCCTCCTCCTCTTCCTCTTCCTCCTCCTCCTCTTCTCCACCAGCAATGTATTGTTGTGGTGGTCCTCTTGGTGGTTGTGGTGGTGGTGGTGGTGCAGATGCTCCAGCTGTTGCTGCTACAGTAGCCATTTCAAAGTACAAAAGAATTGTCTCTGTAGATGAAACAGGTCTTCCTCAGTCAAAGGACAAAGTCAGAGTGAGGAAGAAAGGTGGGGTTTTTTATCATTTGGAAAAAAAAACTGTGCTGAACCAATCAGAAGTGTTATTTTCAGGTCACAAGACCAAGGCTTTACTCATAAGGAAACCAAAACTGTTCTGCACCAATAGAAAGTGTTATTTTCAGGTCACAAGACCCAGGCTGGTCACAAGACCCAGGCATTACTCATTTAGAAACCAAACCTGTTCTGCACCAATAGAAAGTGTTATTTTCAAGTCACATGACCCGACGCGCTTACGCTACGCGCCCCGGGGCGCGCCCGTGGGAGCGTAGCGTAAGTGCGTCAGGACGTTTCGGGATCGTATGCGATCGCGTGCTTTCGGTTGCGATTACGCTGTGCGTCATATGACGCATCACGCGTGTACGCGATACGTCACGATGTTGTTTTCGTTCGCGGCAATAGCGCTCCCGGGACGCTCCCCGGTACGCGCCCCAGGGCGCGCCCCAAGTTAAATATAAAAAAATAAAAAATTTTTTGACATAAATATACAATATAAAATTCGTTTTAAAATTTATTATTTTTTATACCTATAAAGATTTGCTATTAAAAAACCATTGAAATTCACTGAAAAAACCATAGGTTTCACACCAGTTATAGTTAGGAATTAGCATTTAAAAAACCTATTAAATTCACTGAAAAAACCATAGGTTTTACACCAGTTATAGTTAGCTGGAAATTTTACTCGCATAAAACCATTGAAATTCCCACGTTATAGTTAGTTGGACTCACTATAACTTGCGCGTGCAATGCACTGCTGATGACGTCACATATTACATCACTCATGACATGGTCAGTGACATCACTCATGACATCACTGATGACACCATCCTTGTGACAGAGTGACAGACCTCCTTTCACTGTAATGTAACCCTTGAAACACATATTCAAAAATAGAAACTAAAATGTTCAAAAAAATGGAGATACCCATACCAGTTACAACAACCAATTCAGTAATTCCACCATCTATATACACATCCACTCATTCACCAACAGTTCTATGTAGTCACTCATACATATACTCACTCATCATATGTAGTGATACACCTATACATCCTGTTACACACCGACAGTCATCCAAAAGATACTGTCACACATACTCACACATGCCAATAAACTATTAAACATCCATATATTTGCATATACAGTTATACACACACTACCACTTTACTTTTAAGGAAACTTACACATACTTACTCTCTTAAACAATCACTTATAGAAACACATACTAATTTAAAAAGGAACTCTTACAATCCCTCACTCTCACATATACTCACTTATATACATCAATATTCACATATACTACATACAAACATATGTAGTTACTGATAAAGACACTAGTGAGACAGTCATTCACTCACTAACATACACATATACACACTCATCCACCCATACAGTCCTGCACATGTGCTGTTTTCAAAACACATACAAACAGAGAGTCAGTCATTCATGCATCTATGTGCTAAGTAATACCCCCACCAAACCATACAAACACTTATACTGATACTAAGAAAAACATCTAATAACCCATATACCTACACATGTAGCTACACACCAACCCATGCAGCCACTTATACACAAAGTGTTACATTAATACATATATTTAAATATTTAAACATTACTCACTATTATTTATTTTTCAGAAAGACACACATTCACTGGATGGTGTCATCAGTGATGTCATGAGTGATGTCACTGACCATGTCATGAGTGATGTAATATGTGACGTCATCAGCAGTGCATTGCACGCGCAAGTTATAGTGAGTCCAACTAACTATAACGTGGGAATTTCAATGGTTTTATGCGAGTAAAATTTCCAGCTAACTATAACTGGTGTAAAACCCACGTTTTTTTCAGTGAATATATATATATATATATATGTATATATATATATTACCTACTGGCGGTCGCCAGTAGGTATATATAGTTAGGATTTTTTCCCTATGGGTTTTTTGAAAATTCTATGTCTAATAACTTTGGCGTTTGTGGACGGAATTGGCTGAAATTTTCTGGAAAATGGAACATTTTGTTTCTGAGCAGCCCCTGAAAATTTTGGGGGGGTTCGTCCAGGGGGGGCCGAGAAAAAAGGGGGGTCCCAAAACGTGTTTTTAACATTGAGTTTTCCATAGGGCGGTTAGCCTCACTTTTAGCCCGAACGGCTGAATGGATTTGCACGAAACTTGGCAAAATTGTAGGGACTGGTAGCCCGATGTGCCTTTTGTAGGTCTCAATATATGTGCTCCAGTGGATTTTGAGAAATTAACGTTTAAAAAAAGATATATATCTGTAAGCGCGCTCTGGGCAGCGCTCCGGTCCACGGACCTTAAGCGTACCGGAACTTCGCGTAGCTAAGCTGATTGGCTCTCCGGTGTCTGTCAACATTCTAAACAGTCCGGAGCGGCCGCCATCTTGTCTCTCGGTAGGATTGAGAGACAAGAGGAGGCCAAAACAAAGGGGGAAATAACCATAAGGGGGCATACTAGCTCCTCCCTGACCCCCTAGGTTTGATGTGGAGGCTTTAAAGGGGCCCCGCTAAGCAAAAAAAAAAAAATTTTTTTATTTTTTTTCGTGGTTAGCGCCCGGTACGCGAACCGGGAAGCGTTCTGGGGAGCGTATCACAATGAAAAATGAATGATAGACTTTTCAAATGCTGTATGTTAATTGATTGTTGGTTTTGTTGATTATTTTTATTATTATATTATTTTTTTTTTTTTTTTAAGTTTTTTTTATTGTGTTTCATAATTTATTAAACTTTCTAACATTTCCTCTCTTCGTGCTCGTCGTCCTGTTCCTCTTCTTCCTCTTCTTGTTGAATTATAACTTGAGCAGGTGGTCCACTCTTCCTTGGATGTGGTGGAGGTGGTGGGGAAGCACCAGCTGAAGCTACTAAAGAAGCCATTGCTCAGTGATCACAAAGGGTCTTTCTCTCACAATGATGAAAGTCAGAGTGAGGAAAGAAGGAGGGATTTTCATCATTTGGGAAAAACAAGAGTTCTCAACCAATCAAAAGTGTTCATTTTAGATTATATGACCTAGTCTTACATCATTAGGAAACCAAAAGTGAAATGAACCAATGAAAAGTGTTATTACCAAGTCACATGACTTGCTGTGTTTACGTTAAGCGCTTTGCAGGGCCTCCCGGTTTGCTTCCAGAAACCTGCGCTTTGCGACTCGCTTCGCGTACCAGTTCGCTAACGTAGCACGTCATATGACGTATCACGCGAGAACGTGAAACGTCATGCGGACGGGAGGCGTCACGATGTTGTTTTCTAACGCGGCACTTGCGGTAAAGAAACGTTTACCGGCTCGCGGTCTATTTCGCGGCATCAAGGTCAGCTAACGGGAAGCTTCCCGATTCGCGAAGCGGGAACGAAGAAAAAAAAATATTTAAAAAAAAAATTATTCATAAACATATAAAATATATTTTTGGATTTAAAGAAGAATACATTTTACAGCTACAGATATTAGCTGTTAAAAAAACCAATGAAATTCACAGAAAAAACCATAGGTTATAGACCATATATAGTTAGGAATTAGCATTTACAAAACCTTGAAAATTCACTGAAAAAACCATAGGTTATAGACCATATATAGTTAGGAATTAGCATTTAGAAAACCTTATTTTACTCACACAAAACCATTGAAATTCCATATATAGTTAGTTGCACTAACTATATATCGCGCACCCGCAATCCACTGCTGATGATGTCACATATTACATCATTCATGACATGGTCAGTGACATCACTGATGACATCACTGATGACATCTCAAATGACATCACTGATGACATCATCTAGTGTCTGTGTGTTTTTGTAAAGTTTAAATACGTTTTACATATTGAAGAATGAGTGGATGTATGGAAGACTGAGTGTGTGTGTGGCTGGCTGGGAGGTGTGTGACTCTGTGCATATCAATGTGTACTTGTATCAGTGATTGTATAAGAGAGTAAGTATGTGTTAGTATATGTGTGAAAAGTATGGTGTTCTGTGTTTAACTATAGATGAGGAAATCGAAGTGGGATTGATTCTTCACAGGACTGACTAGGTGTATGAGTGCATATGATAGTGTTCTAATAATAACTGACTGTATGTATGAGTAATTGTATGGGTGAATGAGTGAATGTGTGTGTAGACGTACGAATCAGTGAGTGCGTATGTAGTAACTGGTATTGGTGTGTCATGATGTCATCAGTGATGTCATTTGAGATGTCATCAGTGATGTCATTTCAGATGTCATTAGTGATGTCATCAGTGATGTCACTGAAGTATGGTGTTCTGTGTTTAACTGTATAGACGAAGAAATGGAAGTGTGATTGATTCTTTACAGGACTGACTTGGTGTGTGAGTAACTCCATGGATGAGTGGCAGTGTGTGACTGTCTGCATAGGTGTATGAGTGCATATGATAGTGTTGTAATAATGAGTGACTGTATGTATGAGTGATTGTATGGGTGAATGAGTGAATGTGTGTGTAGACGTAGGAATCAGTGAGTGCGTATGTAGTAACTGGTATTGGTGTGTCATGATGTCATCAGTGATGTCATTTGAGATGTCATCAGTGATGTCATCAGTGATGTCATTTGAGATGTCATCAGTAATGTCATCAGTGATGTCACTGACCAAGTCATGAATGATGTAATATGTGACGTAATCAGCAGTGCATTGCAGGGGTGTGAGTTATAGTTAGTTCAACTAACTATAACGGCCGAATTTCTGTGGTTTTGTGCGAGTGAACAAACTATAATATCCCTGAAACCTGTGTTTTTTGTGTGAAAATAAATATATATATATATATATATTTTTTTTTTTCATCGAGAAAGCCGTGAGGCAAAACGCGTCTGTCGGAGGGGGGTCCTGGCACCAATAAAGCATCTTGCTTTGGATACTTCATGTGTGCCTTTTCTCTTGTTCGACTCAGATGAAGATTTGATGTGGAAGGAATATATATATATATATATATATATATATATATATATATATATATATATATATATATATATATATATATATATATATATATATATATATATATATATATATATATATATATTACCTACTGGCGGTCGCCAGTAGGTATATATAGTTAGGATTTTTTCTCTATGGGTTTTTTGAAAATTCTATGTCTAATAACTTTGGCGTTTGTGGACGGAATCGGCTGAAATTTTCAGGAAAATGGCACATTTTGTTTCTGAGCAGCCCTTGAAAATTTGGGGGGGGGTTCGTCCAGTGGGGGCCGAGAAAAAAGGGGGGTCCCAAAACGTGTTTTTAACATTGAGTTTTCCATAGGGCGGTTGGCCTCACTTTTAGCCCGAACGGCTGAATGGATTTGCACGAAACTTGGCAAAATTGTAGGGACTGGTAGCCCGATGTGCCTTTTGTAGGTCTCAATATATGTGCTCCAGTGGATTTTGAGAAATTAACGTTTAAAAAAAGATATATATCTGTAACAGCGGACCGGTTAGCGCTCTGGTTCGCGGACTTTTCGCGCAACGGAGCTTTGTGAAGCGAAGCTGATTGGTTCTCCGGCGTCTGTCAACATTCCAAACAGTCCGTAGCGGCCGCCATCTTGTCTCTCGGTAGGATCGAGAGACAAGAGGAGGTCAAAACAAAGGGGGAAATAACTATAAGGGGCATAGTAGATCCTCGCTGACCCCCTAGGTTTGATGTGGAGGTTTTAAAAGGGCCCCGCGGGGCAAAAAAAAATAATAAAAATAATAATTGAACGGCTGAATGGATTTGCACGAAACTTGGCAAAATATTAGGGACTGGTAGCCCGATGTGCCTTTGCTAGGTCTCAATATATGTGCTCCAGTGGATTTTGAGAAATTAACGTTCAAAAAAAGATATATATCTG
Organism: Lissotriton helveticus; assembly: GCF_964261635.1. Lineage (NCBI taxonomy): Eukaryota > Metazoa > Chordata > Amphibia > Caudata > Salamandridae > Lissotriton > Lissotriton helveticus. Next base: position 1,107,988,398 of record NC_136067.1, read on the forward strand.
TAACAGCGCTCCGCTTCGCGTAACGGAGGTTTGCGAAGCTGATTGGTCATTCTGTCACTGGGCTATAGTTGGGCTACATCTGGCTGATATTTGGGCTACATTTGTTTTTTTGTGTGTCTGGCGGCCATCTTTGGGCTACATTGGGCTACATTGGGCTTCATTGGGCTACATTCGGCTAATTAGCAAATAGCTCATCGCAAACTAGGAATGGTAAAGAATCGCTATTTATTCCTTAAAGTTCGCTATTTAGGAAATGCAAATAACTTTTATGATACATATGGCGGTTCATCTCTAACAAGATAAGAAGCATAGGGATACATTTATGATGACTGGCGCATCACCAGGGATGTGTTAGTCATTCTGTGCCGCTGTTCCGTCACCTATGGTGTGCTGCATTTACAATGCGGCGCATCATGGGGCAAAAACAGCACAGATGCGTGATGTATCTGTGCCGTAAAGGTGGCGCATTGCTGGAGTTGTATCGCAAGTGTGATGAAGCTCCAGCAAGGGTCGGGGGTGCCCCTGTCGCAGGGTTTCTGTTCTCACACAGAACTGTGGACAGAGGATTGGAACCTCGGCGAATTAGGGTGTCCCAAAACTCACGTTAGTAATCAAAAACTATTTAGCAAGCTAGGTACAGTGTCACATTGGATATAACAAACTCTCAATGTTTAGACAATCCAGAATATGAACTTATAGTACCTCAGGATACGTGGAACTCATGAACAGTCGGTCGTTATATATTTCTTAGAAACCAGAACATGGAGTTAAGAAGAACACATGTGTATTTGAAATGTTTATTTACTAATGCCGTCTTCTCAGGCGTAGTACCTTAGATAATAAAAGTACACATATTATCAGTAGCAAAATTACCAGCATAGTTACTAGTACATAAAAAGTGAATGGTGATAGTATGTTAACATGCTGTAAATGAATAAGAGTTAGCAACACTTATAAGCAGCCGCGGGCCGTGGAGGGAGTTACGGTGAGGCAGGGAGGCGGGGAGGGGGAGAAGCAGGGTGGAGAATACAAGTACACATATTATCAGTAGCAAAATTACCAGCATAGTTACTAGTACATAAAAAGCGAATGGTGACAGTATGTTAACATGCTGTAAATGAATAAGAGTTAGCAACACTTATAAGCAGCCGCGGGCCGTGGAGGGAGTTACGGTGGGGCAGGGAGGCGGGGAGGGGGAGGGGCAAGGTAGAGAGGGCTCCACCCTGCTTCTCCCCCTCCCCGCCTCCCTGCCCCATCGTAACTCCCTCCACGGCCCGCGGCTGCTTATATCTCACCCTCCCTAATACACATATTATATTATTTGCTAAGAAGGTCTCTTTGTGTTGGTTTAGGGCGTGTCCATACTTTAGTGTCTTAGATTTGAAGGAATCACATCAGCATACACCAGCTCTCTCTTCATGTGAACCGCATCAACTGTTGTGTATGTGTGTTCGGCAAAGCAATATAAAACCCGCCTCATGCCCAGAATTGGCAGAAGTTGCACTTATGTTATGAGTATGAAGTCGTGGAGATCAGACCTCATAACAATTCTGTATCGTGTTGTTCTTGAAACTTTAGCACTCGCTGTACAGATATAGTTTAACAAGTAAAGCAGATAGTAGACCAATAACATATTATTCTCATGTAAACCACGATGAACTACTAGGTGGAAAGCTAAAGCAACAACTAAGTGTCGTGTGCAGAAGTTGCAAAAAAGGAAAAATGGCGTTTAAACCGGTAATGAGCCCATGCTAACTTAACACGGTGTAAAGATATCCAGGACCTAGATGACACCTCCTCATGATCCGGAAACGAACTGAATAAGATAATAGAAGTGCCATCTCATGAGAGCAGATTGCAAGTTTATATGTGGACGGTCCGCAAGGTAAAGCATTAAAAACTAGGAAAATTCAATGCTAAAGAAAAATAAAACAGCCAAGTACTTTATCGAGTCTTAAGCCAATAGGCAAGGTAAATAATAAAAACTTGACAAATAAGTCAATGAATTGTCAATGAAATGCTAGTACTCAGCATATCAAACATGAAAAAGGTCTATGACATAACTGTGTATGCAAAATAAGCTGCAACAGCCTCCAATAGGAAGTCACCGTCTTCATCCGAAAACAGTTCAGCCATCCAATTTAAAAGCGGAAAAGAACATACGTGCTCTCCCAGCACCGGATCCTCTATCACCATCAGAGGACAGCTCGGTGGGTTTTCAAGAAAGCTGTGTTCCAAGAAAGACTGTGCTGCCGCCAGTAAATTCCAGGGACCAAGTAGTCCATGCATCAATGCCACAGCCATAATCCTTTCGCCAGGACAAATCAACTCGTGAGTAATGATAGGAGTCATCAGCTCATTAAAGTCGACGTCAGGAGAAACCGGTCCGCAGAGACACAAATCAATGGCCCAATCGAAATCACAGGTCAGGCAGTGAAATACAGGCTGGACACAGGTGAAGTAGGAGAACCGAAAAGATAATCCATATGCCGTGCTTAATATCGCCAACGGCATTGTGCCATAATATTCTAGCATGCGATTGCGGAACAGTGTCAGCAGCTGCAGGGTCGGAGGTTGCATAGGAGGGACATCCATATTTAAAAATGTAAAAAAGCACAAGAGCGTCCGCTGGTAATGCAAGTAAAAATGCAATCCACGAACCAGAGTGGAGAAAATGGAATGAAAGGGAGCAGGGATGACTCCAAAGATTTTCTCAAATGAAGTCACGAGACCACTGGTAACAACTTTAAAAAAGTGTGCCAGGGATTTTGTGGAGGATGCGTTAAAGATAGTCGGAAACATGTTGCTGAAATTGAAAGGCAAACCTGTGTACGGGTGTTCGCTATGTGAAGTACGAAAGTTTCACGGGCCGAACTCAAGGCCACCTCTCTCTGAGACAAAAGAGCTCTTATTCTTGTCATGCCGTTGAAACGTGTCCCAAGGTTGGTATTTGTGGCCAGATTGAAAACTCCCTATGTTCATGTGTGGGAGGAAATAGAACATTTCTGCAGCAAATAACCCGTTCACTTACTGTTACGATAAAAGGAATACTTTTTAATTAACTCAGAACAATCTTCATTATTGAGCATCAAATAACTACCATTTTCCAACAACTTGAACGTGGGGATGATAGCAGGAACTGGCGTGCCTTGCAACACGCAAGCCATATTTGGTCGGTGTTTGTTGCATGAATCGTGTAACTGTATGTGCCTACACATTAGTGAATGATCTGGCGTCTCAGTGCATTCCTCTCCATTCAGATAAACTTCTTGATCATCTTTGAAACATCTGTATGTGTATGGAAGCGACCAGACCTCATGAACAAAAGCACTACCTAAAGGTTCATAAAGACCTATTGGTATATATTTCATACAATTTGAAAACTTATATAAAGCAAAAGGCAGCGTTATTAAACCGTGGATAAGGCATGTTGCCAAAAAACCCGCAATCCTCTGCTGATGATGTCACTGAGCATGTCATGAATGATGTAATATGTGACATCATCAGTAGTGGATTATGGGTAATAGTATCTCTAGTTTACTCCCCTATAGCTGTCTTTCTTTTAACATAAGTGTGTGTTTCCTTCCCTTATACTTACTGTTTTTGGTTCGCTTCCAGTTCGCGTACCAGCGAGCGAACTAGGAAGCGAACTAAGAGAAATAGAGGTTGGCACAGTTCCAAATATTGTACCAATTTTTTAATAACGGGGAGGTAGTTCTGAAAAGAACTTTTTTTTTTATTTTTCTGAACATTTTTTTACTGTTTTTGAATTTTTCGGAACAGTTTTATATTTTTTTGGGTTTTTCTTGGAGGGGGCAATGAAAACGATTCATTGTAAAGGGCTCAACAGGAGCAACAAAACAAAAAAAAGAAGTATTTATTATTTTGGGCGTTTCGGACAAACTTGCATATGATAGTCAATAGCTCTGTTGATCAGAGTGATGCTTCTTTCTCCGTAGGAAATGAATCCATCGCAAAATACGCAGGTGTGTTTTACTTCACCAAATCTCATTTGTATATTTGGCACCATCTCCCTGCCCTCTGGTCCCGTTACTTCCGGTACAACAGATCTTCTGGCCATAATAGGGAGATTATCTAGGTCGTTCCGAAACTGTGCAGCACTGTAGTTGTTAGGATGCCACCTAGTCATATGGCGATGCATTGTGTAGTTTCCGAAACTGTATTTTTTGTCGGTCCCTCTGGACAGTCTATCTTGACATATAAGGCAAGTTACGTATCTTGCATTTACTTTTTTCTGACCTTTGGGAATTTTAAAAAATTGCCAAATGAAGTTTTCTTTCCGGTGAGACGTCTTGGGCTGCTCAGGCAAAAACTGCCTCTCTTCGTGCTCGTCCTCCTGTTCCTCTTCTTCTTCTTCTTGTTGAATTACAACTTGAGCAGGTGGTCCACTCTTCCTTGGATGTGGTGGAGGTGGTGGGGAAGCACCAGCTGAAGCTACTAAAGAAGCCATTGCTCAGTGATCACAAAGGGTCTTTCTCTCACAATGATGAAAGTCAGAGTGAGGAAAGAAGGAGGGATTTTCATCATTTGGGAAAAACAAGAGTTCTCAACCAATCAAAAGTGTTCATTTTAGATTATATGACCTAGTCTTACATCATTAGGAAACCAAAAGTGAAATGAACCAATGAAAAGTGTTATTACCAAGTCACATGACTTGCTGTGTTTACGTTAAGCGCTTTGCAGGGCCTCCCGGTTTGCTTCCAGAAACCTGCGCTTTGGCACTCGCTTCGCGTACCAGTTTGCTAACGTAGCACGTCATATGACGTATCAAGCGACAACGTGGAACGTCATGCGGACGGGAGGCGTCACGATGTTGTTTTCTAACGCGGCACTTGCGGTAAAGAAACGTTTACCGGCTCGCGGTCTATTTCGCGGCATCAAGGTCAGCTAACGGGAAGCTTCCCGATTCGCGAAGCGGGAACGAAGAAAAAAAAATATTTAAAAAAAAAATTATTCATAAACATATAAAATATATTTTTGGATTTAAAGAAGAATACATTTTACAGCTACAGATATTAGCTGTTAAAAAACCAATGAAATTCACAGAAAAAACCATAGGTTATAGACCATATATAGTTAGGAATTAGCATTTACAAAACCTTGAAAATTCACTGAAAAAACCATAGGTTATAGACCATATATAGTTAGGAAATAGCATTTAGAAAACCTTATTTTACTCACACAAAACCATTGAAATTCCATATATAGTTAGTTGCACTAACTATATATCGCGCACCTGCAATCCACTGCTGATGATGTCACATATTACATCATTCATGACATGGTCAGTGACATCACTGATGACATCACTGATGACATCTCAAATGACATCACTGATGACATCACTGATGACAACATCCAGTGACTGTATGCTTCTGTAAAGTTAAAATATGTCTTACATATTGAAGAATGAGTGGATGTATAAGTGTCTGGATGAAGGATTTAGTAGGTGCATGACTGACTGTATAAGTGAGTGATTAAATGTGTCTCACTGAGTGCATGGGTTAGTGACTAAACTGTTTTAAATTGTGCATCATTGTGTCTGTTGTTTTGTAATCTGATGCATGTGTTGATCATTAGCTATATGACTAACTATATGGGTTATTGATTAGTTGCCCAAGTATTTGTATGGGAGACTGAGTGTGTGTGTGGGTGTCTGGGAGGTGTATGACTCTGTGCATAGATGTGTGAGCAGTTGATTCACTAGATGTATGGGTTCAAAAGTGCATGTGGAAACATCTGTATGGGCGGTTGACTGTGTGCATGAGTGTATTGGTGAGTGAATGGATATCTCAGTGCTACATGTCAAAGTAAGTACATATGTAAAACACAGTACATGTGATAGTTGACATATATAAATAACTGTGCATAAGAGCCAGTGAATGTGTGAGTGGCTGTATGGATTATTGTGAACTTGTATCAGGGATTGTATAACAGAGTAAATATGTGTTATTATATGTTCCAATAAGTAAGGTGTGTATAACTATATAGTTGAGGAAATCGAGGTGTGATTGATTCTTTGCAAGACTGACTAGGTGTGTGAGTAACTCCATGGATGAGTGACAGTCTGTGAGTGTCTGTTTACACTGAGTGTATCTAAGGTTATATTAGAGTCTGAAGAGGTTCATTGTATCATCACATGAATGATGTCATCAGTGATGTGATCAGTAATGTCAAATGAGATGTCATCAGTGATGTCATCAGTGATGTCATTTGAGATGTCATCAGTGATGTCATCAGTGATGTCACTGACCATGTCATGAATGATGTAATATGTGACATCATCAGCAGTGGATTGCAGGTGCGCGATATATAGTTAGTGCAACTAACTATATATGGAATTTCAATGGTTTTGTGTGAGTAAAATAAGGTTTTCTAAATGCTATTTCCTAACTATATATGGTCTATAACCTATGGTTTTTTCAGTGAATTTTCAAGGTTTTGTAAATGCTAATTCCTAACTATATATGGTCTATAACCTATGGTTTTTTCTGTGAATATATATATATATAAAACACAGGTTGCCCAAAAGAGCATATCGCACTGTGAAGAGGTTAACACACACAGCCACTGGTAGCAGACCCTTCTGCCAGCTCTCCGTTTCCTGTAGCGTGACTGCCATACGCGTTTCGAGAATGTAATTCTCTTGCTCACTGGCTCTCGTCAAATAAATTGTGGAAAGCGGTTTAAAGTGGAACATTAATTTATTCAATTAAATAGTCCCGCCCACATAAGCATAGAAGAACAGGGCATGCTGGTCAATGTAGTAATGCCCATAGTAGCTTGACACAGTTCCATCCAAAACCCGGTTGGGAACCACTTTGCACATTGAAGAGTTCACTAAAATGTCTTACCCAAGTGGGCACATGAAAATCAAAGGGCTGCTTCCAAGCCCGCCAATATAAATCCAGCAGCTAGGTCCCCTTCACTTCCAAGCAGTGCTCGCCATATTGAACGCCATGGATCCGCACAGATCGCCGCGTTATATATATGTGTATATATATTCACTGAAAAAAACATAGGTTTCACCCATGTTATAGTTAGCTGGACATTTCTCTAATACAAAACCATTGAAATTCCACCGTTATAGTTAGTTCAGCTAACTATAACTCGCGCGCCCGTAATGCACTGCTGATTGCGTCACATATTACATCAGACATCACATGGTCAGTGACATCACTGATGACATCACTGATGACATCATCCCCTCAATGTGTGTCTTTCTGAAAAATAAATATTTTTATATATGTATATCTAAAGGTCGATGGAAGAATAAATGGGTAAATAAGTGTCTAAATGGATGTTGTTTTTGTAAATTTCATTGTATAACTGACTTATTAAGTGTATCTTAGTGAATACATGTATTAGCGAGTAATGTTTAAATATGTAAATATCTGTATCAGTGTCTCACTGTGTATAGGTGGCTGCATGGGTTGGTGAGTAGCTACACGAGTGTCTATATGGGTTATTAGTTGTTTTTTTGAGTATCAGAATGAGTGTCTGTATGGTTTGGTAGCGGGTATTACTTAGGGCACAGATGCATGAATGACCGACTCACTGTTTGTATGTGTTTTGAAGACAGCATGTGTGCAGGACTGTAAGGGTGGATGAATGTGTGTATGGGTGTGCTAGTGAGTGAATGGCTGCCTCAATAGTGTCCTTATGAGTAAGTACATATGTTTTAAACTAGTATATGTGAGTATTGATGTATATACGTAAGGATATATGACAGTGACAGATTGAAAAAGTTCCTGTATAAATAAGTATGTGTTTCTATAACTGATTGTTTAAGTGAGTATGTGTATGTTTCTGTAAAAGTAAGTGTAGTGGTGTGTGTATAGCTGTATATGCAAACAAATGCATGTTTGATAGTTTATTTGCATGTGTGAGTATGTGTGTGAGTAACTCTATGGATGAGTATCAGTGTGTAACAGGATGTATAGGTGTATGAGTACATATGATGAGTGAGTACATGTTTAAGTTACTATATACAACTGTTGGTGGATGAGTGGATGTGTATGTAGATGTTGGAATTACTGAATAGGTTGTTGTAACTGGTATTGGTATCTCCATTTTTTTGTAAATTTTAGTATCTATTTTTGAATGTGTGTATCAAAGGTCATATTAGGGTGAGAGGAGGTCTGCCACTCTTTCACAAGGATGATGTCATCAGTGATGTCATTTGAGATGTCATCAGTGATGCCACTGACCATGTGATGAGTGATGTAATATTTGACGTCATCAGCAGTGCATTGCGGGCGCGCGAGTTATAGTTAGCTGAACTAACTATATTGGTGGAATTTCAATGGTTTTGTATGAGAGAAATGTCCAGCTAACTATAACATGGGTGAAACCTATGTTTTTTTCAGTGAATTTCTAAGGTTTTTAAATGCTAATTCCTATCTATAACGTGTGTGAAACCTATGGTTTTTTCAGTGAATTTCAAAGGTTTTGTAAATGATAATTTTGAAATATACTAATTATTATATTTCTTTCTTTTTATAGTAATTTCCTACATTTTTATTATAAATACTTATATTTATTTTATTTTTAAAGTTACATTTCATATTTTTTATGTAAAATAATAACAAAAGTAAATTCAAAAAGAATGCAGTACTAGTGAAACTGCCTTGGTGAATTTGTGTTTGTTAGAGGCAGATTTACAACACCCTTGTGCCTCTTTTACACCACCGTCGCATCACTTTTCTGATGAAGCAGTGGTGCAAAAGATGCACCACGATATCTGCTATTTAGAATGTGACGTATATGGGAGGTGCGTCACATTGTAAATCCCTGTACCAGAAGGACACATTCCTACATGGGGGAGGGGGGCGTTCCTGCGCAGAAACACCTCCTAAAAGTGGCTGACTACAATCTACAAGATTTCACTTTGTCACTTTTGGGCTCATGCTGTGTCAAAACCCTGCACTACCTTAAAGCAGGTGTAAGGATTGACACAGCAGTCTGAGCATATGGCCCCCAGACCATTGCTGGAGATCCGTTGCACTTCCAACATAACTCAAACAATGCACCACCTTTACAGCAGAGATACATTACATATATGTGCCATTTTTATCCCATGGTACACCGCATTGTAAATACGGCGCATCCATGGTGGTGGTGTGACGGAGCACAATAACTGACATATTCCTGGGGATATGCCAGTTATTGTATATGTGCCCATTAGTGTTTTAATGTAGTGATAGGATTACCACATACCAATGAATGAGTCACTACAAAACTAAAACAACAGTGACAGAGTGTTTGCTGGAAGTGTAACGATACAAACTAGTAAATTGAACGTCTAAAACACAAATTTGCAAGTACATAGAAGACTGCATACATCGTCTATAAGGATTTTGAAACAGTCTATGCACTAAGGCCTATTTTAATGCATGAGTACTTAGATAGTGATTGGATGATTACAAGACTGCAAGGAAAGAACGTGATTGAATTTATAACAGCCTCAGTTGTACCACAGTATACAGATAAACACATACTGCTGAATGACTCACTACAATATTGAAACAGTAGTGTGGGAATGTTTGCTGGAAGTATTAGGATACACATTGAGGAATTGAACGTATAAAACATAAGTTTGCTGGTGCATAGAACAGTGCTTCCACAGTCCATAGAGGTTTGAAACAGCCTATGCACTAAGTCCTCTTTTAATCCATGACTATCTAGATACTGACTGGATCATTACACTTCTGCAAAGAAAGTTCCTCACTAAATTTATTACAGCTTCAGTTTTACCACCATACAATCAAAAAGAACATACTGCTGAGTGGCTCACTACAATACTAAAATAGCAGTGGCAGGGTGTTTGGTGGAAGTCTAAGGATACAGACTGGGGAATTGAAGGCATAAAATACATGTTTGCACCTGCATACAAGACAGCATGTATACTCCATACGGATTTTAAAGAAATCGATACCCTCAAACCCACTTTGCATATTTTAAATCAATACAAACATTTAAAGAATATATAACTGAATCTATAACTGCTTCACTTTTAGTACAATAAATACATTAGTAGATAGTGCTCAAACCTTTATTATTTTTCAACATAAAATGTATTCTTGTAACATCTCATAATTTAACAGACATTCCAATACAAGATCATCAGATATGTCATTCAGATCAATATCCTCGTCAGTAGGATCTAATTTAATGTGTTCTAAAATGTCAACATAATTTAAAACTTCAACAAAATCTGCATCAAAGCTTTCGTCTTCAAAATTACAATTCATGTCTGCAGCACTAATTTCCCCTTCTTCACTCTCATTGCCTGTGACAGATACAATTAGTTCTTCAATTACACTCAAGGTAATATCCAAAATATCCTGAGTATGAGGCTGTTCTCTTTCCATAATTTTTCCTTTATGTTCTTGCTCCTTGTATATAAATATAAACAGTTAATGTTATCACTTTTCGTAATATATAATACAAAACTACAGTTTTCACCTATTTTGGCCTACAAAAAATACTATGGGGCAGATTTATGAAGGCCTTGCGCCGCCGGTGCGTCATTTTTAACATGGGAAAAAGGGACGCACCGGCGGCGCAAGGCCTTCATAAATCTGCCCCTATATAAATACCATTATCTAATAACATTGCATTAGTAGAGTTTTAGTCCTTTGCAAAATTATACAACTATAATTACTTATAAGGATATCCTGTTCTTAGCTTTTCTTAAATTTTGAAAGCAGTCACTCCTTATGACTATAGGAAAAGACTCAGGCTGTTATAGTAAAATACACTACTAAAACATATATAATATGTCTATTCACCTTACCCTTTCCAAAACAGTAAATGTGTTTTACTATAATGGAAAAGATACTATTCATTGTCCTGAACAACACTGTGTATCTGTGTATATTTAGACATCATTATCACACTACTTTTTAAATACTTCATGTGTTTACTCTATCTCTATTCCTCATCTATAGCTTAGTCTAACCCTACTAATTACCTACCCCTTCCAATTTTGAACTAGCCTCTCCTCTAGTATTTATCTGCAACCTTGTAGCTTACGTTTCTTTATTTTTCTCACTGCTTTTAACCTATAATTACGTAACATTCATTAACCTAAGCCTCTCAGTTTATTGTCTAATTTTTATATTATTAATTTCCTTGTGTTCTTCTACTAACTTTTCTTTATGCAGTTGCTAGTTATCTATTCTGTCAGTCCTTGAATATCTTATGTTTTTCACTAATGTTCCTTCTTCATTCAAAAGTCTTTCTAGTAGTATTCCTTACTCAATGTGTTCTTTTACCTTGCTTAACACGAATGTTATCGTTTCTTCTTTTAAGTTAGAGAAAATACATCGACTAAGTACATTCAATATTCTCTATAATGTAAGGTAACTTTACTTACTCACTAACTTGTCAAACAACGTTCTTTAACTCTCACAGAAATATTTCCACTTTCTCTTCAGGAATGTCTAAGGAGCAATTGAAAACGGGTCTGAACTCCGGAACGTCTTTGGTGAAGTGCGCACTCGTTAGTGAGAGTGAGCCTCACCAAGGATTCCCCACAACTCTGTGGTAAATGACTAGATCGCAACCGCGTCTATCAGCCGCGTCCTGTGCAGGGAGTTGCGATGAGGCAGGCAGGGGGGCGGGGGAGGGGCAGGGTGAGGGGTGATAAACAACGGAATCTGGTTGATTGCAGGTAAGTAAACAATTACATTAATAAAACGAATTTCGGGCCATAATATCAACAAAACGCAATATCAACAAAAGGCGACACATTATGCCCGCTTTTATCACTAGGAAAGTGGCAATAAAGCGGCGATAATCCATCTCGTTTTGTTGATAATATGACCCGAAATGCATGCTAATGGCTTCGTGGTGACAATCACGCGTGGTTAGAAGGTCGTACATACATGTTTAAGCTCTATTTATTAATTTTTTTAAAGAAAAATCGCAGCGTACGCGTATAGAACTATGTGCAATTACGAACAGGAGCTGCATGCTGATTGGATGTCAATACTTAAAACCAAGAAGTGTTGCAAGCCATCTTATTTGTCACGGCAGCCGAGTCACAAGGACACAGTAAAACAAAGTTGAGAAATAAGGAAAGGGGGCAGGATAGAAACATTCTGAACTTATCAATCAATCAATCAATCAATCAATCACTGCATTTCTAAAGCGCGCTACATGCCAGTGAAGGTCTCAAGGCGCTAGGGGGGGGTTGGGGGGGGTGCTGCTACTGATCAAAGAGCCAGGTCTTGAGAAGTCTTCTGAAGGCCTGCAGGTCCTGGGTCTGTCATATACTGGTAAGGAGAGCGTTCCTCCAGTGTTGCTCAGGGAGTGGTAGATTTATTGTACGCGTACCAACCACGTATGGACGACCTACAGCTATAATGTTGAAAGTCGTCACGTAAGCGTACGTAAGCAAGAACAATAAAAATTATTTTAGATATTTATGAAGTGTATTTGTTTATGTGTTGTGTGGCTCTAAAAAGAGCCGTTGTGTTTATTGCGAGATTTTAGTACCTACAAGTAAGTACCGATGCAGAGTCTTAAGTTTATGAGGAAGACTCTGTTCTCCTCATCTGTAAAATGTACACCATCTCTCCTATAGATGCCCTGCATATTGAAACGCAGATTGTTGTTGTAAATAGACCCCATTCGATAGTCTCGGAGAAAGGCAGAAACAGATTTATTCACATGTTTCCTAGCTTTTTCAAACTGTGGACAATAGTGGTTGTACCGCTTCCATTTCTGCCCTTGGCATATATTAGAATATACAAAGACAATTTTGGTGAACAGTGTCATCAATTGTGCAAAGGTATCCTTCATGAGCATTTCCAGAGCTACCCCAGTCAAGGTGCCTAGGTCATTGCCACCAAAGTACACAATTATGAGGTCAGGGTGTTGGAGATGCATAAAGGATTTCACCAATGGCATCAATTGGTACAACTTTAATCCTCTCTGTCCAATCCATTCAATGTCTACATTTGGTAAACCTAGGTCCTTGTGAATTCTTTTCTGTTGTGCGTACCTTTCACTCCAGAAAATATAGCTGTGTCCCACAATCCACACTGTAAGCATTTTGAAGAGAGGTCTGGATGCACTCTGATGGCGTCTGTAAATGAAATGGTAGTTTGAAAATTAAGATTTTTCTAAAATGGCGGACAACATGCAGTTTTCAGAAAAAGAAAAGTAATGATTGGTTGTTTGACAACACTTTACAGAAAACTAGATTCCATGTTTCTGTTTTTTAAAAGCCTTATTTTTATTGGTTAAGAAAAAGTGATAGAAAAGAACATTACATAAGATAAGCTGGTATATTCTCCAGTCAAGTATACTTGCTGTTTCAATTTGCAACAATGTATGATGAACTTTTCACCAGTGTGCTGAGTTAGGTGTTCCCTGAAGTGTGTCCATGGTAACTGGCAGATTGTGAAATGGGGGAAGGGTTGAAAGTTCTATTAGTTGGAAAGGTTTGGAATGTTAAACCAATAGAAATGTGTGTTTTCTTTTGAATTAATGTGTACAGGATTTTAATTGGTTATATATATGTATGTATGCGTAAAATGAGAGGGAAAATGTTCAATTTGACGGTTGTGCTGCAAACACTGAACTCCAGAGATTTTGTAGAAGAATATCCACTGTGTGAGTGGTATTCCTGTTGATCTAGAATTCAATTTGAAAGGTAAGTTGAAAAGTTGTATGGGAGTGCGTGTGTGCAGTGTATCTTTGAACATTAACGAATTATGGGGTATATTATCAAGACTCGGCGATACAATTATCACCACTTTATCGGCAGGAAACTGCCGAAAAAGTGTTGATAATGTTATCGCCTGTCTTGATAATATGCTCCTATATTCGTCCGTTGTTAAACGTTTTATAGTAGTAAATGTGTTTTGCTATAATGCATGCAGTTATATTTTTTTCTTTAATATCATTTTGTGCCTCTCTGTACATTAAGGGATTATGGGCCATATTATCAAAAAAGGACGATACATTATCGCCGCTTTTATCAACAGGAAACTGCTGGTAAAGCGGTCATAATGCTCTCGATAATATATCCTTGTTAATTCCCATAGAAGCTCAGGTTATGGTGTTAACCTGGGCTTCTATGGGAATTCACAAGGATATATTATCGAGACCATTATCGCCGCTTTAGTGGCAGTTTCCTGCCGGTAAAAGCGGCGATAATGTATCGCCCTTTACTGATAATATGGCACTGACAGTCATATTATTAAGGACCAGTGTTAAAATTATTGACGTTTTATGTGCAGGAAACTGCCGATAAAACCACGAAAATGGGCTTGATGATAGGTTCTTGTAAATTGCTATAGAAGCCCAAGTTCTGGTGTTAACCTGGGCTGATATGGCAATTCTCAAGGGCATATTATCAAGCTCATTATCGTCGCTTTATTGGCATTTTCCTGCCGATAAAAACTACGATAATCTATCGCCTTTTGTTGATAATATGTCCCTAAATTAGTTTTATTAATTAAATTGTTTACATACCTGCAATGATCCAGGGGGCATATTACCAAGGGGGGCGATAGGCAATTATCGACGATTTAGCGTCCGTTTTCGGCCGCTAAGCAGCGATAATTCTATCGCCCTATTAGCAACCTGTCGCTAACTGATGTTAGCGACAGCTTTTAGGCGATAGCGAGCAGTTTGGGGCTCGCTTTGCATGTCAGCGATGTTTATCGCTAATGACGTGCAAAGTGGGCGTACCCAACCAGTTACCGATTGAAAGCAGTCGCTAACGTCGCTATCGCCTATTAGCAAGGCAGGCGTAGCGTTAGAAATATTCGTGCTAACCGCGAACATCTCCAAATACTAACACCTGCCCAGACCAGTTCTTAGCCATGTTATTCAATGGGAGGCGGATAACATGGCTAAGGCCATTTAGTCTCTAATGCGTGAATATCGCTGTATTCTCAGCGATATTCACGCATTTCGCCGCTATCGCTGGATATTTTAGCACAATGGAGAAAAACGTTCCTAATAGCATGTTTTCTCCACTAACATATCCAGCGATAGGCAGTGATAAAAAAATCATCGCTAACCCTATTTAGTGATAAATATCGCTAATTGTTGGTAATATAACCCCAGATTCCGTTGTTTATCACTCCTCACCCTGCCCCTCCTCCGCCCCGCCTGCCTGCCCCATTGCAACTCCCTCCACGGACCGTGGCTGTTTCTCTATTCCGTTATATTGTACTGTCTATTTATACTCTCATTTTTTATTACATTTTCCTTGTTTCATACTCCTTGTTCTTTTGTTGTAAGTCCTTTTATTTTTATAGTCCGAAGTTTGTCCTCATACTACTCCCTCTGTTCTTGAAACTAATATAATAGAATATTTGATATTTTTTTTGTAATGTTATATATATTTTTTTATTATAGGTTTTGTTTATCGATACTAAAAATACTGCATCATGCCAACGAAGTACCAAAATAGGAAGCAACGAAAGAAAAGTGTGTAGTTGAAGAGAACTCACCAAGAAGATTTACATGAAGAGAGATGTCTTAACAAACAGAAAGAAAGTCCTGGTAAGAGCACGAGCACTTTTTTGAGAAAAATATTAAACACTAAGAGTAGTGTTCAGAAACAGAAAAATGTCTTAAGTGTATCAGCAACGAAAAAAAAGCTACTAATAAAGAAAATAATAATGGAAAATCAAGTGCAGACAAAACTGTGTATAGTACAAGGAGAAAAAATCAATTCATAGAAATTAGGAAAAAAATGTTTTATAATAGATTAGTATCAAATGTTATTAAAGAAATTAAGGTATATAAGAAAAAAACTGTATTTTATAAGAAGAAGAAAGCTATAGAAAATGTAGTTGAGAAAGCTTTGGAATTGAAAAGAAAACTGTTTATTTTAGTTATCAATAGAATTAGATCACTAGATAAACCAATCCATTTAATGAAGGGCAAAAGTAGGTGGAGAAGAGTAATTAACAAAAATAATTTTTGTGAGTTTTTTTGGGGTGAATGGAAACATAGTTCAAGTTCTGAGCCTTTTTTTAATGAAGAAAGTTATCTTCAGAGTATGGATTTGTTGCATGCAGTTGACACTACTGGTCGTGCTTATGAGGTTAGAAATGGTTGTCCTATTGAGAAAGAGAAAATTGGTCCTAGAAATGCAGAAGAGGTGTTAGCTGGTGAAGTTTTAGGGAGGCGTCCTAAAGCTCCAGTGTACACTTGGAATTGTAGTAGTATTTGCAGTGTGCGGCAAGAATCTATTTATTTTTTACGCAATTTCTTACGTAATTATACCAAGAAAAGTGTTAAACAAAAGATTAAGATGTTACAATGACTAGACCCTTGCAGAGTGAGAGAAAATACTGGTTTGCAAGGTCATTTTCTGCCTTGTCTTTCTAAAAAAGTATGTCGAAGTGTTTTGAACCATTCAGGATGTTAGCAGTTCATCATACTCAGATGAGGAAATTAGTAAGAACATTGTATTACGCAAAAAGTCCAGCACTAATGTCAAAAAAGTTGAACAGTGCTCTTTTGCGTGGATCTGTATCAGATGTACCAAATGTTTGTGATGAAATTGAGATTAGTTACATTGGTCCTCAGGAAGACAGTGTAGAGAGTGAGAGATTAATAGAAGAAAATGTGGAAGAGAATGTAGGACAGTGCAGTGTAGACAATTTTGAGCAAGAAATTATACAGGTTAAGGTGATTTCAGG
Source organism: Lissotriton helveticus (assembly GCF_964261635.1). Taxonomy (NCBI): domain Eukaryota; kingdom Metazoa; phylum Chordata; class Amphibia; order Caudata; family Salamandridae; genus Lissotriton; species Lissotriton helveticus. The sequence continues at coordinate 1,108,005,098 of NC_136067.1, forward strand.
TGAAAGGCCAAATTATTCTTGTATCTGTTGTCGACGAATTCATTATAAAAATCAGACCAGGACTGTTGATCTGTATTTAAAAAGTGAAAAGGAAAATAATAATGAGTGGAAGGATTTTGCAACTTATTTGTTGGTAGAGAATTGTTTTGATTTGGGTTCTGATCAGCGTATTTGTAAATATTGTTATAACAAATTAGATGAGAACAAAATGCCTGCTAGAGCTGTGCATAATAATCTTGAGTTGGTAAATATTCCTTCAGAACTGATGGATTTAAATACCTATGAGTACATTCTTATTCAATGTGTGCATCCATTTCAGGCTATTGTTCGTATGGAGCCTAAGACAGGAAACGTGCCTCCTGCTGATTTACAGAGAGGATTAAAGGGAAGAGTTGTATATTTGCCTCTAGATTTAAAGAAAAATATTGAAATTATTGGTGTAGAAAATGTAGAGCATGAACCTTTAGTTATTCTTGTTAATGGCGTTCCTACTAAGAGTAAGAAAATCTGGCAAGAATTAGTGGATGTTAGGAAAGTGAAAAAGGCAACGTTGTATCTGGTAAAAAATAATCAATAATACAAAAATGTGTATGTGGGAGAAGAAGAAACAACTGTACAAGAAGATACTGACTTGCCATCTGGACAAATTGAAAAAGTGGATGTGTCCAGAACTGAAGAAATCTACGAACATTACAGTGTTTACATTCCAAAGAAATAATGGGGAATGCTATAGAGTTATTTCAAATGAAAGAAGCAAAAGGAAGTCCCATTAGTGTATGGGAAAAAATCTTGGAAGCTCGTTGTTTCCCTCAGTTGTTTCCTACAGGAAAAAGAGAACTATATGATGAACGACCTGTGCAGATTCCTGCATCTGAATACTGGACATCAAGATTATATGCAGAAGATGCAAGATTTCGACAATGTATTCCATATTTGTTTCATCTTTCGTTTGAGAGTGATTTGTCTGGACTTTCTTATGCAGTAAACCATATATTGAAAACAGGTGTACATCTGCAAAATGTTTCGACAAAGGAATTTATGGATAAAGTACAACAGAAAGATAATGTTTTGGAAACTCAGCTGATTAATCTGATATGTCAGCGTGGTACTAATGAGTACTGGTACCGTCGTCAGGGAGAACTTAAATGTATGCTAAGGAACTTAGGAACTCCTACATGGTTCCTTACTCTAAGCTGTGTTGAATATGCTTGGGATGATTTACTTCAATTTCTACGAGAGGCAAATCCAAATATACCAAATATCGAATACAAGACACCTGGAGAATTGTGCTCTATGGATCCTGTTAATGTATGCAGGTATTTCAATCATAGATTCCAAGGTATGATGTCTTTTATCACCAATAAAAAAAATCCTCCTCTTGGAAAAGTTCTGGAATTCTTTTGGAGAAAGGAGTATCAAGCAAAAGATGCTCCTCACATACATATGCTATTATGGATCAAAGATGCTCCCAAATTTGGAACAGACTCAGATGATACTGTGTTGTTTTTTATTGAAGAATACACTACATGTAATACCCAAAAGTACACAAAATAACAACTTAAGACAAGTCTTACGATTCCAAAGCCATCGTTATGGGAAATACTGTCGTCGAAAGTACAAATCTAAAGACAAATTCTACAGCAAATGCCGTTTGCATTTCCTCGACCTGTAATATCGAAAGGAAGAGTGAACAGTTTTATGTCATCTTTGGGACATAATATCACAAGAAAGTCTCCCAAAAATACCTACAACAAGAGTCAAAATACATAAATGACTATAACTCAGTAATTTTGTCTATGTTGGTTGCTAATATGGATATTCAATATGTTGCAGACAATTCCATTGCTGTTGCTCTATATGTGGCATCGAACATAACAAAGTCAGAAAAGACGGAATTGAAGGAAATGTGGGAAGAGATTTCCCTTGAGAAGAGTCTAAGTAAGAAATTATACAGTTACAGTTTGAAGATGTTATCTCATCGAGAAATTGGAGCGTATGAATGCTCGGATCACTTATCATCTGCTAGTCTGTACTCTAAATCTAGAAGAATCATTTGGGTGAGTCTAGGTCTTGCTGCAACATGAAACCGAGTTCTTAAATCTGTACAAGAAATTGAATATTTAGCTGAAAAAGAGCCAGAAAGTACTGACATTGTGAAAACAAATATGTTGGATACATATTATCCAAATGGAATTCATCATCTTGAGAACATTTGTCTCTATGAAGTGCGGCCAAACTATATTTTTAAACAGAATATTACCGAAAACATTCATAATTATATATATGCCGTTATAGGTACTGAAGGATGTCTGGTGAAACAAACAAAAGGACATTTGATAAATCACCGTAAACTGAGTTGTGAAACACCTGACAAAAGGGAATTTTACTATTTAGCTCTTTTGCAACTTTTCAAACCATGGCGTTCAGAATTGCAATTACTTGGCGATTTTGAGAGCTATGAAGATTCCTTCAATGCAACTAAAGATACTATAGAATGTCCTGTTTTTGCTAATTATGTCAAAATGTTGAATGACGAAATTGAGCAAGAAGCCACAATTGCAGCGGAGATTGCTAGAGACAGTTCTCAAGACAGTGAAACTTCTGCTCCATTGAGTCAGGACCCATTAGGAGAACCAATTGTTCTAAATGAAGCAGCAACTGCTATGGAAGAGGTGGAAACAGTAATGTATCAAGGTCAAGAAGATCTAACAAACTTAGGAAACTTGGAAGAACAACTAAATCTTGAGTAGAAACAACTATATGAGCAAGTGAGAGAACAGATTGACCATGGATTTCTTCCTGAGAAGAAAGAGTGCTCTTGCTCATCATTTGAACCTATCCGTATGTATGTGAGTGGACAAGCTGGAACAGGAAAAAGTTTTTTAATTAAAGTAATCACAAGTTTTCTACAGAAAAGAACTGAGTCGCATTTGTCTTGTGTTGTCACTGCTCCAACTGGATTAGCAGCTCACAATATTAAAGGAATTACTTTACATCGTTTATTAATGCTACCAGTAGAGCATGACAACAAATTACAATACCACAAGCTATCTGGAGAAGCTTCTTGTGAAGTTTCAAGAGTGTTGAGGAAAATGAAGCTTCTCATTATTGAAGAGGTAAGCATGGTCTCAAACTTAATTCTTACCTTTGTGCATTTAAGAATGCAGCAAATTCTTAAAACAGAGTATGACGTATTATTCGGAGGAAAACACGTCATAGTTTTTGGAGATCTTCTACAACGTACTCCTGTAAAAGGACAGCTAGTGTTTAAAACACTGGTACATGAAGATACTAGAAAGTCTTTGGGGAGTATTGGCAATGTAAACATTTGGTCATATTTTCAATATAAGGAACTTACTACAAATATGCGACAAGCAAATGATGTTGATTATGGAACAATTCTTCAAGATATAAGAATTGGAAAGTTAACCGAACATGGCAAACAAACTTTACAGACACGATTACTTTCCAATTTGTTTCCAGATGCAAATATTGTCCCAGAGAAAATATACATGAGAATTGCCGAAAACAAATCTGTAATCTGCTTAATGCCAACACTGCGTGAATGTTCTATATTCAATGAAGAAATGTTAAAGTTTGAAAATGAAGAAATTATAAAATTGGAAGCAATTGATAAAATAGAACATGAAGGAATCAGTATTACTTTGAGTGAAAAGGAAAATAATAATGAGTGGAAGGATTTTGCAACTTATTTGTTGGTAGAGAATTGTTTTGATTTGGGTTCTGATCAGCGTATTTGTAAATATTGTTATAACAAATTAGATGAGAACAAAATGCCTGCTAGAGCTGTGCATAATAATCTTGAGTTGGTAAATATTCCTTCAGAACTGATGGATTTAAATACCTATGAGTACATTCTTATTCAATGTGTGCATCCATTTCAGGCTATTGTTCGTATGGAGCCTAAGACAGGAAACGTGCCTCCTGCTGATTTACAGAGCGGATTAAAGGGAAGAGTTGTATATTTGCCTCTAGATTTTAAAAAAAATATTGAAATTATTGGTGTAGAAAATGTAGAGGATGAACCTTTAGTTATTCTTGTTAATGGCGTTCCTACTAAGAGTAAGAAAATCTGGCAAGAATTAGTGGATGTTAGGAAAGTAAAAAAGGCAACGTTGTATCTGGTAAAAAATAATCAATATTACAAAAATGTGTATGTGGGAGAAGAAGAAACAACTGTACAAGAAGATACTGACTTGCCATCTGGACAAATTGAAAAAGTGGATGTGTCCAGAACTGAAGAAATCTACGAACATTACAGTGTTTACATTCCAAAGAAATAATGGGGAATGCTATAGAGGTATTTCAAATGAAAGAAGCAAAAGGAAGTCCCATTAGTGTATGGGAAAAAATCTTGGAAGCTCGTTGTTTCCCTCAGTTGTTTCCTACAGGAAAAAGAGAACTATATGATGAACGACCTGTGCAGATTCCTGCATCTGAATACTGGACATCAAGATTATATGCAGAAGATGCAAGATTTCAACAATGTATTCCATATTTGTTTCATCTTTCGTTTGAGAGTGATTTGTCTGGACTTTCTTATGCAGTAAACCATATATTGAAAACAGGTGTACATCTGCAAAATGTTTTGACAAAGGAATTTATGGATAAAGTACAACAGAAAGATAATGTTTTGGAAACTCAGCTGATTAATCTGATATGTCAGCGTGGTACTAATGAGTACTGGTACCGTCGTCAGGGAGAACTTAAATGTATGCTAAGGAACTTAGGAACTCCTACATGGTTCCTTACTCTAAGCTGTGTTGAATATGCTTGGGATGATTTACTTCAATTTCTACGAGAGGCAAATCCAAATATACCAAATATCGAATACAAGACACCTGGAGAATTGTGCTCTATGGATCCTGTTAATGTATGCAGGTATTTCAATCATAGATTCCAAGGTATGATGTCTTTTATCACCAATAAAAAAAATCCTCCTCTTGGAAAAGTTCTGGATTTCTTTTGGAGAAAGGAGTATCAAGCAAAAGATGCTCCTCACATACATATGCTATTATGGATGAAAGATGCTCCCAAATTTGGAACAGACTCAGATGATACTGTGTTGTTTTTATTGAAGAATACACTACATGTAATACCCAAAAGTACACAAAATAACAACTTAAGACAAGTCTTACGATTCCAAAGCCATCGTTATGGGAAATACTGTCGTCGAAAGTACAAATCTAAAGACAAATTCTACAGCAAATGCCGTTTTGCATTTCCTCGACCTGTAATATCGAAAGGAAGAGTGAACAGTTTTATGTCATCTTTGCGACATAATATCACAAGAAAGTCTCCCAAAAATACCTACAACAAGAGTCAAAATACATAAATGACTATAACTCAGTAATTTTGTCTATGTTGGTTGCTAATATGGATATTCAATATGTTGCAGACAATTCCATTGCTGTTGCTCCATATGTGGCATCGAACATAACAAAGTCAGAAAAGACGGAATTGAAGGAAATGTGGGAAGAGATTTCCCTTGAGAAGAGTCTAAGTAAGAATTTATACAGTTACAGTTTGAAGATGTTATCTCATCGAGAAATTGGAGCGTATGAATGCTCGGATCACTTATCATCTGCAAGTCTGTACTCTAAATCTAGAAGAATCATTTGCGTGAGTCTAGGTTTTGCTGCAACATGAAACCGAGTTCTTAAATCTGTACAAGAAATTGAATATTTAGCTGAAAAAGAGCCAGAAAGTACTGACATTGTGAAAACAAATATGTTGGATACATATTATCCAAATAGAATTCATCATCTTGAGAACATTTGTTTCTATGAAGTGCGGCCAAACTATATTTTTAAACAGAATATTACCGAAAACATTCATAATTATATATATGCCGTTATTGGTACTGAAGGATGTCTGGTGAAACAAACAAAAGGACATTTGATAAATCACCGTAAACTGAGTTGTGAAACACCTGACAAAAGGGAATTTTACTATTTAGCTCTTTTGCAACTTTTCAAACCATGGCGTTCAGAATTGCAATTACTTGGCGATTTTGAGAGCTATGAAGATTCCTTCAATGCAACTAAAGATACTATAGAATGTCCTGTTTTTGCTAATTATGTCAAAATGTTGAATGACGAAATTGAGCAAGAAGCCACAATTGCAGCGGAGATTGCTAGAGACAGTTCTCAAGACAGTGAAACTTCTGCTCCATTGAGTCAGGACCCATTAGGAGAACCAATTGTTCTAAATGAAGCAGCAACTGCTATGGAAGAGGTGGAAACAGTAATGTATCAAGGTCAAGAAGATCTAACAAACTTAGGAAACTTGGAAGAACAACTAAATCTTGAGTAGAAACAACTATATGAGCAAGTGAGAGAACAGATTGACCATGGATTTCTTCCTGAGAAGAAAGAGTGCTCTTGCTCATCATTTGAACCTATCCGTATGTATGTGAGTGGACAAGCTGGAACAGGAAAAAGTTTTTTAATTAAAGTAATCACAAGTTTTCTACAGAAAAGAACTGAGTCGCATTTGCCTTGTGTTGTCACTGCTCCAACTGGATTAGCAGCTCACAATATTAAAGGAATTACTTTACATCGTTTATTAATGCTACCAGTAGAGCATGACAACAAATTACAATACCACAAGCTATCTGGAGAAGCTTCTTGTGAAGTTTCAAGAGTGTTGAGGAAAATGAAGCTTCTCATTATTGAAGAGGTAAACATGGTCTCAAACTTAATTCTTACCTTTGTGCATTTAAGAATGCAGCAAATTCTTAAAACAGAGTATGACGTATTATTCGGAGGAAAACACGTCATAGTTTTTGGAGATCTTCTACAACGTACTCCTGTAAAAGGACAGCTAGTGTTTAAAACACTGGTACATGAAGATACTAGAAAGTCTTTGGGGAGTATTGGCAATGTAAACATTTGGTCATATTTTCAATATAAGGAACTTACTACAAATATGCGACAAGCAAATGATGTTGATTATGGAACAATTCTTCAAGATATAAGAATTGGAAAGTTAACCGAACATGGCAAACAAACTTTACAGACACGATTACTTTCCAATTTGTTTCCAGATGCAAATATTGTCCCAGAGAAAATATACATGAGAATTGCCGAAAACAAATCTGTAATCTGCTTAATGCCAACACTGCGTGAATGTTCTTTATTCAATGAAGAAATGTTAAAGTTGGAAAATGAAGAAATTATAAAATTGGAAGCAATTGATAAAATAGAACATGAAGGAATCAGTATTACTTTGAGTGAAAACTTGAAGAGGAAATTGGATTGTTTAGAGAAATCAATAAGTAAAACTGCTGGTTTAGAAAAGAATTTGTATGCATGTGTAAATTGTAGAGTAATTTTGCGACGTAATTTGAATGTGCAAAAAGGTTTAGTAAATGGAGCAATGGGTAAAATTGTTGATTTTGTTAATTATGTAAATAGAGGTGGGATTGAATTTTTGAAAATCAAATTTGATGAAATTGCTGAAGTACAACAAGTTAGTCATTGTGCAGCTCGTTTTTTGCTTGTAAAAGATTTGTATGTCTGCAGAAAACAGTTTCCTGTTTTTTTGGCATATGCGGTGACCATTCATAAATCTCAAGGTTTAAGTGTAGATTGTGCTTTAGTAAATATTGGAAGTATCGTGTGTAAAGAATGTATGGCATATGTTGCCTTGTCTCGAGTCAGAACTTTATCTGGATTGTACTTGATTGATTTTGATGAGACAAAGGTTTCTGCAGATGCAAACTGTGTGAAAGAGTATAATAGGTTAAGAAGAGAATATGCACCCAATTTAGGTCAATATCCAGTGATTGAAAAGAAAAGCGTGTGGTAGGTAGAAAAAGAAGATTTGAGAATATCTGTTGTGAAACTGTACAGAAAGAAAAAAAACAACATAAAGTTGCGCTTGCAAGCAAAAAGAAAAAGGACAGTGTTGAAGAGAATGTTGGTTATCAGTTTGAAAATAGTTCTGGTGTCAACTGCTATGCTAATGTAGTGGTTAATGTTGTTTTTTTTCTTGAAAGTTTCCAACAGCAAATTGTAGAAAATCAGGACAAAAGATTCTGTTCATTGTTGAATTCTGTTTATGACAAATATAGTAGTGATAAAAGTAAAATACAAAGTGTTTCTGATATTCAAAATGTTTTGGACACATGTTCTGGTTCTAGTCAATTTACGCAGAATATTCAGCAAGATTGTCAGGATTTTTTAATGTTTATGCTTGGTGTACTGGAAGATGAAGGTATATATATTGAAAACCTTTTTGGCCTTTCTTATAAATGGCAACATGACTGTCAAAATTGTTTGTTTACATGTAGCACTGACATAGACACTGAGAGATTCATATATTTGACTTTACCTGACTGTCAATCAGTGTCTTTTAACAATCTAATTAGAGGAGCAAGTCAAAACATGCAGTGTAGCCAATGTAAATCAGAAATGCCATCAACAATACTTATACAAAGATATGGACAGTATGTTATTTTAATGCTGCATTGTTGTAGAACTGATGGAACACAATTGAAAACTTTAATTAAAAATGTTGTAGCTGGTCAATGTTCAATATCAGGAAGAACTTTTATAGCTGGTTCTATTATTTTTCATGATGGACCTTCTACCACATCTGGACATTACATTGTTTATTTAAAATGTCTGAAAGGTTGGATACAGTGTAATGATACTCAATTAGTTTTTCAGCAACGTTTGCCAAAAGAGTTACCAAATTCTTACCTAATATTTTTAAAGACAAAATTTTAAGATCAAAATTTGCCCTTTAGGATTAGTGCTGCTAAGGTAGATTAGTCTGATGTTGTAAAGTATTTTGTAAGTGAGACTGAGGAGCTTGAAGGTGATCCTTTTATTGATATTGAAGCAGTGTAGGTGTATCAGGTGGTGGGTGATGTGGGTGCAGCCAGGGACATTGATGATCACTCAGGTGGAGGTCTTTTGGAGTTGTTGTAGTTGTTGTAGGTGTTTGGCTAGAATTCATGTGTAGAGTGTTTTACCACAGTGTAGTCTCCTGCTGATGAGGGCCTGTGTCACTCTTCTTCTTCTTTTGGTTAGGATCCACTTGTAAATGTTGCAGAGCATGTGGAGGGTATTATAGAAGTACGAGGAGACCGTGTAGACTTGGTTACACATGGAGGGGGAGGATTTGAGGTTGAATCCTATGTTGTGGATATGGTTGGTAGGTGTTGCTACTGTTCACAGTGTAGTCAGGTAGCAGGAGTTGTCTGAGGCTGATGGGGTGAGTCTGAGGATGAGTACCTTCATCTTGTGCCAGTTTGTGTTTACAGTGCTGTTCTTTATGTAGTTGGTGACGTCCTTCATTCTGTCGTGGAGATTGCTTTTGGTGGTATGTGGCTTCTTGCTGAGGAAGAGGATGAGCTGGGTGTTCTTTGTGTAGGAGATGTTGTTGAAGTTGTGATGGTGGGCTACTTGTGTGAGAGTGGCCATGCAGATGTTGAACAGCATCGGACTGATGGATGAGTCCTTGGGGACCCGTAGATGATATCAGTGGTTTTGGATCAGAAGGCTGGGAGGCGGACGTTCAGGATTACTATTGAACAACTTCCAAACAAAGCACTTGATGCATACTATTTGGCCGTAAGAAAAAGTGTGCGAAACCATTAAGGACTTTTTGCTGTGTATTTTGTCACCATGTATTTGTAAGTAACATTATTTACAGTGTAAAAAAATTAATCATAATGTATTGTTATTTTATGATTGTTTGAGATATGTTATATTTACGTAAGAAATTGCTCTTAGAAAAAAACATTTATGATATGTTTTATTTCTATTTTTTATATTATTGAGAATGTTGACTGGGTTTTTTTAAGATATCCTTATGGATTGTCTTTTTTTTGCCCGCTGTTATGTGATGAGTACTATTGAACTCACTGTTTGTAGTGAAATTCAATATATTCTGAGAACAGCAAAAAGGCAAATGAGATGTTTTACAAATTTTTCCCAATGTAAAATATATATTGTAACTGTGTTTTTTTGTATCTTCCACAGGTGATAATTTCATAATATATATTTTTTTATTATTTATTATGCTTAAGGTAAGTACAAGTAACTGACTCAGCCGCGGCCCGTGGAGGGAGTTGTGGTGAGGTAGGCAAGTGGGCCGGGGGAGGGGCAGGGTGGGGGGTAATAAACAACAGAATCTGGATGACTGCAGGTAAGTAAACAATTAAATTAATAAAATACATTTCATACCGCACCCTGCATCGCAAAATGCGATGCAGGGCACGGAACGAAGTGGCATATTATCAACAAAAGGCTATACATTATCGCCGCTTTTATCGGCAGGAAAAATTCCGATAAAGTGACGATAATGGGCTTGATAATAGGGCCTTGGAAATTCCCATAGCAGCCCAGGTTCTTGTGTTAACTTGGGCTGTTATGGGAATTCACAAGGGCCTATTATCAAGCCCTTTATCGCCGCATTATCGGCAGTTTTCTTGCCGATAAAAACGGCGATAATCTTAATAATGTCTTTGTGTTGACGAACACGCGTTGTAATGGCTGAGACTTACGTCCTTTAAATTAGTTTTTAGGTATACGTGTGACCAAGTCTGATAACATCAGAGTTTAAGGACAAACACCGTGGTGTCTGTGCCTCGAAATCTCGTTGATCACAAAGAATATAGGAGGACGATAAAATGAAAGTAACAGATATAATAAAAACAGTGGTGAAAAACTACTAAAATGGCGGTGGACGGAGTACCTCATCAACGTTTGGCGCCTCGGCACTACGTTCCAAATAAATGTAGATAAAATACCATTATTAATATATTACAAAAGTACACCAGCGGGTGACACACGACCCGGGAAAACAAAGCGGCAAATTTATTACCTGAAATAAAGAAAGGTTTGTTTCTTGAACTTGAAAAAAAAGAAAAAAACGTGGGCTTCGAAACGAGGCTGCGCATGTGTAGAGAGTACAACTGCTACACAAAAAAAAGGAAAGATTTACATACTATCATAAAAATGAAGGAGCATATAATCAACAAAAGGCGATACATTATCGCCGCTTTTATCGACAGGAAACTGCCGCCAAAGCGGCGATAATAAGCTTGATAATACGACCTTGTTATTTCCCATAGAATCCCATGTGAACACCAGAACATAGCCTTCTATGGGAATTTACAAGGATGTATTATCAAGCCCACCCTCCCAACATTAATAAAAAACTCCAGAGAATGCAGGTACTCGGAGCTGGAAGGTCATTTTACAAATTACTACCCCAGAAAGGTGCCGTTCCCCGCGACGTGTACGGGAAAAGAGAGAAAGAGATCAAAACATACTTTTTTTTTAAAAAAAGACCCGAGAGGTGCCGCTCCCCGAGACTGCAGGGAGTAGGACCGTAACCCCCCCGCATACTTCAAAATAAAACGAGAGGAATGCCGTTCCCCAGTGCTCGGGACACCTTACAAGCCCACATTATGCAAAAAAATTGCCCCCATAATTTGCCCCCCGGGACCTAATGAATAAAACGGACTTCTAGGTTTTTTTCACCTTCTCCACCGCGTACAAGTACTGCACGACTACCCTGCCATTTTTTTTTTTTAAATAAAAATTGAGCCTAAAGATTAATGTACCACCCCCTGACCAAGACTATAGGGTCAAAATGTTTCTACCCTGCCCCCTTTCCTTATTTCTCAACTTTGTTTTACTGTTTTCTTGTGACTCGGTTCTAGCGAGGAACAAGATGGCCGCCAACACTTCCTGGTTTCGAGTGTTGACAGACAGTTCACAGCCAATCAGCATGCAGCTCGAGCTCGTAATTGAACAGATTTCCGTACGCGTGCTGAAATCCGTCTCTAGATATCGCTATGATTTTACTTGCAATTTTCTCAGAAACTACTGAACGGATTTACACCATTTAACAAAAAGCACAATCTGCGAACAGAACTCTACCTCTCTGCCAAATTTCGTGTAATTCCGTTCAGCCGTTCGGGCTGTAGCCCTGGCTAAAGGTCCCTATGGAAAATTGCATGGGGAAAACACATTTTGTGACCCCCTTTTTTCTAGGCCCCCACTTGACGAATCACCCCCAAACTTTCAGGGAAGGAGTGGAACCGAGCAGGCCATTTTGTTGGAGAAGTTCACAAAGATTCGTCCACCGACGCCAAAGGTATTCCATATAGAATGTTGGGGATTTCCTATGGAAACTAGGCCCTAACTATAACTACCTACTGGCGAAGAGAAAAGCAATCCAAGCCCACCATGGACATGGTGGGACAGACAAGGTACGGACCACCAAGACGTTGGGTTTCAATTTCAGTGAAGTCCTTTGAAGTCCTTTAATAAGATCACAGCACATCGTTTTGTTCAGACCAGTGCCTGTATATATATATATATATATATATTCACTGAAAAAACCATAGGTTATAGACCATATATAGTTAGGAATTAGCATTTAAAAAACCTTTTTTTACTCACACAAAACCATTGAAATTCCATATATAGTTAGTTAGTTGCACTAACTATATATCGCGCACCCGCAATCCACTGCTGATCATGTCACATATTACATCATTCATGACATGGTCAGTGACATCACTGATGACATCACTGATGACATCTCAAATGACATCACTGATGACATCACTGATGACAACATCCAGTGACTGTATGTTTCTGTAAAGTTAAAATATGTCTTACATATTGAAGAATGAGTGGAAGTATACGTGTCTGGACGAAGGATTTAGTAGGTGCATGACTGAATGTATGAGTGAGTGATTAAATGTGTCTCACTGAGTGCATGGGTTAGTGACTAAACTGTCTTAATTTGTGCATCATTATGTCTGTTGTTCTGTAAACTGCTGCATGTGTTGATCAGTAGCTATATGATTAACCATATGGGTTATTGATTGATTGTCCAAGTATTTGTATGGGAGACTGAGTGTGTGTGTGGCTGGCTGGGAGGTGTGTGACTCTGTGCAGATCAATGTGTACTTGTATCAATGATTGTATAAGAGAGTAAGTATGTGTTAGTATATGTTTGAAAATGTAAGGTGCTCTATGTTTAACTGTATAGACAAGAAAATGGAAGTGTGATTGATTCTTTACAGGACTGACTAGGTGTGTGAGTAACTCCATGGATGAGTGGCAGAGTGTGAGTGTCTGTATAGGTGTATGAGTGCATATGATAGTGTTGTAAAGATGAGTGATTGTATGTATGAATGATTGTATGGGTGAATGAGTGAATGTGTGTGTAGACGTAGGAATCAGTGAGTGCGTATGTAGTAACTAGTATTGGTGTGTCAATGGTTTCAAAAATTATACTCTGTATTTAACACTGGGTGTAACAGAGGTTATATTAAAATGTGAGGAGGTGCATTGTATTGTCACATGAATGATATCATCAGTAATGTGGTCATTGATGTCAAATGAGATGTCATCAGTGATGTCATCAGTGATGTCATTTGAGATGTCATCAGTGATGTCATCAGTGATGTCACTGACCATGTCATGAATGATGTAATATGTGACATGATCAGCAGTGGATTGCGGGTGCGCGATATATAGTTAGTGCAACTAACTAACTATATATGGAATTTCAATGGTTTTGTGTGAGTAAAAAAAGGTTTTTTAAATGCTAATTCCTAACTATATATGGTCTATAACCTATGGTTTTTTCAGTGAATTTTCAAGGTTTTGTAAATGCTAATTCCTAACTATATATGGTCTATAACTAAAGCTTTTTGAAAAGAATTCGCAAATTACCACCAACTAGAAGTTGGTGGTAATTTGCAAATCCTTAATGGCATTTTTTGCATATTTTTTGTTTGATACATTGCATTTAAGAAATCGCAAAATTTGCAAATCCTTCAGTGCAATCGCAAAATAAGGAATAGCAAATTTTGCTATTCCTTATTTTGCATCAAACTTGTTTGATACATATCATTTGTCTAATTAGCATTCGCAAAGGCCGAAATTCACAGAATTTCGGCCTTTGCGAATGCTAATTAGCTTGATACATATGGCCCCAAGTGAGGCCTGTCTTGCAACATGGTGCATCTTTTGCATCACTGCTGCATCGGTTTCATGTGGCACGGTGTTTTTTACACCATGACACATCTGCCTAAATGCATCAATTTGTAATTTTGTCGCCTCATAGCAAATCTTTTGCACCGCCGCTGCATCACAAAAGTGACGCACAGTGGCGCAAAAGAGGCATACACCTATCATAAATCTGTTCCTATCATTTTAAATGATTAATTCAGGATGACGATAAGGTGTGGCCTATCCAGAGGTTTGTTTAAGGTGAGGCCTACTCAGGATTGCAGATCAAAATTACGCTTGATGAAGAATACAGAGGAGATAATACATGTAAAGGCCTACCAATGAAGTAAGTGATGTCCACTTCATTGCGCCAGTCATCATAAATGTATCCCTAAGCTTCTTATCTTGTTAGAGATGAACCGCCATATGTATCATCAAACTATTTTGCATTTCCTAAATAGCGAATTTTAAGGAATAAATAACGATTCTTTACCATTCCTAATTTGCGATGAGCAAATTGCTAATTGCAAATTACCCATTCATTTCCATGGGCCAGGAGGCCCATAGGAATGAAGGTGCAATTTGCGATTAGCAATTAGCTCATCGCAAATTAAGAATTTTTCCAAAGGTGCAGGGGTGTCTCAAGAACACCCTGCTGCACCCCTGAAAAAGAAATTTGGGGGCATATGGCGCACATAAATTTTAAAAACATTCCTTTACCTCAAAAACGATTTTCAAGTCATAATTTGAAAACACTGCCCACAGGGAAATGACTTAAAATGTCCTTAAGACACATGAAAGTGTTTTTTTAAAGCCTTTGCAACTTTTTTGGGTCACTTTTAACATGGCTATGTAACTCAAACAGTCAAAATCTAAATTTACCATGCACAGGTGGGAGCATATTTACAAGGAATTTGCTCCACGGGGAAAGGTCTTTTAATTTAATATGGGAAAAATAACATCAGAGACACTGAAATGCCTTATAAAGAAGCATACACCATTATGTCGTTGTCATAAATTTTAAAACCATTCCTTTTCCCCAAAAACGATTTTCAAATCATAATTTGAAAACACTCCACATGGGGAAATGACTTAAAATGTCCTTAAGACACATGAAAGCGTTTTTTGATTGCCTTTGCAGCATGTTTGGGTCACTTTTAACATGGCTATGTAACGCAAACATTCAAAATCTAAATTTGCCATGCACAGGTGGGAGCATATTTACAAGCAATTTGCTCCACAGGGAAAGGTCTTACATTAAAATGGGAAAAATAACATCAGAGACACTCAATTGCCTTATAAAGAAGCATACACCATTAAGTCCTTGTCATAAATTTTAAAACCATTCCTTTTCCCCAAAAACGATTTTCAAATCATAATTTGAAAACACTCCACATGGGGAAATGACTTAAAATGTCCTTAAGACACATGAAAGCGTTTTTTGATTGCCTTTGCAGCATGTTTGGGTCACTTTTAACATGGCTATGTAACGCAAACATTCAAAATCTAAATTTGCCATGCACAGGTGGGAGCATATTTACAAGCAATTTGCTCCACAGGGAAAGGTCTTACATTAAATTGTTAATAATAACATCAGAGACACTCAATTGCCTTATAAAGAAGCATACACCATTATGTCCTTGTCATAAATTTTAAAACCATTCCTTTTCCCCAAAAACGATTTTCAAATCATAATTTGAAAACACTCCACATGGGGAAATGACTTAAAATGTCCTTAAGACACATGAAAGCGTTTTTTGATTGCCTTTGCAGCATGTTTGGGTCACTTTTAACATGGCTATGTAACGCAAACATTCAAAATCTAAATTTGCCATGCACAGGTGGGAGCATATTTACAAGCAATTTGCTCCACAGGGAAAGGTCTTACATTAAAATGGGAAAAATAACATCAGAGACACTCAATTGCCTTATAAAGAAGCATACACCATTATGTCCTTGTCATAAATTTTAAAACCATTCCCTTTCCTCAAAAACGATTTTCAAGTCATAATTTGAAAACACTCCACAGCTCCTATGCACATGAAAACCCTGTCAGTACTAATACTTCACATTTTCTCCAATTACAATTTCTCAAAGTAACTAAATCTATTTGTAAAACACTTGAGACAAAGCAACATTTGAAAAACACAACTTTCTTCATAATTTTCTCCTTAAAGCACACTATTCTCTATCTAAATTAAAGAAATCTTTTCTCACCTTAGCAAATACTTTGAGTTTCAAAACAGTCTCAGAAACACACCAATTTGTATTCAGCAGAGCAAAAGGAATGCACTCCAGAGTCTGCACCTATCAAAAGCACAGAAATGCTGTAATTCTTCACACATATCTCTGATGTCACCCAATCAAAACTCTTCCCTCAATTTTTTTCAAATCAAAACCCTTCCCCCCTCTGCCCTCTCTGCTTTTTTTGCATAGCAACCACCTCTTGGAAGACCTCTGGTGTTTGCAAGTTCACACAACAATGTTGCAATTGAACTCTGAACTCTCAGTGCACCTGCATATCCAGTGCATTCTTTCATTTAATGATTTTTTCTTGACCACTCAAAATACATCTTTCAAAGAACTCATCCATGCACCCTAACTTTCTGTTTTCAGCAATCAAAATCCACCAATCACTGTTACTGCTTCATTAACACAGAAACTCCACAGTTTTTTTCATTTTAAACTCTTATTTTTTCAACTGCCATTTCATTGCCACACTTCATCTGACTGCAGGAGAACCTTCTCTCACCATGTTTTCTGTCTGGATTGTTGGACATAGTTACATCTATTGGGCTCAGAGGTATGCTGAGAACAGAAATTTACCTAACCTCAATTTACAAAATGTGGAAATTAAGTGGTTTGGCCACAGAGGATTAAAATGTCACCAATTGATACCATTGGTGAAAACCTTTATGCATTTGCCAAAACCTGACCTGTTAATTGTGCACTGTGGAGGTAATGATTTGGGCACTTTGACTGGGGTAGGTCTGGAAATGCTTTTAAAGGACACCTTTGAGCAATTAATGGCACTTTTTCCTCAGACTGCCTTGGTATATTCAAATATATGCCAAAGACAGAAATGGAGGTGGTCAAACCAATTTTGTCCACAAATTGAGAAGTCGAGGAAGCATGTAAACAAATCTGTTTCAGCTTACATGAGAGACCATGGAATGGGCTCCATGTACAACAATAACTTGCGTTACTACATGCAAGATATCTACAGAGGAGATGGAATTCACTTCTCAGATGAGGGGAACAGAGTTTTCATTCTGAATTTAAGACTCTGCATTGGTACTTACTTATAAGTACCTAAATGTACCATAAACCCAAAAGCTCTTCTCAGAGCTACCCTACATCTGATCACTCACAATTATTATTTTTCTCTAACTTTTTTCACAAATTTTCAACAAAGTACGCTCCCCGGGGCGCTACCCGGTACGCGAACCGGAAGCTAACCTCGCGAAATTTTTAAAAAAAATGTTTTTTTTCGCACATATAAGCCTCCTCAGCCACCCTCAGAAAACCTAGGGGGTCAAGATAAGTCTACCGTGCCCCCTTCTACCCATTCTGAACATTATTTGCCCTCCATCTTGTATCTTAAGTCGACCGAAACACAAAATGGTGGACTCCCGTAACGCTTAAGGTTCGCGTACCGGGGCGCTCACCAGTTCGCGTACCGGGGCGCTCCCCGGGAAGCGCTCCATCAAAAAAGGTGGGAAAGTAATTTACAGAAAAACGACTGGAGACACTCTCACAAAATATAGATTAGCTCATACTACATACCAATCCCTATCATTTTCACAAATTTGATTGAAATTCCATTTAGCCATTTAGCCTGTAGACCTCTCTAAATACCGTGAGGTAAATTACTTCTCAAAACACATCTGAAGTGTTGGAATTGACATCCAATGAAAATGTTACTTTCATTATCAACTTTTATTACCTGACATTTGATTGGTTATATACCTGAATATATATAAAGGAAGAGAAGGAAACACAGCCATTTTGACTACTACTTCTTGTTGTACATTTCAATTGGATTTTCACTAATCACTTCAACTTCTTTGTAAATGTAAGTTGTTATTTTTAAAACTGAAGTAAATTGTGCACCAAAAGTTAATATGGTAAACTTTTTCTGATAGTTATATACTATCCCTCTGTAGTAGTTATAGATTTAGATAGACTTCTCTGTTATAGTTATGGATGGAGTTAGGTTTCTCTTGTATAATTATGAAATTACTTACGTTAAATCACACACACTTTTTTATATTCCTACTTCCACTCTGATACTATACACTGCCCAAAGATAAATTCACTGATAAAAACTGCCTATCTAAAATTAATCCCAACAGTGCCCTATCTCTACTAATATATATATTTTTTTATCCAAATTTCAGGCAACATGGAAGGCGAACAGAAAGTTTCATTTCAAATTGTCCTGCAAGAGAGCAGCCAAGAATTAATTGATCCAAATGATATAGAATTTATGGATGAAACTTGGGACCAAGAACTACTGCAATGTGTGCAAGCAGTAGATGACCTCCTTCAAAATGAGGACATTTTACACCCTCAGAGATTACAAACTATGTTCATGGAAAATGACGACATTTCAGACAGTGAAATGTTAGAAATGTTATTAAATTTTGAAACACAATCACAATAATAAATAATTGCTTAAAAAATAAAGAAATTAAAAAATAATCAACAAAACCAACAATCAATTAACATACAGTATTCGAAAAGTCTATCATTCTTTTTTCCTTATAGTACGCTCCCCAGTACGCTTCCCGGTTCGCGAACCAGGCGCTCCCCACGCAAATTTTTTTTTTTTTTTTTTTTTTTTCCCTGCGGGGCCCTTTTAAAGCCTCCACATCAAATCTAGGGGGTCAGGGAGGATCTACTATGCCCCCTTATGGTCATTTCCCCCTTTCTTTTGGCCTCCTCTTGTCTCTCGATCCTACCGAGAGACAAGATGGCGGCCGCTCCGGACTGTTTAGAATGTTGACAGACACCGGAGAGCCAATCAGCTTCACGTCGCGAAGTTCCGTTACGCGTAAAGTACGCGAACCGGAGCGCTGCCCAGAGCGCGCTTACAGATATATATCTTTTTTTAAACATTAATTTCTCAAAATCCACTGGAGCACATATATTGAGACCTAGCAAAGGCACATCGGGCTAACAGTCCCTACAATTTTGCCAAGTTTCGTGCAAATCCATTCAGCCATTCGGGCTAAAAGTGAGGCCAACCGCCCTATGGAAATTAACATTGGAAAAACACGTTTTGGGACCCCCCTTTTTTCTCAGCCCCCCCTTGACGAACCCCCCCCAAATTTTCAGGGGCTGCTCAGAAACAAAATGTTCCATTTTCCTGAAAATGTCAGCCAATTCCGTCCACAAACGCCAAAGTTATTAGTCATAGAATTTTCAAAAATCCCATAGGGAAAAAATCCTAACTATATATACCTACTGGCGACCGCCAGTAGGTAATATATATATATATATATATATATATATATATATATATGTATACCACATGAGGTGTTTAGGCTACTTCCACAGCCTTGCTCACAACAAATGGCGCCATTTTGAAAAAAAAATTTTAAGGGCAAATGTGCATAAAACTGAGATAGACATAGGCTATATAAATTTGAAAGGAAACTGAAACTGTGCAAAATGCATGCAGGCAAGGACACAATGAAACACACCAGAGAGGAAATGGAACCAAATGTGGGAGGACTAGCAATAGGAGACATTCCCAGTCTTGCAACTTCAACACTATTAGGAACTGAACAAACTCAGGTTGACCGCCCTAGTATATTGGACCCCTTTGATATTACACATGGGACACAAATAGCACGCCTCACAGACGGAGATACAAGGGCCCTGGCTGGGACTACCTTTAGAAGGAAATCAACATTTGTGCCAATTACACCCAGAGATAACATTGATGTATTTAGTGATCTAGTCAAATGGGATTTAGATAAACTACTAGGAAATCGAACAATTTGCAGAAATGTAAGCAAAGATCAATGGAGTGCCATTAACAGCCTTCAGCAGAACGCTGACATTGTAATTAAACCCTCAGATAAGGGTGGGAATGTCGTTCTTATGCCTAGAGATCTATACATGGAGGAGGCAAAGAGACAACTTTTGGATGAAACATGCTACTGCAGAGTAGACAAACGGTATCTAGCTAATCCACAGGAGACTTATTACAAACAACTAGAGCACTGGCAAGACAAAGGGTTATTAACATGGGATGAAGAAAGATATCTCCATAAAGAAAATCCCAAAACACCAACTTTTTTTTTTTTTTTGGTTTCCTCATATACCGTTATGGACTTCTTGAAGGGAGCTTAGGCAACTCAATCCGAATAGGTCAATCCTACCCGGCCCTGATGTTAAACGACCAAGTTCGGAAGGAGCCAAGCCTGATCCCTCAAGTTGCCACTGCCTTCCCAATCCACTCCTTTTCTCACCGTATCTGGCACCCTGCGTTACTAGAGAGATATAGGAACCAACAGGGCCCAAGATAAATCATAGGAAGACCAAATTACCTTTACCTGTCTTGCCATGTCACTATAGGCTTCCAAATTTTATCAAAACTTGTGGGATCGCAAGCCATATCTGATGTACTGGTAAGAACGATATGTGTAAGGCAGCTCGAAAAAGACTGAGGTATTGGATCCTTCCAAGCTCTGCATATTTCATGCCTTGCGAGAAGTATAACATAAAAAATAAGCCTTGTATTGAGATCATTGATGTTATAGGCGGCTCCCAGACCAAAACGAATAGTATTGGTTGTTATTACTATTGATGACTGGAGAACCTCCCCCAGAAAGCCCTGTACCCAATCCCAATAAGTTCTTAATTCTGGGCAAACAGCCAGAATATGTACGTCATCAGCGGCCAGGAGTCTACATCTTGGGTAATGGTATTCTAAGTTAGAAAATTTCATAAGTTTTTTTGGGGATATGTATGCCCTATACATAGTATATAGATGGTTCCGCTTTAATGTGGCCGGCTTCACCACAGCCTGCAAGATAGTAAATGAATCAATCCATATATCCAGCGAGACCTCACTTTCTAATATCGGTACATTATTCCACAGCTTTTGTATCTCAGATTCAGTGATGTTCTCGCCTTCTAGTATAGCTGTATACCAGTGCGAAATTTGTTTTTTCCACCTATTTTTCCTGAATACTAAGTCGAATTTTGGATTGGGTTTATTGAGATTCCAGGGCTTAGTTAACCACCATCTGGACAGCTGATGATATTTAAACCTTGTAAGTGCTCCGCCAGTAAGACCAGATATTGCTTCCCAGCTGAGAAGCTGCAAATCTACCTGGAGGTCTCCCCAATACTTAATCCCCGCGGCCCTAAGGGGACGGGATAGTTGGTCTTCGAGACAGGCCGGTGTTCTGGGGGATTCCCAGATTGGAGCCTGCACTGCATATTAGGGAATATCAAGCTTCTGCCTCAGAAAAACCCAATTTCTAATAGCTGTCCCCAGGATCTTTAGTCTTATTTTTTTAAAGAATTTTGGGTCTCCATACTTAAATAGAAAGTGTGAATGACCCTGTGGTACATCCCGCAGCAGTGCTTGGAATAATAAACCTAAAGATATTGCCTCCATCTCGCCCGCCAGAGCTCTGAAGTTTTTAAAGTGGAAAGCGTGGCAGTACACCAGTAAGTCAGGGAAGGCCAAACCACCTGTTTTTAAAGTTCTCCTGAGCTTCTTCCACGATACCCTTGGCGATTTTGAATTCCAGATAAAGGAACCAAGTTTCCCTTGCAAATTTTTAATAGATGGAGTATGAAAAGATAAGGGGATGGAATTAAATAAGAAAGTTAGTTTTGGAAGGATGATCATCTTAATTAAATTAACCCTCCCGAAGATGTTTAAAGGGAGTGATGACCATCTTTGCAGTAGGGCATAGACATCCTTAGATACCTTATCCAGGTTGATTTTGGTGATGACTTCATTTTTTGGGCCAAAAGGACCCCCTGGTACCTAATTTTTGACTTTGCTCCCACCGTGCTAACCTCTTGGTTCCACTCCATAATTTCGGTTTTGTCCTTATTAATGGAATAACCGGAGACCTCCCCGAATTCTTCAGCTAGGGCATTCATTCTGGGCAGGGCGACCCCTGGGTTTGAGGTGAACATAAGAAGGTCGTCTGCATATAAAGCAAATTTCAATTTGAGGTCAGAAATCATAAAAGGATTAAATGCTAAATCAGATCTAAGCAAACAAACAAAAGGCTCTATGTACAAATCAAACAACAATGGTGACAGTGGACAGCCCTGTCTAGTCCCACGAGCTATTGATACCCAGTTGGTTAAGATGCCGTTGATTAATATCTTTGCCCGTGGAGAACGGTAAAGAGACCTGATTGCAGTTATGAAGTTATTTGGAAATCCAAAGGCAACCAGAACCCTCCATAAGTATAGCCAGTCCACCTGATCGAACGCCTTGGTAGCATCAACTGCTGCCAAGGTCAAAGGAAGCTTTTTGCTGACAGCAACATCCTTCGCTGCGATGGCCTGAAATGTCAATTCATTTAATTGTCTATCGGGGATAAAGCCCCTTTGATCATGATGGACAATTGTCTTGACTATTCTGGCCAGTCTGGCTGCCAACACCCCAGCGAAAACCTTATAGTCTGTGTTTAACAGCGAGACTGGCCTATAGGATTCTATTTTTAAGGGATCCTTATTTGGTTTCAAGATTAAGGTTACCGTGGCCTCTGCCCATGAATCAGGCGCAATCTCCCCCCCTGAAAAGATTGTATTGCACAGGATTGTAAGGGTAGGCACTATTTGGTCTATAACTATCCTATAGATTTCTACGGGGAGACCATCGGGCCCAGCTGCCTTCCCATTTGCCATTTTCTTCAGCTGGGCTCTTAACTCCCCCTCATTTATATCCGAGGAAAGATAGCTAAAATTCTCATCGGACAGACAGGGGAGCTGTATCTTGCTCAACCAGTTTTCTAATAGCTGGGGGGATTGATTTATTTTGGCAGTATACAATGTTTTGAAAAAAGATTCAGCCTCCTCCCTGATTTGCTCGTTATCGTTTGTAACTATGCCCGAGCTTCCCCGGGTTAAACTAATAATCAGATTTTTATTTCTGTCCATCCGAGATTTCCAGGCTAGAAGGCGGCCACATTTCTCCCCATAGGAAAAATTTTGGAGTTTGCTGGCATCCCATCTTCTTTTGAGGACCTTATCCAGGCCCGCTTGATAGTCTGCCCTCAGGCCGTCTAGCTCTTTTTGTAAGAGGGATTTCATGCTGGATTGATTGGCTGAGGCTACTTGAAATTTCACCTCTTTCGATTTGATTTTGCTGAGCTTTTCTTCCTTCTCCTTTTTACTCCTCCTATTCTTCTCGATTGACAAAGTGGTCAGCATTCCTCGCAGAAAGGCTTTAAATGTTTCCCAAACCACTTGTTGGGTCGCAGAACCAGAGTTATTTTTAAAGAAATCCTCAGTCAAGTTTATCAATTCCATTCTCGACCCATCTTCTAATAGCATAGCCCTGTCCAAAGCCCATCTCCTCTGCAATTCTTTTGCTTTAAAATTTATTACTAACTCCACTGATGAGTGGTCCGATAAAATAGCTGGGGTATATTCGGTCATATCAACGGCTGCAAGGAGCGCCTGATCGATGAGAAAGAAGTCGATTCTAGAATGGTTGCCATGCCTATGACTATAAAAAGAGAAGTCTCTCTCTGTGCTCTTTCTAACTCTCCAGACATCTATAAGATTATAGTCTTTGACTAGATTTTTGAGCTCCCTCTGGGATTTCACTGGGGGCGTGAATTTAACTCTGGATGTACGGTCCAGCTTATCATCCAAAATCAAATTAAAATCGCCCCCTAAAATGACAGGCCCAGAATAATCTAGAAGAGTTGCTCTAAGCTTCAGGAGTGCCCCTGGGAGATCTTGATTAGGGCCGTAGTATACAGCACATACAAAAGGAATAGTCTGATATTGAAAGGATGCCACCAACCACCTTCCTGACCGATCAGTTTCATATTTTACCACCTTGATACCTGCATTAGCTCGAATCAAAATTGCCACCCCTCTCGTACTACCGTTCTGGTCAGAACATAAGATTTCTTGAACCCACCTACACTTTCCCAGCTCGGACTCACACTCCCTTCTCTCTAAGTGGGTCTCTTCCAGCAAACACACCTGAGTCCCTGTCTTAAATAAAAATTCCTTAACCCTTGAGAATTTCCTCTTATCTCTTAGACCATTCACGTTCCAACTGATAAACTTAATTTTGTTAATCATATTGATCGTACCATCTGTCTCCCCAAGCCCCGCTCCCTTCCATACCCAGTGTATTCTTTAATATACAAATGTATATGAGAATTTTTTTTTCCCCTTTTTCCCCTCCCACCCTAAAAGCCACCCACCTCCCTTGAGGAACCCCTCCCATACCTACTCTGGCGATCTTGTCGCCTGTTAGGGCTCCCGTGATCCGACCTAGATCACTCCCGACAGTTACTCAAAAAAAAAAAAACGGGCACCTATATATGAGGCGAGTACCTTATCATATCTACCAACTAGTGAAGAAAACCCGATTTTTTATTTATATTTATTTATATTTTTTTCATTCTTTTAAAAAAAAAATCCATGCAATATGTATGTGAATTTATTTTTTATTTTATTTATATTTCTTTTATTTCCCCCACTCTTACCCCTGTTCCTTATCCTAAATTCCCTCACCTATGTGCATTCCGCCTCTCTCTCCAATTAGGTCTTTTAGTTTCTTCTAAATTGAAATACACTAGGAAGTTCAACTAAGGGGTCTCTCTTATTAAAGTTATGAAGGAATCAACTTCATGCGGTGATAGAAAGTTGTGAGTCTTATTCCTCCAAACAACTTTTAAAAATGCAGGGAATTTCATTTGAACCTGGGCACTCAGGCTCCTCAGGTCTGGCATTCTATTCCCCAGCTCCCACTGTCTTTGAGCTGTGGCCTTCCCAACCTCTGACCTAATTAGGTATTTGGTAGAATCTACCTGGAGAGTTGAATCAGATAGTGCTCTACTCAAAATTAGCTCCTTAACTGTAAAGGTAAGGAAATTCACCAGGATTTTTCTGGGTGCCTTCCTCTCCTTATGGAGCCTGTAGGGGTCCCTGTGGGCTCTCTGAATTTCGGCCTCTAGGTCTATGTCCGGCCTATCTTTTAGTACCCCATCTCTAAGCAGATTGCAAATAAATAGTTTAACATCTCCTTTCTCAGCTCCCTCAGGAATTTTTTAAAATTTCAGATTATTCCTTCTGGAGTGTATCTCGAGTCTCTCTACATCCATTTGGAGATTTTTGTTTTGCAATCTGAGAGCCTCAAGGTCCTTCTCTTGCCGCTGTGAAGCCCCCCTAAGCAGAGACACCTCTTCTTCCAATACTCCCGTTCGCTTCGACACTTCATCCAGTTTAGCCTCCAAGTTTGCGCATTGTTCATGTATACTCTTCTGATTTGCCTCAGAAATTACAAATTTAGACAGCATATCCTCCCTCATAGTGAGCAATAAAGTCTCTAATTGAGAGAGCCCAGGACCAGCAAAGCGATCAGTTATCAACTGTGGTGCTTCCTCGTCTACAAGCGGAACCTCGTCTGTTCCCCCGTGGCACTCCAAAGCAGAATATCTGTTGGTTAAAGGTATCCCCCCTTGGGCCATAACGACAGCGGCAGGGGATTGTATGGAGGAAGTTAAATCCTTTGATGATTGGACTGGGAGTTGTGGGGGTTGTGTCACGCTCGGAGCACTCTCTGGTATAGACTTTAGTGTAGATTTGGATGGAGTAGAGGAAGGAGGTGAACTACCTCCATTAGAGTCCATTGCCTGCTCCAAGATTTTAAAATAAGATTTTAAGGAAGGGGTCGGTTTACCTCGGAGAGGCAGGTTCTTCTGCACCCTCTGCTTCGGCTCACCCGTCTGAGCTTTTGAGATTTTTCCCTTCTTCTCCTTCTTCCGCCCCTTAGGGGACGAAGCGACTATCTCCGGTTCAGATAAGGCGCCTACTGCGTAGAGACCCACCTTATATAGCTCCGAGTTTGACCTAAGCTGGTATCTGTTCCTGGTACCCCCTACTCTAGGAACCACAGAGGCTTTAGAAACCGGGGATATAGTTGCTGGGTCCTTACTGCTTTTCTCTGGTAATGAAGTAAAATCCCCTAGTTTTCCAAGGCGAGCAGTACGTTGTGGGCTAGGAAATTGCAAAATATCCGAGCTCATCCCCTCTCGCTGTTCCAGTTGCGGAAAGGTGCAGACAGGCTCAGCACGGGGGGGGGTATACTAGTGAGTTCACTTAACTGTTGCCCGAAATCAAAATGTCCTGCCAATATATCATTCTCATGGTAGTTTCCTCCGCAAGCCCCCAGAACACTACCCCCCTCTGTTTTATCAGACCTTAAAGAACATGCTCCAGCAGACCTGCGATAGCTGCCCCTCGCAAGCACCAGCCTGACACCATACCAAGACTTGGCACGACCGAAAAGCCAGCTCTCATGTTCCAATTCAGGGACCTTTGAATGTACTTGTGTTCTCAAATGAAGCTGTGGCTGCGGCTGTATCTCATTTATATCATTTATACCATATATGTCCTTGATTACCCCGCTGTCACCTTTACAGGAACAGCACCCCCGACACTCTCACCACTACTCCAGAGGGCTCGCCGTTAGCTGTAGCTGCAAACACCATCGGAGCCGAAAACCGGAAACCTCGATGAGCCACGGGGTCCTAATGCCAGACGTTCATTCGCTCGCTCGTCAGAGCCGCCAAGAAAACCAAAAGGCAAGCAGTACAAGCGGTGAAGGCGGAGCCGGTCGGAACTCCTCAGGGGCTTTGGAGCCGCTCAGCAGCGAAGGAAGGGGGACACAAAGAAAAAAAATAAAATGCCACGGAGGGGGGGTGGGGGGGGGGGGGGGTTTATAATTACCCGCTCACCATATAGGTTGCCACTGTCGTCCGTGTATGTTCCGCATTTCACCTCGGGAGATCACCGGCCAGGTCGGAGCGCACGCGGACGGCGTTAGCCAGCCGCCATGTTCCTCTGGACATTCCCCAAAACACCAACTTTTTACCTATTGCCGAAAGTGCACAAGAACATTTCAAAGCCACCAGGGAGGCCCATAGTTTCATCCATAGACAGCCTCTTCGAACACACAAGTATCTTTATAGACCATTTTCTCTTTTCGTATGTAAAGGAATTATCTTCCTATGTGAGAGACACCACTGATTTTATTCACAAAATCTCTGAAATTGGATGAGCACTGCTGGCTGGTATGTCTTGATGTCGAGTCCCTTTATACCAGCATTAGGCACAATGACGGCATCAAGGCATGCCAGTTTTTTCTGAAACAGCGCAAATTGGAATATCTGGAACATACCCTTATGTTAATGGAAATGATCCGGCTGTGTCTGAACGAAAATGTGTTTGTATTTGACAAAGTACACTACAGACAACAACAGGGGACTTCCATGGGCCCCTGCTTGGCCCCAAGCTATGCCAACCTCGTGGTTGGCTGGTGGGAGCACCATGTGCTCTGGAACGACCTTACAGAGAAATGGGCATTGAATGTGGTTAAATGGATGAGATACATAGACGACCTCTTCTTTATCTGGCGGGGGTCTGAGAGTAATTTGAATTGTTTTATTGATTGTCTAAATATTAACAATGTAAACTTAAAATTTACGAGACATTACAGCAGACACTCTGTAGATTTCTTAGATGTCAGAGTTACCAAGATAAACAACCAATTGACCACTACACTTTTTCGCAAAGAGACAGCTGGGTAAGTGATTAGATGTGTGTATACATCTATGAATCACTGAGTGGATTTTTAGATACTTGTATTGCTGTGACAATGGATTCAAATATGATACTCTGTATTTTACAAAGAGTGATGAAAATTTTTAATAGTGTATGAAAAGGTGTATGTGATTGTCACGTGGATGATGTCATCAGTGATGTCATTTGAGATGTCATCAGTGATGTCACTGACCATGTCATGAATGATCTAATATGTGACATCATCAGCAGTGGATTGCGGGGCGCGAAATATAGTTAGTACAACTAACTCTATAGGAGCGATTTCAATGGTTTTGTATGAGTGAAATGTCCAGCTAACTATAACACCCCTAAAACTTATAGTTTTTTGAGTGAATTTCAAAGGTTTTTTAAAAGCTAATTCCTAACTATGTAAGGCCTGAAACCTATGGTTTTTTCAGTGAATTTCAAAGGTTTTTTAAATGCTAATTGCTAATTCCTAACTATATAAGGCTTGAAACCTATGTTTTTTTCAGTGAATACATATATATATATATATATATATATATATATATATATATATATATATATATATATATGTATATATATATATGTATATATATATATATATATGTACCACTTGAGGTGTTTCGGCTACTTCCGCAGCCTTGCTCACAACAAAAGGCGCCATTTTGAAAAACATTTTTAAAGTGCAAATGTGCATAAAACTGAGATAGACATAGGCAACTGGGCTTGATCACATGTCGCAATAGTCTTATTTCAATAATGTCATTTCATATATCAGATTTTATATAAGATAAATACTATTTTTTCAGTATAAAAACGGAATAATTAAAACTCTCTTGCAATCACATTATTGCATGCAATTTAAAAACAGTTTATCATTTTGTTTCTTTTCTTAGGTGGCATGCTTATTAATTACTATTGATGGAGCGGGATAGAAAACAGAAATCTGTTTAAACCCGTGAAGTCACACTTCCATAAATAAATTAATAATGCTAACAATTTGTGCTGTGTGTGCTAATTCAACCAAGTTTAAAGTTACATTACATTACAGAACACGTGGGAAATTAACATGTGTGCTCATAAATGTGCATTATGTTGCATTCTTATGTATGTGGAAAATAATAAATTAATCTTGTCTATTGTCATGTCATAACTAATAGCAGCTGTTTTAAAAATAATGGCATGTGCTTATTTTGCTTTCCTTGTCTATGTGATGTCATTTCTACTATTCTAGGTGCACATAAGGTTTTATGGATTTATGAAGACTGGTAGATATAAAATGCTGCTTTATTTGTGCTTTACTGCTAGGTAATTTAGACTAATGGGTTAATTATTAGCAATGATGGGAGGCAACAGAACAAACTGTATTTCTTTCATTAATTATTCTTTTTGTTTGTTTATATAATAGTTTTACAAATGAAGCTTAGAGATGGCTGCAGAAAATTAGTACCCTTTTAAAAGTGGCGCAGGGACAGTGGCGCAGAAAATTGACGCTCTTTGAAAAGAGGCCTATTGATGAAAATGGCTCAAGTGAAAATAATTCCGAGAAGGATGGAAAAGGCCTCTGAGCTTTTATTTTGAAAGGTTTTGGATTGAACTGCTAAAAAGATGACTTTTTGGAGAAATTTGCTAACGTTTGCTAACGTGCCACGGGAGTTCAGAGCTGACTGGCTCAAGGTTAAAAGGAAGCTGTCGCTACAAAATGTAGCAGACTAAGGAAGAACTGCCAAGACTTCTAAATGAACAATGGACTAGTGAATTTGCCCGGACATGTAAGAAGGAGGTGTCACAGTTTACTGTGGTACGAGGTGGCTCAGCCAATGGAGAACTAGAATTCGTCTGCTGGAATGTGAAAAATAGTTAGCTCAGCTCAATTTAGGGTATAAGAATAGGTTCAGAGAACACATAGTTGGCTTACGCTCGAGAAATCTGGAGGACGATGTTATGCTGATGGACTTTACACGTGAGGACAGGAGTTTTTATTAATTACTTTCTTACTAGGTGATGAGGGTAGAGACAGAGATATAGTTAGGATTTTGGGAAATGCTTAATTATACTTATTCCTGCTAATGAATAATAATTCTTGATTTATGCTCTTTTTATTAATACTGAATAAATCTTTCTTTATGACATTTTTTAATGCTTGTTTAATAAAATACCAAAACCTAAGTTTTTCTAGATGTGTTAAAATAAACTTTCTAAAATGACAAGCTGGTCTTGATTATTGCAGATGGTTTAAACAACTATATTTAGATCTTATCGCCTCATGATTCAAGCGCTCTATTGTTGTTATGGGCCTAGTGTTGTAGTGTAAGTTTTGTGGTAGTAAATAGTGTCATTTGTGAAATATTTTGGTGAGAGCGCTGGATCAATTTCTGGTAGCCATCGGACGGTTTATATATGTTGTTTTTGACATACATGTTACATGCATGATACATATATGTTGGTAAATTCATAGGATTAAGTTTTAACACATGTTGAGTTTGTTTATTTTGTGCTATGTGTGTACCGGTACAAAAACTGTGTGATGAGAATGTAGTCATGCAGAATATCTGATCTGTTTCTGTGATATCGCCGAGTATCACTGTTGGTATCGCCGTGTACCAGAAGTATTGTCGCCGTGCAATACAGTGTTGTCGCCGTGCAACACAGTTTTAGGGCTAGGTGTGAATCTTGTAATAGTGAGGGTTTTCTAAGAAATTAGAGCAGCATGAGAATAGGGACAAAGCGCCTTCCATAAAACTCACTGTGATAAGAGTATTAGTTATATTCAAGCTTGAGTGAAGGGCAGGGTAATGTCGGTGCATGATTATCTATAAACAGGTTAGAGTCCTGTACGGGTACATGTTTTATATCTATAAACAGGTGAGAGCCCTGTACGGATAACGGTGTTATTTTGCTAACGGTGCATGATTTCTATAAACAGGTGAGAGTCCTGTACGGATTTCATGTGTGACTGAAGTTAGGGAATTTTCAGTGTGAAAGTGCGTGATTGTTTTGTAAGGTATGTTCAAGTGGAACTCTTAGATACTGTCACTTCGCGGTGCGTTCAGAGGAAAATGAGTTCATATTCTTACGTGTTAGAAGGGTAGGGTAAGAGTTGCTCTACTGGCAAATGGAAATTATCCTTAGTGTGAATAGCGCCGACTATTCCGAAGTGTGGATACTTGAATGTATGTAAACTATCCTAATTAGAGAAGCAGACAGATGAGTTTCGTTTTATGTATTCACTAAAATGTACCAAAAGTAATTCTAAGGTACTTAGGAAAGTTCAGGATAAAGTCTGTACCATTCTAAGACTTTTTATGATGTTGTGCAGTGTTTAAATACATTTAAAAGCTCTGCACGCTAATAAAATTCAATTCAAAAGTGTTAAGCATAGTTGAAAAGTATAAAAAGGTGAACTGTGCTATTTTAAAAACATTCAGGAGCATTTTAGAATGTTCTGTGTTAATTAGGCTATAATTAAAGTATTCCACGTTGTTAATCATTTAGAAGTAAGTAAAAAGTAATCAGAATTGATTTTATAAACATTCCTCGCTTTAATTATAATAATAAATCATTCTCCGTAGTTTAAAACGATTAAAAAAGTGCCCCGATCGAAAATTGTAAGGGAGGGGCTGGTTTTGCGAGTGAGAGCGTGTGGGGAGAGCCTGCAGCTGCAGCTGCTGCATGCGTCATAGCCCTGCCGCGCTCTGGTTGGTAGAACTGTCTGGAGCGTCATCTTTATGTAGCGCCCTGATTGGTTTATATCCTTGGAGTGTCAGAGCAAGTGCTCCCATTGGATAAAATACGATCTACATTTAAAATACTGTTATAAGTATATTCATTTCATTCTTTTTCTCTTAAATTGCGCTATATTAGAAAGTAGTGATCTGGTTAGTAATGCAGTTTCCTGGACTCGATCTCATTCCCAGGTTTACTGTTGATCGATGTACTTTCTTTAGTTTACTTTCTTTTAGTTCACACACCGCCTAACTGTGCTTGCTCATCTTGAGCCTACCTTATGTTTTGCTTATTGTTAAATGCTCGTTGTATTGTATAAATAGAACATTTCTCGCTGTTCCGAGTATTTTGTAAAGGAGGGGCTGCTGCCTGGGGAGAGCTGCCAGCTGCAGCGGCTGCTTGCGTCAGCCGCCGCGCTGTCATTGGCTAGAACGCCGTCGCGTCATAGGCAGACCCGTGCTGTGATTGGGCGAAATTTCGACGTGTAATACACGGAGCCGCGCTCTGATTGGGCGAAGCTCCGTGTGTTGGGCGAGGTCTAGAATTAATTTTAAAAATGTCCCCGATATAGTTTTCCTTTCCTAAAATAGTGCCATTATAATTCCATAAAAATTTGCGAGGGAGGGGCGGTTCGCCGTGTGGGGAGCGAGGGGAGAGCGGCCGGCTGCAGCGAGCGAGGCTCCGTGACTTCATGGAGGAGTTGCGCATGGATTGGCTGGTGACGCGTGGTGGCACGGGAGGAGCCGCGCTCCCATTGGGCAGAGCTTCTGAGGTGTCATTGTGGAGCCGCGCTGAGGTTTGCTAGGGGTTTGGGGCAGTTGAGCAGGGACAGGCTCTGATTTGCTGAGAGGCCTGGCGAGTGACAGCGAAGTAGCGCTGTGATTGGTTGGAGTCCCGGCAGGTCGCGCATCCATTGGTTGGTGACGCGCACACCCCTGGTTCCCGGTGCAACTTAAGGAGGTTGTGCACCGATTGGTTGTTGACGCGTGGCGTCACACAGAGGCCGCGACCTCATTGGTTGGGGCTTCGTGAGCCTCGAGGTTGTTTATTTTTGTGCAATGAATTATGCTACACTTGTGCCAGCTATTTGGGGATTTTGAAAATTAAGAAACAGATTGAAACACAGTGTTGTTTAGGCTTGGTTAAGGAAGGCTCTGAAGAGTTTTTGGCAACTGATGTGTAATTTGGGTTTGAAACAACTGGCTAATGTCAGGTGCTATAATTAAGCTAAGATTTAATGTGTTTTTAGTTTTATTGTTTATATGAGATGAGTGCCCAACACTGATTATAGAACACACCTGGGAAGGAACAAGGGTGTAAACATTAATAGCATTGTGTCACAATTTGATGATATGTAAATTTCCAAAAAAAAAAAAAAAATTTAATTATTAGTTTAAATAAATTAATAAGAAGGGGTAAAGGTTATTTACAAGCAAGAAATTATATTTAAATTAAAGGCAATTAGATTAGGTTTTCTTTTTCCACAGGTATATGTTGCAGAAGGTGTGTAAGTGAAAAATAAGTACATTTAAAACACATATGATTATACGTTGGTATTGTTATAAATAAATATTTTGCATTGCTATTGTGTTTTTGCAAATTGATGTTTTTCTTTACAGGTTAATTAAAATTAGTGATACAGGTAAATTAGAGAAATATTAAATTGACCAAGTTATAAGGTTTTCTATACCTGATAGTGTTAAATAAATTAATTAATTGATCAGCAAACGCTGCAAGGCAAATTTAAAGTGTACTTTTACCAAATTAATTAAATAAAATGTCTTCCTTGTATAAGAAAATGAAAAAGGTTGTTGCTAAATGTGAGAATAAATTAAAGATTCCAAAATTAGCGAAAATAAATAATAAAGGTGTCAGAGTAGAAAATATTGATCAATGTAAAGTTGATATCGTAAATATGGATCAGAACAGAAATTCAAGAAGACCCCCAGAACAGGTTAATACAACGCCAAAAGTGTCAGATCAGATTGATAAAGTGCCAGCTCAAACTTCTACTAAAATTAATGCAACAGAAAAGCATGATGAAATGCTTAGTACTTCTGGAATTAATATTCCTGATTATGTAAATTCATCAAATGATTTGAAGGAGTCCATGAAAATTTTGGAAAAAGAGATAGTACCTGTACTTGGAAAAGATGAAATTAGTTCCGCAGTTTTAAAGGTCCCATTACCTGAAAAGGTTTATTCTATTGTACTTGAGATTGAACTGGTAGGGATCAAAACTCAGCAAGAAACAGAGATGACTTCAGTTCTGGTAAGTGAGAAGTCTGATACTGATCTGATTAAATTGACACAGTCTGACGAGTCAAAATTATGTTTAAAAGAAAAGGAGATTGAAATAAATGAGTTAAATGAACAGCTACAAATACAGCGACAGGTAATGGTTCAGCAGAATGACATGGCTTCATTGCCATTACAATTTTTTGTTAATGAACAGACAGAGAATACAGATACAGGATTAAATAAAGATCAAGGAAAGAGTCCAAAAAGAACAAATGCACTTCCAGAAAATTGGTATGAAAATGATGGTCTTTTGAGTGAAGACATCAAAGTAAAGGATGCAATTGATCAACAGATTGAAACATTGACTTCTGCAGGTTCGCTTTTCAGCAATGCAAATTTAATTAAAAGATTGATTGATGATATACAATTGGCAGAAGGGTTTGCTGTCGTGATATGTACAGCACACAAAATAAATGATGAACATGCTTTGAGTTCACTAATACTAACATCTGTAGTTGAAACATGGCAGGTAGTCAAAGACTTACAAGATGATGCAACTCATGAAGAGAAAAACACATGGTTGAGAAACACATGGTTAAGAGCAGAATTTAAACAGCGAGATGAGGATGAGATTTGGATACACAAAGATGACAGAGTAGTTTTGCTAAATAGCATGATTACTGACATGGACAGAATGTGCCATAAAATCGTAGAATTTCTTTACCAGAGGTGTCTGACTTATCAGCAAGTGAACACAATTAAGAGAATAGTTGTGGGATTGGGAATAGAATTACAGGAGAGTGGTTCATTGACCAGATTACAAATGGATTTCTGTGAGATGGCACTGAATGACAAACTGTGCTACATTTTTGTGATTTTCTGTTTGATTACAAAATGGTTTGAAACATTTCAGATGCGACATAATGATAAAATTACTGTTGCAAAGTTATCAGATAACAGAAAACATATTGAAAACAGACTGCTCCATTGTACAGATAGAACAGAAATTTCAGATGTTGAGGAACAAGAGAATGTTATTATAAAAGACAGAGATGCAGAAATGTGCCTAGCTGCAGGTACAAAGTGGACAGATGTCCTTCCACTTGTTTTGATGTCTCTGAGAAGCACTACTGATAAAAAGACAGATTTAAGTCCACGTGATATTATGATGGACAAGGTCATGAGACAGACATTCATACCAGAGAAAAGAATGATGACTATCAATGATAGCATCAATTTAGAGAATTTCAGGAATTTATCAGATGAAATGATTTCTGTGTTTGATGAAGATGAAACTGAAGTGCAAACAAGAGAAAAAGAGCAAGTATTTGATCTATTACCAGGTAAAAGAATCAGGAAAAAGGTTCGTCTAAAAAGAAATTCTCTAGTGCCAAGGTGGCAGAAAAGGAGGCTAGTCAGTCTTGTCACAACAAATGCAGAGAAGTGCAAAAGACTGAAGAGGTGGATTGACACTGGCCATACTTTTCGTGTAACTACACCTGAAAATCCTGATGAGGATAGTGTCACAACTGCTGATTCAGATTCTGAAGAAGAGCATGAAGAGAATCCAGATCTTGAAGATCGACAAGTTGGTCGACATCTGGAGAACACGAAGAGAAAACAAGCCTTGATTGAAGAAGACTTGAAAGTTGTGACTGAAGACTCAGAAAATGATGGAGATCTGCTAGAAAAAGAAGCAGAAGAAGAATGTGATCAGATTGTGATTCAAGACCAGGAGAGTATTGAAAAGCAGGAAAGTAGCTCTGAAAGCAGGAACAAGAATTCTGAAACTGGGAAGTTGAAGGTAATTGAAGAAGAAAATGAATTGCCAAGTACCAGCTACAAAGATGATGTTCCTAACGGAGTGAAGCTGCAGAGTAAAAAAGTGCCTGAGTCTGAAGTTGAAATTTCTGACACTGAAACTGATGAGAATGATGAAGATTCTCAAATAAGAAAATTCAGAAAAGGAGCTTGGAGAACAGAATGTAATGTGACCAAGCAAAAGAAGAAATTACTAAGAAAAAGTGATAACTGGCCAGAAGAAATTGAAGGCCTAAAATTCAAATTGAGATACAGATCAAAGGAACAGATTGATGAAATATCAAGTCAAAAAGATTCTGAAAAGAAAAATGAGGCAGGAAAGAAAATGGAAGTGATACCTGTAGCGGAGGTAAATGATGAGAGTCAGAAAAAGATTGAAGAGAAAAGTGACAATGATTGAAGTACATACCTGTTAAATTTTAGGTTTTTGTTTTTGGCATAAGGCTGAAGAAATCTTGTTAGGTGACACAAGGTCGAAGAAATTATGTTAGCTGAAAAATTAATTTGTGACATTAGGTCGAAGAAAAACTGTTAGAAGGTTTAAAGAGTATAAAAAAAAAAAAAAAAAAAAAATTTTGAAAAAGGGGGGTGTTAGAAATTTTTAGAAAATTTAGGTAAAATTTTTAAAATTTTTGTTTTATTTTTCTTTGCAAGCTTAATGAAAATACATTCAACAAGCTCAAGATGCTTAATTTTAAAAATGTTGTAAGATGTCTCTGATATATATGCTCCTAATAATTCAGCTTTGGTTAATTTAGGTTATTGTTCTTTTAGAAATTAACAAGGAGAAGTTTAAAGTTAATATGACAAGCAAGATACTGACATTTTATTAGTTATAGTTTTTTGCAACACTTTTATTGAAGCTTAGTTGTATGTTACACAAGAGAAAGAAATAGAACTAGAGGGGTTTCTTAAAACTCAATATGAGAATTGTAGATAAACTGATGAGATAAGTCTTTAGAAATACTAACACAGGTGAAATTGAATCGTGTTCATCTTAGATAAAATCTTTGCTAAAATATTGGGTGGTGGTGTGGTGATTTGTTAATCACCAGATGAGGGAGTTGATGGAGCGGGATAGAAAACAGAAATCTGTTTAAACCCGTGAAGTCACACTTCCATAAATAAATTAATAATGCTAACAATTTGTGCTGTGTGTGCTAATTCAACCAAGTTTAAAGTTACATTACATTACAGAACACGTGGGAAATTAACATGTGTGCTCATAAATGTGCATTATGTTGCATTCTTATGTATGTGGAAAATAATAAATTAATCTTGTCTATTGTCATGTCATAACTAATAGCAGCTGTTTTAAAAATAATGGCATGTGCTTATTTTGCTTTCCTTGCCTATGTGATGTCATTTCTACTATTCTAGGTGCACATAAGGTTTTATGGATTTATGAAGACTGGTAGATATAAAATGCTGCTTTATTTGTGCTTTACTGCTAGGTAATTTAGACTAATGGGTTAATTATTAGCAATGATGGGAGGCAACAGAACAAACTGTATTTCTTTCATTAATTATTCTTTTTGTTTGTTTATATAATAGTTTTACAAATGAAGCTTAGAGATGGCTGCAGAAAATTAGTACCCTTTTAAAAGTGGCGCAGGGACAGTGGCGCAGAAAATTGACGCTCTTTGAAAAGAGGCCTATTGATGAAAATGGCTCAAGTGAAAATAATTCCGAGAAGGATGGAAAAGGCCTCTGAGCTTTTATTTTGAAAGGTTTTGGATTGAACTGCTAAAAAGATGACTTTTTGGAGAAATTTGCTAACGTTTGCTAACGTGCCACGGGAGTTCAGAGCTGACTGGCTCAAGGTTAAAAGGAAGCTGTCGCTACAAAATGTAGCAGACTAAGGAAGAACTGCCAAGACTTCTAAATGAACAATGGACTAGTGAATTTGCCCGGACATGTAAGAAGGAGGTGTCACAGTTTACTGTGGTACGAGGTGGCTCAGCCAATGGAGAACTAGAATTCGTCTGCTGGAATGTGAAAAATAGTTAGCTCAGCTCAATTTAGGGTATAAGAATAGGTTCAGAGAACACATAGTTGGCTTACGCTCGAGAAATCTGGAGGACGATGTTATGCTGATGGACTTTACACGTGAGGACAGGAGTTTTTATTAATTACTTTCTTACTAGGTGATGAGGGTAGAGACAGAGATATAGTTAGGATTTTGGGAAATGCTTAATTATACTTATTCCTGCTAATGAATAATAATTCTTGATTTATGCTCTTTTTATTAATACTGAATAAATCTTTCTTTATGACATTTTTTAATGCTTGTTTAATAAAATACCAAAACCTAAGTTTTTCTAGATGTGTTAAAATAAACTTTCTAAAATGACAAGCTGGTCTTGATTATTGCAGATGGTTTAAACAACTATATTTAGATCTTATCGCCTCATGATTCAAGCGCTCTATTGTTGTTATGGGCCTAGTGTTGTAGTGTAAGTTTTGTGGTAGTAAATAGTGTCATTTGTGAAATATTTTGGTGAGAGCGCTGGATCACTATCAAGTTTTCTGGCATTGTTTTATCTACACAATTTCATTACGCACTTCAATCTGCCATTATTCCATCTTGTCCTACTCCAGCACATAGGTATTACCTATGGCATGGTATTATTACCATATCATATATTGTATAAATGCATCTAAAATATTTAATAAAATCCAAAACTGAAAATAATAAATGCATGATACAATAGTGAAACACACACATATAGTCCTCATGAGTTCTATGTGTAAAATTTATATTGCCTATTGCCATAATGCCTTGTGGTTCAGCCCAAGTGGGTTTTATTTGAGGAAGGAATTACTTAACATTATTTTCATAAGTTTGTATGTAACTCTTATTCTGCATTTAGCCATGTCGGTGTCTTTGTGTTCAGTTCAATTATGTATTTAGACCCAAGGTGCCTTAGAGCTTCCTCCCTATCTTCCCCTCTTCTACTTTTGGGAATTGAGAGAGTCACATAGTACCTTAGGAGGCCGGCATTGCTAGCGTGACTTGCTTCAAAATGTCTTGCTACTGGATAGTTTTTATCCTTATTCTTAATTGCTCACATTGCGAACATGCTGAAGGATTATCTCATGAACCTGTAGTATTGTACTCCCTACATAGAGTAGGGAATAAGAGTATGAGAGAACATATATTGAAAAATCCATTTTACACATATACTGTCCCCTTATTTTTCTCCGCAATGGCAGTTCATATTCTGTGGTGTTTTGGCCATGCAGACAAGCCTTACATATATTGCATTTCTTAAATCATCTGCTTTGCCCTAGCCAAGTGGTATTCTTTAAACTTTCTGGACTACTCTTAACTATATAATCCCTCATTGACTTTGCCTTTCTGAATGTAAAGTCTGGTTTCGTAGGGACCATTTTTCTTATCACAGGATCATGTCAAATGAGGCGCCAGTTTTTTTGTAAGTTCTTCCTTACTGCCCCATCTTGTCTGCTGTATGTTGTAATCATCCTTTAACCACTTTCCTTCACTGTCTTAGGTTTATATAATTGTTGTTCTCTCGACTATTGCTTAACCTTCCATACTGCTTGTTCTAGGATCTCTCTCGCTTATTCTCTTTGCCTGAACCTTCCTGCAAGTTGATCCAATGCTATTTGTGATTCTTCTTTATTGCTACAATTCCACTCTTACTCTTTCCCCATAGGGAATACTTGAAATTCATTTCCATTGATGGAAACTACTGGCATTATGAAGAGAATTGCCAGCTGTCTGATTTCAAATAATCTTGGTTTCTAGAACATCATCTTTAACATAAAGTGTCAAATCCAAGAAATGTAACCTGTGCTTGCTTATTTCATACATGAACCTTAAATACAGCTAATTTTGGTTAAATCTCATAAGTTTCTTAAACAGAATGAGTTGAATTCAAGGTTCACATATGAAATAAGCAAGCAAAAGCTGCGGAGGCGGCCGAAAGGCATTAAGCGGTAGCAGAATAAAAAGTTGCTTTGAAAGATACCTCGTGTGGTTGGTTCCCTTCTGTGGATGTTACAATAAGGATTGTGGTGATATGTTTCAGCAGATTGGCTGAGTCTGCATTGAGCCACCCACCGTCGATCAGGAGCGCCACGGCGCTCAGCAAAACATAGTAGGAATATATATATATATATATATATATATATATATATATATATATATATATATATATATATATATATATATCAAAATATATATAAATATATATATATACACACACACACACAAATATATTATATATATATATGTCAAGCAATCTTTATTGTATGATTAGGAAAAAACGTTACAATATTGATAAAAAATTATGCATAAAATCCATAAAACCTCAGAAAGTCAGTTAAAAGAGAAAAAATTAGCTCAGTATAATAAGTACTTTGTGGAGAGTTAAGATCAAAGTATAATAGCAGCATCTAAGAAATTGGCAAGTGAACATCAATGTCTCTAAAAGAAAACTAGCAGCATGACGATAAAGTGTAATACCAGCATCTAGAAAATAGATAAGTGCACATCACTTTCTCTAACCGGAAACGAGCAGCAGGACATCTAGAATCTGGAAGTTTTTAGCCACTAAAAGCAGTTCATAATAAGCAGAACAGGTGTCCCGGACAAAGCAATTCATCCCATTCTTTAGGGGATTGCGTCCTCTAATCTCAGTTTCATGATTTCCATGTATTTGCTGAATTGTGCTAACTTGACAGGCTCTGTCATGCTGAACACCAATTTTGCTGCCTCGTTGCAAGTTCGGGCTCCATGAATGATAACCAGTGGTTTTAACAGGATAACTGCTTTCTTGTGTTGGGCGGCACCTTGGTTATCCTGTGGTAGTAGCTTAGAAAAGACACAAAGTTTGCCCACATTAGAGCCAACAGACCAAATTCCAGCAGTTTTTGTAAAAGGCCAGGCCCCAGGGGATGGGTCCCCATGCCCGAAAATGGTGGGGGACACAGCCCCCAACCCTGTTTTACAATAAAAAAAATACAGAAGAAGCCAGGCCTTGGGGGATGGTGTCACTGCGTCCGAAATTGGCCCAGGTTAGGGATCCGCTGTAAACAGACGTCGCAGCACACACGAGGCACACTCAGGTCCCTGGGTGGAGTCCGATGATGAAGCATGCCACCAACTAGGTTGGTGGATGAGGGCCTTCATAGAAAACAAAATAGTTTTTTCTGACACACACCTTGGGTGCCTATCTAATAGATAGCTCTCTTTGATTTCTACAAAACGGGATATTGCCTAAAAAAGGGGTAATGGGACCCCCGTAATGCGGCTGGGAGGCATTCATGGTACATTGTAAAATGCTGAAAAGGTATTT
Source organism: Lissotriton helveticus (assembly GCF_964261635.1). Classification (NCBI taxonomy): domain Eukaryota; kingdom Metazoa; phylum Chordata; class Amphibia; order Caudata; family Salamandridae; genus Lissotriton; species Lissotriton helveticus. The sequence continues at coordinate 1,108,046,046 of NC_136067.1, forward strand.
TTTTTTTAAGGATGAGGTTGTCAATGGAAATTTGAAATGATTTGGGACGGCTGGGCCCGGGGTCCACTTGAGGGTTGGGATGGGGTTACCATTTCTGCACATTATGTTGCGGACATAGCGAGGGGGTGATTGTTAGGATAGGTTTGAACTTATATTGGGGGGGTCAGACAAGTAAGAGGGTAGGCAGGAACTCTGTAAGAAGTGACTGTATGATAATTGCTTAACTCAACTGTTCAGAGTGGAAGGTCTAGGGGTGACTACAGGGTACATGAGGTGTGATATTATATGCTGTTGTCATACGTTTGTTCTGTCATAAAAAATGTAAATAAATATTACAAAAATAAATACATTTAATAAGTGGATCTTAAACTATGAAAAATTATAGACCTATAGCCCTAGTCAATTTGGATGATATCATTTTAGCAAAACGTATTGCTCTTTGTCTTGAACCATTGCTACCCAAACTGATAGGATGTGAACAAATAGGATTTGTTAAAGGTAAACATCTATCGGATAATACCAGATTATTTTTTAATATATTGAGCAAGTCTAATAAGTATAAGCACTCATTGATGGATATATCACTTGATCGAAAGAGTTGGTCTTTTAATTTTCAATCACTTAAGTGGTTTGGGTTTGGCTCTTACTTTCTTAATTTAGTGTCTCTATTATATTCATCCTGACAGTTTATATAAATGTAAATGCTTTAGTATCTTCTTCCTTTTCATTGCACAGAGGAGTTCAGCAAGGATTTCTCTTTCTCCTCTTCTTTTTATTCTTGCTTAAGATCCTTTCTTACTTAAAATTCAGCAAAATCCACTTATTATTGGAATTTCATCATGGTGAGAAACAGATTAAGCTGATGTCATATGCAGATGAGATATTGATGTTCATATCTAATCTGACCTCCTCTCTGCTAGCCTTCCTTACTAAGGTAAATAATTTTGCTATGATTTCAAGTTATAAACTCAACTCTGGTAAATGTGAAATTCTTCCCCTTAAGAAATTTGATTTCAAGTATGAATTTCCTTATGTTCATTTTACTACGACTCCCCCAAAAATTAAATACTCAGGACTATGGCTTGCAAACAACATAAAAGACACAACATCTGTTAATTTCAACTCAGTAATTACAAAAATGTAATCTTTAACTTCTAGATGGAACCCATTATTTTTTATCAAGGTGGACAGGATCAATTTAATTAAAATGATGCTTGTTCCTATTATTCTTTTTACTTCAGCTAATATTCCTGGGAAGATTCCTTGTAAATATTTTAAAATAATATATGCTACCTTATCTAAATATTCCCTAATAAAGGAAGTTGGATGTTTCTTACTAAATTGCAATGTCCTAAAGAAGCAGGTGGGGTCGATTTTCCCAACTTTTGAAATTATCATACTGCTTTCTTCTTAAACCACTCCCAACATTTTAACCCCTTTCATGCTCGTGACGGAACCATTCCGCGACGAGCCATGGTGGTGCTGTGCTGGTGACAGGATGGTTCCGTCACGGCCTGGCTGCCGCACCTGTGCTGCAGTGATTTTGCGCCTGCGCGGCGCGTTCTATTGACCGGGCGGGGCCGTGACGGAACCATTCCGTCACAAGCACAGCGCCACCGTGGCTCGTGACGGAGTGGTTCCGTCAAGAGCATGGCGGCGCCGCACGGCCCACCTCCTCCCTAGCGCCACGGCGGAATTACCGCCGCGGCCAAAGGGTTAATAGCAGTAACATTTTTTACAGGTAGAACTTGAGTTGTTGTTTGTTCTTCCATTCGTACTTGATGATTTTTTAACATTTACTCAAAAACCTAAATTCCTTTCCCTTTCTAGTCTTACAAATTTAAATAAAACATGATGTCCTCTTTTAGATATTTATTTAACTGATTTGGAGATTTATTCTGAATCCTCCTTATGGAACAATAAATTAAATAGACTTAATGGAAGAAATATTTTTTAAATGATTTTGGCGCAATAATGGCCTCCTATAGGTTAAATAACTTACTGACTTTGATACATGTTTATCTTTACAACACGTGCAATCACGTTTGCACATACCTACCTTATTCAGTCAACTAGGCACTATTACAGGCTACTATCTCACTAAAAATACTGACCCTTTTGTCCACAAATAAATTGAAAACTTCTTGTGTACAAATCTTATACCCCACAATATCATCTTCCTCTGTCTCCACACTTTGTAAGGCTCTTAATGCACCTTTTGTTTTAAGAAATAAGATAAAATAGAATTTCAATGGCAACACAGTTTTTATATCTGTTGGTCAACACAATTAAGGACTGAAATGTAGGTTCAAATATGTCAATTCTCTAGGTGGCATATCTTATTCAAAAATTATTATTTATTTACAATATACTTCTAATCACACCTTTTTTTAATAAATAACATGAAATCCAATATTGCCTCCAATTGTTGGCCTTGTGGCACTCCCTTGGCTGATCTACATCACATGCTAGTCTCCTGCCCTCTCAAAAATCACCTTTGGCTAAGAGTTTGGAAACAAATTAACATTTGTTTTCATGCCAATGTTCCATTTTTCATTAGATTATTAGAAATGTTCTACTTTTAGTGGGGATATTATTGATTAGTTACTAGCAGTTACTTTTCAATAAATAAGCAAAAACTACAACAAGACACCAGTTATTTCTTTTCAAGCATTGTGGTATGGTATTTGGAACAATCATTCTGTAGATAGAGCCTATGTTTAGCACTTGTCTTTAGCCAAACAAAGAGCCACTATTTGGTCACCAGTTACAGTTTGTATAGACTCAATCCTCTATTACTCACCCTTCATCAGTTAAAGCAGTATTAAGCCTCCTTTAACGCTCCTGTATTTTACTTTAATCCTGTTCGTATTTATGCAACAAAATCTTATTTTTTACCCTTCCATTTTTTTTCTTTCTTTCTTTCTTTCTTTCTTTCTTTCTTTCTTTCTTTCTTTCTTTCTTTCTTTCTTTCTTTCTTTCTTTCTTTCTTTCTTTCTTTCTTTCTTCCTTCCCTTTTCCTTCTATCTTAATAGACTTTAAGGTTCATATTGTTGTTACTTATCTTCCATTGATATTTGTCACCCCGATTTGAGACTGTTTTACTATAAAGTCACCAGAGGATGGGGTCCCAATTTGTTAGTTTGATTTTTGGTCCATGAAGCCTTGTTAGGCTAATGTTGGGTAGAGGGTGTGATAGTTGACTATATTGTTGGAATATTATCTGACACATATATTGCTTATAAATATATCGCCCCTGAGAGTTAATAATAGAATATTTACCGCTAATGGGACAACATTTTTGTCAATAGTATTTAGGACTGATTATTTGTGGCAGATGATATTTCTATGTGTGATAGTCTTTCATAGACCAAAACATTATATAAAAAAAGTCAGGGGCTTCTTTCCAAGCCCCTATCGCCACCACAAAACTTTTTTTTGACGTTGTGGTAGTGGTACGGGCTTCAGCTTATTTACAAGGCACAATTTAACGTGGCTTAAGGCTGCCCTGCTATACTTAGCGTGAATCGAGTGGGCAATGGGATTTGCGGTGGGCATTCTATTGCAACACCCATTGATTTTGACGCTGCCCCATATTTTCAAGGCAGTGCCAATATTAAGACCAGGGAAAATCTGCTCTTACCCTGACAAAACGAGGAGAAATGTTTGAATTCCCCCCGTCTTTGATGTTTCCATGTGTACTGCATTGTGCGGCACACATGGAAACAGCAAAAAGCCATTGATTGTTTATGTGCAGGAAGGTGTCCTTCCTGCACATAAGGCTCAAAAAGATGGAGGATCCCCTAGTGACGGATGTCAGGGAGGGGGAATTAGAATTATCACAAAAAAATCCCTGTATTTTGTAGCAGCCTTAGATTACTGAGGGAAATAATCCCTGAGGGGTTTCTACAGAGAATGTATTAAGGGGCGATCTCAACAATGAACCAATAACAGTAAGCAACAAAATTTAACTGTGATAAAGTAGTAAGCATGTACAGATGGATAAAAAATCAATTTGTGATTTATTTAAACCTCCCAAATGGGTTACAATCTAAAATAAATGAAATTTAAAAAAAAAAAAACCTTTTTGTGAAAAGGTTACACATACAATCTATTTACACTATAAAAATTATCAAGACAAATCAATGTGCAAAACAAGTCGACGCGGCGTTTCCGTGTCTTTCAATCTTTACACCTTCATCAGGACAAACATATGTATTTCAGAGTATCTATAAGTTAAACAACAGAAGTTTAGTGTCATTTCATGTCTAACAGTTTTGTCACCACAGTTTGCTTACTCTTTATTTTGGACTATATTACAACCCCTTAAGGCTATCTATCACCATGCGTAGTATTCAAATATTGCCTAAGCAATTTTTGTTACCCCACTGTTCCACAACTGTTCACTGTGTTACTATTAGTGAGAAAAGTCTGATACCTGCAATGTGGTTACAGATTTAAGTTTAGTCAAATTCTTCAGTTCTTATTTTCTTGGCGTGGACTGGCTTGTGATGATTCAGTCACACTTGGAAGCTATAAAGAGTATAGAATGATATGTTATAGCCCCAGACCATATCAATGACTAAGTCTTACTTCTTGGTGTCTGGGTGGCTTTGATATTCTCGAAGGGCCTTTTACCTTTTAATTATGCCTCAGCGTTTTCACATTGCACGGAGGAACCACCGTGTATCAGTAGGACAGGATCTCTCAAGTCTGGAATTGTATTTAATGTCCTGTGAGAATAAATACATGCCATCCCTTAGACACCGAAACGCCGCGTCGACTTGTTTTGCACATTGATTTGTCTTGATAATTTTTATAGTGTAAATAGATTGTATGTTTAACCTTTTCACAAAAAGGTTTTTAAAATTTTTTTTTTAATTTATTTTAGATTGTAACCCATTTGGGAGGTTTAAATAATCACAAATTGATTTTTTATCCATCTGTACATGCTTATTACTTTATCACAGTTAAATTTTGTTGCTTACTGTTATTGGTTCATTGTTGAGATCGCCCCTTAATACACTTCCTGCACATAAACAATCATTAAAAGAAAACAAGCATTTGCAATGCAATAGGTCTCGCATTTATGCAAGTTTAAGCTATTGTCATTGTAAATGACAATGCGTTTTATTTATGTTTTAAAAACCAAAACATAAATAAACGGCATTGTCATTTACAATGCCAATAGCTCAAACTTGCGTAACTGGACAACCTATAGCATTGCAAATGGTAGGCATCACGGACAATGCGAGGGAGGGCAGGAGGGCTAAATGAAAGCATAGACAAAGGGAGGGAGGGCAGGGTTGTGAAGAAGGCACCAAAGCCCATGGTGCCTGCAGTAAGAGAAACTGGATAAAGAAAATAGTGCTTAAAGTCTAAATAACACTACTTTGTAACAATTGAAGTAAAGGGGCCAGTCGCCATGGGAGTTGACAAATGAATGGGAGGCAACAATAAGTGGGGACTAACAAGACTATTTAGGAATCAGAAGCCAGCATTTAGGAAGGACAATGACAGAAGCCAATGGCAAATATGGGCAGAGATTGGGCGGGGCTTCTATTTCCTACTCCACTACAACAAGTCACTCAGAGCAGCGCATGCTCGCTGGCTCCAGACTCGAGCTAATGACGTCTGCATTAAGCAGCACACATAGAAGTTACAAAACGTCATTTAAAGATTGTTTATGTGCAGGAAGGGAAACCTTCCTGCAAATAAAAACCTTCCCCTGCAACACAGACACCCTTGCACTACGGTGCAAGGGTGTCTGCATTGGTGCTCGACAGCTAAATTTAGCACCAGCGCATGGGGAAATGCAGAGCTGCACCATATTGTTGTAAATATTGTGCAGCCCTGCATTTCAAAAGTGATAGAGCGCGGCATTAAGCCAAGAAGGATAATGCTGCGCTCCGTCACTTACATTGTAAATATGCCCCTCGCTGTTTTCACTCACTGGTTTCAGCAGTATCACACTTACGCTTTTTAGTACAACATCTGTTAAGCTGAGATTTCATGCTGTGAACTTTCCATTTGGTTAGAGCGGTTGTTTCACCCTGGACAGTAGGGTGTGGTTTAAATTACTAGGTGTGTGGCATGAGCAAGTTTTTGGTGATAAGAGAACGATGATCGCATGCCCTGACCTCGCCCACATGTGGGTGGATTAAGAAGTTCCCAAGATAGAATGTTGGCAGCTAATTATGGTCTGGTGTATGACATCAGAAAAGGCAAACTTATGACAGAAGGGATGTCCCCAGAACAGGGGCATAACACGGGCCCTGGCAGTGTGGGGGAGCCCCAAGCTTCAGGGGGTCCCCTCAGCACAGCACTCTGGCTGCAGGGCTCCTGACTGAGCCCAGAGGGGCTGCCCCAGGTGCCTTGTAGGGAGGCCCCCTCAAGGTTCGTTACACCAGTGCCCCAGAAATTTGAGGTCTGGTGCTAGAGTATCTGATTGCCTGGCATTATGTAACAAGGAATGTTACTTAATTGCTGTGATTATTGGTAATTGATAGTATTGCCTACAGGGTGACGATGGCTTAAGGCTAAAGGTACAACCAGATACTTAGTGGGTGGGAGTCTTTATGGAACAAGTTATATTTTTTGGCGATAATTGTCCTGGAAAAGCATCCATTACTGTTTATTCTTTGGTACATATACACATGATATTGTTTGTTTATAATGTTGACATGGACGGAGAGACAAAGAAAAATGAATAAAAAGCTATTTTAAAAATATTTGAAGATGAAACTGCGATAGAATCGTGAAAGTAATATAGCTCTAAGATATTTAGCTCCTGAAATGTGTATGAAATTGTATTTCCTAGCACTAAAACATAAAATGTGATATCTTTGTACTTTGAACCTAGAAATGCTAAAAATATACACATAAAATAAAAACAGAACCATGTTACTTACAGCGAGCTGTTGTTTTTCAATCATCGAAGGTATCCCATCAATTATTACACCTGTGAAAAGGGAATTCAGAGCGTGATCAGTATTTGAAATACGTATTTAGAAAATCCATAATTTAAGTTAATTAAAACAGTTCATTTGCCTCTGTAAGGGGAGCTACCACCTTGTGGGAAGCCCTAAAACCTACCCTGAGGGGAGTGGATATTGCCTGGTGTGTGGCTGCGCGGAAGCGTAAACGGGAGGAACTGGTGCGTGCTGAGGCTGAGATTGGAGCGCTGGAGCGCGGCAGCTGCTGTGTGGATGAGAATGGTGATGTGAATCGGTTGTTGCTGGCGCAGCAATCCTATGCTGCTCTACTTATGGGTGAGGCGCGGCAGGTGTGGCTTACCACACGTAGTAGGATCCACCAATGGGGGGACAAGTCTAGTAAAATGTTCCATAGACTTTGCCAGGGGTATTTTCACACGCAGCGACTGCCAGGACTCCTGGATGACGTAGGTGACCCATTGACGGACCCAGAGGCCCTCGCTGAAAGCTTCGCACGCTATTATGCGGAGCTCTATGCCCAGCGTGAGTGCCTTTTGCCAGATCAGATAGACCGGTTCCTGGCAGATCTGCCCCCCAAGGCGGTGCCTAATGACATACGTGATGAGCTAGACCTCCCCCTGACGGCCGAAGAACTAGGTACTGCGCTGGGTGAACTGAACACCGGGAAGGCCTCCGGCCCTAACGGCTTCCCCAGTGAATTTTTTAAGAAATATAACACCCAATTAGCTCCTCATTACTGGGCGGCTTTGGAGGAGGCTAGAGATCTGGGTAGGCTTCCCCCCGACTGGCGGCATGCGGAGGTGGTAGTGTTTCAGAAGCCGGGGCGGCCCCCGGAGCAACATTCCTCTTATCGCCCCATTTCGCTCCTTAATGTTGAGGCCAAAGTGTTGGCCAAAGCTCTGGCCAATAGAATCCGGCCCGATATCTTGGATTTAGTGCACCCTGATCAAGCGGGCTTAAAGCCGCATAGAGCGACCAGACACAATATAAGGCGTGCGCATGTCGCAATGGAGGCTATTAAAGTGACGGGCGACAGGCGGGGCTTCTTCTGGCTGACATGGATAGAGCATTTGATTCCCTTACTGGGTATATCTCTTTTCCTTGCTTTTGCGGCTCAACTTGGGTCCCGCTTTCTTTCCTATGGTCGCCTCTTATACACTGACTTGACTGCGTCGGTCCGGGTGGCAGGAGCGATATCCTCCTTTTTCAAAATTCGTCGTGGCACCCGCCAGGGGTGTCCACTGTCACCGTGTTTTTTTTTGCCCTGGCCATGGAGCCACTGGCTGCATGGGTGCGGATGGACGCTCAGCTAAGTGGATTTGATTGGGTAGGAGGCCCGTCTGACAGAATAGCGCTATACGCGATGATGTCCTATTTTTTCTTACTGAATTACAGCGCTCAGGGCCACGCCTACTCGAGATCTTGCAGATCTTTGGGGAGACTTCAGGCATCTATATGAATCCCCGTAAGTCTACTTTGTGTGTTTTGGGTGACAGGACGGTGAGTGTGGGAGACTGGGCTGCTTCGCTTCAGGTGGCGGTGGGAGGGATTCAATATTTGGGTGTCTTCCTATCTGATGTCCCAGCGGTGGCTTGGGAACGTAACCTAGTGCCGGTTTGGGATCGGGTGCGCGCCGATATTAAGATCTGGGCGCAGATGCTGCTCACTATTTATGTTTATACAGGACAATGGTCCCTAGACAAAAGGAATTTTTTGGAGATAAATATAGACTAAATAGGCACTATATTCTTTGTCCAGCCGGACAGTTTTATTTTCTGATAAACAATTTTAGTAAAAATTCTAATGTGATAACAGCAAGACACCAGCCGATGTCCAACTGACACACTAAGGGAGGGGACAAACAAAGAGTTTGGAGGCAATTTGAACAGTCTGTGTAGTACAATTCACAGTCAGACAATAATAATTGCACACTATTGCTGGCATCAAATAACACAATTCATACACATATAGTGTGACACGGTCGACGACGTTTCGAACCTATGACTTATTGGAGGTTCATCTTCAGGACATCAAATATATGCCTTCTATTTTTATAAAAAAGTCACAATTAACTTTTTTAGCCCGTACTATGGGCAACAATTGCCACAGCATATATTAATACAACAAAGCACAAGAATAAAAGGGGGATAAAAATAAAACAAAATACACAGATTAGGACATTTCTTCAAAAAGATGATCACACACACAAAGTATACGAATAGTTTGTTTCACCAGTTATTACCTGTTAAGGACCGAGCAGAACCATTCAAGTGTAGCACTGCACTATGACAATCGTAATTCACCGGGCACAATTCGCGTCGCTTAGGCACTTGCTGCACTAAAGGTCCTGTGACCTAACTGTGGTTTTATCTCATGGTGATTATTGTTCACAAAATTTCTGCTACAATTGAATGGTTCTGCTCGGTCCTTAATGGGTAATAACTGGTGTAACAAACTATTCGTATACTTTGTGTGTGTGATCATCTTTTTGAAGAAATGTCCTAATCTGTGTATTTTGTTTTGTTTTTATCCCCCTTTTATTCTTGTGCTATTATTGTCTGACTGTGAATTGTACTACACAGACTGTTCAAATTGCCTCCAAACTCTTTGTTTGTCCCCTCCCTTAGTGTGTCAGTTGGACATCGGCTGGTGTCTTGCTGTTATCACATTAGAATTTTTACTAAAATTGTTTATCGGAAAATAACACTGTCCGGCTGGACAAAGAATATAGGGGTATATTATCAAGGGGTTTATCTCCGCTTTTTTGGCTTTAAAAGCCAAGAAAGCGGAGATAAAATTATCTCCCTATTACCAAGCTGTCGCTAACACCAGTTAGTGACAGCTAATAGGAGATAGCGACCATCTTGGGCCCCGCTTTGCATGTCAGTGATATTTATCACTAATGACATGCAAAGTGGGCGTGCCAAGATGTTAGCGACTGGAAACAGTCGCTAACATCGCTATCTCCTATTACCAACTTTTGGAGATATTCGCGCTAAGCGCGAATATCTCCAAAAGCTAACACCTGCCCTGAGCAGTTCTTCACCATGTTATCCAATGGGAGGTGGATAACATGGCTAAGAGCATTTGCTCGATAATGCATGAATATCGCTGACTTTTCAGCGATATTCATGCATTGCGGCCGTTTTTTATCGCATTTGCGATAAACCTTGCTAATAGCAAGGTTTATCTGCGATAAAAATCGCCGATGTGCGGCGATAATTTTTGTCTCTAAACAAGTTAGAGACAAAAATTATCGCTAGTTGTTGGTAATATACCCCATAGTGCCTATTTAGTCTATATTTATCTCCCAAAAATTCCTTTTGTCTAGAGACCATTGTCCTGTATAAAGATACAATTCCCTAAGGTCCCTAGCACATTGCTTCCTTGGGTTCCCTTGTGTAACAAAAATGCTCACTATTTATGGGCGTTCAGCCATCTTTAAGATGGTGGCACTCCCGCGTTTGCTGTACCAACTTCAGAATCATCCCTACTTAGTTCCCTCCAGCTGGTTCCGCCAGGTCAACTCTCAGTTGGGCCAGTTTCTATGGGAAGGGGGTGCAGTGCGGGTTGCGCTGCGCACATGTTTCCTTTCTGCCTTCTGTGGGGGACTGGCCACATCGGACATTTTATCCTATTACCAGTCCTCCCATTTATTAGTGTTAAATGAATGGTGGTATGGGGATCGTGCAGATCCGGCCTATGCTATGGAGCGCTTCTTGATGGGCTCCAACTCGCTCCATACTATTCTTTATTCGGTACCCCTGCGCAATGCATTGCCCACGGTTACTCGGACAGTGTTTCTGATCTGGAGACTGGCCCTGCGTCGCATAGGGTGGTGGAATGTTCTGACGGCTGAAACACCCCTTTGGCACAATGGCCGTTTTCCGGCCCTGGCCACCTTACATGGCTTTGTGGGGTGGGAAAGAGTGGGTATATCGACTCTGGGGTATGTAATGCAGGACACTGTTCTTAAATCCTTTCAAGACCTTCGGGCTGAATTCGACATGCCCAGTTCCCAGTTTTTCCGCTACCTTCAATTTCGACATGCCCTGTCCCCTAGCCTGGTGGGTTTAGAGACGTTGCCGGACTTCAGCCCATTGGAGGCGAAGATATTTATGGACGATCTAGTAACCAAGAAAAATGTGCGCATCTACCTGTGGAGGGGTCCTGGCCTGTCTAGCTGAGGTACTAGAATGGGAGCTCCCACCACACCGCAATTTGCTCTTCTACATGTTATGGAAAATGTGGGGGGTAATATATACAAACGGCACCTGCTACTGCTGGGCTTGGTTACTGCCAAGAGAGACATAGCCAAAGGTTGGAAAGACCCCAGTCCGCCTAAATTGACGGTCTGGAAACGGGGATTGGATTTTTGTATGGGGCTGGAACGTCCGATCTTTATTGCTAGGGGCTGCCCGCGGAAACATTTTACAATTTGGAAACGCTGGGCAGAGTACAGGGGAGTGTGGCTGGAGCCGCCTATGGAGCAGGATGACTTGCCTCAGGATGTGTGAGGGGGCTATGCTGGGGTGTCTGGCGGGGGGAGTGAACGTTTCCAGTGGCTGGGTAGCACCCTCCTGAAAGTGTGGCAGAATACATGTTCATGGTGGTCATATATTATTTGTAAGGTTCTGGGCCTTGTGAGAGCTGTGCGACGGGTGGGGGGTGGGCTGGGTGCAGAGGGGAGGTTGGGCTGGGGATTTTGGGAGTTGGGAAGGGGGAGAGGGAGGGGGGTAGTTGAGTTGGGGGTGGCGGAGAATCTTGATTGCCTCGCTACTTTGTATGTTTATATTGCAGAAAAATGTCATTCACTGATAATGATGTGCTGCTTACTGTGACAGGCCCCCTGGATGTCAGGGCCCTGTGCTGTGTTCTGTATATGACAATAAAAATATGTTTTAAAACAAAAAAAACTGTTCATTTTCGGTGTCTTTGCATATACTGTCTTAACAAGGAGACCAGATGTCTTTACTGCATAACTGAGGCCAAAAAGATGACAAGGGAAGTGTGCTAACAGCCTTTCGGAAAGTAAAAATTACTCTATTGCTGCACACGTGAAATAAAGCAAAAAGCACTTAGATCCTCTTTATGTCATCTATGAAACAAACACAGCTGCTGCTAAATATGGCAGACCGACTAAAGGAAGGACTAATATCAGATGAGCAACTGTTGTTCACTTTTAGTGGGATAATTAATCAGAATTGAGAATGAATAATTAACCTTATGTGCTGGAACTTAACCTTGAGTAAGGTTGTATCTAGCATCTATAGTAAGAACAGGCATTGGCAAAGCCAATAGGTCTCACCTAAAGGAGATCTATTGGATTTGTATTTTATTTAGCAATGTTGCACACAGCAAAAAAAGGGCTATGATGCGGTCAACACTGTCTGCATCATGGTATCTTTTTTCCCCTGTCAACCATGCTGCTGTAGAACATGGCAAACACATTGACAAAGCAAATAGTAGGGCTATTTGTGTTTGTCAATGTTTTGTCATGTTTTAAGCCTGAGAAGTTCTCAGTATGGAATGCTCCATTTTGATGATTTTGACTTGGAGAATTCTGTTTGGGGTCGTACCTTTTCTGTGAATATTTGCATGCATTTGATTGCTATAAAAACTATTCGGTCCCGAAAAACTCAGCGTCTCAGTGTTGTATGTCAATCTTTTTTAGTATTAATTTTGATTAAGGCTATTGATGAAACTATCATGTTCCACCATTCCATATGATGAATGGGTCATCAGTAAACCTAGTTAAAAGAATGACATATTACAGTTTTCTTTTGTGCTCAGACCTCATCCTGCTCACACCACAGCATTGAGCTATCAGCACATTGGCAAAAAATTGCCATCCATTGATATGAGCAAATTATGCCTCAGCCAGAAATGTAATATTTCCAGGATCATGTGTGTGTGATTAAAATAAGTGAAGGATCTAGTATGTAGTTAATATGCTTATGTACCGCAAAACCATTTTCGTGTTGAATTGGGTAGAAAGGGAGGACACATTCATGCTCTCCATTCAATATGTTTCTTGCCATGGAATATTGTTGATCATCAATAAGAAACCTGAGGTGTATATCAAATAGAAAGACAATCTCCGCTCAAAGGGAAATAGGAAGTTCTCCAGAAACCTTGAAGTGTTCTTCAATAAAAACGCTATTATTATAGTTTCTCATGATGTTCCATCGTGTTCCATCCTTTCTTCTCTGATGTACTGCAGTTGATCCACAACTATGTTTCTTGCTTTATCAAAGGCCTTTTTCACGTTTTTGTTTTTGCTCAGTTCAACTATTGCTTCCAATTCTTGTTTTAATAAATTATTTTCATTTTGGTCTTCCATTTTTCTAATGTAGTTTGCTCAGATCCTCCAGTATACAGTTTGTGAAAAGGGGTAGTTTTGTTACCAGGTGGCAATTGCAAGCAGAACATGTTTTACTCCTTAGCCCACTAGCTTGGTTACAATAAATTTCCAACCCTAGGTTTCTAACTATTTCATCCTCGCTCGAATATCCTTCCGGAAGCAATGGTTTCTCCACTTCCTTCTGTCAGGGGACTAAGCATCATTAAGTCCTGAATTTCCTGACTTGTGAAATTTGACGCTATACTTGCTATTACCACATTGATTTTTATAATTTTGGGAAGGAAGATGAAAAAACATAAACACCGTTAACTCTCAGCCAAATTTGTAAAGATCAATCCCAGTACTTGCATAATTCATATTAACTTCGGGGCAAAATTGATGACCATAGTTGTAAAACTCTTTTTTTGTGTAATTGTTAAATCCATTGAGATGTTGATCAATACATTCTCTTTAACTTCACTGGGTACATTTAATGGAAGATGGAGGCAGGAATTAAACAAACAAAAATTGGATTCAGGATAATTTTAATTTTCTTCAACTTATTATACTGTATAGAACACATACCTCAATACAAATATTGCATACTAAATTGATTCTGGTCGAATTTGCATTTACTTTAGAAAGAAAGTGATGGCCTTGAACTTGTTGCTTGTAGTGTCAAGTATATATCACAGGGAATTGTTAAAGAAAGAAAGTAATGAATACAGTGATGGCTAGGCAACACGCCTAGACTGCACATGAACTTTGTGTGAGTCAGAACTTCAAGAAGTTCAAATTCACACATTCTAAACATTATATAGAAAATACACATTGTTAACAAGGGACGATAGATATGCAATTGTTTATATGGACCTTGGGTGTGGCTTAGTTTGAAAAGCCATACTTGGTCTAGAATCTCAGCTAGCCTTTTAAACTTTTTTCTGGCTCCGGATCTTGAATTTGTTCTATTGGGTATTCTGCACTACAAAAGCCACACCAAGTCAGCATTTCTCTGTTTGCCTTTGAGAATTCTGAACTGAAGGCAGCATCAGCTCTTTAGGATCTGTCTCTTCTGACTCCAGACCAGCTGATCCGAGGGCTTCACCCACAATCCTGCAGCTCCTCTTAATGCTGTTCAGCATGGAGACACTAGAACTCATCAGTACCATAGTTCTAGTTACAGCACCTACTTTACAGTTTTTCCTTCAATATATTGTGGAAGGATCCAAATAAGAATAATTAGTTAGTAAGTGAGGGATTCAATTCACATGCTTTGCACACAGTGTGCTGTTTTGCACCTAAAAATTGCATTTGGTATAAATGTGCCAAATGCAGACTTACCTAGTGTTAGAGTGCTAAAAAACTGGCACATCATTCAAACTCACCAGTTCCTGTACATTTTCCTTGAACTACAGATTTTTCTTTTGTAACTAGCATTAGATTTGATCATGGTTATGTCTAGTTAAGATTTTGCCACTACCAAGGTTACTAGTTTCCACCATGCAATGCTTAATAACTTTAGCACTCTCAAACTGCTGTCTCAGTGCAGGACGTCATGTATAAAAGCAAAGGGGATTCTAGAACCTTCGACGATGGGGTGTACTACAATAGGTGAAAGTATCTGTATCATTGTTTGTGAATAATATTGCAGTACATGTTTTAGCAGGCCTGTGTTAACCTTGCTTGTGTAATATTGACAAGGAAAACACAAAAGTGATAAATTGAATGCCTTATTGAATCTCAGCCACTGGTGATTAGTGCCCCATTGCAGTCATTCTGTCTACCATGTCACCTCAGGCATGAAAGAGGCATATGAAAATCAGCCATGGTCTTGTTCCAATACGAACAGTCCAGCCTAAACTGTCAGGCCAGGTGCTCACTGAGCTGAAACACAAAGCTATCACAGACCAGTTTTGGCCTATTTGGCCTTCAAGAGTAGAGTACAACTGGGTGCCAGTGGCACTGAGCATACATGTCACACTTACGGCTTTGCATTGAGGAAAATAAAAAAAGTGATGAATGGAATGTTTGAATTAACCCGTTAGATGCTGGGGCTTTTCCATCCCAGAACAGAGCACTTTTTAGATGTTTGGGGCACTTCACACTTAAGTACTCATAATGTTTTTTCCACAAAGGGTATCTAGGACACATTTGTGTCCTTTTACCCACAACTTGGGGAAGAAGTAGTTGTAAGGGAAAACCATTGTACAACAGTTTTTGGATTTTTCTAACTGGATGTACATTTTTACAAGTTTTAACCTACTTTCATTTTTGGTGTATGTAAGTGTAAAACCCATGGGTAAACAAAGAACTCTTAATATTTCAGAAAACTAGATTCAATTCCACATTCAGCAATAATGAAAATCGCTAAGAAAAAATAGAAAATATTGACAAAGTTTTCATGTGCAGTTTACAAAATTAACACACTGTTACGTCCATCAGATACTTCTGGTCAAAGGCATATATAGTGTATGTTAATCGTTCAAAAATACGTGATATCCACAGCTAACAACTGAGCTGCAGGCTGTAATGATTTTTAATTGTGTACTGACCAAACAGCAAATTCACATGGTGAAATCTACTAAATGAAAAAGGGAATGCAGTAAAGCTATGATTTTTTAATGTTCACTAGATAGGGAGATTAGGAATAGTGGGCATTGTACACCTCTACATTTGGGGTTACCCATATTATCATGTGATTCAGAGGACAATTTGCAAAATGTGATCTTTCTTGCACACTTGCTTACATTTGAAATCCAATCATATAGGGAAATTCAATTCATAATAACAAATATTATACTAATCCATATTCCCATAATTATCCGTATAAAAATGCTACCCCACCTGTGTGGCTCTATCTAATACCCATGACTCAATTGGCCCCAAAATACAACATGGAGCCGTCAACATTTTTGGTAAAAAAAATGGCTTGTTTTGGACAAGGGGTTGGCTTTGATATGTGGGCCTGGGCTCGACCGCCATTCAGAGAAACCCCCAACACCCATATTTATTTTTAACTGGCCACCCTGGAGAAGTAGGGTAGTGTTCCTTGAGTGGATCCCATGTCATTTTCTTACCCACAATGCTCTGCAACCCTCCAACTTTGCCTTAAGTCACATATTTTCCTCACATTTTTGTGACAGAAACTTCCAGAATATGTGGGGATCTACAAACTTACCACAAATAGCATTCATACACTTCTCCAGATAATAATGCAACGTCATTTATGTGGCATGGCCTGGTACCTACAAACAACATAATCCAAAACACATCATGGAGATATTAACATTTCGTGTAAGAATGATGTTTTCTGCCCATGGGTGTAGCTGCCACCAACAAAATCTACCAAACCCAAACATTTTTGAAAACCAGATACCTGGGAGAGTCAAGAGTGAGGTGCCTTTTTCGGATCCGACACATTTCTACTACCCACAATGCCCTGCAAACCTCAAACTTTGCCTAAAATCACACCTTTTCATAACATTTTGATGACAGAAACTCTCAGAATCTGGGGGAAACAACAACATTTCTATGACTCACTGTTACTACACTTCTCCCGATAAAAAAGCTACCCCACTTGTGTGGCTGGGCCTTGTTTCCAGGACACAAAATTCTCCAAAAAGCAACATGTATGCATCTACATTTCTTGCCAAAGCAATAGCCTCTTTTAGCCATAGTGAAGTAAACAAAAAACTGAAGGATGAAATTCTAAAATTAATCTCAGCCATTGCTAATTACTCGGGCCATATCCCGGTCCATTGCTATTGTGCACATCATGCTACTTCAGTTTGGAACTAACTATATGCAAATAAGTCTTGACCCTGCTACAATGAGAAAGGTCCAGCCGGAGCTGCCAGACCAGGTCATTACTGAACCGGAGCACAAGCAACCCAAGACCGGCTTCACCCTTATCAGTGCTCCCCAGTCGGGTATAGGTTGGTTCCAGTGGTATGTGGCAATGGTGGTAGCTGCAGAATTTACACCAGTGTTTTGTCGCCACTAAGGAAAACCTACAAAACCCAGACATTTTTTTAAGCTACACACCTCAGGGAGTCCTGAGTGGTGTGTCTTGCATGGATACCACGATGTTTTCTTGTCCACAATGACCTGCAGACCTCAAGCTTTGTCTAAAACTATGCATTTTCCTCACATTTCAGTGACAGAAACTTCAACTTCTGTTTGGATCCACAAAGCATTTCCACACTTCTCCAGATATAAAATCTATCCCACTTTTGTGGCAGGGCCTAGTGCTAGTGCCCACAACAGGAAACAGATCTAACCAAGGACAATGCAAGCACCTGCAAATGTTCTGTTACTGAAATGTGAGGAAAATGTGTGATGTTAATCAAAGGGTATGGGTCTGTTGTCACCTCAACCTCGTGCATGAGACTTTCTGCCCCCAAGGTACAGATATGAGGTACTTGCCCTAATATCTCAATTCAGGGAGGCAGAAAGCTCACTAAACCATTGAGGAATATTTTAGATGTATTGTTTGGAGGCACCTCCCTTCCCAGGCATAGCCGTATGCTGCTCCCCACCTGAGCACAAGAGTCTTTCTGGTTTTCCCGAGGGCTGATACTGGGTGTGTACTCCAGTCTGCTATCTTGTAGGGGGCAGAAAGGAATTATACCACCAAGAACCATCTTTATTTAATGTTTTGAAGGAGTAGACCCCCCAGGTATGGGTCTGTGCTTTTTTCCACCCATGGACACAAGAGTTACTATGCTTCCCCGAGGAGCGTAATAAAGGGTGCTTACACCTAATAACTCTAAAATATTCTTTGATGGTCTAGAAAGCTTTCTGAAAGGTAGGCAGTTAGGGGATCCTTTCCACCCGCTGTCGTACGGTTTCTAATATTACAGTAAGACTGTGTATTTCGGCAACATAAACAAGAAAATGCTGGCCGGACGGAGTCCATGAACACCATCAGAATTAGTTGATTTAATTTGTGGCTAGTTCACAGTGCCAAAGAGTTTATTTTGCCTTTGTGGTGTTTTTTCTTTGACCCTCCAAAGGAGAGAATTGTCAATTGTTCACATATATATAACGTGCAGACTGGCACTGTGGCTAATGGTGCAGCCATTTCCTTGGGCAATCATGAAGGAAACTAGAAAAACCTTCTCAGCATCCAGTCATTGGCATACTTCCATTCTTTATATGCAACGGACCACGAGTTTACACAAGTTCTTACTACTTGTCATTAAAATGTATTACCACGTTTTCTTTATCACTCTAGACCCTTGAAAAAGTCATGTATGAAATTCAAAACACTAACACCACAGAAGCATAAACAAAGGAGCTGAATGATTACATTAAAATAAAGGAGAAAATAAATAATAGCCACATTAATATTGAATTTATACATTCATAGCACATACATACTTTTATTGTGCAATTTAAAAAAAAATGTTGAATCACTCCTAAAGCTAATGTATGTTGTGCTACATATACAAAATAGACACAAACTAATGATGCCTAGCAAGTAATGAAAAACTTTTTTTTAATCTGTTGATGTTTGTGTAATCTTCGAGAAACTGAAAACAACATTGTTGAAAAATGATGGACATTCTCCAAAAGAATTACCAAATCAGATAGACCACAGCATTAATGGGCAATTCAAAATGGTGGATAATCTTCTCATAAATTAAATTAACTTTTTTTTCATGCTAAATTTTCAGGTAACCAAACAACGCAAACAGAACAGAAAGAATAACATACAAAGTATATTTGTACAAGCACACAGAAGTGTAATAAGATTTAGTTGACAGTTCTATAAATGAGCGCGCTTTATTGTCTTGTTCAAGAACATGGTAAATGTTTCCAAACATGCCAATTTACCTTCATAAACCTGTTCCAATTCTAAAAAAATCAATTAGCCCAAACATGTTAGTGATCCACATGTGTAAGTTTCAGTCACAGGGACCCCAGAAAGCGGCGTGATTACATTTCAATATCCATTTTGGCTTTGAAGCCTGTTGAATGGGCAACTCTATAACCTTTACCGGACCCCCCAAGAACAAAACTAAAAGTATCAAGCCAAAACAGTGGCACTAAAGTTTTGGGATTGGGCTATTACCATATTTTCATCCTCACATTAGAAAAAATGTCTGAAAATGTGGAACTGTATTACCAGACATCCATCAGGAAAATCTTGGAATCTCAAAACCTAACCACAAATAAAGCCACATTCTCAGCTTAATCTATTTTAATTTGCATTACTAAATTTGAGACGATATGATCCCAAGCTTAATTATGTAAAAAAAGCACTTAATTAACTGGTTATAATTAAAAATAGTTACCGGTCACAAAAAATTATTTAAAATGCAGTGTACAGTACTGAATAGTGCTGTTAATGTTTCCTCAGTATAATGCCCGAAATGCAACAGATATGCCCTGATGTGTGTCCCGCACTCACTGTGCCACTGGATCCAAGCAGCACCCTACTAATGATGCCCAAATTGGCAAAAACCGAGGGCTATGGTTGCTTGTGTTACAGTTCAGAGTGGACCTGGCCTGGCAGTTCGGACTTCATGCTAGATTGTCTTTACTGGATTATGCCCAATGCTGATTTGCATATGGCTCGTTCATGTCCAAGGTGACGTGGTGGGCAAAACCATGATGGACTGGAATGCATCCATCAGTAAGATACTGGTGGATGAGATTATTTCAAGCATTTAATTCATTTCTTTTTTGGTTTCCTCCTCAGTACGATGGTCAAGGTGTGACCAATATTCCCCATACGTGGGCCCAGTGCTGACTGTGCCACTGGAAAAAAGCTGCACTACACTGATAAGCCCTAAATAGGCTTAATCTGGTCTGTGACTTGCTTGTGTTCTGCTTCGGAGAGAGGAAGATCTGTCAGTCTGGGCTGAACTGTTCTTATTGTAACAGGATCAAGGCTGATTTGCATTTGGCTGATTCAAGTCAAAATATATGTTTATTATGACCATAGTCTTTAAACAATGCAGTGAACATAACACAGAATGGAGTATGTACCATAAATTCATACACTTATTTTAAACTTGTCCATTAAAAGATTCTGGTTGATTCCTGTCTGTGGTGACACAGAGTGCAAAAAACCTATGGACTTTCAGGAGGCCCTGAGAAATTTGCGGTGGCTGAGATTCATTCAAGCATTTAAGATGCAGGTCTCATGCTCACACTGCCTTTGGAGCCAAGGTGTGCCCTACCGACGAGAACCAAATACGCTGGAGCCAGTCTAGGGCTGTTTACTTACTGGTTCAGAGGTGACCTGGCCTGCCAGTTCAGGCAGAACAGTTTCTAGTGGACCAGGATCACAGATGTTTAGAACCCTCTGGTTCCTGTCTGAGGTGACATGGCAGGCACAAAAAAACAACGAAGTTTAATGTGCATGTGAGCAGATACAATTGGCTGAGATTAACTGTGTTAGTGGGGTGGATGACCTGTTGAGGTCCACTGCAGTAACTTCACAGTGCCGTGGACATGAACAGATCATCCATCGTACTGAAAGATCAAATGTTTCAGTGAAAACAGCAGAAGCATGTTCTTTTCCTAAACCAGAGATGGACACGAGGTAAGTGCTTCCCTCATACCCCAAGTATGATTATTTTTTGTTTTGCTGTGACGCCTGTGCGCACAGTGGCCTGACCTCACAGGAAACAAAAATGAAATTAAACCATGCTAATTCTGCACTCTGGGTTCACTTTTGATAGGTGCTGTGGGGTGCCCTCTGAGCGTCAATCACAATGAGGTGGCAGAATAGGAAAGGGGACAAAGTCCTCTTTCCATCGCTATCCCTCCTTTGTGGATCACAGCTTGGGAGTCGCAGTTGGCACGTGATTTCCATTAGACACCCAGGATTTATTTTATGGGTGGGGGATAAGCCCCCCTGGACAAAGGCCTATCATTCCCCCACCCCAGGGGAAATCAGTTATGTGCCACTCCCTTGGGGACAGGTAGTGGGTGTTTACAGAAAGAAAAGTCCACAAGGCAACAGGAAATGACACAATTCATCTTGTTTTTGTTTTTTGGGGGGAGGGAGAGGCTACCTGGGCATGGGCCTGTGCTCCCCCTCCCATGGCCAAAGCTGTCTTTCTGCCTCCATGGGGGTAGAAAAAAGGAGTTTACCTCAAATCTGCTCCTTGGGTGGGCAGAAAGCCCTCTAGGTACCAGGAAATTGAACAATTCACTGTTTGAGGGGCAACAGTCTCGTAGGCTTCCCCCTCCCCATGTCAAATCAGTCTTTCTGTCCCTCCAGGTGGTGGATACTGGATGTGTATCCCCATTCTCCCCCCCCCCCCCCGGGGGTTGGGGGAGGGAGTGGCGAAAGTAAACTGGAAGTTGGGCAGCAGTCTAGAGTTTCACTTACTGTGTTCCAATAATTAATTTCTTTGGGGGAAAGCTGTCTGTTTTGGCGCTGTTTTAACTACAAATACTTTTCTGGAAGTTTCACTGAGAGCAAACAGCGATTTGCAAGGCCACTACCCACACCCATAAAGCTTTTTTATTTATTTCCCAAAGTGGGACCCCCATCTCCTTTGTGAATGAGTTACCAGCCCAACTTGAGGGTCAGTCACATTTCAGTGGTTTGCAATTGCCGATTTGAAATTTGGATGGGACGCCCACAACAACATGCATCTTCTAAATATGAAATCAGTAACCATTTTTACCATGTTGGGAGTTAGTAAAACTTTACCGATTCCAAAAATGAGCTTGTACATAGGAAAACCTATATTGTGGTCACAAACGCTTCTATTTTGTGATTTGGAGCTAATGGTTATTGCATATGGTCCAATGTTCTTAAGAGCTAAATTATGACCAATACAATGCCACTCACACGACTATACAAAAGGACTGTAACAATTATAGGGCTTCCTTCTTCAGTTTTCAAGGTTGTTGTGAAAAAAAACAAGTGGCTGTCAGAAGCATTCATGGAACATCTAAAATTGATGAGCCATTGCATATCCTCTGTCTTATCTTTCTCAGTGGTAGGTGTTTATTCAAATCCTATTTGGAACTGGGCAGTCAGATATTATAGATCTGGAATCACAGGAATAAAGGCAGAGTTCAACCATTAACTGGTGTTCTTGTTTGTCTTTTTTCAAGAGGACCCTGGCTGCCCCTAACTGTTTGGGTTGCTCTTGAGGACAGGAAAACACCACTAACGCTTCTTTATTTCATCACGTCTTTACTGAAGTCTATGTTAAAAGAACAGAGCTGTATCCATGAGTTCAGAAAATGAAGTAGAACAATGAGTACGGACGAACTCATCCTTGATCTGTTCTTTTAATCCACAATGAAATAATATAGTTGAGGTCCTTTCTACCCAATTAGTCTCCTCAGCCAAGTGACAAAAATGAATGATAGAGGTTCATATATCCATCCACTTTGCTGAAAGTCATTAAGAGCCTTCTCAGCTGAATGCCCAAAATCAGATTGTTCAAACATGTTCTTAAAAGCAAGTAGAAAGGTAGAATATCTATCCAGACAAGGGTCTGAGATGGTAAGTCAGGGGGTAGCCCAAGGTAAGGTACCTAATTATATATACCATCGTAGCTTGGTCCTGCTTGAAATGTATTTGGCACAAGGCAACATACAATGTAAAGAAGTCCAGAAATCCCCTTATTTTCACCCGGAGGGGCAACTGGGACATCATTAGACCTTAATGCTAAGTTCTATTTTAGAGTCATATTTTCAAGACAAAGTTATTGTAACTCTACAGCTAGGTTTTGAGACTATGGCGTCACAAGTGCTGCAGTCTCCAATGGATTTGGTGCTAAGAATGCCGTTCTAGTTACCTTCTAGATTGCCCAAGGAAAGTGGGACTCCTCCCTGTAGCCATTATGCAACCCAGCACCGAGTATACATTTGAAAAGATGACAAATCATTACTTAAGAGGGTCCCAGTTAGAAGGAAAAGGCCACGAGGGAGAAAAATCAACATGGTAATAGTGATAGTTTTTTTTGAAGATTTTGAGGAAAGTGGTTTATAATAGGGTGTGGTTGTGCGACCTCACCGTGTAATAAAGGCACAATTCTGTATCAGGTCCAGTCAGTTTCATTTGTAAAACCTTATCCCAGTCCTAAATCATAGCTGTTAATTTGGCACAAAAAATTATTGTAGTCTACTGTGTCTTACGGTTTAGGGTTAGACACAACAACTGTCGAGTGGTGTGGCTCACTGGTTAGAGGCGGCAGACCCGGAAGCAAGAGTCGGCCCAGGACCAGGGTTCAATTCCCAACGCGGCAGGGTCGTGGACCAGGGTCAGCGGACTCGATAATTCTCGCCTCGGTGCCTACTCTAACCAGGGGTCCCACTCTGCAACTCTGGGCATTAGCTTGCCTAATCTCCACAATGGCCCCATCAACGCCAGGGATGCCTGGCTTCACCTTGGGGACTCCCAGTAGGGACCATCCCACAGGGAAAGCCAGGAAGGGTTCCCCAGCAGTATACCGTGCCAGGATACTCTGGTAGTAATTGAGCGCGTTACAAAACAGCTTATAACATAACAAGTAACATGAAAAGAGCTATAAGGGCACTCTTGTGGCGAACACCTTTAGCAGGGAGCCAGTCACAGGGACCAATAAGATCCAGCAGAACAATTACCTTGCAAGGAAAGTAGTCTCCAGTCTAGTATTGGGGTCTTTGAGTGAGCAGCCATAAGAAATAATGGAGGGGTTTTGATGCAAGGGATACAGAATGCTGATGATGCTCATGGATGCTTAGCCGGTGTTGGGCTAAGCATCCCTTTGGTTCACAAGCACGGTGGGGAAACTTTGGACTCAAGGGTCAAACCCCCTCAAAGTCTGGGGGAAGTCCAGTCAAAAAAACAGTTGCCACTTGAAATTGAAATTGAAATTGAAAGTACTTGGTAAAGCGCACTGCGACCTAGCGGCTTCCTGGCGCTGAAGTAGACAGATGAAAGGGAAGGAACTCTTCTGAGGAAGTCAGCCGGAGTACGCTTGAGAAAATAGGAAGGTCTTAAGGGCCTTACGGAACTGGAGGTAGACTGGGATTGATCTGATGGTCAACGGGAGACTGTTCCAGAAGCAGGGGGCTAGTACGGAAAAGCGAGTACCTCCAGTCTTGGATTTGCGGAAGCGCGGAACACTAAGAGGGCTACGTTGGAAGAGCGGAGGGAGCGGCTGGGGATGTAGGGGCTGATAAGATAATTAATGAAGACCGGGGCAGTGTGAGCTCGGGCCATGAAGGCCAGACAGCCTATTTTAAAGAGTGCTCTCTGGCGAATGGGAAGCCAATGGAGGTATTTCAGCACAGGAGTGATGTGGAGGGACTTGGGGAGGTGAAAAATAAGACGGGCGGCCTGATTTTGAATAGCCTGAAGACGGCGAAGTTCGTAGGCAGGAATGCCTACGAAGAGGCTGTTCCCGTAGTCAAGACGGGACAAAATCAGAGCCGAAATAATAAGTTTGAGGGCATGGGAAGAAAAAAAACGGGACACTTTCCGGATGATCCGGAGGGAGAGGAAGCAAGAAGATACAACTGAACTAATCTGGGAGTGCATGGAGAGGTCCCGACTGACTTTAATGCCCAAGTCTTAGCAGAGGCCGCTGGCGTGGGCGAGGGGCCAAAGGTGGAGGGCCAAAAAGCAGCAGACCAAGGAGAGATGGTATGGCCAGTCAGGACCAGCTCCATTTTGTCCAGATTAAGTTTGAGTTGATTGGAGTTCATCCACCCCGAGATGAAGGCTAGGGTGGAATGAAATTTGGGTAGGGATTCAGAGGGGGAAGAGAGATCGAATACCAACTGGAGGTCATCCGCATAGTTATATACGGAGACCCCCAATTCAAGGAGAGAAAGGATGAGGGGGTAAATGTAAAGATTAAAGAGGAGAGGGGACAGGGAAGAGCCTTGGGGGACGCCACAGGGGACCAGGCGGGAGGGGGCAGAAAAACCAGAAAGCTGGACCGCCTGAGTCCGTTCGGTGAGAAAGGAGGAGAGCCAGGAAAGGGCAGTGCCTCGAATGCCCGCTGCGCAGACACGGTCAAGTAGAATGGAATGGTCGACCGTGTCAAACGCAGCGGACAAATCGAGGAGTACCAAGGCTTGGGGTAGATTGGAGTCGGCCTTGCTCTTAAGTTCATCTAGAACGGACAAGACCACTGATTCAGTGGAGTGGAGTGGGCGAAATCCCGCTTGGTGAGAGGCCAGAAGATGGTTTCCCTCAATGAAGTTGGAGAGGCATGTGGTGATGTAACTCTCTAGGATCTTCCTGAGGTAAGGAAGGAGGGAGATGGGCCTGAAGTTGGATGGGAGAGAGGGGTCTAGGCCGGGTTTCTTTAGAATAGGAAAGACTATGGCAGATTTGAAAGATTTTGGTACTAGACCAGATGAGATAGAAGCGTTAAGAAGGGAGAGAGGGGGTGCGGGACAGTGGGTAAAGAGCTCTCACAGGATACGAGCTGGAACACAGTCGGTCGGGGAGCCCGACTTGACTTTCTGAAGGAGTTCAAGAAAAGACTCCTGGGAGATATGAGGAAATTGATGAAGAGAGGCGGAGGGTGCGGGAAGAACGGGGGGAGGGAGTGACAAAGAGGATGGAGGAATGTTGGATTTGATTTTTTCAATTTTCTCTAAGAAAAAATTGTTTAAGGAAGTGCAAAGAGCTTGGGAGGGGATGAGTTTAAGGTTGGCCCTGTCAGAAGAAACTAAATTGCGAATTGTGGAGAAGAGCTCCTTAGGCTTGTTAGCTGAGGAGGTAATTATCTCCGAAAAATAGGTAGTTTTGGCAGAGAGGATGGCCTTCTTGTAGTTGACTAATAGCGACTTATATTTTGCACGTAGAAGGGGGCAATATTTGCGCCTCCAGTGGCGCCGAAGGTCCAGTTTGAGAGTTTTGAGTTCGTCCGTGAACCACTTTTGGGCATCATGGGGACGGCAAGCCTTAACTTTCTTTAGGGGGGCAACCAAGTCGCAGGAAGAGGATAACCAATGATTCAGGGCATCCACTTGGGAATCAAGGCAAAGGTTCGCAAGATCAGGAGGGGAAAGAGCGAGAGAGGCCCCGAGGGAGCTGAGATCCACTCGATTCCAATTGCGGGCCGAGATGTTCTTAGGTATGAGGGGTCTCTCTGGAGGTTCAAGCTCGATGGAGAAAGAAATCAGGAAATGGTCGGACCATATACAGGGGAGAGCAGTGGGGCAGGGTATGGTGCAGCTAGCAGACCAGATTTGGTCCAGTGCGTGACCATGGACATGAGTGGGGGAATGAACGTGAGGAAGAAAATTAAGAAAATTAACACACTGGAGGGTGGCCGAAAAGTCTTTGGAGGACTGGTCTTCCCTGGGATCGCCCGGCCAATAGTTGAAGTCTCCTAAGAGGATCACGGATGAATTGTTGACCACAAGCGTGGCCAGGATTTCTTGTAGGGTAGGTACAAAGCAAGGCATATTCTGTGGGGGTCGGTACATAAGAACTATTGTGAGAGGGGCCGGAAGGTTGACTGAGCGGGCGACTAGGAAATCGACACCAGGTATGGGGGGGTGGGGGAGAAGCGAGAATTGAAGGGTGGAGCGAATTATCATCGCCACCCCCCCACCGGATTTACCTGCTGGGCGGTCCGCCCGAAGAGCGTAATAGGAATCAGGTAGGGTGGACAATTAGCCGGGAAGAGAGTCGGCTGAGAACCAAGTTTCTGTTAGAAACAGAAAGTCGGGGCTCTCGGTGTCCAGTAGGTTAAAGAGTTCAAGTTGGTGCTTGCCGGCCGATCTAGTGTTTAGCAGGTAGGCAGAGGCCGTGAGGGGCGGCAGGGAAGAAGAAAGGGCAGGCGAGGAAAGGGTAATAGGCCGGAGAGTGAGCGGCATGGGGCTGGACAAGAAAGGTGATGGGGCAGAAATACCCAAAGAAATGATACGCTGGTGAAGGAGGGGGGATGATCTGCGATTTGTCATGTGAGAGTAACTGGGCTGAAGTATAAGTTAGAGCAGGGGCAGGGTGCATGGCCCCTGGTCCCGGGCTGTCGCGGACGGGCACGGACGGGCTTACCTTTGGCGCGCCTTCGGCGCGCTGACGGCGCGCCCGCTGAACACACATTGCTATAGGGGTAGGGGAGGGGGCGTGGCCTAGGAATGTGGGCGTGGCCTGCACTCCGGGGATGATGGGGATCCTCCTGCGACCCGCTGCAGTGCCTTACTCGGCTGTGCGGGGAGAAGGATCAGGGGATGTCGATGCCCAAGAGGGAGGGAGATCAAGGAATAAAGTGCCACAGTACGTTTTTTAAAACAAAGATTAACACAGTTACAAGTTTAAAAATAAGCGTTTGTTGCTCCGGCTTCCGCCTCAGGAGTTCGTTGCATCAGCCTACAGCGCGTGTCAGCGAAAACGCGACTTATGTAGGGGAGGGGGCGTGGCCTAAGAATGTGGGCGTGGCCTGCGCTCCGGGGATGACGGGGATCCTCCTGCGACCCGCTGCAGCGCCTTACTCGGCTGTGCGGGGAGAAGGATCAGGGGATGTCGATGCCCAAGAGGGAGGGAGATCAAGGAATAAAGTGCCACAGTACGTTTTTTAAAAACAAAGATTAACACAGTTACAAGTTTAAAAATAAGCGTTTGTTGCTCCCGGCTTCCGCCTCAGGAGTTCGTTGCATCAGCCTACAGCGCGTGTCAGCGAAAACGCGGCTTATGTAGGGGAGGGGGCGTGGCCTAAGAATGTGGGCGTGGCCTGCGCTCCGGGGATGATGGGGATCCTCCTGCGACCAGCTGCAGCGCCTTACTCGGCTGTGCGAGGAGAAGGATCAGGGGATGTCGATGCCCAAGAGGGAGGGAGATCAAGGAATAAAGTGCCACAATAAGTTTTTTAAAAACAAAGATTAACACAGTTACAAGTTTAAAAATAAGCGTTTGTTGCTCCCGGCTTCCGCCTCGGGAGTTCGTTGCATCAGCCTACAGCGCGTGTCAGCGAAAACGCGGCTTATGTAGGGGAGGGGGCGTGGCTAAGAATGTGGGCGTGGCCTGCGCTACAGGGAAGACGGGGATCCTCCTGCGACCCGCTGCAGCGCCTTACTCGGCTGTGCGGGGAGAAGGATCAGGGGATGTCGATGCCCAAGAGGGCGGGAGATCAAGGAATAAAGTGCCACAGTACGTTTTTCAAAAACAAAGATTAACACAGTTACAAGTTTAAAAATAAGCGTTTGTTGCTCCCGGCTTCCCCCTCAGGAGTTCGTTGCATCAGCCTACCACTTGTCTACTGGTCTCCTGTGAAAGCAAAACCAGCGGTACCCTTTAATTTGCAGTTCTTCCATGCTGGTCACACCTCTTCCCTCAGCAGGCACTTTGTGTTTCTCCCTGATAGTTGTTCACACTTCCCCCAGAAGGGCAGAAATATGGGGAGTTGTTCTTGTCAAAATTACAGCTCCCCATTTCGTGTGCAGCAAAATGAATATGTCAAAATGAATATGGCACACACCAGATTGAATGTAACATATACCAAAACAAATATAAATCATGGCAGAATTAACAAGACTTGTACCAAAACAAATATGAAACATAGCAAAGTGCATGCTCTACTTAGAGATTAATATGAATAATAGACACTCTGAATTGAATGAGAGCTATACTAAAATATATATCAATCATACTAAAATGAATACAGCTCTCACTGTAAACAATGTAGCAAGCGCTGAAATTAATACAATGTGCATCAAAAAGAATTGGACATTTCTTGCAATGACTGACAGATGCCAAGAGGAATATGATATACATTGAAATTAATATGACAGATTGAACTGAATATAAATTACTGAAGTGAATATATTATATTCTGAAAAGAATATAGTGCACATTGAAAATAATATGACATACATTGAAATTAACATTACACATGTTGCAATGAATGTGAATTGTGTTAAATGAATATTACTCAGATTGAAATGAATATGACATATACGGAAATGAATATGAGATGAATTAAAATTAATATGACTTGTGTTGAAATGAATATAAGCTCTATTGAAATGAATTTGGCATGCCTTAAAATAAATATGTGAAACACACAAAAAATGATGGGAGGCTGCTTGCAATAAATCTAACCACTGGAAATAGCTCGAGGTAGCACTCCAACCCATTGTTCTTTTGCACACCGTGCCACCTCAGTTTAGACCCAGCTCTATGCAAATCAGGCTTGACCCTGTTCCTCATTGTAACACTCCAGCCCGAACTGCTAAGCCTGGTTCTCCCTGAACCAGAACACAAGCAACCCAGTACCAATTTCACCCTAGATATGGAATCATCAGTTGGCTAAAGCTTGGTTCCGGTCACACAGTGTGCACGGGACCTACATCTGGGCATCCCCATGCCACTTAGGGCATTACATGAAACACACAAAAGGTGATGGGAGGCTACTTACAATTAGTCTAACCACTGGCAAAAGCTCGTATTAGCACTCCAACCAGGGTCTTTGTGACAGTCTGGCAAGGTTTTTCATTGACAAAATTAAAACCATCATTGATGGCCTCGGAGGGGTTATGAAACAGGAGGAGGCTGAGGGCACGTAGTGTAAGGGTCATGTTGACGGAAATCCAAATGATGTAAAAAAAGGCAGGAGATGAAGAGATAGGGATTTTGCTTACCTTAACTGATTTTGAGATACCATCGGTGGAGGAATTTGGTAAAGTGGCCTTGGGTATCTCTTCGGGATCACCTTTGGACCTCTTGCCACAATAAGTGTGAAAGGGGCAGGGAGCAGAACTGTTCCCTACTCTCCGCCTGATCTGTAATCAATCTCTTCTTAGTGGAGTAGTGCCAACGGAGTGGAAACAGGCTCTGGTGACCCCCCTTTTAAAAAAGGCAGCATTGGATCCAGATTGCCCTAAAAACTATAGGCCAATCTCCCTGTTACCTCATGCTGCAAAAATTGTAGAACGCTTGGTCCGTAGAGCTCTCTCTAAATACTTGGAAACTAATGGAATCCTGGGGGATGTGCAATTCGGGTTCCGTCCAGCTCATGGTACAGAGACTGCTTTAGTGACTGTGATGGACAAGCTACGTATACGTGCAGACAGAGGTCAAGCGGTGGTACTAATCCTGCTTGACCTGTTTGACGCATTTGATACGGTCAATCACGCCACTCTTTTGGAGAGACTTAAAGAGGTGGGAATAGCAGGCACGGCTCTGAGCTGGTGTCAATCCTTTCTTTCAAATAGGAGACAGGCAGTAGCTCTTCCCCAATATCAGTCGGATTTTATTGATATCTTGCATGGTGTTCCTCAGGGCTCTGCGCTTAGTCCAATCCTATTTAATATTTATATGAAACCTTTAATTGCTGTCATGAGGTCTTATAATATTAATATTGTAAATTATGCGGATGACACTCAACTGAGTCTCTCCTTAGAGGGAGAATAGTCTACATCTCTTGACGTGTTTCATGACTGTCTTCGAGATGCTGATCAGTGGCTGAGGGAGCACTCGTTACAATTTAATTCAGAGAAAACCAAGATTCTCTACTGTCCAGTGGGGAAGGACCCTTCTGTGCTTCCCCTGAATTTCTGGCCATTAGTGACAGCCAGCCCTCTGTTGCCTGTTGAGAAGGTTCGAAACTTGGGTGTTATGTTTAATAATAAGCTGATGCTTGAATCACAGGTTAATAAAACTGTGGGAAACTGTTTTTCTATTCTTAGAGTCTTTCGTAAAATTCTTCCATTTCTGCCAGTACATGCTCGAGCATTAATAGTACAATGTACCATCATAAGCAGATTGGATTACTGTAATGCCTTACTGCTGGAATCCCCGAGATATCTAATGGAAAGGCTCCAGAGGATCCAAGCAATAGCAGCTAAACTTGCCCTGGGGAAATCAAGACGCGCCTCTACTTTTTTGGCTCTGTCAGAGCTGCACTGGCTCCTGATACTTCAGAGAGTCCAGTTTAAATTCCTTTGTATAGTTTTTAAGGCCCTGCAACGGCTTGGGCCGAAACTGTTTAGGAGGAAATTTGCTTGGTATGTTCCGGAGAGAAGCCTTTGTTACTCTTCAGCGAGACTGGTGAAGGTGCCAAGATTTAAAAAAATACAATCAGGAGGTAGGGCCTTCAGCACCTCGGCTGCTCGTTATGGAACAAAGTGAAACAAAAGAGGATGATGGACGGAGCGTTTGAGCCAATCAAACACTCACCCCCAGTCAAATGATCTGGGTTTAATCCACCACCATTCTTTAGCTCACTCAGCCACCCCAGTTCAGACATGGCCATATGCAAATCAGTCTGACCGTGTGCCTCATGGGAACAGTCCAGCCCGAACTGCCAAGCCATGTCTTCCCTGGACCGGAAACAAGCATCCTGGGACCGGTTTCGGATTCATAATCCTCATCAGCGTCCTCGTTATGGAACAGGCTTCCACTGGAGCTGAGACAAATGGAGGACCTCCTCCCATTTAGGAAGAGACTAAAAACTTGGCTCTTTCCGAGTGCATAACCTGGTTACTCATACATTTCCCGGAACACTAGTCTGATTGTACACCGATATGTCAGCGCCAGGATACCTGTTAGGTGATAGAGCGCTTTATAAATGACATAAATAAATTAAAATAAACCCATTGTTGTTTCGCTTACTATGCCACCTTAGTTTGGACCCAGCTACATGCAAATCAGTCTTGACCCTCTTCCTCATGGGAACAGTCTAACCTGAACTGCCAAGCCAGGTCACCCCTGAACCACCCACAACCAACCCAGGACCGGTTTCACCATTGTTATGGGCTAATCAGCCAGGTACAGCTTGGTTCCAGTGACACAGGGAAGAAGGGACTCACGTCTGGGCTTACCCATGCCACTTAGGCCAGTACACAAAAGGTGTTGTCAGGCTGCTTGCAATAAATCTAACCATTGACAATAGCTTGGGTAGCACTCCAAACCATCACTCTTTTGCTTATCCTGCCACCTCAGTGAGGAACCAGGTATATACAAATCAATGTTGACCCAATTTCTCATGGGAGTAGTCCAGCCCAAACTGTCAAGCCAGGTCCTCTCTGAACTGAAACAGCGACACTGGGCTGCTATGAGCACCACCTGGACCCCTGCAGGCGCTGCTTATTAGAAAAATATGTGCTAAAGCTGCCTTGAACAATTGGGAAGACCTGTAGCTGCTGGGCAACATCCAGCCTGGTGATAAGGATGGGTGATACCAAGCAAGTTAAATTGCACATTGAAGCCAAGAAGACAGAAAGAGCTTGTTCATCGGAATGAGCATCATTCTCACAGGGGGCCATCGTGGTAACAGATGACATCAACATGAAGTCACACGTAGGACATACCCAGCAAAGCCTGAACTCTACAGATAACAAGACTGACATCTTTTCCTCCAGTGTGCACAAGCTAACAACTGTTCTCAACAAGCAAGAAAAATGGATTACCTCAGCTGAAAGTAAAATGTTTCCACTTGAGGATAACACAGCTGGCTATAAAAAAAACTGTTTGATATCAGTAAAGTGCTAATTGTCATAAAAGTGAAGAACAAGCACTTCAGATCATGACCCAACTACCTTTGAAACACAGGGATCCCCAAGACATCAAACACCGGCAATATGTCAGACTTAATTGAATCTCTTCTCAAATTCCTCTTTGGGGCTGACAGCTTTTTGCCATTGTTCATTGTGGAAAGGGCCCAATGATCCCTGGGTCCTAGACCCTCACATGGAGTCCGAATATTGCTACACTGGTAAACTTGAGGCCTGGCCCACAAAAAGCAGACACTGACATAAGGGATCCACTCTCTCCATCTTTCTGAATTTCACACTGAGGGCCAGATGTAGGTAAATATCATTTTCCAATTCTAAAATACAGAATTTTACCGATTCGGTATTTTAGAATCGGTAAATGCTATGTAGCAAAAAATTCGGTAAGTATTACCGAATCGGTACGATTCGGTATTTACCGAATCGGTATTTACCGATTCGGTCATTTCCATTCATTCCTATGGGCCTGGAGGCCCATAGGAATGAATGTGAATTACCGAATCGGTATACGATTCGGTAAAATAGGGAAACATTCAAGGGTGGCAGGGTGTCACAATGACATCTTGTTGCACCCCTGAATAGTGCTTGTGTGCACATGTGGCACACATACATGCCCTAAGGGCATGTATGTCTGCCACATGGCACTGTTGAAAATGCAAAGATTTGCATTTTCAAAGGTATTCGGTATTTACCACCAACTTATAGTTAGTGGTAAATAACGAATCCTTACAGCACATAAGCACTCTTAAAAGTGCTTCCGACATGCCATTTACCGATTCGGTAAATACTGAATCGGTAAATAATGATTCGGTAAATACTGAATCGGTAAATACTGATTCGGTATTTACCGAATCATCCCCTACATCAGAAATGGCTCAATACCGGTCGGTAAGCCTGAAATGTAACGAATTTCGGGTTTACCGACCGGTAATGGGCTACCTACATCGGGCCCTACGAGTCCAAGAGGCTCTGCGTGAGTTTTTGACTGTCAAGCCAAATCTGCGCCAAGCTAAAATACAGTATGCAATGCTGTATCCATTGTGCCTCAAGATCGTGCATGGCAACAGGCCCCATCTTTTCCCTTTACCTCAGAGCACTGAGCCCTTTGTGAAGAAACTCATCAAAAATTTGGGGGCACATCGTCACATGGTCTTCTATCCCTGAGGAGGGCTTGATCGACGTACACTGAGCTAACCAATATTTGCCCTATGAACCCCATCTAGGTTACAAGTTTAAAATACTTTCTCTGCATGAAATCCTGTTAAAACTTTGATTGAAGCAGCGACTTGACAATTTCACCTCATGGCCACCAGCTTTGTTTGCCCCAGGACTACTGATGTTGAGCTGCGA
The DNA here is from genome assembly GCF_964261635.1 of Lissotriton helveticus. NCBI lineage: Eukaryota > Metazoa > Chordata > Amphibia > Caudata > Salamandridae > Lissotriton > Lissotriton helveticus. Next base: position 1,108,080,135 of record NC_136067.1, read on the forward strand.
GCTCCTGTACTAGATTCAGGGTTTGAGGGATGGGACAGTGCTGCTCTAGGCCATGCAGCATGCTGTTCACAACAGTTTGCTCTTAGGAATTTAGTACACTGCATCGCTTTGGGACTTAGCATTAACAAAATAATTCACTTGCTGTCATTCAAGGTTCATAATCCTTGCAGGCACCCTCTTGTGGTGGTATTCACAGCCCAACACTCTGGACACCCCCAGGGAGTATGCCCATACTGGAAAAGAAGCAGGTGCAGATGTCCCTGTAGTTTCTAATATAATGATGTGGGGTTGGTTTGTATATGTTCTAAGGAAATGATCCACTGGCCAGTGAGGTGGTTAGTGTGGGTGGTGGATTCATCACGGCTGGAATGTTTATTAGTAGAGTGAAAGTAATTGAAGTTACACACATCTGGTTAAGTGAAGCTATTTGTGGTAACTGTCCTTCAAACGGTAAACTACAGTACACTATGCCTGACCAATTTGGAACATTCGTGCGATCATCCGCGACTCTAAAGAGAGTGACTTTGCCCCTTTCCATTTCTTGACATGAAATGTGAGAGGCCTAAATAATCCCCACGAAATGAGACAGGTTCTTGCATATTTCTATCACCATAAGTTTGATATAGCTCTTCTCCACGCAACACATATTGGCATACAATCGAAGTCTCCTTTTGCATTAAGGTAGAGTGGCCACAGCTATATCCGGGAGACGGCCCTGTTTGGCAGGGGAGGATTCCTGTTTAAACTTCTACAAGAAGAAAACTACACATTTGGTAGATACTTTTAGACCCTTGGGTGGTACTCTCCCAGTCATTTTGCCTTCACCCTTCTGTTTGCTGAATTTGTTTTTGTTGGCTTTAGAACTCTGTGCACTTTACCACTAAGGAGGCCTTAACAGCTCCAAGGGCAGGGTGCATAATATTTAATAAACAGGACATATGGGTTTAAGTTTTACATATCCTGGCAGTAAAAAACTCTGAACGTCGGTTATCATTGTGGTAAGGCTATCCCTGGGCTACCTTATTGCATTTCAAAAAGTGCCGACGCCAGGATGGGAGCAGCTAGAAAAATTATGTTTACACTTTAATTAATTGCCATTTAAAATACCCTCTAATCATAAAGTTAGATTTACTAGTGCTTTCTGTCAGTAGCCAGGGTCACATGACTGTGGCTGTCTCTGCTTTAATGGGTTTATTCCTTCCAGGCATGGGGACAAAGGTAGCGTTGGTGTGACAGGATGGGCCATCGTAGCAAGATGGCTGGGGGAGGAGTGATTACATTTCAAAAGGCCTTGCATGCAGCACAGACAAATGAATCTAACCCCAACCTTTTGCCACCCAAGACATTTAGGAGCCAAACCCAGGAAGGACAGGGAATTGGTTAAAACTAGTTTGGGAGTAGGCCAAGGGATGACCCCTAACAAATTCATGGCAATGAGGATAAAGCATGGCTCTCTCAGACCAAAAATAAGATCACTTCTGGATATGTGGAAGACTCATAAGGACTGCTCTGCTTGAAAAACTTCCTTGATGCCAGAGGAAAGGAGACTGGATCGGCTGCCTGGACCTAGGACTACCAGAGTGACTCCATGGGCTAGCTGGCTCCTGTGTGAGCTACACGGACCAAACAACCTTCAGCGACCCTGCAACCTGCTTCCCGGCTGTTCTAGTGCCAGTTTAATGGAGAATGGCCTTAAAGTGTGCACAGAGGTGTTTAATACACCTAGTCCACACTCATATATTGAATGTGCCCAGCCAACATCCCAGCCTCACCCAAGAACCATGAGTAGGCGATATATGTGTACCCTCCATCTTGGTAGGGGTCCTGCATCTCTATATGATGCCTAAAAATCCATTGTTAGCTATAATATACAAGAGAGTTGCATCAGCCGAGTGATGGGTGCGTTTTATGTCATTACAGATATCTAGCTATCTATTCAGGATGAGGTTGAAGTCACCTTTCCATTATGCACTTTGTGATGATAATGCAGAGCATTTGCTCCATATCTGGCAAAGAAAGTCGGGGTCATTACTGTTGGGACTGTAGCAATTAAGGAGAGTGATGTGTTTCCCACCTTAAGGCCTGAATTATATTGTGTGAACCAAATGTTTTTTTTTTTCATAAAGAAGTTTAAACTGGAGTCTTACCCTGGCCAACAGGGCTGTTCCCTAGTCATTCAAAGAATAGTTTGATAGTCGCCTATGGCTGCTTCCCTTTAATAAATGGATAGACTTTGATTGTATGCAAATATGCGTTTTCTATATCTATTTTGTGGTGATCGAGATATGCCAGATCCTGTCTCATTTTGCGGGGATTATTTTGGCCTCTCACATTCCATGTTAAGAAATGGGTAGGGGGAAGTCACTCTGTTTAGGGGTCATGAGGATCGTCTGAGTGGTCCGATGGGTCAGGCATGCTGTGCTAATATTTACCGTCCAGGGGAGAGTTACCCCAAGTAGCTACACTTAACCAGGTGCATGTAACTTCAATTACAAGCATTGCACAAATTAACATTCTGGAAGTGCTGTACACCCCATTCACCACAGACACTAGCCTACCCAACTTGCCAGTGGATTGTTCCCATTGAACATTTATAAACGACTGCAACTGAACATAACAATAACTGCAGGCAGAGTCCGAAGTGCCAGCATATCAACACCATCACAAGCGGGCATGCATGCCAGGACTAGTGGGGAGGTCCCAACTCAACATCAGTAGTCCTGGGGCCAACAAGGCCAAAGGCCATCAGGTACAATTGTCAAGTGGCTGTCTTAATCTTAGGTTTCAAAGGATTATATGCAGAAAAATATTTTCAATATGTATGCTGGATGTTTTTTGTCCATAGGTTGGTTAGCTCAGTCTACGTCACTCAAGCCCTCTTCAGGGACAGGAGACTAATGTGGCGATGGAGCCCCGAGTGTTTTCTGAGTGTTTCACAAAAGGCACAGCACTCTGATGTGTTGAGAAAGAGAGGGCCTGTTGTGATGTACGTGGAACGACAGATAAAGCATTGTATATTGTAGTCCAGCTTGGCGCAGTTTTCGCTTGATGGGCAAATACTCACGCTTGGCCTCTGTGTATGTGAAATCTAGCAAGATGGAGAGAGTAGAGCCCTCAATCATCAGTATCTGCTGTTCTCGAGCCAGGTGCAGGGCAGCATTCTGATCTCTAAAGTCGATCAGTTTAGTGATAATCAGAACCTAGGTGAGGGTCTAGGACCGAGGAATCTGTGAGCACTTCCCACAGTGAACAGTGGCGAAATGTTGTCAGCTCCAAAGAGGGAATTTGGGAAGCCATATTGCCTATGTTTGTTGTCTCAGGGACCCCTATGCATTGCAGACTGTTGAGTCACGATCAGGCCATGTTTTGATTTTTAGCACTTTGCTGATGTCTAATATGTTTTCGCTATAGCCAGCTGTGTCGTCCTCAAAAGTGGGATTCTACTTTCAGCTGTGCTAATCTGTTTTTCTTGCTTGCTGGTAGCAGTGATTAGCTCTTCCACACTAGAGGTAAGCATGTCCACCTTTTTATCCAAGAAGTTAGGCATTGCTGGATATGCACTAGGTGTGACGACATGGCCCGTTTACGTGGTGTTCCCCTACTCATTCTGATGAGTGAACTCTGCCTGTCTTGGCTTCGGTAAAGTGCAATTTAGCTTGCATGGTGTCACCCTTCCCGATCATGTATACAAGGGTGTTCCAGGTCAGGTCCAGTCTGGGAACACTCCTCAAGGTGGAGATGCATGATCTTTGGCGGATGCTGGGGGAGCAAAGCTATGACTGAGAATACATGCCTTGCAGTATATGTGCTGCAGATCTTACCATTCTCAGCACAGTCCACTCCTCCTCAACTCACCCCCACATCAGTATGGCGAGGGACTGGACACCCGGCAGAATGTTAACGATGAAGGTATTGGGGTTTATGTCCACTCTTGCGCCCAACACTTGGAGTCCAGTGGACTCCCGCCATGGTGGTCTCACTCACAGTCCCAGTAGCGTAGCATAGCACAGCAGCCAATCCGTTTGTAGTAGGGTCGCAGGGTGCCAACTACCATGCAGGGGCCAATCCAGGGCCAAGTATTTGCAGTGGGACTAAGATGTTTTTAATTACTAGTGCCCGCAGATACTGCCGGGGCCCATGAGCCACTTGTATTGGCCTGGTGGTGCTTGGCGGCTGCTGCATTATGGCCCCGGCACACAGAGCCTCACTAAAGTTCACCCATCTTAGAAACAGGCACTATGGCGCCCACCCTTCACTATGTTTCTTCTAATGACATTGAGGCCTGCTTGTAGAAGGGAGGGGTCTGGGAACTCCTCACTGTGTTTCTTTCTCAATCTAGGACACACTCCATTTTGTTTTGTTAATTCATGGTCTATGTACTTTTTTTCGCTACTTTCTCTTAAAATCTTTAAAGAGCATATTATCAAGCACGGCGATAATGGGCTTATCGCCGCTTTAGCGGTCGTTTTCTGCCGCTAAAGCGGCGATAATTTCAAAGCCCGTCCTTGATAATATGCCCCTAAGCGTTTTGCATCCTTTTCTTCTCTATTTCCAAATGTACTTGGTTACCCTCCTCCTGACTTCTCAAATTCGACTACTCAGTTCATTGATATAGAGCTGCTGGTAGTTGTCTTTTCTGCTCCTTTAAATGGTTCTTTGCAAGGAAACTACAAGCATTCATGTTAAGTTCACACATATCAATTATGCCATCATGAGCCAGTTCTGACTTTTTAGCCAACAGCCTTCATGTTGGCATTTTCTTTTAGTCCATACCTACTCAAAGCAAAACTAAAAGTCCCAGAATACAAAGTGCCATTAGCTGAGAAACCTGAACTGGCTGAAGGTGTCACATGAGTCACTTGAGCACTTGACAGATATGTAAGACATACATTGTGAGCATGCTTCCTGCTTCCCAATATCACATGTCATGCCCCTTACTGTCAAGAGCTATCCCAGAAGCATACCCAGCATGCCTTCCCAGGGGTAACGGGGAGAGAGGCTAGAACTTCATAAATTAATGCCAGAGCACAAAACAATATGCAAGTCGAAGGAAGTGAATAATGTAGGGGGTTTGTACTTAAGTACTAAATAGTTGTGAATCCCAGTGGTGGCAAACACCGTAATTTCACTGCTCTTCGCAGCCACATTTTGCCCTCCACACTTCAACAGGAAACAGATTTAGGGCCTGATTGTGAGTGTGTTGGAGTTTTGCAACCCCTGCACAGTGGTCAGAATTCTGAGTTGTGTTGAATTTGCTGCACCTGGTAAATACCAGGTGCCATAAAGTCCTCCCCTTTTCTTAAATTTCAGCAGGTCAAACCTGCTGGCATTTAAAAGGGGGAAAGTGTACAGCATGTACAGTGACATGCTGTACACTTATTTTGGAAACCTCAACCAGCCACGTCCTCTCATACCAGCTGGCGGGGGGGTAACTCAGCCCTAATGTATATTGTTGTATCAATCGCACACTTGTCGGACCGGGACGTCAAATCATCCCAGGAACCAGGAACAAAATAAAGATGTCCTACATTGGTGCGGTGACCGATTGTTGAACCCTGATGAATCTGCCAGAAAATACATGAGGCAGTGAAACATGTCGGTTACAGGTAGTGGTATGCGACAGTAAGCTACCAGCCTTTTTATTTCACCAGCACACACCAGATTTATTAATAAAAATGTACAATTGGTGTGGCTGTTGATTTTAATCACTGTCTTTTGGTTGGTCACATTAAGGAGTCATTATTTCTTGTTTAGCACCTTGCTTGCACTTTTTTGCTTTTGGACACTATTTTCTTTTCGAGAAGGAATGGCAACCGATGATGAGAAAGGGGCATAGATTTGGTAACATCTGCCAAGTTCCCCGAGGGTTGTTCCCCCGTGAGGTGCCTTCCTTTTCACCACACATTTTTTGTTTATTTAATATTTGAGTGTGGATGGATGTATTGTCTTAGTGGGCAGACATCATTGGTTGTGTCGAGTTGAACTATGCCCGGAACCTCCTACTTGCAGTTCACAAAAAGAGTTGTGACGCAGATGGATAGGCATTAGAGATACTACACCTCACCACAGATATAGAGGGGGTTATGTTGGACTTTAAGAATATATTTCCGACTAAGTAGATTCTCATGCCTGACAGATTAACACTAACCATTGTTCAGGGTACTGGGATTTGTGTATTGAACTAAAATGTACACCACCCAGTCTATTTTAGGACACTCTATCCCTCACTCCCCATGCATCTGTTAATATTCCTCACTCCTTATTATTCATCCCTATCTCCAATGTCCTTTGTCCTCATGACTCACTGATCACCCCTCAATCATCAGATGTCTCTACTTAGCCCTCACTACTTATTACCCACTTATAACCCCTCAATTCTTATTGATCAATTCTAATTCCTCGCCCCTAATCATTTATCTTATACTCCTCTACAACTCACACCTCATACCTCACACTTCATGTCATTCCTCATCTCTCACTCAACATTCTTTTTTATTTGCACATCATTATTTTTTATCCCTTATGCAGATTTCTCATCTGTCAATCCTCAACTTCCATTCCTCAATTCTCACTTTTTCCTCCCTGTACTTCATTCTTTGGTTTCTGTACCTCACTCCTTATTTCTCTTTTTTCACTTCTCAAACCTCATCCTTCATCATTCACTTCTAATCTTTCCTTCCTCATTCCTCATCCCTCACAACTCACTCCTTACTTCTTGTGCCTTATTCTGTGCCCCTCTCTCTTCACATTTCTCACTGCGAGGTCCTCATATATCACCTCCCATCCCTCAATCCTCAATCTTTGCCTACCATCGCTCACTCCTTGTCCTGCACTTCTCCTCTCTCACTCTTAATCCTTTACTCCTCACTCATTACACCTTGACCCACAATCACCTTTCACACCTCAGTCTTAATCTTTCACACCCCATGCCTCACTCTTCAATTTTCATCCCTCACTCTTTATTCCTAACTCCTCTTCTCTCACCTTTTATTTTGGATTCTGTGTTTTTACTCTTCCATCTTCATTCCACAGCATTCACTCAATATGTATATGTGTCTGTATGTGTCTACTTTTTTTTAGGGGAACACCCCTTTTTATTTCTGACATCCCTTTACCTTTACCCACTCTCTATACCCTAAAATCACCCTTCCCCCTGCCAACCACTAAACCCTAAAATGATCCTTACCTCTAATTAGCTATACACACCTCTAAACTCTAAAATGACCCATACCTCACTGTGAGAAGTTGGCCTGGTATATGATGTCCACTATTCTAGTGGGCACCTTGCACCAGTCCAAACAACCCTTATGGTGATGGTTGTAAAGTCAGCTATCCTAGTGGTAGCATGGACAAAGCAGCCTTAGGCTAAAACTTGAGAGAGCATGTGAAGCCAGCTGTTTTACCATATATTATCCCTTGAATACCAAATGAAAGGACACCACACATTGTATATATCAAATATATATGTATTCATTTCTAACACAACCCCTCTGCACTCTTTATGAGGTCAAAGTTCGAGATACAGCACAAGTTACTCAATAAGCATACTATAAGTTGCACAAATACAATTCTGCCCTAGGGGCCTCATGAACCATATACTAAGTAAGTGGTATAAGAGCCACTTCAGGAAAGGTGAGTAGGCCTAGGGCCTAGGAAATCGCTGAGGCTACACTAAACAACCAAGGGATTGGAAGTAGGAGGCCCACGGGAAGCGTGTGTAGTGTCTAAACACACACGCCGGTTGCCATGGAGTTTCAATGGGAACGTAAAAGTTACGAAGTAGTAAATTTTGGATACTTCCGGATAGACTACGGGAAAAGCCTGTTAAACTAGGATACTTGGATAGTTAATACCCACGGGAGCACCGGAGTACCCGAGTTACCTCACCCAGGGAAGCCGGGTGCATAGGTGTTCTTCGTGTCGGGTTTCGTCGCTGTTTCCTATGGAGAGCTGCAAGAAAGTGCTGCAGGCGTCCAGGAGAAAAGTGTCCGGGTGGATCCAAAGGGGGGATCAGAGTTGAGAAGAACCTGAAAGCAGAGGGGACAGAGTCTGGGTCACTAGCCAGTGACCAGGAAGGAACCAGGAAGGAACCAAGCGATGTTGAGATGCAATCAGGTGAAGAGGTGAAGCTTGTCTCTGCAGCCACGAGGACCAGGAGGTGTCGACGATGACCAGGAGCTGGAGTTGAGCTGTGTCAAAATGGATCTAGCTGTTGGCGGTATTGGTATCCGGATTGGAGCCAACAAACCTTGGCAAATGCAATCCACGCAGGATGGGAAGATTGGCTTCAGTTCAGACCAGCAAGGTCTGGGAAAATTCTCCTTCGCAGGGAAGCTGGAGAAAGCCCGGAGCAACCAGGCAAGCAGTGTAGTTTTACAAAGATGTCTTCAGAGGGCTTACTACCCAACAGGCTAGCAACTGCAAAGACGCGTCAAGCTGAAATGCAGGCGCAGGCCCCACGTGGCACTCGTGGAGTCTGGAGGGCTGAGCTTCGGTTTAAATGCTGCTTGGGTCTGAGGCTTCTCAAACCCCAATGCACAACTTCAAGGGTACCTCAGAAGCTGCACAGGTAGCAAAAATCAGGTAGTCCAGGAGGTCCGGTCCCACATCTCTCATGCCCACCACGGGTCTCAGCTTGCTGTGGATGTGGGTCGGAGTCAGAGAAGTCTGGAAATCTTGTTCCTGCATCGCTAAGTCTTTGGGTTCCAGCGGAAGTGTCGACATAGCAAACTGGCAAGTTACTGTTGGTGCCTGTTTGCACAGGGTGGTCACTCCTTTACCACAAGGGAGATGTCTTCAGTCTTCCAGTCGTTATGGAACGCCGAAGGTCCAAGAGTTTCGTTTCAGAGTTTCTTTCCAGGAAAATCTAAAGTCTCTAGACACAGCTCCTAACTTTATACTAAACTAAGGGGCTGGATTACCTGTTAGGTCCCTCCTATGGGTGGAACCTGGGAAGGGTGTGGTTACACCCCTTTCCTTTTGTCCAGTTTCACGCCAGAGCTGGGGCTGGAGTGCCCCAGCAACTGGTTTGAACCAGGCTATGCATGGAGCACCTTGTGTGCCCCAAGCAGTGTCTCATTTTGCAGCCCTCCCTGCCCCAATACACTAAAAGCCTGTCTGGGGATGTGCTAGCACCGCCCAAGGCAGGAAACCTATTGTCCAGGCCTCCCCTGCCGGAGTTTCATCCAGCAGCAGGAGGTCAGACTCGTGTCTGTGGCAGCAGCATCCATTTTGTGAGGCTGAGGTTCTGTCGAACTTTAACCGGGTGGCGGGGGGGGGGGGTAGTATTCCAAAGCGTATGTCACCTTACACGACATGTTTTGATAAAGCCAAACCAAAGTTAGCATTAACCCCGAGGATTATAATCCACTTAAGAGTATATGGTATGGCTATATCATAGAACAGCTATAAAGACATGGTTCCGAAAGCTGCAGACGGGCTCAGCTCATGCTAGAGCACCATCTCACATAAAACCAAGCACTCTGCCTCCAGGATTGTTAAGGCCTGCCATAGGAGTGACTTATAGGTATATATGTGTCTATATATAAGGGTAGATATAGGTATACTATATCTAAGCAAGGGGTGATTACACCACCCTGCCCAAGCTGAGCGATCAGCATGTGTGTCAGTTTGGATGGCCAGCCAGGGGTGGCATAATACATGCTGCAGCCCCTTGTAGGCCTTGGGTGCACCTATGCCCTGGGTACCTATGGTACACTATACAGGGGCTCACAAGGTGACCCAATCCCCAATTAGGTATGTACCTAAAGTACATGGAGTCCATTTTACAGAGAGAGCAGATAGCCTGGGGTCCTGAATAGCAGGATCCCAGGCCAACTAAGTCAAAACCAGCTAAACACTAGGCAAAAAGTTGGGGTAACCATATAGTCAGATATCCATCTTCATACACAACCCCCCCAAACAAAACGAGATAAGGCTATCCTTGAGCAGGTAAGCCTATATTGCCTAAGCGGCCATATAAGGAAGTACCTGCACTAGCATGGTTACCCCCTGTCTCATGGTCCACTAAGCAATCCCTCATCCTAGGGGTATCAGAGGGTCTCCACCATATGGAATCTCTACCTGTGGTGTGTTTTGGCAAAGTAAAAGGCTGGTGTTGGGATGGAGTACTGAAGTGAGGCTCCACTAATGTAGGGCTCAACTTCCTCTAATCACTCTCCACCATGTATGCCTTTCTTTCCATGACTGAGTTGCACTGTGCTCTCAGGGTCAACCTCTGGCTACCTACAGCTGGAGGCTGGGTCCCTTTTGTTGGCTTACTGGAGGGACATCTCAAGGTCAACCTCTGGCTACCTACAGCTGGAGGCTGGGTCCCTTTTGTTGGCTTACTGGAGGGACAGGTCAGGTTTGGGGCCACCAGATCCCAGATTTGGCTGTGCCCAACAGAGTCCATCTGGGTAAGGTTCCTACCTAAGGAGAAGGGAGATCCCTCAGAAGTTTTTGGAATTTTCACCTGGCTAGGGCTGCTAGCTTTGGTGCCCCTAATCTACTGATGGGGCTTCCTTTGGACAGGGGGCCCTTTGGGGTCCACTGGCCTCCCTGACCTCTACAGCCCTGGACTGACTGAGGCAGGGTAGAGAGGGGCAGGTTACCTGCTCCAGACTGGGTCCCGCCTTGGAAGGGTCCACTGACATCAGGGGCTCTGCCAGGCTAGGCCTGACTACCTCTGGGGCAGTTCCTTCACAAGGGGTAGGGTCAGTTCCCTGAGGAGGCTGACTCTCACCTAATGTCTGGTGGGAGGGAGACTTTTCTTCCTCCCCAATACTCTCTGTCTGTGTGGAGTGAGCCATAGTTTCAGGCTTCACAGCACAAAAATCTGTTTGAGTCTGACAGCCCTACCAACCTTTTCAGGGAGGAACTCTGTTTGAGTGTGGGCTGTGACCATCACAGCCCTGCCAACCTTTTCAGGGAAGAAGTCTGCTTGAGCTTGGGCTGTGAGCATCACAGCCCTTCCCACCTTTGCAGGGAGGAAATCTGCTTGAGCGGGGGCTGCGACCATCACAGCCCGACTAACCTTTTCAGGAAGGCCTACCATTTTTGGAATGGGTTTCTTGTTCTACCTCAGCCCAGTCTGAGATCTCTAGATCATTTCCTAGTAGACAATCTACAGGCAATTTTGTAGACACTGCCACTCTCTTTGGGCCAGTGACACCTCCCCAGCTTAGATTTACTACTGCCATGGGATGATCTTTCTGCACTCCATCAATATTGATCACCTGGTATGTGAACCCAGGTAAAAGTTGTCCTGAGGGGACCAGACTCCCAGTCACCATAGTGAAGCTAGCCCCTGTGTCTCTATAGGCTTCAACATTGTGACCATTGATGAGGGGCTCCTGTCTGTACTTGCCCAAAGTGTTGGGACAAGCAGTGAAGTTGGCAAACCCCATGCCATTCTCACAGACTACAGTTTCTGTATTAGGGGACCTGGTTAGGCCAGAGTCCACCTGAGTTCCCCAAGTATACCCAGCCACAGTTTTGGGGGTACTCCCACCACCTGGGGGATTACTACTAATAGTAACAGGAGGTTTTGGAGTGTTACTTGGAGGACTATTTTCCTTATTGTTGGCTTTTGGGCAACTGCTGTCAGTTTTCCAATGGCCAGGTTGCTTACATACATGGCAATAAGGTTTCTTAACGTTAGAGGAAGGATTTTGGCACCCACCCCCCTCAGAGGATTTTTGGGGCCCTGTAGTGGATTTGTCCTTAGATTTATCCCCACCTTTCTCTTGAGGCTTGGTAGAATCTTTCTTCTGGTCATCACCCTAATTTTTAGGCCTAATCTTGGGGAGAGGTCAGATCAGAGTCCACCAGGTGCTGGTGTAGAAGCTGGTTTTGACAATTACTAAGGATCTGTTCCCTCATAATCAAATTATACAATCCTGTATAGTCATGTACTTTGCTGCCCAATAACCAGCCCTCCAGAGCCTTAGTAACACAATCTACAACATCAGTCCAGTCCTGAGTCTGTGTCTTCTGGGTATCCCTGAACAGCAACCTATACTGCTCAGTGGTTAAGCCAAACCCATCTATTAGAGTACTCTTCAGGACTTTGTAATCATCAGCATCCTTATCATTAACTGTAAGGAGCTTATCTCTGCCTTTATCAGAAAAGGAGAGCCATAGTATAGCTGCCCACTGACTCTGGGGGACCTGTGTACTTTACAGGCCCTCTCCAAAGCAGTTATCCACTTGTGGATGTCATCCCCACTCTTGTAGGGAGGGACAATCTTACTTAGGTTTCTATAGTCATATGACCCTTCCCTACTTCTAGGGGTATTGCTGCCACCAGTGGACTCTAGTCCACCTAAATGTTGCTCTCTTGCAAGAGCCAGTTTCTCTTTGGTCAGGGCAATTTCTTGCCTCTCAATCCTCAGATTCACTTCCTTCATTCTGGCCTGGTGCTCTCTCCTCTGAGGGAAAGTCATTATCCTCTGTGCAGAGGCATCAGATCCTACTGAGTTATTGGAATGGTGAGATTCCCTGGACAGGGATCTCTTCCTTCTGGACCCAGCGTTAAGCCTGCTTGGAGGTCTGAATGAGACTATGCCCTCTCCAGCCCCATGTAAGTTTAGGTTGATCTGGTCAAGTTCTAAAACCTGGACCTAATCAGTGTCATCATCATCATCATCATCATCCCCTAGATTTTCATCAGGAAAATCTTCTGTTGATGGATGACCCTCCCCTGTACTACTTGTTGAGACTAGGTTAGCTGCTTTAGCTACATCATGCTCCTCTAGTATCTCTATAAGATGCTTAAGAGTAGGGTTTGAACCTTGCTTCAACTTTCTAGTTGTACATAAGTGTCTCAACTCATGGAAGGTAAATGTGTCATATTTAGAAGGTGCCTTGGAAAGGTCAACTTCTGCTGGAAGGGATCCACTAGGTTCTCCTCTCACTGACATCTTTCTAGTGAGGTGTGGTGTGTGCACCTACCTACACTAACTGTTATCTACTAAACCTCTCTAGGAGTTGTAGTCAGGGTGTGCTAGGCCCTTTGCTCTACAACAACTAAGTTCAGTAGAACTTAAGTATTTAAGACTTGATTTATATGTACCTCTAGGTACCTTAATGTGATCTTTCAAATGATATCTTAAGATTATATAGTAAAACAATCAGCAAGCTCTTATCCCAACCGCTGCACACCAATGTGAGAAGTTGGCCTGGTATATGATGTCCACTATTCTAGTGGACACCCTGCACCAGTCCAAACAACCCTTATGGTGATGGTTGTAAAGTGAACCTTATAGACCAGCTATCCTATTGGTAGCATGGACAAAGCAGTCTTAGGCTAAAACCTCAGAGAGCATGTGAAGCCAGCTGTTTTACCATATATAATCCCTTGAATACCAAATGAAAGGACACCACACAAGGTATATATCAAATATATATGTATTTATTTCTAACACAACCCCTCTGAACTCTTTATGAGGTCAAAGTTCGAGATACAGCACAAGTTACTTAATTAGCATATTATAAGTTGCACAAATACAATTGTGCCCTAGGGGCCTCACGAATCATATACTAAGTAAGTGGTATAAGAGCCACCTCAGGAAAGGTGAGTAGGCCTAAGGCCTAGGAAATCTATGGGGCTACAGTGAACAACCAAGGGATTGGAAGTAGGAGGCCCACGGGAAGCGTGTGCAGTGCCTAAACACACACGCTGGTTGCCATAGAGTTTCAATGGGAACGTAAAAGTTACGAAGTAGTAGATTTTGGACACTTCCTGATGGACTATGGGAAAACCCTGTTAAACTAGGACACTTGGATAGTTAATACCCATGGGAGTACCGGAGTACTCGAGTTACCTCACCCAGGGAAGCCGGGTGCATAGGTGTTGTTTCGTGTCGGGTTTCGTCGCTGTTTCCTATAGAGAGCTGCAAGAAAGTGCTGCAGGTGACCAGGAGAAAAGTGTCCGGGTGGATCCAAGGGTGAATCGGAGTCGAGAAGAACCTGAAAGCAGAGGGGACAGAGTCTGGATCACTAGCCAGTGACCAGGAAGGAACCAGGAAGGAACCAGGCGATGTTGAGATGCAATCAGGTGAAGAGGTGAAGCTTGTCTCTGCAGCCACGCGGACCAGGAGGTGTCGACGACAACCAGGAGCTGGAGCCGAGCTATCTCACAATGGATCTAGCTGTTGAGGGTATTGGTATCCGGATTGGACCCAACAAACCTTGACAAATGCAATCCACCCAGGATGGGAAGATTGGCTTCAGTTCAGACCAGCAAGATCTAGGGAGCTTCTCCTTCGCAGGGAAGCTGGAGCAAGCCCAGAGCAACCAGGCAAGTGGTGTAGTTTTACAAATATGTCTTCAGAGGGCTTACTAGCCAACAGGCTAGCAACCACAAAGACTCATCAAGCTGAAATGCAGGCGCAGGCCCCACGTGGCACTCGTGGAGTGTGGAGGGCTGAGCTTCAGTGCAAATGATGCTTGGGTCTGGGGCTTCTCAAACTCCACTGCACAACTTCAAGAGTACCTCAGAAGCTGCACAGGTAGCAAAAAGCAGGTAGTCCAGGATGTCTGGTCCCACATCTCTCGTGTCTGCCATGGGTCTCAGCTTTGCTGTGGATGTGGGTCGGAGTCAGAGAAGTCTGGAAGTCCAGTTCCTGCATCACTAAGTCTTCGGGTTCCAGTGGAAGCGTCGACAAAGCAAACCAGCAAGTTACTGTTGGTACCTGTTTGCACAGGGTGGTCACTCCTTGACCACAAGGGAGATGTCTTCAGTCTTCTAGTCGATATGGAACATCGAAGGTCCAAGAGTTTCATTTCAGAGTTTCTTTCCAGGATAATCTAAAGTCTCTAGACACAGCTTCTAACTTTATACTAAACTAAGGTGCTGGATTACCTGTTAGGTCCCTCCTATGGGTGGAACCTGGGAAGGGGGTGGTTACACCCCTTTCCCTTTGTCCATTTTCGCACCAGAGCTGGGGATGGAGTGCCCCAGCAACTGGTTTGAACCGGGCTATGCATGGAGCACCTTGTGTGCCCCAGGCAGTGTCTCATTTTGCAGCCCTCCCTGCCTCAATACACTAAAAGCCTGTCTTGGGAGGTGCTAGCACCTCCCAAGGCAGGAAACCTATTGTCCAGGCCTCCCCTGCCGGAGTTTCATCCAGCAGCAGGAGGTCAGACTCGTGTCTGTGGCATCAGCATCCATTTTGTAACTTTAACCGGGTGGCGGGGGGAGTAGTATTCCACAGCATATGACACCTTACACGACATGTTTTGATAAAGCCAAACCAAAGTTAGCAATAACCGCGAGGATTATAATGCACTTAAGAGTATATGGTATGGCTATATCATAGAACAGCTATAAGGACATGGTTCCGAAAGCTGCAGACGGGCTCAGCTCATGCTAGAGCACCATCTCACATAAAACCAAGCACTCTGCCTCCAGGATTGTTAAGGCCTGCCATAGGAGTGACTTATAGGTATATATGTGTCTATATATAAGGGTAGATATAGGTATACTATATCTAAGCAAGGGGTGATTACACCACCCTGCCCAAGCTGAGCGATCAGCATGTGTGTCAGTTTGGATGGCCAGCCAGGGGTGGCATAATACATGCTGCAGCCCCTTGTAGGCCTTGGATGCACCTATGCCCTGGGTACCTATGGTACACTATACAGGGGCTCACAAGGTGACCCAATCCCCAATTAGGTATGTACCTAAAGTACATGGAGTCCATTTTACAGAGAGAGCAGATAGCCTGGGGTCCTGAATAGCAGGATCCCAGGCCAACTAAGTAAAAAACCAGCTAAACACTAGGCAAAAAGTTGGTGTAACCATATAGTCAGATATCCACCTTCCTACACTCACTTTACCTCTACCTATCCCCTACACAAATGACCCTTCCCTCCCTTTACCTCTACCCGCACATAAATGTAAAACAAAAACTTAAATTCGTATTAAAGTACTGTGTGGTTAAAAATAGAAAAAGTTACCAGTGTGGTACTTACCTGTGTGGTAAACACATGTGGGGAAATGGATGCATGGTAAAGACTATTTCCTTGTTTTATATCTTCTTAAATGTGTGTTACATTATTTTAGTTAATTCATTTTAGTCTGATCACATCCTTTCAGAATATGTGATATCAGTTTCAGTGTTAATATTAGAATTTAGGTTTAAATCTTTTTATTGCATAATATAAATACAATACAGAAACATGAACTACCATTGTTCGAAGCGAGTACTACAGCCCAACACATACAAGCGCGCCGGGCGCTAGGTCTGCCCTCCTGAAATGCTAGAGGCTGGTATAACTTGATGCCAAGAATAACGACAGTAGTATAAAAAGGAAAAGTAACAACCCCCCCAACCTCCCCCTCTCCCCAACTCCCTCAGGTGTCCCCCTCCCTCCCTCCCAAATACCCCCCCTCCTTCCCCCCTCCCCCTCCCAGAAGGTCCAGTGCTCCAATCCATCCCGCCCCACCCCTCCACTCCCCCCGTCCTCCGGCTAGTTCCCCTCAAACCCCCTTCAGGGAGCTGGCACATCAGGTGGTGTCAATCTCAAGAGGCGAAGATACCTCGGGCAAGTAAGTTCCCTAAATTCGGTGATCAGCATAGAATGGAACGGCTGCCAGAGGTCCTGGAACTGCTCCACATCTCCAGCCACCGTGAGCGAAAGCTTCTCCATTCCCAACACACGCCACAGTCTATGCATAATATTAGATTTTGAAGCAAATCAGCAAAGGTTCAATGCACATCACATTTATTTAGACACGGGTCATATTAATTCTATATGTGCTTTACTCATTTCATGATTGCCACATTTACCTTACAGAGTTTCATATTCATATGCAAAAGTGTCATATTCAGTTTCATGAATGTCATTAATTTTGGTCAGGGTCATATTAATTTCAAGAGGTGTCATGTTCATTTCTAATTGGGTTATAGTCATCTCAGCAGGTGTGATATTACTTTGAATGACTGTCATATCCGTTTCAATGAATGTCATAATCACATTAACACTTGCCATATTAAATTTAAAATGGGTCATATCCATTTCAACATATGTCAAATTCATGCCAAGGCATGTCATTTTCATTTAGATATTTATCATAATCATTTCAAAATATGCCATATTTATATAGGCACAGGTCAGTGAAATTTCAGCATTTGTCACATTAATTTTAAGACATGTTCAATTCATTTATAAGCATGTCATATTCATCTTAGCATGTCTTATTCAAGTTATTGGATGTCACATTCATATTAACACTTCTTTTATTCATTTATATGAATAATATCCATGCCAACACATAATAATTATGTCAATGGGTATCATGTTACTTTCAATCAAAGCCATATTAGTTGTGATAAATGTCATGTTAATTTCAACATGAATCATATTCATTTTTAAAGCATGTCATATACATTTCAATGAAGCTCATATTCATTTCAAGTAATTTCAAATTCATTTTTGCATTTGTCATATTCCTTTCAACTCATGACATATTCCTTTCAGTGGATGTCATATTCATATTAACACTTGCCATGTTAATTTTAACGAGTCATCCATTTCAACATCATTTTAATTTCAGTACAAGTCATATTGTTCATCATATTAATTTCAAAGCATGGAATATTCATTTTGATGAATTTTAAGGCAAGTTGAATTCATTACAATGGGCTCATATTCATTTCAACACATTCCATATATTTATCTTAGCATGTGTCATATTCCTTTTCATGGATTTCACATTCATAATAACATCGCTTATATTAATCTTAAAATAAGCCAAATCAATTTCAGCACATATAATATTCATTTAAATGTGTATACTACTGTCTCCAATGCAATCCGTATTGATTTTGAATAATTGCCATATTCAATTAAAAGTAACTCATATTCATTTTAAAGCATGTCAAATTAATTTCAATGAAGCTTATATACATATTAACACAGGTCATATTCATTTTCACACGTGTCATAGTCCTTTCAATCTGTTATATATTCATATTAACACATGTCATATTCATTTTAAGATGTGTCATATCCATTTGAACATATGCCATATTCCTTTCAATATGTATCACATTTATTTCAAAGCATGCCATATTCATTTTGACAAATGGCATGAGAATTTCAGCATTGGTTATAATAATTTGAAGGCATGTCAAATGAATTTCAATGTGGCTTATATTAATTTCATTTCAAGTCATCCCATATTCATTTCTGTATGTCATATTCATTGCAATCTGAGTAATTTTCATGGAACACAATATTCATTGCAGGATGTGTAATGTTAATTTCAAGGTATGTCATATTATTTTCAATGTGCTCTATATCCTTTTCAGTTTATAATGTATTCATTCAGTAGCTTATAGTCATTTCAAGTTGTCATATTAATTTCAACGTATGTCATATTCCTCTTGGCTTATGTCCCATTCTTTGTGATGCAGATTGTATTAATTTCAGTGCTTGCTACATTGTTTATAGTGAGGGCCATAATCATTTCAGTATGATTGATATATGTTTCAGTATATTTCTTATTCAATTCAGAGTGTGTGTTATTTCAAATTAATCATTAAGTAGTGTATTCACTCTGCCATGTTCCATATTTGTTTTGGAACAAGTCATATTAATTCTGCCATGATTCATATTTGTTTTAGTATATTCTACATTCAATCTGGGGTGTTTCATATTCATGATGCAGCATGGTATGCATGGTATGCATTTCCTGAGAAGTCCTATGCGAGGAGCTGCAATTTCGACATGAATGCCTTCCCATACTGAAGGCTGTCTTGAGGATAGCAGCTTATGTGCAACCGTAAAAAAGCGCTCGCTGGAAACTTGGGTCAACAAAGTGATAACTTGCTAGAGTTGCCATTTGTACACAAATGATATATAATTGAATTTGAACAACTGGTCAGGATTAATACAACAGTTATTTTGATACCTTGTAGTACCATATGACTTTGTACTTGCAAATGTGGCTACTAACCTTTCCACAGTTTTTACTGTAAAGACACGTAAAGTTAATAAAACACATGTCCATCTTTTAATGTAATCCACTCTACTCTTAGGGCTCAGAAGGCCTGCCTTAAGGATGACTTTTAAAAATGAAAAAGGAAGCTCTGGGCTAGATCATTGGTTTAAATGGCAAAGTCGATGTAGCAATTTAACAACAGCTCTGCCAGAATGCAATGGTGGCTGGGAGTCATACTTTGGTTTTGTCACATCAGTGGTGGCAAAACAGGTCCTGCAGTCCACATGGGACACTATACCGTGCAAGCCCTGGTTACCCACGGTGCAATATACTAGGGACTTGTAAGTAAGATCAGGGTCAGAGAACTGGCAGTGAGGCCTGGTTGGCTGCAATCAGTGCACCTTCAAGTCTGAAAAACTAGCAGCACCAGTCCAAAACTTAGGGAATGGTCATGCAAAAAGAGACTTTGCCTTAAGAACATGATGAATGATGCAGGTGTCTGCTAAGCAAGGCACCAACACTCACCCGAGTCAGGGTTGCCAAAGAGTCAAGCAATAAATCTTCCATGTGTAGAAATCTATTGCAGAAAAAAGGGAACAACAATCATCTAAAAAAGGCTGACAAATATGGCAAAAATAGTGAATAAAGTGTTGCGATACATCTTCACCGGATGAAGCTTCTGTATACGTGTTGAAGAAGGAAATGGAAATCACTGGGAAAAGGACAGGTACTATCTTGGATTGGGAAACTCTGACCTCTAACATTGGATAAGCAACCAACCTGAAAAGTATGAGATTTAAGACTATCTAATGTCCTATGGAGAGTGGTGTTCCCAAGAAACGGCAGGGATAAAAAGCAGAACTTTAGGTTTGTTTTTCTTTTATTTCATGCTCCTTTCCAGTTCTCTGCTCTGCATATGGGCCTTCCAGCTTTCGTACCCTTGAAAATACTGACTAACTGACTCAAGAAGACAGTGCAGAAGAAGAAGGAGAAGAAAGGGGTGAAGGGAGAAATGGGTAAGGGGAGAACAGGCTGGATGTAAAGGAATGAGTGCAGGAAAAACTTAAAAAAAATAATAGAGGCGATATAACATGGTATATGGTCCAGAAGGGGTGACAAAGGAGAAAAGGAGAAAGAGGAGATACAATTAAGTGGGGACCACACTGCCACATTTAGCCAATATATGTTTATGAATGACGGGAGAAAAATGTGAGGAACAATATAGCCTGCCCTTGAAAGAGAAAGGGTATTTGAGGTCCACTCAAGAAAAATGGACTCAACAAAACCTTTAAATTCGAATGCCATTAATTAAGTTGCATTTGACAGATGCGAATAGTAATCATTATGGGTGTATGAAATTTACATAGTTGGCTTTCACATAATTAAGCTAAATTTTGGCAAACTTACACTTAATTACTCAAAATGCAAATCCATCACTCACCACAATATTTTAGCACAAATAAGTCCTGGACCCAATTTTTGTTTTGAGGAGGCATTTAAAGAAAGAATTATTATTATTTGCATGCACCCCTTTTACACTTGACTGCAAATTACACATTTTGCTCTAAACAGTTCATTTTTATGACTGCTCATTATTCAATCCTTCTTTGGAGAGGATCTTTTTATTGTAAATTACAATGATGCTTTGGCAGATGTGAATACACCTCTGGCTTTGACTTGGTGGGATGCTTCCTGTATGGAAACCCATCTTCTTGTTGCCTCTCCGTTTGATGTTGTGGTTTGAACTCTACATTGTATATGGCATGTTGAACATGTCTTAGCTTCAAACCTCAAGGAAAAATCCCAACCCCTCTGAAGTTACTATATTAACCTGAGCTGAGCCACCCCTGAGTTACATGGGCTTAACTTAGGTTAATGTGTAGAGCAATTATGCAGTATCAAAACAGTAATAAAGTCAAAATGTAATCCAATAAAAAAATCCTGAACCAAATTAGACAAAAGCATTAAAATCTAATTTAAAAAATGACATCAATACCAGAGAGCAGCGACTATAGTGGCTATCTCCAAACCAGGCAAACCTCCTGACGAGTGCTCCTCGTACCGCCCCATCTCGCTGCTGAACGCGGAAGCTAAAATATTGGCCAAGCTCTTAGCGATGAGATTATTGCCCCATTTGTCCTCTCTCATTCACCCGGACCAGTCTGGGTTCATGCCACACAGAAATACGGCGTTAAATCTGCGCAGATTGCACGGAGTACTAGCTAAGGCAGACTCGGTCACATCACGGGCGGTGATTTTGGCCCTCGATGCCAAAATGGCTTTTGACCTTGTGGAATGGTCCTACTTATTTGAGGCACTGTCCCGCATGGGCTTTGGTCCCCACTTTGTTGCCTGGGTTAGGCTGTTGTACACTGACCCGGTTGCCCGGGTGGTGGCTAATGGCCATATCTCACGAGAGTTCGCATTGAGGCGTGGAACGAGACAGGGGTGTCCCCTTTCACCGCTGTTGTTCGCAATCTCCCTGGAACCCCTTGCCACACTTATTAGAACCTCGCCCCTCTTGAGAGGCATCCGCTGGAAAGAGGGGTGGGAGGACCGGGTGTCCCTATATGCGGACGACATGCTGATCTATTTGACTGACCCTGACACCGGCCCTGTTACATCTCTGTGATGCTCACGGCTTGATATCCGGCTATACAATTAACTGGAGCAAATCGGAAATGTATGTATTGAAAGGTCGGGCACCAGCCCTTGACGCGGGCTGTCCCCTGAGGATAGCGGGCTCGTCGTTTAAATATTTGGGCATACACGTCACCAGAGACCCCATAGAATTCGTAGTTAAAAACTTGAAGCCCCATTTGGAGAGACTCAGGTGTGACGTTCACTTCTGGTCGGGACTCCCGCTGACGCTCCTGGGGCGAGCAGCACTTTACAAAATGATGGCCTTGCCAAGATTTTTGTATGTCCTAGAGAACACACCTTACCCGATAACACCTCAATTCTTTCGTACGGTCGCCGCGTTGGTCTCTAACCTGTTATGGGGTGCCCTCCCCACTCGCATCGCACAATCCAAGCTGCACAGGGGCTGATTCGACGGTGGTATCGCCCTGCCCAACCTCCAACTGTATTATTGGGCGGCGCACCTTAAACCCATCAACCAATGGCTTCACGCCTCCCAGGCGGAACCGGCGTTCCAGGCAGATAGGGGGCAGCTGGGCATTGATAGCTTGTTGGCTCCATTGTATGACCGTCGTAAAATTCGCACCTTACTAGGACCCACCAGATTAACAGTGACGCTCTGGCATAAGGCGACGGCTGCTCTGGGATGGCAAGGGAGAATCACCAAATTAACTCCACTGTGGGACTCCCGAGTCCTTGGTCGCTTGAGGAATAGCAAAGGATTTTCACACTGGGACACTATAGGAATTTCTACGGTGGGCGATCTGTGGGACAGGGGGGAGGTGCTGCCCTTCAGTAGACTGCAAGAACTGTATGAACTCAGCGAGAGGGAACTCTTTAGATATATCCAGATACGGCACGCACTACTAGTTGCTCTGCCCACGGATACAGACTTGCCCGAATCTTCCCCGCTGGAGGATCGCCTCCTTACTGAATTTATGACGGAACGTGCGACCTCTCTTGTTTACCGCAAGTTGCTCAATAACATGCCAGACCCGACACTGACCTTGAAGGCAAAATGGGAGGGAGACACAACCGACATGGATGAACATGAATGGAATGGGGCGCTGGCGTCACCTAGGGAGGTAGGCATCTCAGCAAGACTACGACTAGTACAACTTAAAATACTACACAGGGTATATTACACAAGGACAATGCTACACCGTATTAACAGGATAGAACACCCTTACTGCCTACGAGGCTGCGGGGAGGAGGGCTCCTTCTATCACACCATATGGGACTGCTCCCGAATCCAAGAATACTGGAAACGGGTACTGCGAACAATCTCGCAGACACTAGACACTACACTAATACCAGAACCAAAGAGGTGCCTGCTAAATGTCTGGGAACCTACAGACCTTTCAAGGTATGGGCAACTCTGGGTAACAATAGGGTTGATGGTGGCAAAGCGAGATATCGCGCAGCGCTGGGGGGTGCCGGAGGTGCCGACCAACTCACTGTGGTGTTTGAACATGGATAGGGTAATGCTGACGGAGAGGGCAGTATACTCTAGCCGTGCCTGTCCGAGAAAATGGAATAAGATTTGGACCAAATGGAATGACTATAGAGGGGGGATTTGCGACCCCTTACCGGAGGATGTCCAGGATGAATCGGATGACGAAGAGCTAGAGGGCTAATGGTAGGGGCGCTTCGAGATAGGGGCGGGATTGGGGGATGGGATTGGGACCCTTGCGTGCAAAGTTCAGCAAGCTGAGGGGGCAAGACCTGTGAGGGATGCCAAGTCGAGGGTTTCCACTCCGGCATTAGTACACGGCCCTCGGGGTGGATGCCGAGGCTGGGGGGGGAATCTACCGTGAGAAATCAGGAAGAGATGTCTAGACTCAATAAGTAATGATATACTACTGACCACATGATTGTTCCTAACCGTGCCTCTGTTTTGTTTTTGTTCTAAACACTAAAAAACCAAAGACCGTTACCTGTTGAGAAACTGCGGCGTATGCCACCCCTAATTTTTGTTGAACCATATCACCATGTATGCTATTGACAATTTCCTCAGAGATTTACGATGCGATGCTATGCTTGATCATATGTTATAGCGGCCAGCCTGATGGGTTGTTGGCATTACGCTGTGTAACCATTCGACGAAATAAAGGTATTTGTTTACAAAAAAAAATAAAAAATGACATAAAAAATGATAAAAAATCATTCAATAAAGGGAATGCAGTCAATATTCAATAGACCAGAACCTAGGCGCAAATTGAGGCTGACTGTGATGGAGCATGGGTCAGATATACCAAGCCAGGTTTGCCCTGGTCAAAGTTTTTACCTTGAAATTTAGGGCCTAATTTTTGATAGACGGCCAGCCATTCCGCCATGGGGATGGAGTAAATTACCCATGGTAGATTGGCCGCCCGTCAAATTTGTAAATGACTGCCAAGCAGGCGTTCATTTATTATGCATTTGGAGGAACCACTGCCACAGTGGTTCCTGTCAATGCATATTGTTGTTTGGTGCAGGGCTGCATCAGGATGAGGCAAACATGCATCAAACAGTTTTCTTTTCTTATATTTAAAAAAAAAAACCCGAAACAGGATTTTCTTCTTGAAAATAAAAAAAATAATGCTCCCTTCACCATGGGAGTCATCTCTCCTCACCATGGGAGTCATCTCCCATGATGGGGGGGCAATATTTGCTTTTTAGTGTCTCTCACAGCCAGGTTTGCCCGGCGGTGACGAATGGTAAAAAAATGGCTACATGTCCGTTCATCCTGATCAGGTGGGTGGACATGAGGACATTACTCAGACGACCCTTACTCTTTCGGACTGTCGGAGTCGTTTGGCTATGGCCATGATGCAGTGGTCACCACCTTAGCCACCCGCATTCAAATGGGGTGAGTGGACCTTCATGTTGGAAGAATGTGTACTCCATCATCGTTGCGACATTTAACATTTAAATCTGGACCTTATTCTTTTGATTTCCAATCCAACACAGGGGCATACTTCTAAAGACCGCCAGGGCCTCAGGGGAGCAACTTAGAGACTCACGTGATGTTAGTTTTAGGATGACAGTAACATTCAGTCTAGGTACAGTTGCCTCTGTTCAGCTGGATACTTCCAGGAAACGGCCTCTTGCAGCTTGTTGTACCCCTGTAGACACAACACAAAGTAGGTCAGCAATTGACCCTTGGAGTACACTTTTTTGTCCTGGGTACAAAAAGGAGCAGGTCCAGGCCTTTAGGGCTCCTCTCATGATCATCTGAAGTGGGTGCCTTGGGTGCCACATTTATGCCGGAAACCAGACTAGGGGTCGGCTACTAACCAATGGGGTAAAAGTTAGCAGGAGCACCCTACCCACTTTTTCAGTAGTTCCTGTTTGCCTTACTGAAAATAGGTCCAAAATGGCAATCGTTAGGTATATTTTCAAGATGACGAAAGTCTTTAGCCACATTAAAATTGGATTTTGAGGGTTGAGGGGTTGTATTTAATATTGCTCCACAGTTTTTCTCTATGGGCCAGCCTGCTTTCCTACAGTAAAAATAACTTTTGGGGACTAGACACTGTAAGGACATGCTCACTTTAATTTCGCACATGTCTAAATTTTAAATGGTATGCACCCTACCTTGAGGTCTACAATGCCTACATAGGGGTGACTTATTAATATTTAAAAGGAAGGTTTTTACCTGTCAAAAGAGTTTTACTTTGAAACGTTGCAGTGCATGTTTTGTACTGTTCTACAAGTATAGGCATGAAGTCATGTTGGCACTGCCGCTATAGTGGATGGCATAATAGGAAATGCAATCCAATAGTGGCATTTAAATTTCCGGCCCTAGGTACATTTTGTACCATATGCTAAGGACTTATAGGTAAATTAAATATACCAATTAGTAGTCTGCAATTTGACCATGTTAAAAGAGGAAGCATGGGCACTTTACTACTGGTCAGCAAGAGTAAAGTGCACAGCGTTCAAAAGTCAGCAAAAATATAGGGTGTAGCAAAAGGTGAACAATTTGGGGTGACCATTCAGAAAAAAGCAGATTTCTAATAGGATGCAACAGATTAGAAAATGCGTTTTCAATTTGCAAATATTTCAAAATGTGTTTTTCGATAACATATTTTTCAGTCTGCCGCTCAACTTTCCAAAATACATTTAATTCTTAAATTGGTATACCTTGGTACAAATGGACTATGAAAGCCACATTTGTAGTTTATTGGGACTGAAAAGACTAGTAGTGAAGATGGAATGTTATCACCCATAACACTCCTACGAGATTGACATTATGGGCCATGTCTTGCCTGAGCACAGCTGAGTGCATTCTAAAGTGATACACACTTCTGTGTGGGATCACGTTTTTTTCCTCACCCTCTATGAAGATATCCTGCCATCTGCCACTCAAAACACAGAGTCATACAATCGCCAGGAATTGAGAGGGGAACTCCTAAGAGCTGTCAAGTTGATGTACATTGGTTATTTTGGAACTTTTTGCACCTTTTTAGGTCTCGCCTGTCGATGCGCATGCGCATCGAGCAAGCGAGACTATAGGGGCTCATCGACTCTTTATCTAACTTGCAAGGAATCGTGGCGATTCCTTGCAGTGCCCGTGACTTTTAAGCTCAATGCGCATGTGCATTGAGCTTAAAAGCGCGTGCACAGCCGCCCGCATTCCTCCGACACCTTTGAAGTGAAGCTTAGCTTCACTTCAAAGGCCCGGCTTCTTCACACCCACATGCCGCTCTGCCCCGCTCCGCCCCCTCCCCTGAGTCATCCTGCCTGCCCCTTCCCGCCGTGTCGCATTTCTCCTCCCCCCTCCCCTCTCTTCCCTCTGTCTTGTCTCTATTTATATAAAGAAATGGTATGTAGCAATGATAACGGTTTTGCCTTGACTTTTTATTAGCAGAGTCAGCTTTGTATGGCATTAACTGTATAATAAAAAAACGTTCGACTTTCACATCTGTGTGTGACTCTGTATAAACCTTCTGCCTGGAGGTTTAGGATGCTTTCATGTAAATAGCGCGAGCATGGCGCACACTTTCATTTAATTTAAGTTTAGTGGCTTTCACATCTGTGTAGGACTCTGTATAAACTGGAGCCACCCTCTGCCTGTCAGTCAGTACTGCTCTGTCCCCTGGTTCTAAGTGACGAGCAGCCCCCCACCCGCCATTGCTGCGGAGCCGTTACTTAGCCTGGCGCTAAGTGCTAACTTCTAAGCACTTCACGGCCTGCATTGCTCTGCGGAGCTGAGTTGTTTTGGGACCGGGACCCAGTGCCTGCCCGTTCACAGCCCGTGGTCAGGGGCTGGTGCACAGCATTTAGCTCTGAACTGTTCTCCACCCCGGGGTGCTCAGCAGCAAAGGTATACAGCTCTTCTCTTAAGGCTGAGAGGTGAACGTTACCCCAGTGCACTCTGAGCTCCGCAGTGCTCTGGTGGAGGGCTAGCTCCTAACTCAGCAGCAAAGTGTTACCGGCTCAGTGCTCTGAGGTGGCGAGGCCACCCCCCCCCTTCCCCTCCCTCCTCGTCTCACACCCCAACGCAAGTATAAACAGCCGGCTTCAACACATGCCCTCCAGTCCTTTTCGGCTGCTTCAAACACTGTTTTCTAAATCTTATCTTTTGTAACCATCTGGTAGCGCCTTGTTATCCTTTCTTCTGCCCTGCATACCCTAGAACAACCTCTTCTAAGATAACTACCCTCCATCTGTGCTACACAGTCGCTCCTTAGATGCTCTGTCCACTCTCCTCTCTCACTGCCCTCGGTCTTTTTAGATATAGCGACCCCCCCTTAGGATTTATTAAAAGGCGCTTCGAGGTGGCCGCAGAGCGCTAGGGATATTAACGGGGGTTTTACTCGAGGCATTCGAAAGCATTAATTAGCCGGATTTCCTTTATAATCGTGCCCGGCTGGTACAGAGGACGCGCTGCTTCCAGGCTAAAGAATTTATCATTTCCATTAATACCCGCAGGAGGGAGAGACAGGTAGAGAGCGAAACGTAAACCCAGATCTGCCCTTATTGTCGCTGTTAAACCCCTCTCTGCTGTCACTCGCGGGCGAGAGGCCGCCGAGGAGATATTTCATCCACGTAACTAACAATGCCCCGGTGCAGCTGCAAGTTGTCGGAGGCATCGCCCGGAGGTACATGAATTACTGGCGGGTTTTGTGTGTGTTTTTTGGACCCGTCGCCGGGCTCGGGGGAAGCAGAGAGGCTGTTTTAAAGGAACTCTTGCGCAGTTAACTTCAGTCCCCACATACATAATAAATTCCATTTTCTGAGGAGAATGGGACGCGGCACCACAAGTAAATTGTTGTTTATTCACTTGACCAAATCACGCTTTTTTCATAGACGGTTCTACATCTCATCGACTCTCTCAGAACAAACATTTTCAGGTGTTTTTATCGGCATTGTTTAAATTTTTCTATAAATGTTTCGCACCCGAGATATATTCCAATTGCAACCCGTTGTTACTCTGCTGTTTTCAGAAGTGCTGATGGAATATAAACAGCCGGTGGGCGGTAAATAAAGGCGCCCACCCTTGTATCGGTGCACCGGCCATTGTGCGCGAGTTTATTTATTTTAACCGCACGCTTCCGGGTTGCTAAATATAAACATACGACATATATGTAAAAGTGCACCCTTTCTCTGGCTTCTGATTTGTAAGGTGTACAGGAGAGGTGTTTAGACCTTGCTCCGTTGTGGCACTGAAAGATGTGCTGTCAGTCCGGCCCTGCCAGGACGCTTGTACCCTTCACCGGCCGGCCTCACTTAACGTGTCCTGAGTGAATGCCCGGCAGCGGGGCCCGGCCTGTCTCGGAGATGCATGAAATGCATGGCCTTTCCAGATGCTGCCGCCCTTGGTTAACCTAGTATCCTGTTACTAATTGATTTCCGCCCGGCTTTTCTTTGAAATGCTTGTTGTAATTGAAAGCAGTCCCCAAATAACCTTTTTCGTCACTGTTTTTGGCCAAGTTTATTAAATAATAATACACAGTAGAGTCGTGTACCGCATTTTAGAACAGCAGTCATAAAAATGTTGTCCTGAGCACAAAAATGAACTCGAAGAATGCCTCAAACTTCCCTCTCAAAGTTGTTTTAACAGAAGGTGCTCGCGGTATGCTATATGGCAGTTGTGTGGTGAGAGAGTCTCTTCATTCAGGGGCTTAATTTCACCCGGTGTTTGCCGGTACGCTCATGACCAAAACATATTAAAATATAAAATAATACGGCTAATATGTATGATATGCTATAGAGCATTTATGCAGCGCGCCACTCTCTCCGTACAGGGGCTTAATAGCTGCATTCCTCCTTGTCACGTGGTTTCGCTTCGCTTTTGGTTTCTCAACTTTGGTATTGTAAATGACACATTTTGTATTTATGTGGCATTGCCTACAGGAAACAAAAATGCTAAAGATTTAAAAAAAAAAACCATAAACAATTCTAAAAGCACAAACTCTAATGCTGCGAGACCTATTGCATTTCCAATGCTTGTTTTCATTCAGGAAACGTGGAAACGTTTTACCTCTTTCCACCAGATTGTCTTACAGAATTCCAGTGGCCCAGTTGGAATTAGACATTTTTTTGCGGGCCTGAGCCTGAAAGCGGATTTCTGGTGAGCCTGTTGAAACTGCGAAAAGTGGTCTGGGATCGGAAGAGCCAGTCCAGTTCACATTTTTGCACTCCTTGTAGAAGTTTCATGGAACTCCTTTCCAATATGCTTTTCTATGGGGCAGTATTTGTTTCCTTTACAACTTTTTTATGCTTATATCTGACTCATTAACTAACTTGGTGTGGACCTTTTCAGTTCTTTCTCTATTAAACTCACTTTATAAATAAATAAATAAAATAAAATTGTTGTTTTGGCTATTTGTCAAACATATCCTGCGCCACATTAATTTTCTCTAAGTGAGGTTTTGTTGCTTCTGAAAGGCTACCACAATGGGGATATGGATTCCTCAAAGAAACTAGTTTGCCGTTGTGGATCACATTATGTGGGCTATGTGGGAGCTCAGTGACAGCAGGCCTCTGCGCCACTACCCTATAATCTAGTTTTCTGGTTCACTACTATATGTTTTAATTTTTCCATAGGGGTTTCCATGCTGAAGCCAGTTTAGGGAAGCAGCGTTTACATCGCATGCGGTAAAACTCATGCAATTACAACGCGGTTGTAACAATGACCGCTTTGTTACAACGCCAACCATTACAACGCAAGTCGTTTCAATGACATGCTATACAGGGCGCTCTAAACAAAGGAATAGTATAATTTACTATTCCAACACCTTCCCTACTGTTGCGCAGGCTGGAGTTGGAATAGTAAATTATACTATTCCTAAATCCAGTGCACCCTCTACAGCAAGTCGTAGAAACAACTTGTGATTTAATGGTATGCGTTGTAACAACGCGGTCGCTGTAACAACCACATTGTAATCGCATGCGTTGTACCGCATGCGATGTAACATCGCATATCTGACAGTTTATCACTGGTTTATGCACAACTTTAACTTCACACAAATGTTACTCTCTAAAAGTAGTATCTGGTTAAGAAAATTGGAAAGGGGTCCAAAATAATAATAAACGTTGATGCCTTAATATAAGAAATAATCTGAATATTAATTTAGTAATCACTGTTACTTTTAGACTAACCTACAGGCATGATCGCACAAGTGTCTTCTCACTATGTATATGATGATCAGTAACTGCTGCTAAACGATAGGTGGAAAGTTCAGGTTCACGAGTACTGACTTGTATCGCGTTTGTACTTCGTATATATGATTGTTTTCTCTGTTGATGTACCTATACGAATTTGTAAACATACATATTAAAGTATACATTATCGGGCGCTACTGTTCACCCCGAAAACTATGGCGACATGATTCACACAAATGTATATAACTGATAGGACTTGTATCACGGTTCTTATTCGAATAGAAATAAGTAATAATAGATCTAAATCGATTATTTTTGTTTTATTGTTTTCCTAAGCGCTAAATGTCTATCCACACACACTGATATCTGGAAAAAATTAGCATTAGAAAAACTAAAGTGTCCAAGGCAACAACAATAAAAAATCAATACGCAGGGAAAACAAGCCTTTGCAAGGTCACTGCCATGAGACCGTGTAGCATCTGTTCTCAACAGGCTTTAATTGAAAACTTATGTTGGAAAATGGAGTAATTTGAACAAGATAACATGGCGATGGGGGATTACAACTGAGAGCGGTGGAAAATCTCACATTTTCTAAATTGTCTCCAGATTTGATCAACTAGGATTTATAATTGCACGTGCTGCAGAGATAATGTTTCAACTTTAGGCTTCTACCGCTTTTCAGAAGACCTATATAGTTCACTGGCGCAATTATAACGCAGCTTCTGGGTCTTCACATTTGTCAACAGGAAGTATTAACAAGCATTGGCATAGCCAATAGGTCTCGCCTTTGGGAACTTATAAGTATTTAGCCATGCAACAGTTGATGTTGTTGCAAAAAGGATATTGTGCTGGATAACTAAACACTTATAAGATGCCAAAGGCAAGACCTATTGGCTATGCCAATGCTTGTTCCTGTTGCTATTTCCTCCGGGGGCTCCAGTTCTTTTAGCATGTGCGGCCTCTGGGTGAAAGACCAGAAATCTGCAGCGGATCGTGTAACTCTTAAGGGGCGGAATTAAAAGGGTACTCGGAATGAAATCAGAGTGCTCACTGTCCTTAGCTGCCATCAGCTAGACTACTTTTTCTCTCTATAGCAGGAACATTACTCACAGGAGCTATCTTGACATTTGTATTGCTACCTGAAAACTGGATGTACAAGGAATTCTGCCACAGGTGTTTTTGAATCGTAAATTATACAAACACCTCTTTTGACTGCCTAGAAATAGCCTAAGGCGGGGTATGGGGTTGGGGAGTCTGTGGTGAAACTAAACAAAGTCCGCCCTGGAGCCATCCCACAAGCTTAAATGTTGTTATAACAAGTCTGCAGACTAGGGAAATGTGTTCCAAAAATAGGGAAACAATAAACGGCGGCAACGTTGTTAAAGGCAAGTCTTTTCTCGAGAATCTTTATAATTACTGTGGAAATATGATTCGGCACTAATTATAAAGCATTTGCTGAATCCTGGTGACATGCTTAGGAGGGTGCAGAATGAACTTGTTGGTACCACCAAGAACTTATTGGGCTGACCGTGTGACTGTTGTTTTGGTTTTTAAATGCAAGCTTGTGCTCTATACTGTCTCCAGTAAGAATCAGCTTGCTCCTCATCTGAGATACCCAACTGTATTTACATAGTTTAGTAGGAGGCAATTATTATTTTTTTTCAATCAGGGAACCAATGTCCTCTTTCGACAGATTAAAACACTTCTCATATGGGCCAGCCACGCAGTCAGACACTTTCCACCAATGCCCTAGCACCTTATAAGACTGTACATTTATCTCGCTCACCTTTTAGCTTGGCCACACGCCAATGCTTGACAATAAAAGCAAACTAGGAGTCAAGCTTTGGTCTTCGTGCAGAGCATCAAAACACTAGTATCTCATCTGAGCGCAAGCCCCTGTAGTGGAGTGCAATCCGTTTACAAATGCGCTTCGCAAGGGGTGCGAAGCACTACATACAACTGTAATATAATGCTGTAATGTGACTATTGGTCAGTAAACTGCACGCCTTTCTGCGCACCGTTACCTGTTTCTGGGTAAAGGATTCCATCATCTTCTGCAAACCTTAATCTAGAAGGTCCAAGGAAATAGTTTCTGAGTTACCTGGATGAAGTGGAAAGTATCTGGTGTAGTTATGCAGAGTTCTGCACAGTAATTCTCCGGAAGAAGTTTATCTCTGCTCAATGATGGGATAGTAATTGTTTCTCAGGTACACTCACATTTTCAATATTTGCTGTAAGTGGCTATGGGAGACGCTAAAGGCCTTCTCTTCTGCTTGGTGATCTGGGTGTGTGTGGGAGTCTGCCGCCAGGTCCCTGGAGAAGTGCTTACTTCTGGGCATGTTGGAATCACCCTGTGGGAAGCGGCTTAATGTGGGCTCGAGGGACGGCTGCAGGGAGCAGCAGCCCGGGTAGGGCTTTTTCCTGTGAGCGGGATGTTTGTGAAGCATGGTCTCCTTTCAGTTACAGGAAACGGGGCCCATGTGACAGCCGGGATACTGACCTTGTTGCTCAATGTGTGGAGCATGTGATGGTTGACGGGGGTGGGGGTGCGTTTTAACATTGAGCACCTAAAGCAACTGCTTTCAGCCTGGATGAAGCAAGAAATGGTCACGCTCTCGAGCGCAGATGTACAATAATCGGCTGTGACATTATTAGCTCCCTTTTAATGTGGTGCGGCTGCAATAGTCCATTTTGTGCACTGTGAATATGTGGTGTCTCAGTTACCCTATCTCTTGGCATTCAACTTGTTGGTCCAGGAAGGATGAAAGGCTTGAGTCAGCCATCTCGCTGCAGGTATTAGTACTCCCACTCAGAGACAGCACTACTCATATAGAACTACTACCCGCAAATGTGTAGGCCGGTGAAAGTTTCAGAAAATGACAGAATTCACCCCATATAATCTTATATGGGCAGTCTGAGGGTTGGACGAGCACTGGTAAAATTACACAAGGACACATTCAGTTTGCTGTTTGTTTTTTGGGCAAGGGAAGATAGAATGATCTGCCCATAATCACAGGGTGGTGAGCCGATGCAGAGACCACAACCTGGTTCCTCAGTTCCAAAGCCCTCCTTGCACATTTACAATGGTCACAGAGTCAGGATAACAGATGCAAGCTGTAAAGTCATTAGTAACAGGATACTGCTGAGGGCATGTACAGCACTTACCTTGCGGGAGCGAGCAGCGGCAGGCACGATAATTGCAAACAGATGGCACCGCTGCTCGCTCCCGCAAGGTAAACACCACAAATGCATGAGGGCTCATTGAGAACAGTGCAGTACATGCACGAGTTTCCCAAAAAGTCCTGAGCGATTCCAAGAAGTCATCTCCTAAGCAGCGCTTGCGCACTGCGTAGGCGATGGCGCAGCTGCTCGCTCCTGCAAGGTAAATGCCACACATGCACGAGGGCTCATTGGGAACAGTGCAGTACATGCACGAGTTTCCCAAAATGTCCTGAGCGATTCCAAGAGGTCATCTCCTAAGCAGCGCTTGCGCGCTGCATAGGCGAGACCTAAAAATTAGGAGTAACTGAATCTTCTATGTTGGCTAACTGCACACATCCATCATTTTATCTTTTAGTAGAGAACACAAGTCGGCAAAGGAAGGTGGGGCGGATATCCAGACCCAACGAGAAGTTATCTAAAGAGATGCATATTTTTATTTTTTTTACAAAATTTAGTTATGTTATGTGCCATGAATTTCTGGACTTCTTCTTGAATTAAATATTCCTTGCATCAATCACATCTTTATTATTTTTAAGTCATTCTTCTGCCTTAGGCACTGTTTCCTAACTTATTTAGATATGTTGGCTTTGACTTTTCCTATCAGCTCTTCTGTATTGGATTGCATTTACAATGTGGTGAAACACTGTTGCCTCCTTCTTTGCCCCTAGTGGAGAATGGGATATGGGTAAGTGAGTCTAAAATAAATAAACAGTCAAACTTTGTTAGTCCAGGGCACAAAGTCAGACAGGAAGGCCAACAACTTGCGGCTGGCAGCACTAGATACTGATCGGACAGGCAAATGGGCGGTGGGTTTGTGACACATTAAATAAAATAAGGAAATAAATACTTACTTACCTGAAAGAAGGTCCTCCTCTCTCTGGTCCGGTTTTCTTCTTCACATGGGACCCTCAACAATTCCCCTAACCAATTGTGTCACTGCTCTCAAAAAAGCATGACAGGATTGGATGAAGCGGCCTCTCTCGATGCTCCTGGGGACACTAAAGGCATGGGATTGGTCTAACACAGCTGTTTTAAGACAGTGGGTTAGAGGTTTCAAAGCTTGCATTTCTGGCTGGCCTTCGCAAGACGGCTGGCCAAAGGGACATGCTCACTTTGAAATGAAGGGACATATTTACATGCACCAGTCTTCTGGACGTTCTGGCAATAGAGAAACGTCAGTTATCTATGGGGAACAACCTAATTTACCCCTGGAAGGTATAGTTAATACAGGATTAAGTTGTGAAGGTACAGGAGAACTGGAATCCAGTGCTCTGGTTGGAAATATGGAACCTACTACACCTATTACTGCCATTAATATATTTTCTTGGAATATAGCAGGTTTAAAGAAAAACCTTGTTAACCCTGAATGGAATGACTTCACTAATACTTTTGATATATGTATGTTTCAGGAAACCTGGTGTCTCTCCCCGCAATATAAAAATGGTTATTCAACCTTTTTTATTCCTGCGGTTTCGGTGGGGAAAGGGCGCCCTTCTGGTGGCTTGCTCATATGGGTAAAGGTGTCCTTGAATTGTACTGTTACTTCCCACAAAATGGATTCTAATGATATCATGCATATTACTCTTAAGAATCAATCAGGGGGACTTACATTTGAACTTTTCTGTATCTATGCTTGAGGCCTCCAGGGTGGACTCTCCTCCCCAATAATAGAGCTGTTAGATGTTAGGTTATCACACCTTCCCCCCAGATCCAAAATATTAGTTGGGGGGGATTTTAACTGTACCTTTGAACCTCTAGATGATGAAGAGGTATTGGGTTATAATTCAGTGGGTTGTAGACAGACCATACCTCTCCTAGCGCTTACACCCATTAAGAAATGGACAGCCAGAGCTATCCAACTAAATGCTCTGGTGTTAGAACATAACCTACGGGCTCTCAATGGCTGGACTATGTCGGATCGTGAGGGGGCAATGACCTATAATAGACTTGGTTGCCCATCTCAAATCGATTATATCCTTTTAGATATACAATCATGGCCCGACGTAATTGATATGGAGATTAGGCAGTCTACAGATAGTGACCACAATCCATTATGCATGAAACTCCATTGGGTAAAAGGGATTGATATCAGTGGGAAACCAGAGATGATCACTAAAGAGGTTTTCCCTACAAATGATAAACGGAAATTAAAATGGAATGTGGTCAAATGTGATGAGGAGAAGCTCCAAAACATTAAAGAGTTGGTTTTAGAAGAAACCAGTAGACTCGTTGCTACGGCACCAGCAATATTTAATCATGCTGGATGTAGCCTGCTGGTCTCATATAAAAATCTAATCACAAAAATAGGAGCTTTTTTCTGCAAGAAGTCCCGGGCGAATTCTCGGTCTAATCTTAATCCCTCAAAGAGCAACCCCTGGTACACGGCAAACTGCAGGAATAAAAGAAAAGCAATTACCCAAGCAATAAAAAGCAAGGATCCTGTGGCCGTTCGAACGGCCAGGAAGGAATACTCTAATAGTATCACATCAGCAAAGAAAGATTGGGAGGAAGAGCATTGGCAGCAGTTAAAGGTAGCAGCCCGTGGGAAAAATTCCACTATTTTTTGGAAATTAATTAATGCACTTGAAAGAAGGGGGGCTGCACCAATTTTAAACCATATAACTGAACAGCAATGGTATTCGCATTTTTAAAATTTATATTGTGAGGATAGTCTGTTAAGTTTGACAGAATTACCAGCTACTGACTCTTTGAGTAAGTCTTGTGGAGAGTCAGGCTCTAAGGTAGACTTATTTTCCCAGAGAGAAGTTCAGGACGCCATCTCTAAATTACTACCAGGGAAGGCTCCTGGGCCAGATGGCCTCCCGGGGGATTTGTTAATGTATGATCCCAAACTATGGGCAGAGTTTATAGCATGTCTGATGAATTTGATTCAGCATGGCCACCCAGTTTCAGAATCCTGGAAGGGCACAGAGGTTATAACCATATACAAAAAGGGCGAAAGAGATGACCCTGCCAACTACAGACCGATTAGTCTGATAGATATTGTCCAAAAGGTGGTTGGCAGGGTCATCATAAATCGCACCGAAACCTGGTTAATGGACAAAGACGTTCTGTCCCATTTCCAGGCGGGATTTAGGCGCAACGTCGGTGCAATGGACCAGGTCTTTCAATTCTGTGCAGTCTGCTGGAAGTCAGTATTGATTGCCAAGGGCAGTTTATACTTGGCTTTCATAGATCTGAAAACAGCATTCAATGTCATCCCACGCGCCAAACTCTGGTCAGTCCTTTCCGATATGGGTTTCCCCAGTTATTTGTTGCAGTTCATTATTAAACTTCACGAGGGGAACTATGCAAGGATTCGATGGGGAAGTCAGGGCCAACTGACAGAGAAGGTACCGGTCAACAGGGGAGTGAGACAGGGATGCGTGATGGCTCCAACCTTGTTCTCCCTCTTTATAAA
The DNA here is from genome assembly GCF_964261635.1 of Lissotriton helveticus. NCBI lineage: Eukaryota > Metazoa > Chordata > Amphibia > Caudata > Salamandridae > Lissotriton > Lissotriton helveticus. The sequence continues at coordinate 1,108,116,965 of NC_136067.1, forward strand.
TGGGGTGGTGGACCATTTGAGGGAGGACCCCGCTGATGCCCCTGTCCTTACAGGAGAGAAAACACCTACTCTCCTCTTTGCAGACGACACCCTTTTGATGTCCAAATCCCCGATGGGTCTGCAAAAATTGCTTGACCGCTTCTGTATTTTTTGTAAAGATCGAGGGTTGTCGGTAAATACCACCAAAACAAAGTTGATGGTGTTGTCCGCCAACAAAAAACATAGGAAGGTTAACCTCTCGTTGAATGGTACTCTCCTTGAGGTGGTGGAAGAATTCGATTATCTTGGAGTGAGACTTAGTAACAATCTGAGTTGGAATTCCCATATAGCCAAAATGGTTTTAAACCTCAAAAGGATTTCTGGAGTGATAACAAAGAATCAGTGGCTCTCTACTACCAGACCCATAGCTCCTACTTTAGCAGTTTATGAGGGGAAAGCGCTAGCAGCGGCAGTATATGGCTCTGAACTTTGGGGCATGGAGAACACCAAAGTATTGGCAGTGGCTGAAAATAAGTTTATAAGAGACATAGTCTCGCTGCCTTTATCGACTCCTCTGAAACCATTATTTATAGACTTGGGTAAAAGATCGATCTCTGATTTGGTCCAAATTCGCCCCTTGTTATATTGGGTTCGGCTTAGAAGGACCCCCGAACCTTTTAATTATGCATTAGTATTAGATGAGCTAATCAGTTTGAACGTAGCTAACAAAATAAAATGGCTCAACAATTTAAAGAAGTTGACGGTATCGATAGGTCTAGGGGATTGTTGGCTCTCTCAAACTCCCCCGCCAAAACAAACTGTCCAAAAACTCTATTGGGAAAGGATTGTGGCAAATGAATTAAAGAACCCAAATTGGGGTCCCTTGACAAATATCTTTCTCGACCACAAACCCCTCAGAAAGCTAGAGCCATTTTTGGACTTTATCCAGACCCCCCGTGACAGATCTTTGTTTTTGAAACTAGGATATGGTACTCTACCCCTTAATTCGTTTAAGGAAGGGTGGAAGGGAAGGAGAGAAACTGACCAAAAATGTCCAGGTTGCACCTGCCCGAAAGAATCTTTGGGCCATTTTCTGTTTGCATGTGTTGCATATAAACAGACGAGAGCAAAATGGTTGAAACCTGTTTGTAGGGAGCTTGGAGTTAGGGACCATAGAACAGCTATGCGTGTTATTTTAACTAACGCTTCTTCCATGCATATTGTTTGTGGGGTAGCCAAATATGTGGCGAATGCTTGGTTTATCAGGTCGAAATTGCTACTCAATGTTTGATTATTTCCCCCAAGTAAAGACCCGCTATTACGTCTTTTAAATGTTTTAAGGATCTGTAATACTTGTAATATTGCTTTAAGTATTTTTCTTTGCATGTAGTATGCTTGTACTTTTATGAAATATTTTTTCGAATAAAGTATTACAACAACATGCACCTTTCACCACCACAATGTCACTTTCCACGACGTTGTGGCGGTGATAGGGGCATCGCCTTATTTACAAGGCAGTGTTAAGCCACTTAATGTGGCTTAATGCTGCCTTGTAAATAAGGCCCCTTTTCATGCTATACTGAGCGTAAAACTGGTGGGCAATTGGTGTTGTGTTGGGCGTTCTACCGCAACACGCATTGATTTTGACGCTGCCCCCTATTTCTCCAACTTTTTGATGTTACCATGTGTGCTGCGTTTATGCAGCACACATAGAAATAGCAAATTGCCATTGATTGTTTATGTGCAGGAAGTTGACCCTTCCTGTACATAAACAATTTTTAAAAAATGACGTTTTGCAACTTCTATGTGTACTGCATTAAGTAGCAAGTATAAAAGTTACAAAATGTCATTTAAGATTGTTTAAGTGCAGGAGGGTGTCCCTTCTTGCACATACACAATCTTCCTCTCAACGCAGACAGCATTGGCGCTAAGCTGCTAAGTTTAGAGCCAACGCAGGGGGAAGCTAGGGCTGCACCATATTGTTGTAAATATGGTACAGCACTGCTTTAAGCCAAGGAGGCTAACGCTGCGCTCCGCTACTTCGGTGTAAATGAGCCCCGAAGTGCCCTGTGCCCAGGCAGACCACTTTCCTCCCTGCTGCTGTCATTTAGCAGGCTCCACCCTGTCCTGATGTTCAGGACAGGTTGTCGAAAACTAAAAATGGTAATAAATTAACTCCAGGGTATGGGGGCATTATAATCAGTCGGGCGGTGCTCCTCCGCTCAAACAGAGATGCCGCCCCTGAGGCCCACACCCCTAAGGGGGCCCAAACGTTGGACATCCAGGCACTAAGCTGTGTCATGTCACAAACCTAATCCCTTGGGGGCTTTCCTTGTCATGGGTCTCTAATCTTATCAGGGCCGCGGTGCAGGAGATAGTTGGGGGTTACCAGATCCAGACCTGCAGGTCGTGGTGTAAAGCATGTGGGAAAGGCATATGAGTCTTTACAAAAGGCTACCCAGGATGTGGGTGAGCTACAGGAAACTGGGGGATCACTTCCGTTCTATTGAAGGTGGGGGTCAGCTACAGATTTTGAACACTGCTTCCACTCATGGCTTCAAACCTTTAGACCTGGGGCAGAATTTGTGAGAAATGAGAGTGCCTGCTCACTCATGTACGGCTGCATTTAGCATAATTTCTTCGCACAAAATGCATCCTTGTGTTAATTTTGGACTCAAGACGGCATTATTGCGCTAAGAAAATAGAGCTAAACGTAGATTTACTCTTTTTGCATAATTCCTCGTAATCTCACAGATTTTTGGGCAACTGTGATTGATTAAACAACATGAAATTACCTAGATTACACCCACCCTACCAACCTTCATATTCCCAGATTTGGATCATTGGTATCAGCACGACATTAAGGTGGAACTGAAAAGGGATTTTGTAAGGCAACATATCACAACTAGTCATATGAAAAATGTGTATTGCCATTGGCAGTTTCCTAAACAGAGCAGCAGTAGGACACTTGTGGGATGAGTAAGGTCACCTCTTTGGAGAATAATCATTGACTCATTGCTTAAACCATGAAAGGCAGGGCATTGGGACAGCTAAAAAAAACATGGCCATAGAGTGCCTAAAACAGGGAATTGTACAAACGAGCTGTTGAAAATGTTTCGCAAACGTATTCTGTTAAGTCCATTATCAAGTCAAGCATCCCTACTAATGGGACTGTGTGCCTCTAACCTTAGATTCCATAGTGCTTCTGGTTTTGCATAGAAAGGAGGATGTGTTTCAGTTGTTATGAGATACCATGTGAGCATACCCCAGTGATGAAGATGTGCAGTAATATAGATGCCAAGCTTTGCACTTTCTGTTTCAACAAGGTACTTTTTAATGCAACGAGGTGTGTTCTTTGTTACTTGTATATTCTCTCTCTCTCTCTCTCGCTCTGAATTTCAACCTTGTTGATAACCGGCTATCTAGTGGTGCGACAAAAACATGCTTCTATAGCTGTTAGTTCAAAGAGTGGTGTGCTGCAGCTGCATACGTCAGATGCAGCAAGGTCCATTTCCTGCCATCCCTATACATGCTTGCTGTCTTTTCTTTTGGTGACCCATGTGTATCAGATCCTTCATTTAACAGGGTTTCCTAGCTCTATTCCTTTTGGATCTTAGACTGTTTTTTGCTGTTCCTCTCTCTTTTGTCTCCTTCCTTCAGTTTCTGCACTTAGGCTCTGCCTTTAAATCATACTTGTCCTCTCACTAAACAAAGGTAGGATCAGAGTTGCATAACCTCTGTTTCTCTTGCCTTTGGGTTAGTCATTCACAGCACATCTGTGCTCCTTGCTTACCATAAGCACAAGGATCTTCAGGAGATGCTACATTTATTCACTACAAAGAGCTTAGAAGGTACTTACGGTGTTTTGCCAGCTATTAGATACCTTTTCCATAGTGAGGTAAGAAAGCATCTTAACCAGGGACAAATCAATGTAAAGATCAATCTCCTGGACCCTAAAAAAGTGGTATGAATAACCATATTGAAGTTGATAGCACTTATTAATATGACCTCATTCAGCCTTTTACTAATTAACCTGTTTCTGTTGAATCCAAATGAAAGGGTCCAGGGAAGGGGTGGCAAGGGCTCAGGGACCGTGCGCCAAAACCTTGTCAGCTCTGAAGGTTTTTTTGAAAACATTAACTGAGTCTTGCTCACTGTCTGGCCAATGAAGGTTCCAACCACTTTTTCACATTGCACCACTGAACTAAGAAAGCCTCTTGCCCTGGTTGTAGTTCTGTGTGCCTTTTGCAACACTCCCTTTTTCGGTATGGGTGAAATGATCACATTTCATTTCGCAGCAGCGCCTCTGGAGACTTCAGCCATGAGTAGAGTCCAGCTTCTCTTGTAAACATTCTTTGCTGCTATTCCAGTCTGACTAGGAAGCTCCATCTCTGGACTCCTTGCTGGATGGGCTTTGCTCCTTCTTGCTACACATGATTGTTGACAAGAAAAGGGCCATTTGGTTAGTGGAATGAGAGCCTCAGTGCAACATAAAGTGAAGGGTGCCAACCTTCTCAGTGTTTGGGTACCTCACCTGTCCCCATCCCCCAGAAACAATGGAGACACTTAAAATTTGGAATACCCGAGAGGCACCTATCCCTGCCAAATCCATCTATCACACCAGCTAGCAAGTGAAACCTTGATGGAAGCTCCCCCTGACACTTGAGTCACACCAAACCCAGATGTACATAACTCCCCTCACAACAATCCTTGTATTCCAAATCTAAAAAGAGCAAAGTTTGGTGTTATCCCTGTGACCATCAAATGCTCAGCGCACTTAGGTGTTTCTTTCAAACACTCAGATGAGCCTTGTCTTCCACGCTGTTAGACCGTCTGCATTTTAATGGTACTAAATGCCAGATTTCACATGCAGCTTCTATAAGAGTGCCTGATAAATTAGTGGCCGCAGATGATTGGAGTTCGGAATGAAATAATTCACATGGGGCTCAGTTTGCTGCAGGTCCTACCATGGTGGCGCTAAAGGAGTTACCTGCAGCTGGGTGAGGACGTTTGAAAGGTGTTACTGCATGGTGTACCTCTTGATGACTGCGACTGCAGAGTCCATCATCCCTCCCCAGACTGGATGGCAGGTACTTAGTGAGGGTTTACTAGCACTAAGATCAGGTAGGATTCACCATGGTAATTCTAGTGCATGCTTTAAACTTTTTACTATTGACTATCAGTCAGTCTAGATGTTTAGGGATCCTTAGCCCTGACAAATGGCCCTGACTGATAAAGGCAACTTACAAAAGGCAGAAGCATTTTGGTATTAAGACGGTGGTCTGAGCCATTGTGCTCCCATTCCATTGTGTAGTTTGTTTTAGATGCACCAGATGTCACCACTAATAAAGGTGAAACCAGGTTACCTCTAGGTACCTTTAACTTTGTCTGGATCCTCCTGTTTTCTCCCAAAAAGTATCTTATTTAAGAACTCCCTCCATCAGGTTCACTAGGAGGTCGAGTCTGCACTGGTGGTATTGGAGTACCAGGGTGTGGAGAGGTTGCCTATGATGAAGCATGACAGAATATGTGAGTGAGGCTTCCTCCTCCATTAAGATTGGTCTCCTTCTCTTGGGGCTACCCCTATCCATGCCAGAATCTTGGTAATTAAGGTATGAGTGATTTGTACCATAACGCTGATAAACATAGCTTTGCAGAAGTCACTAAACCTTTATGTGTTTTGGGCATTAAAGGAGAAAGTCTCTTCACAACTCACCTCCAACACAAGTCATTGTAATGGATGACTTGATGGAAGAATGGGAACCTCGCATTGATGACTGCTTCGCACGGGTGAAGTGGTTCTGATGGAGCGAGATAGAAAACAAAATTTTGTTTAAACTCGCGAAGTCACATTTCCATAACATGAATAATAATATTAATGATTTGTGATATGTTGTGCTAATACAACTTAGATTAAACTTTACACGTGGGGGGACTAACATGTGTGCTCATAAACGTGCATAAATGTTGCATCTTTTTGTTCGTGCAAAATAATAAAATAATTTATTGTTTTCGTTTTTGTCATTACTAACTGCTACAAACTTAAAATAAGCATGTGCTTGTTTTGCTTTTCCTTGTCTGTGTGATGTCATTTCTACTATTCTAGGTGCATATAGGTCTCATGGAAAAACGGAGACTGGTAGATATAAACGCTGCTTTATTTGTTTGCAATGGCTAGGTAACATTTTGATTAACCGGGTGGGTTAAATAATTAGTGAACCAAGGGGTGGATACAGAATCTACATTAATTCTTACATTAATACTTTTCTTGTGTTTGTTTTATATTAGAAATCATAAGTTGCCTGCTTTTGGGCCTAGTCACTAGAGCCGCAGAAAAGAGCTGACATGTAATTCTGCAGAAAGTCACGAGACGCCCATTCTGAAATAAATTATTCGTCAAAAGCTGCGTTCACAAAGCAAAAACTAATGCTGTCATCATTCTGTCGGACATGGCCAAGGTCGAAAGTGAACATTTTGTCAGTCCTTAACTTGGCATCCGCGGAAGTATAATGAAAGTCAATGGACGCTGCGAGAATGACTTAATACATTTGTTGCAATATGAGGAAGCTTCTGGCTTCACGTGGAAGGAACAATGGTCTCTATGAAATATGATTTAGTGGAACTTTTTGAAAACTGGGTGACATGTCACTTGTCACTCTCAGCCAATGGGACGTCGAAGATTTCTGAAAACTTTCCTTTGCTTAGTTCAGTTAGCGTAGAAAGGTATAAAAAGTCATGCCCTTAGGGATGGGCTGACTGCTGCTTTCTGACTTTCCGATGAGGGTGATGTGCTGTTGGACTTCGCTTGAAGCACGTAAGAATCCTCAAAGAACTTTACTTTAATTTCTATCTATTTAACTCAGTTAGGGAATTAGATTTTAGAATTGTTAAACTTTAAATATTCACTTTGATTTTGATTCACTTGCTTAAATTGTATTTTCTTATAATTCTTTACAATCATGCTTGCTTTATTGCAAATAAAATTCATTTATAAAACTATCAAAACTTATATACCATAATTTAGTAAATAAAATCTTACTTTTGACAAACAAGCTGGTCTTGGTTATTCAGGAGTGTAGGTTACTATTAGCTAGATCACATCGCCAATGGTGGTCATTTAAATGGTATAATTTTATTTTAATGACAACATTCCTTTCGCAGATGTATAAATTGTATATAGTTTGTAGATAATGTGTATATAGATTTAATTTGACCACCTGATTCAGTAGGCCCAAAATATGTCAGGTTTATAAATGGGTCCATATTTAGTATAGAATTTTGTTTATAGGTTATGAAATTGGGTAGCGTAGTTTATGATATATTTTCTATAGGCCGCTGGATCAATTCTCTGGTAGCAGAAATTGATGGTTGCTAAGGGGTAACCAAGGTAATATGTTGGTTGCTAAGGGTTACGTTATGGTATGGAAATAGGATCGATGTTTTAATACATGTTAAGTTCGTTTTTCGTGCTATCTGTAAGCTATACCGGTATAGATTGTGTGGCGAGAAATTAGTCACGCAAGCCATCTGTTCTGTTTGTAGTGATATCGCCGAGTATCACAAGAGGTATCGCCGTGTACCATAGTGTTGTCGTCGAGCAGCACAGTTTTAGGGCTAGGTGTGAATCTTGTATAGTGAGGGTTTTCTAAGAAATTAGAGCAGCATGAGAATAGGGACAAAGCGCCTTCCATAAAACTCACTGTGATAAGAGTATTAGTTATATCCGAGCTTGAGTGAAGGGTAAATTAGCGTCGGTACATGATTATCTATAAACAGGTTAGAGTCCTGTACGGGTACATGTTTCATATCTATAAACAGGTGAGAGCCCTGTACGGATAACGTCGTTATTTTGCTAACGGTGCATGATTTCTATAAACAGGTGAGAGTCCTCTACGGATTTCATGTGTGCTTGAAATTAGGGAAATTTCAGTGTGAAAGTGCGAGTTTGAATTGTATTTTATGTTCAAGTGGAACTCTTAGAACTTTCACTTCGCGGTGGGTTCAGAGCAAAGCGAGTTCATAATTATACGCGTTAGAAGGGTGGGGTAAGGTTACTCTACTGACAATTGAATATTATCCTTAGTGTGAATAGCGCCGTCTATTCCGAAGTGTGGATACTTGAATGTATGTAAACTATCCTAAATAGTGAAACGAACAGATGTTGTCTTTATAGTCATCGTTAAGAATTAATTTACACTGAAAAGTGTTCTTAAAATGGCGCTGTGAAAAGATTTTGTGAAGGAGGGGTAAGCGCCAGGAGTGAGAAACGAGAAACCGCAGCTGCTGTGTACGTCACAGAGCCGCGCTGGGATTGGGTGACCTACGTCACAAGCTATATTCTGATTGGCTCTTGAGTCTCTGACGACCTGTGAGCTGATTGGTCCTTGGGAAATTCTACAAATTTGTTGGTTGAGCAGAAAAGTGACGTAGCTCAACTGTCATTGGCTTGTTGGTGTGTTTCGCGCACGGATTGGTTGTTGTACGGAACATCCCGGAAATATTTTACGAACGATTTTGTGAATTAGATTTAACTCTTAAAAATGAGTTATCATTTTAAACATGTTGAGAAAAAGTCAACATTATTTCAGAAGTTCAAGAATTTATTTTCACCTGACAAGAAAATCGAAACGCGAGGTGGTAAACTACTTCATAAGTATAAAACACCTGCAGCGTACATGGAAGGTGAATATGGATATCATACTGTCTTATGGTTTGACAGTTGGAAACGTTATACTAAAAACGACGGTGTTTTAACTTGGCCTGATGAAGGTTCATTTAATGTAAGAGTTTTAAGAAATTTAAGAGAGAAAATGAATGCTCTTGTTCCAAAACCGAGACCAACTCAATTTGAAGCTTTAGTTGAGTGGGAAGACGAGATGTATCAGTTACAAAGAGAAGCTAGCGGAATTAAAAGACCTTCTAAAAATCCATCTTGGAAAAGAGAAACTCATGAAGATAGATTGAGAATGTGGAGACAGGGAAACATGAGTGAAGGATTGTATTTAATTCATGAAATGGTAATGGGTACTCCTACAGGGAAATCAATGGAAAGTGAATCTGAGGATGCAGTTATGGAAGAAATATATACAACTGCTAGAAAGAATCAGCCTAATCAGCCTTTGAGACCTCCTAGATCATGGTCTACTCCGGTGGTTTCTACTGAAACTTCACCGAGTGCACCTCCAATTAATGAAGCTCCTAAACTTTATCCAAATAATTGTGAAATCAATGAAACTCCTAGAAGACCAGAATTCGAAAATGCTCGAAATGAAGGTAGACATTTTACAATGACTCCAAGAGCAAGAGAACCTCCAAAAGATTATACAAGAGAGGCAAGAAATGTTGAAGATGTTGATTATAATGAATATATAAGATCAAAGGAAGAACTGATAAAAAGAATGACAAAAGGCATGGAAGCTGTGACAGTTCCAGTAACAATTGGTCCTGTTCAGCCTGTATTTGACCAAAGAGAAACAAGCAAAACTGGATTAACTATTCCTTTAAATACAGAAATTCAAAAGGCTGCTGAAAAATTTTATTCAGATTTATCTGAAATAAACACTTCTAAATCAAGAATGCCTGATTTAACCTTTAATGAAGATTTATCTCCAAAAACACCAATGGGTGCTATATCAGATATAGGGAGTCCTGAAGTCAGGGTAACGACACCAAAACTAGATGTGGCCAAATTAAAAGCGAATATCGAAGAATTAATAATTGGAACAATTGGTCCAGATAGTTTAAATTACTATCGGGATGATGAACTACTGTTCATTTGCAAAAGCATTCAGTGGAAAACGAAAAATAAATATGATCAACTAGAGGATCTAGCAGCAGAACTTGAAATCGATGTGAGTAAACAAAAGAATTTTGCAAAGCATTACAGATTAGACTTTTCAGAAAGTGACATTGAGAGTTTGAACTCAATGGGAAGAATAGTTCACATTAAAGATTTGATTGTCTATATCAAAAAACTAGGAGAACTGAATAAATGGAGAGTAAAATGGACGAAAAAGAAGGAAGATGAAAGATTGGATAAATTGTCAAAACAATTTCCAATGAGAGAAATTGCAGGTGGAGGATATGTTCATGTCCCTTGGTCGAGACAGGACATTCTGTTATTCACAAATGACTTTCCAAAATTGAGGGAAAAACCAGTTGAGTGGTACAGGCAAGTTGATAGATTTATCAAAGTGTCAAAAGTTCTGTGGATTGATTTAGATGGATTTTTTGACATTGTCGTTCCATCTGATCTTTGGACAGAATGCAAAATATCGATTAGTTGGCCAAAAGCAGAACCTGAACGAATTAAAGAAACAGGTGCTCCTAATCCACTTGTAATGGATTTTTATGAAAAAGTAATTGTTTGGATGAAAAACAAAATTCCACCCAAAGAAGTCGATTGGGTTAAAATAGAAAGAACAGAGCAAGAAACAAAAGAATCAGTTCATTCTTTTTATGAAAGACTACTGTTAATCTTTAAACAATACAGTGGTTATGAAAAATTAGATGAAAAAGACATGAGTCATTTTGTCTATAGATTTGTTTATGGACTAAAACCTGAAATTGGAGAAATGATCAGAACTAGTATTGTCGGATGGCAATCACTATCTGTAGATGATATTCTAAGAAAAGCAAAGTATTGTAGCGATGAAATAGAAGTAAAACAGAAGAAGCTGAAGGAGAAAGCCATGTGGGCTCAGGTAAAAGTGGCTGAGCAACAGATTGCCAGCATGGGAAATAAGAACACTAATTTTGTTCAAACTGGAAATACAAACCAGATACAAGGAAAATTTAAAGGTAATAATTTCTCAAAGAAATTTAGCCCAAAGATTGAGGAGCTGAAGCAAAGATTACCTTGTTTTAATTGTGGCGAAATTGGACATTGGAGGGACGAGTGTCCTCATCCTCCTAAAAACTTAAAGAATCCCTTATTGAATCCACAGATGCAGAATGGTGTTGACCTGCAGCGACAGCTACAGATGCAACAGGGGTTAAACGAATTTAATATTCAACGACAGTTACAGCAACAGCAACAACAACAGGTGAATAATCGTCAAGACCAATTACCACAACCACCTTTTCCGAATTGTGGGGGAGTTCAAAAATATAATCCAAACGTGGGATTTCAGGGAAGTGAACAGGTAATAAAACCACAAAAACAGCAAAAGCAACAAAGGGTTCAAATGCAAAATGCTTCACAACAATTCTTATTAACAGAAAGTCAAGACAGCGATTCTGATGATTATTGCTGACGGTGCCCGAGAGAGGAGGAAGAGTGTGTTGTTGGAGCCACTCTTGAGGTTGACCAGTCTGGTCCTTTTGTAAACGGGAAAGTTAATGATGTAGACATCACTTTTCTAGTGGACACTGGTGCTACCCGTTCTACTGTTAGATCAGTGGAAATTGAAAACCTACCTCTCTCTGGGGATACCATCCAAGTTGTCGGAGTAAGTAATCAGCAAATTAAAACTGATTTAACTGATCCAGTACCAGTTGAAATTGGAAACTACAGAGATAAACACAGATTTGTGGTTTGTAATAGTAGTCCAGTGAATCTATTAGGCAGAGACATCCTATGTAAAATGAATTGTAGAATATATTGTTCTCCTGATGGAGTTGAGTTACAAACAATGGAGGAAGATGGTTTATACAGAATGACAATGATGATGATAGAAGCAGAAGAAACAAAATTGTTTCCTGCATTTGAAGAAAAAGATCTACCTGAAGAACTCAAAGAAACAGTGAAATTTGAAATATGGGATTTTAGTGGAAATGAGATGGGTCTGATGAAAAACGTAGATCCAGTGAAAATTACATTGAAACAGGGAATAGAATTTCCAAACACTCCACAATATAAAATGAAAACAGAAACAATTGAAGGTATTACACCTATAATTGAAAAATTATTCAAGCAAGGTGTATTAAAGGAAATGAAGAGTAGCTCTTGTAATTCACCAATTATGGGAGTTAAAAAGTCTAACGGAACATTTAGAATCGTACAAGATTTGAGAAAGGTTAATCAAATTGTTGTTCCATGTTGTCCTGTGGTTCCAAATCCAGCAGTAATTCTATTTCAGATTCCACATGATGCTGAATGGTATACAGTCATTGACCTTTGCAATGCATTCTTTACTGTTCCCTTACATCCAGATAGTTATGAAATATTTGCTTTCAGATTCCAAGGTAAGACCCTCGGATGGTCAAGAATCCCACAGGGCTATACAGAAAGTCCTTCAATCTTTAACGAACTGTTAAAAAGATCATTAGAAGACCTAGACTTACCTGGCAGGTCTACACTAGTGCAGTATATTGATGATTTGTTAATAGCTGCAAAGACAAGAGAAAATTGTGTAACGGACACAATAATTCTGTTAAATCGCCTTGCAGAAGAAGGACATAAAGTGTCCCCAGCGAAACTACAGTTTTGCAAACAAGAAGTAAAATATCTTGGTCACAGAATTGCAAAGGGAAAAAGACAAGTAACAATAGAGAGAATAAAAATGATTCAAGCAATGTTACCACCAAGAACACAAAGACAAGTCAGAATGTTCTTGGGAATGGTAGGTTACTGTCGACAATGGATAAGTGGATTTTCAGTAATTGCAAAACCACTTCAAAGACTGACAAAGTCAGATGTAAAAGATCCAATTATTCTCAATGATGCTGAGATGGAATCTTTTGAGAACCTGAAAAAGAGCTTATGCCAAGCTCCTGCTTTAGGTATGCCAAATTATGAGAAAGATTTTGAACTATATTGCAGTGAGAGAGAAGGATGTGCATTATCTGTGTTAATTCAGAGACATGGAAATTTAAAGAAACCTATTGCATACTTCTCTGCAGTTCTTGATCCAATTGCAAAAGCATTACCAGGTTGTTTAAAAGCAGTTGCAGCTACAAGTATCAGCCTTGAACAAAGTGAAGGAATCATTATGGGATTTCCTGTGAAAGTTTTTGTGCCTCATTCAGTTGAAATATTACTGACAAGAGGTAAGACTCAACATTTAACAAGTAGCAGATTGACAAAGTATGAGAAAATCATACTGGGAGCAGATAATGTTTCGATTTCAAGATGTTTGAATCTGAATCCTTCTACATTACTGCCTGATTCTGAAATTGTTGATGACATTGAAACAGAACATGAATGTTTAGATGTCATGGAATTCTGCACTAAACCAAGAAAAGACATCAAAGACAGACCTTTGTCTGAATCGGATTTTGTCTATTTTGTAGATGGCTCATGCTTAAGATCCGAAGGAGGTGTCTTAAAAGCTTCATACTCAGTTTGTACAGTCGTAGATGTTGAAGAAGCATCATGTCTTGAAGGAGTTCGTTCAGCACAAGTGGCTGAATTAATTGCTTTAATTCGTGCATGTGAAATATCAAAGGATATAAGAGTTACCATCATTACTGATAGTCAGTATGGGTACGGAGTTGTGCATGATTATGGACAACTCTGGTCACAGAGAGGATACATGACATCAACAGGATCACCAATTAAAAATGCAGTTTTCATAAGGAGATTAATTGAAGCAATACAATTGCCAAAAGAAATTGCCATTGTTAAATGTGCAGCACACACTAGAGGAACTGATTATATTTCCAAAGGAAATGCCTTCGCAGATGAAACAGCTAAATACTGCGCAAGGAAAAATTATTCATACAATCGGGAGAGGAGTAAAGAAACTGATTCAAATTCATTAATGCTAACAACTGTTGTAGAAACATGGCATGAGATTAGAGATTTACAAAATGAAGCAGAAGATGATGAAAAAGACTTGTGGTTAAGATCAGATTGTAGACCACGTGAAGAAGATGGAGTATGGGTTTACAAAGATGGCAGAGTAGTCTTACCAAATTGTTTGATTGCTGATATGGCTAGATTATATCATGGTCCAGCACATCTAGGAAGAGATTCTATGGTCAGACTTTTCAGAGAAACATGGTTCAATACCAAGTTTAGAACTATTGCTGAATCTTTTTGTCAAAGGTGTTTGTCATGCCAACAAATGAATCCAAACAGAAAATCAGTGGTGGGGACAGGAATAATTGGTCGAGAAGGTGGTCCCTTTACCAGGTTACAAATGGATTTCATTGAAATGCCCTTACACAATTGTTTGAAATATGTGCTTGTAATTGTATGCTTATTTTCGAGATGGGTAGAGGCTTTTCCTACACGACACTGTGATTCAATTACAGTAGCAAAACTAATGCTCAGAGAAATCATCCCAAGGTACGGTTTTCCAGTCACCATTGAGAGTGATGGAGGAAGCCATTTTGATAACAAACTGATGAAGTTAATTTGCGAAGCTTTGAGCATTGAGCAGAAAATACACTGTGCATACAGACCAGAGGCATCAGGAGTAGTTGAACAAATAAATGGAACAATCAAAAACAGAATTGGAAAAATGTGTCTTGAAACAGGTATAAAGTGGACTGATGCTCTTCCACTTGTTTTGATGTCATTAAGAAGTACACCAGATAAAAAGACAGGTTTGAGTCCTCATGAAATTTTAATGGGAAGAGTTATGAGACAAGCATTTGTACCTGTAGGTAAACTGTTGAGCATAAATGACAGTGCAATTTTGGATTACTGTAAAAGGTTATCTGATATGGTAACTTCTGTGTCTAATCAGGTGGGAACTGAAGCTCAATCAAATGAAAAAGTTTTGACTCATGATCTGAGACCTGGCGATTGGGTCAGAACGAAAGTGCATCGGAGAAGGAATTGTCTAGCTCCTAGATGGCAGAAACCTAGGCAGATAATTTTGATCACTACTAATGCTGTAAAGTGCAGAGGATTGAAACGTTGGATACATCCTAGTCATACTATTCCAGTACCAACTCCTGAGAGTTCTGATATTGAAAGTGATACCACAGATGATTCTGATTCTGAAGCAGAAGACAAAACAGAAGGTGAAGTAATTCCAGATTCTGAAGATCGACAAGAAAGTCGACATCTGGAAACTGTGCCAGTGAATGGAAATCTGACAAGAAAAGACTTGGAAATAATTGAAATAGATTCTGAAGGTGAAGAGAATCTGTTAAAAGGAAAGATAAATGAAGATTCGGTTGTCTCCATTGAAGACAAAGAAGCTGAACAAAAAGAAGTTTCAGACCAGGAGAGTATCGAAAGGCAGAGAACAAACTCTGAAGTAAGGAACAGAAATCCGAAATCTGGGAAGTTAGAGGTAATTGAGGAAGAGGAGGAGAACGAATTACCGAGTACCAGTGATGGAAGACAAAGTGAAGTTCCTGAAGGAGTGAAATTGCCGAATAGAGAAGTTCCTGAGTCAATTGAAATTTCAGACTACGAAACTGAAGAAAGTGACGTGGAAGAAGAAAGTGAAAACGGAAAGAAAAGGACTTGGAAGTCAGAATCAAATAATTCTGAACCAAAGAAGAAGTACGTGAGAAAAGCAGACTACTGGCCAGGTGGAAGATTGAGAGTCAGATTGATCAAAAAGCCAATAGAACAAGTTGAAGAAATCAGTAGTCAAAAGAGTCCTGGAAAAGAAGTTGGAATTGGAAGGAAAATTGAAGTGATATCGAGAAAAGGGAAGAGAATAATAAGACCAAACCAAAAATACAAGTCTCCTGAGTGGACTTACTTAGTAATTCCACCTGTTATTGACATATATGATAGTAGTGAAGAAGAAAACGAAATCCAAGAAATTAGTGACAATGATTAAAGTACAGAATTATTAAATTGGCAAAAGGCTGAAGAAAAATTGTTAGTTGACACAAGGTCGAAGAAAAACTGTTTAGTTGAAGAAAACTTATGTATGACATAAGGTCGAAGAAATCTTGTTTAGGGTTATAAAAGAAAAATATATTTTAAAAGGGGGGTGTATATAAATTTTAAAATTTATTTTTATTTTTGAGGCTAAAACTAACCAAAAATGCCTTATGTTAAGGAGAGCACTTCAAAGTGTTCTGTTTTTAAAAGATGCTGTAAGATGACTCTGGTATGTCTGCTCATTTTAGTTCTGCTCTGGTTGATTCTAGCCGTGATTATCCCTTTAGAAATGAATAAAGAATTACACAAAGTTAATTTAACAAGCAAAGCTCTGGTTAGTCAAACTAAACATAGTGCGTCTGCAAAAGTTATTGATCATCAGCCTAACATTCATCAAGATAAATCAATAGGTGATTTTTCAAGTAATACATTCACAAAGCTATTGAGTGAATATGTTAAGGTAATGGATGCAAAAGACTGCTATGTCTGTGTTAAATTACCTGCTTCTGTTTCTGAGGGAGTAACATATAACATGCTTCCTCTCACTTATGCTGTAACATGTAGTGTATTAACTAGTTTATTTTATCAAACTGGACGTTTAGAATATTACTATTCAAATTATGATGAAATTTTTGCTAATATTAAGATTGATAACACTTTAAATAAGCATAAGAAAGCGAAACAAATGAGAGAATTTTTCCTTGTTAATAATGAACTCACTTATGAGTATGCTTACAAGAATAATCTAACATGTAAATTAAGTGCTGAAGGAAAGAAATTTTTGAATATGGTTGAGGAGAGAAGAGCAATTTATAAAAGAAATGAACTAGTCAAGCAGACTAAGTCAGCCTTCTGGCAAAAAGAGGATGAGAGATTAAATGGTAAAATGCTTGAAAATATTGCAATTCACATAGACAAACCAGTTAGTGGAAAACTTTGCATTAGAAGAGATAATACACTTTTTGATAATTACTTTGTAGGTGCAAGTAACTGTGAAGATACTTATCAGATTATGGGAGGTTGGGGATTTAAAGGTGGAAAAGATCCTATCTTTCCTGGGATTTATTTTGTTTGTGGTGACAAAGCCTACTACAACCTTCCAGACCACTGGTATGGAACTTGTTATGTGGGAATTGTTTTTCCTAAAGTGTTTCATGTTGACAGAGATTCAGAAGGATTGTTTAAAATTCATAATTATGTAAATAGAGCTAAAAGAGAAACTTTTACTGAAGTTCTGGGAGATATTTTTCAAGCTGTAATACCTTTTGTTGGTATAACCTTAAATGCAGGGAGAATCAGAAAATTGTCCACTATAGTTGATAGATTATCAACTGACACAGCTGATGGGTTTCAATTAGTGAATGTTGAAGTTATTGCAATTAGATCTATGGTAATACAAGACCGTCTTGCTTTAGACATACTCCTAGCAAAAGAGGGAGGAGTCTGTGGCATTTTACATGTTCAACATTGCTGTACATATATACCTGATGAAAGTAAGAATATTGAAATGTATATTAAGAATATTACACAAATGCATTCAGAGATAATTCCTTTAGAAGAAGAAGATTTTACAGGGAAACTTTCAAAAAGGTTTCAAGCAATTAAAAACTGGTTTCATAATATCGGAAGTTCAATTCTTGGCAAGATTCTGGCACCTTTGATTATAATAGTATTCATTTTTATTTTTTTTTACCAAATTAGGTTGTTTGTTACATAAAAGAAAGAAACAGTTGAAAGAAAAGAAAAGAATCTATAAACTCAGAAAAGAAGAAGAAAGAGAGATCGAATTACAGGAGTTACATAGAGAGCGTCATGTTAATTGCAAAGATTATGCAGAAACAGACTTTTAGGTTTACTGATACAAATGAATTTGAATCGATTTCTTAAAAATTAAATTTACCAAAATTTTGAGTGCTGGTGTGGTGATTTGTTAATCACCAGATGAGGGAGTTGATGGAGCGAGATAGAAAACAAAATTTTGTTTAAACTCGCGAAGTCACATTTCCATAACATGAATAATAATATTAATGATTTGTGATATGTTGTGCTAATACAACTTAGATTAAACTTTACACGTGGGGGGACTAACATGTGTGCTCATAAACGTGCATAAATGTTGCATCTTTTTGTTCGTGCAAAATAATAAAATAATTTATTGTTTTCGTTTTTGTCATTACTAACTGCTACAAACTTAAAATAAGCATGTGCTTGCTTTGCTTTTCCTTGTCTGTGTGATGTCATTTCTACTATTCTAGGTGCATATAGGTCTCATGGAAAAACGGAGACTGGTAGATATAAACGCTGCTTTATTTGTTTGCAATGGCTAGGTAACATTTTGATTAACCGGGTGGGTTAAATAATTAGTGAACCAAGGGGTGGATACAGAATCTACATTAATTCTTACATTAATACTTTTCTTGTGTTTGTTTTATATTAGAAATCATAAGTTGCCTGCTTTTGGGCCTAGTCACTAGAGCCGCAGAAAAGAGCTGACATGTAATTCTGCAGAAAGTCACGAGACGCCCATTCTGAAATAAATTATTCGTCAAAAGCTGCGTTCACAAAGCAAAAACTAATGCTGTCATCATTCTGTCGGACATGGCCAAGGTCGAAAGTGAACATTTTGTCAGTCCTTAACTTGGCATCCGCGGAAGTATAATGAAAGTCAATGGACGCTGCGAGAATGACTTAATACATTTGTTGCAATATGAGGAAGCTTCTGGCTTCACGTGGAAGGAACAATGGTCTCTATGAAATATGATTTAGTGGAACTTTTTGAAAACTGGGTGACATGTCACTTGTCACTCTCAGCCAATGGGACGTCGAAGATTTCTGAAAACTTTCCTTTGCTTAGTTCAGTTAGCGTAGAAAGGTATAAAAAGTCATGCCCTTAGGGATGGGCTGACTGCTGCTTTCTGACTTTCCGATGAGGGTGATGTGCTGTTGGACTTCGCTTGAAGCACGTAAGAATCCTCAAAGAACTTTACTTTAATTTCTATCTATTTAACTCAGTTAGGGAATTAGATTTTAGAAATGTTAAACTTTAAATATTCACTTTGATTTTGATTCACTTGCTTAAATTGTATTTTCTTATAATTCTTTACAATCATGCTTGCTTTATTGCAAATAAAATTCATTTATAAAACTATCAAAACTTATATACCATAATTTAGTAAATAAAATCTTACTTTTGACAAACAAGCTGGTCTTGGTTATTCAGGAGTGTAGGTTACTATTAGCTAGATCACATCGCCAATGGTGGTCATTTAAATGGTATAATTTTATTCTAATGACAACATTCCTTTCGCAGATGTATAAATTGTATATAGTTTGTAGATAATGTGTATATAGATTTAATTTGACCACCTGATTCAGTAGGCCCAAAATATGTCAGGTTTATAAATGGGTCCATATTTAGTATAGAATTTTGTTTATAGGTTATGAAATTGGGTAGCGTAGTTTATGATATATTTTCTATAGGCCGCTGGATCAGTTCCCTCAGAGCAGAAGTGTTGCAACAATATGTTGGAGCTGGGGAAACATCAACTCCTTTTCAAATCCTAGCTTCCATTCATCTCTGCATTTAATGATTTCAAACTAGCATCGAAAAGGGGAAACCAAATTCAGAGTTCTGTTCAGGGAGACACAGACAGGCACTGCTGTCTGTCGATCCTTCATGCAGCTGCCTCATTAGTCACAACCACCAAGAAATCAGGCCAGATAATAATTCCTTTTAATAGAGCTAATCTTTCTTCCTTTGTAAACAAGAAGTAAATTCACAATAGCATGCTTAGAATAGAAAGCTCTTCATGCTGGCATCACATCCTACCTAAAAGAAATACTCAACTCCACAGAAGGCAAAAGGAACACCAGTACCAATTCTTGTTCCCTTCTAGGAATTCCCAAAATCAAAATAAGCAAATTTCTGAACCAAACATTCTCCCGACTAGCCACTTGATGGTGGAAGCCAAGCATAACAAACTTAATTCAGATCTTTGATCCCATCCTCGGGAATGGACTAATAAATACCAATACTTGTGGAAACTGCTGTTACCACACTTATAAGAATAAGGAGTTTTACATTTTTTCACACTATTTGCATAGTGAGTGTGATAACAAACCCATCCCCATTACATTTTGGCGGGTGAAACCTGTCAAAATTTAAAGGGAGAAAAATGCCTGGTACTTACCGGGACATCAAGATTTTGGTTCAGTAAGCATGAAAATCCACGTTATGTCTCATCCCAAGGGCAAAACTAATTATTGGCAATATAAGAAATGTAAAACAACTCAGTGGAATTTATCGATGTGATAATGAGAGCACCAAAAGCTGGGGAACTTGTAATCATGACCTTAGTGTCCAGAAAAGAATAAAAGATCAATTCTTCAAACTACAAGGTACATCTTGCCCTTTCCTGCTTCCTTCCCTTCAGCTGCCTTGTGTCCTTCCAGTTCTTTGGCCCTATAGAACTTTGATGCTTAGAGTATTTTATTTGAACAATTTTGATGGTTCGTCTCACTCCTATTAGAGCACTACAGTACCCAAATAAACACTTTGTTTGTTTGTCAGTTGGTGTTGTCTGTAGTTAGTGCACTTAAAACTTATCTGCACAATATATATAGCCTAAAGTTTCACGACTATGATTTCCCAAATAACACTTTATACTCTTCCCTCCTCTATCGATCCTTTATCCTATTCAATCCATCTAACAGGCTCACATGTCCGCCTCCCCAATAAACAACGTATATTTCCTTATACTAATCCACTTTGGGTTCTGGAGTAGAGTGCTAATCACATATGCAGAGGATCGCACACTCCCTGTATTCCAATCTCAAATTCAATTGTACTTAATTTGTAACGTGCACAAAGGGTATTACTCTCTGATCCTTGAGTGTGAACAGACTAACATAGAAGCAGTGTTCCCCAACTGAGGTTTGTCTCCTTTAGCACTGCCTGTGTCCCTAGGGCAAGGGGTAAATTGTGTTCATAAACTTAACTAAAAAAAACATCAATCGAAGTTCTCTTGAATTTCTTTATTATTCAGTGGTGGTATTCGATATTCTTCATCCCACCTGATTCCTTCATATCATATTAATCAACAAAAGTAGCTTTTGTTTCTTATCCCATCCCATTGCATTTCGGGCTGGAATAGCCCTTCGTCATGGGATAATTAATCTCTTTCAGGAATGAACTGAAATCCTTACTTTCCTCCCGACACTTGGCATAATCCTCCTTAGTCGTCTGAGTTCATCCCTCCCTTTCCATCAAAGCAAGGAGTCCTGAGTGTAATTGTGTATCTATATCCCACCTACACCATTGTCTTGCTTGCAGGACTATTGTGCACATCCATCCATTCTTCTGTAATCCTAGGATTCTGTTGTTGTGCATGAAGTAAAATGTCTCTGCGGTCCTATTCCTCACTTCAGTTCCTCTCCTGATGCCATCTTCGGTGCTATTCTCTGAAATCTTTGGTGCCTCACCAGGGGCGGTAAGCGCTAAATGAATACAATTACAATTACTAGGAAGTTCAGGAGTACTTCTTTAACAAAATCTATTAGAGACAGATCATTGTTTAGTGTATAGACCATGAGATACCAGCTCCTGGAATGACGTGTGGATATCGGGGAGAATTACTACGAAGAACATTACAAAATGTTCAGGGGATATCTAACCCTCCACTGCAGCAAAAAAAAATTTTAAAAAAATTCAACCCTTTCTCCAGTTATGACCAGGATTATCATTAGGTCAGAATAATAGGGAAAGGTCCACATTAGGTACCAGTCTCATTAAAGCATTATTGGGCACCTCCGTGATTAAAGATGAGCATTGAACCCTGTGGATCAAGATATCAACATGCGCTCAAGACCCCTTTAGTCACAAAAATACTTACAAAGGTGATCACTAATCAGTTTCCTAGTACCCTGGAGGAAACCACCATGGTTTGCGATTTACAAACAAGCTTATACCGTGGTCATAGTGGAAAATAGCATTGCTGGATGTCCAAGAAAATCTGTTGGAAACTGTAGACTGAGGGGAGGCAGCATTGTTGGTGCTGCTTAGTCATTCAGCTGTGTTGGATGCTGAATGATTATTATTTCCTGATTTAATGCCCATCTCTGCTGCAGATTTTCTTTGGTTCATTCCGATGGTATCCAGAGGACTTCCCAGTTGTTCTGGATGGAGTTTCAGCTTCTGTGGTGGTAAATGTGTGTGCAGCGCTGCACCAATATGGCCTGCCTTTGATATAATATAAGTTCCACATGAAGTTCTTACAAGATCTGCTGGCTGCACAGGAATAGGGTTTCACATCTACACCAATGAATCCAGCTATTGTTCTCTTTGACTGCCAATTAGAAGCAGGCATGGATAATTTCTCTAATTTGATGTCCAACATGAAGGTCTGGAAGCAAGACAAGAGGCTTGCATATAATAATGATGAAACAGCTTATTCCTATTGGCTCCCAACCCGCTGTTCAAAAGATGAGTAACCCATTAATCGAGGATGATGGGGGAATCTATTAGTGGCCTCTCTGTAGGTTTGTATTAGATATCGATCTCCCCTGTCTACTGCGGGATTTATGTGTCACCTGAGTGTTTGATGGCGGAGAACTATCGGGCTTGCGGAGCTCCGTGCCAGCCCCTCACACGTCTACCGCCCTCCCTGGAGGATTCCCGACAGGTGCCCGGTGAGTGTGTTGACCCGGGCCGCGAGGGAAACAGCCTATGTCCTCACTGCGGGGGCGGGCGTAACAAACTGCCGTGTGAACTGCTGATATCGAACTGGCCCTGGTTCTCGTCCTGAAAACTGCTGTTGTTGCCCGCCACTACGTGCCCAGTCGGGAGAGGACACTTCAGGGTGCAACCGGAGCCCGCCGAAGACCTGTGGTGACATCGTGTGTAGATACTCCCTCCCCGGGGGTTTGGATATTGCACCTGCAGTGCTTTGCTTCGTCTGGATTTATCTCCCCCCTGAGGGAGAGTAGATGGCACTGCGGAGACAGCTGAATACTACGGCTGTGTTGTGTCTGGGTTTAGCGCTGCTGGCCTGTGTGGAGGACTGCACGCTGATTGATGCACGGGCCTGCAACACCTGATTCCAGCTCCTGAGGGTTGCGTCGCAGCTCCCCTGCTGCTTACACATTGGGGCCCCAGTTCTCTCACATATGCACGGCTCTGCATGTCCAGTCTGAGACCTGAACATACCCTTCTGCCTGGAGTCAGTTGCGTGACTACTTTGTCTTTTTGAAGGTCACCTGTGGGATGCCCCGCGTGCACGTGATGTCTGCAATGCACAATCCTTGACTGACCCGTACTTAGCGTGGCCTACCTAGTAGTGACGGTTGGCTATCGTCCGAGTGCTGGCACTTTTCATAGTGTCCGGACTCAAGCGGTAGATACCCCCAAACAGCTGGTGGGGGGACCACCCCTGCTTTACTGACCCCTGTGCTGGCGAGCGGTGGGAAGAGCAGAGACACGATGGTGCGACCGGATAACCGTCAACCGAAACTCACGTTTGACGCTGCAAAGAAAGGGTCAAAAACTACGCCGGAAGACGCGAGAGCTAGCGGGGCAGGCGCGGCCGCCACTGAATCTCCAGCTGCGGAATTTGACATGCACAAACTATTGCAGGAGATGCGCCAGGGATTTGCCACGGTAGTAGAGAAGGTGGACAGGATGTCGTCCAGGATGGACGCTCTAGTGCACAAGGTGGACCAACATGAGGAGCGAATTACGACAAGAGAGCAACGTATCTCAGACAATGACGATATCACCGCATCACATACAACTCAACTCGCCCGCATGGACAACCTGCTGCAGGTTATAGCTGCCAAAAATGAGGATTTGGAAGCCCGTAGCCGACGCAACAACATCCGCGTCACGGGCATTCCAGAGTCCACGGACACGGGCAAGATGGAGCTCTACGTGGAGAACCTCCTCAGAGCATCGGTGGGAGAAGATGCTTTCTCGCCTCAGTTTATCGTTGAAAGGGCGTACAGGTCGCTGGCCCCTGTCCCCAAGCCCGGGGCCCCGCCGCGTCCCATCATTGCTCGTCTGTTGAACTATTGCGACCGAGACGTTGCTCTGAGGTCGGCTCGCACCAAGCAGTCCCTAACTTACAATGGCGTCACTTTTTTGATTTATCCTGATTTCACTCCTATGGTTCAGGAGGAGCGGCGTAAATTCCTGCACGTCAAAAAGAAACTGCGAGATGCCCAGATAGACTATGCCTTGCTCTATCCGGCGAGGCTGCGCATTACTTATCAAGGAAAACAGCGATTTTTCACAGATCCTCAAAAGGTGGAAGAATACTTGAAAGCCATCCGGAAGGCGCAGAGGGGTAACCGAGGCAGAAACGTTGAACATGAGGATGACCTACCGGCACCGGATGATGATGACTGAGCTAAGATGCCTCCTCCGAATTGCAATAATTGGTTGCTGTCCTGGCTGTTTGGCCCTTGAACTCCTGTTGGCCAATGGCTCAGGCGCCGCTCTGAATATGGGGACACTTGAACTCACCCAGTGGTAATGTATTCCAGGAACCACTATCCTGCCTTTGCCTCCACGGAGGGTGGTACAGTAAGAGAGGCAAACAGGGGGAGAAGTGGCTGTGTGCTCTTGATGTTGGTTCCCCTACGGGTATACCCCATTCATGGGTACAAGTTACGAGTGTTGAGGGGGGGAGGGGGATGGGCCAGGGAGGGGATGGGTGGCTACTGGCATGATTGGGATGTGGTAGTGGGTGGAGGGTAGTTACAGCGGGGGTTTTTGTTCCACGGGGATGGGCCCTGTCGTTTGGCATATGTGGTCCGGTTGCGCAACTGAGCGGATACGATATTACAAACACTATTGTGGCATGTTATACCTTTGTTTGGCTTATTAGTGAATGGCGGGAACGAACCTTAATACACAACTGATCCTCATGTCTTGGAATGTCAGGGGCCTTAACGATGCAAAAAAAATTCGAAATGTGATTGCATATTTGGAACGTCATAAAGTTCAGATTGCTATGTTGCAGGAAACGCACCTGTCACCGCAAACACGCACCACATTTGCTAGTAAATGGGCAAGTGCCCGAGTCTTCTCATCCTACTCCACTTACGCGCGGGGGGTGACCATCCTAATTGGGCGTACAGTCCCTTTCCAGTTATGTGGCGAATTGTCAGATGTGGAAGGCCACTTTGCTATGATGTGGGGCCACCTAGGCCGGGATACCATTACATTAGTGAACTGTTATGCCCCTAATGTAGATATGCCAGTTTTTTTCACCACATTATGGGGCAAGATTCTGGATGTCGGCTCCAGACACGTCATTTGGGGGGGCGATTTTAACTTGGCGCTGGCACCTCCCCTGGACAGAGCGGATGGAGTGACACATTACAAGCCCAGATCCAGAGAAGCATTACTGGGTGTGCTCTCGGAGGGCAACTTAATCGACAGCTGGCGATCTCTAAACCCTTCCCGTAAAGAAGGCACACACTTTACCTTATTAACAGGCACATGGGCGAGATTAGATTATTTTTTCATGACTACAGAGATTGGTGCTGGGATGTCCAGGGTAGTGCATTTGCC
Source organism: Lissotriton helveticus (assembly GCF_964261635.1). Taxonomy (NCBI): domain Eukaryota; kingdom Metazoa; phylum Chordata; class Amphibia; order Caudata; family Salamandridae; genus Lissotriton; species Lissotriton helveticus. The sequence continues at coordinate 1,108,142,254 of NC_136067.1, forward strand.
TAGAACATACTCTGACCATTGCCCGGTCTTATTGCAACTACTGGTTCCTGGCTGGGACAATCCCCGACCACACTGGCGACTACGGCCTGCGGCCCTATTGGACATGGTGTTCCAAACCGAGCTTGGCGAGGAGATTACAGCTTTCTTCCCTCGTAACAAGGGGTCTGTTGACTCGGTTGAGCACTTCTGGGAGGCGTTCAAAGTTATGGTCAGGGGCTACTGTATGTCGAAAAGCTTTGGAGTGCTTCGCGACATACAGCGCACAATCAATACACTGGATGATGAGCTGAAAGAGTTGGAAACCCGAATGGTAGTGGGAGGTACACCTGACATACACGCGGAGTTAAATTATCGCGCTATGAGGAGGAAGCGGCCAGAGAAGTCAAGTTTAGGGGGAAATATTGGCAGGCTAGGAAATACTGTGAAGGGGACAGACCTGGCAAGGCTCTTGCTGTGTTGACACGTACACCACACTCACAGAACACAATACTGGAAATCGTGAACGACCTAGGGCATACGGTCAGAGACACAGGCGACATTTTGACTGCTTTTATGACTCACTACCACGCACTTTACACCACAGCTACTACCGCAGATGTGTCGTACGATAACTTCCTTGGCGATGTGGCTCTATGCTGGCTTAGTGACGCCGATAGGGCCTTTCTTGCTGCTCCCTTTGATCTAGACGAAATCAGAGATGCCATTATGTCTCTTCAAAATGGCAAAGCGCCCGGCCTGGATGGACTCCCGGCTGAGTTCTACAGGGCGTACATAGACATCATGGCTCCTGTCCTTCGAGAAATCTTTGAGGAATCCTTGGCTGACGGGATCCTTCCCCTTTCCATGCGTGAGGTTGTGATTACCTCTCTCCTAAAGCCTGGCAAGAGCCCCACTACCCGTGACTCCTACTGTCCGCTTTCGCTCTTAAACTGCGATGTTAAAATACTGGCAAAGGTCCTGGCCACCAGATTGTCACTTCTGATGACCCGTATTGTATTACCTGATCAGCCGGTCGATCTACCTCCCATAATCTGCGTACACTTTTCTCCTTGATTCGCATGTTGCACCCCGATCTCCCTGTCGCAGCGTTTTTTCTGGATGCCACCAAGGTGTTCGATTCCGTCGAATGGCCGTATTTATTCGCTGTCTTGGAACGCATGGGGTTCCCTAAAATGTTTATTTCCTGGGTTAAATTGTTTTATACGCGCCCTTCAGCGAAGATTTTGATTTATGGGCACCTCTCTCCCTCCATTGCCATCACGAGGGGTACCCGTCAGGGCTGCCCCTTATCCCCTCTCCTTTTTGCGATAGCCGTTGAGCCACTAGCCTGTAGGCTGTGACAGCTGCACCGTGAGAGTGCGGTTCGCTGTTTTCAGCGTCAGATAGATGTGTCCCTATATACGGACGATATGACACTATTTGTCAAGGATCCGCTGAATAACTTAAATCCCCTGCTGAGGGAGTTCGTCGTATTTGGTAGACTCTCTGGAGTCCATGTCAACTGGGCCAAGTCTCAAATTTTCCCCCTTACGGATGCGGTATCTGACTTCCCGCTCGACTTTCCTTTGGAGTGGTGTCATTCGGACCTTCGCTACCTCGGTATTCAAATCTCTCGCGATAAAGATGAGACGTTGCGTCTTAACTACGGCGTAGCAATCACGAAACTGACTGCCTCGGTCGATCGCTGGGTCTCCCTCCCTCTGTCTATGGTGGGGAGAGCCTCGCTTATCAAAATGGTGGTATTACTCCGCTTCCTGTACCTATTTCTTAATATCCCCTACTATCCGAGTGCGTATTTTTTTAAGACAATAAAGACGGAATTATGTCGTTTATTCTGGGGGGATAAACATCCACGGTTACGGTGGTCTACACTAATCCTACCATATCATAAGGGGGGTTTTGAGGTACCTGATTTCAAAGCTTATTATCTATGTGCACAGGCGCATTACGCCTATCACTGGATGCTCCCCACTCCCTGCATGCCTCAATTGGCAGTCGAAGACTGGATAGCGCACCCTCTACCTCTCAATGGGCTTCTACACTGCCCAGCGGCAACCATAGATACCCCGTACACTACTGTTGCATGCACTATTGATGCTTGGAGTCGCCTAGCCAAGAAGTTAGGATGCTCCCTACCATACTCGCCTAAGCTGCCACTGACATACCACCCCCGGCTCGAACTCCTGCAGGAACGCGGCTTTCAGCTGCTCTGCCGGCACATAGGAATCACTTGTTGGGGCGACCTCTTCTCCAATGGTCAGTTCCGACCTGCAGATTTATTTTTTAAGCCTCACACCCCTACTCCCCTAGACTCGTTTTACTACATACGACTCCGCCAGGGAATGAGGGACATCCTGCCTGGATTCCCTGATGAACCTGAGGTCCTCCCTCCTTTACACTTCCTGCTATGTTCCCAGGATGGTTCCCACTTAGTGTCAGGCATGTACCGCCATGTTAGAGCATCTGGCCTGAGTCTGGAAAGCCCGGCCAGGGCGCACTGGTCTTCCGATCTAACAGCAGAGATCACTGATGAACAATGGCTATATTGCTGTAACCTTACGGCCAGGATATCTGCCAGCAGTAGGCACAAGATGATCCACTACAAATTCTTGCACCGGTTGTACTATACACCTGTCAAAAAGCACAGGTTTCATCTGTCCAGTGACGACAGATGTGAGCGTTGTCATGCAGACCGTGCCGGATTCCTTTACTTGGCCTGGGAATGCCCCCCCATTCAGGGCTTTTGGCAACAGGTACTTACCGCCCTTGAAGCTATGGTTGGTACTTCTCTACACCCGGATCCGTTGTTGATGCTACTAGGATACACACCACATATTCCCAAGACTTACAGGAAATTCCTGGATGTCGCTCTGCTTCTCGCCAAACGGCGTGTTGCATGCAGATGGGGCCGTGGCAGGGCGCCGAAATTCAAGGACTGGCTTGCTGACATGACCCATTGTCAAGACCAATACATGATTTTTGCAGAGACGCTCCCACTTTCCAGCAGACCTAGAGACATATGGGGTCCTCTTATCACTTACACACTAGCCCAAGCAGTTGAGGTTGAGGGATCGGGTGGAGACAGGGCTTGCAATGATGGGAATGCAGATACGGAGTCTGCCTGACTTGCTAAGTGGTATTACTTGTACATACACTATAATTGTATCCAACTACTGCATATATTACTGTATGTGTACCTATCTGGCATACCTCTCACCGATGTCTGTTGCCTAGCATGCAGAGAACATAAACCGCCCTTCTCTACCTCCTTGTAATTCACTGGACTATGTTACCTCTTTGATGTAAGCTGAAGCTGAGCCATTACTCTTGAGTGACATGCAGTGTACTTATACTGATGTTTTTCTCCGCTTTATAATGCTCCTGCCTTGCTGATAACTGTATGCAGATGTACGAATCAGGTTATTGCTCATCTGTGCCACATTGCCAACCACTTGTATTGCTTTATGTTGAAAATCTCAAAAATAAAGTTTATAAAAAAAAAAATAGTATATGTACAGATAGCGCTGCACAGGTTCAGACGAGTGCAATGCACATTGCATAACATACCCAAATATTTCATCTTGACTCCATCGAGTGGTTTACACTTCAGTCATCAGCTACATTTTGGGAGCTCTTTTCTCAATAAGAGAGTGGTAGCAGCCAAGTAAAGAATCTCACAATGGCCATAGACCTCATTTCCGACCAAAACAGGATTGCATGCTTCAAGGTTTTAATACAACTGCGATCACCGGCATAGGGTAATAGTTCCAACTGCCAAAAACAGATGGGAATTCATGACTGGTAAATGGCCTGGTAATGCAAAAAACATGCAAAGACATGTACCTAAATAGTGCTCCCTGTTTCTGGGCCATTACCTTATAAGTGCACACTAATGGTGGTGTGATCCCGCATGAAAATGAGTATCTTTGGGTGCAGATTTACCACCCCACCATTACTGTGCAAGTCACCATGCAGGTCTTAATCTTTAAGAATGGTGTCGTAAAACTTCATGCTCTATCTACTGAGTGGCATGGAGCATTAGAAAGACAACAGAATGCTGTGCTCAAGGTTACCGGCTGGCTTCCCGCCATTTTGGACAGCTGGACCTACCCTGGGCTTTTCCCACTATTTATTAATAGATGGAGGCATACAGTATGTGTAGGAAGCAGTGAGTACATGATATGGCTTGACAGATGCTTTGGAAGCTAATTACAACGTGTACAACAGCACAGGTCGGGGATTTCAGCACTGATACGTTGGAATGTTAATGGTAGAGGGAGAGAGCGGATTACATGCTGTCTTTTCCAACCGACTGCCCTCATTTTTCTTTACAGATTTCTGAAAAAACAAGACAGCAATGTAGACAAAGCGACAAGGGCTATGGGAAAACAGCCACTTTTGATCACTATCATTAGGATATACTTAAAGTGTGTGACATCTAAAGTCATAAGGATTAGGCCTAGGTGAGGATTCGGGTACATGTCCATATTTGTGTATAATTTTGGTAATTTTGCGTTATGCTTTTTATGTGAAATTAAAAAAAATATGCTATTATGCCACATGATAAAATCATATGCCAATCTGCAAAACTGTAGTGTGAGCGCACAGGAACAATGTGAACAATCTGAACGCAAGCAGCTGCTGTTTTTAGCGCTTGCATTTCTTGAAATATTTTTAGCACCAAATGCACCCGCCTATGCATTTCATACTACAATAAAGTGCCAAGTGATGATTAGCATATTACATGAATAAGCAAAATTGTGCAGAATTTTTCTGAAATATGCGTAATTACGCAAAAGGACCCATCTCCCTTGAAAACCTAAACAGTAAATAAAGATTTGCGACCATATGGGAGATGCTGAGACAGAGGCCATGAGTGGTTCTTCACTGTGCAGCATTTGGTAAATCAGGGAAATGCTTTCAAGACCTGTGGCAATGTTTCAAAGCAAGGAGTAGGTAAAGTGACTCTCATATTCCTACTATAAACGATATTGGTTTTTATAGCTACTGGTCTGGCATAATACCTTGCATTACAAGGATTCAGTCAGTTGACTGAAGGTATTTCTCAGTTCCAGTAGGGGGCGTGATGGAAGTGCCAGCAATATCCGGTGCGTTTCACAGCAGTTCAAATAGAAACACCTTGGCACTGTTTCAGCTTTTCATGCTTTGGCCAGTCTGATTGGCTGAAACTTTCAAGACATCGATTGGTTGCTCGAAGGGAAAAAAGTGCATGGTTTTCTTCACGTGCTTCACAAAATCAGTGCAAACAACATGTAATGTGATGACATACTCCTACTTTATTCACTGAAATAAACAGGGAAATGGAGAATATAACTAGAAATTAAACGAAAAATGAAAATACGTTAGTGGAACAAATTGGGTGGGAATGAAGGGAAAAGGGGAGTTCTTCAGTGCTCATCATGAGATGAGGTTGTAATGATGTCTTCTATGTTTCTCTCGGCTTCTTCTCAGCTGTTGTGTTGACTCCTGCTGAGGACTTCTGGTTTGTCTTCCTTTCACTGACAAGTTGAAATAGACATATGCAAATACATAGCCAAGAAAATGAAGTTTGGTGTGTTTGCGTTTGCTTGAAACATTCCAACAAGGACAATTTCTGTGAATAATGTAGGAGTATGTCATCACATTACATGTTGGTTGCACTGATTTTGTGAAGCACAGTAGTGGGTGGGGTGGAAGTGCTGCCGGGCGGTGACGTGGGGCAGGGTGGGGGGGTAGTAAACTACGGAATACGGCCAAATACAGGTAAGTAAACATAAAAATAAATCAAACGAATTTTGTTGCGCGCACTGCATCACCAAATGCGATGCAGTGCGTGCAACGAAATTCATTTTACTTATTTATCTGTATTTGGCCGTATTCTGTAGTTTACTATCCCCCCACCCTGCCCCTCCCCCGCTCCACGTCACTGCCCAATAGCACTCCCACCACCGACCGCTACTGGTGAAGCATGTGTAGAAAATCATGCACTAGGTTTTTTTTTCCTTCGGGCAACCAATTGATGTCATGAGGGTTTCAGCCAATCAGACTGGCCTTTTGCATGAAATAGCTAAAACAGTGCCAGGGGGTTTCTGTTTCAACTGCTGTGGAACACACCGAATATTGCTGGCACTGCCATCATGCTGCCTACTGGAACTGAGAAATCCCTTCAGTCAACTTACAACAGCCTTGTTACGCAAGGTATTGGGCAGACCAGTAGCTCAAAAAAACAATATTGGGGCATATTATCAAGGACAGGCGATACATTATCGCCGCTTTTATCGGCAGGAAACTGCCGATAAAGCTGCGATAATGGCCTTGATAATATGCTCTATAGAATTCCTATCGAAGCCCATGTTAGATGTGAACACATCTAACATGGGCTTCGATTAGAATTCATAGAGCATATTATCAAGGCCATTATCGCCGCTTTATCGACAGTTTCCTGGCGATAATGTATCGCCTGTCCTTGATAATATGCCCCAATATTGTTTATAGTAAGAATATGAGACACTGCAGCTACTCCTTGCTTTAAAACATTGCCACAGGTCTTGGATGCATTTTTGAGATCCTGGAGCGGCACCTCTGCTATGGTGGAGGAGCGTCGCCCCACTGCTTTCTCGCAGTGTGAGAAGCCAACACATAAAATGGTAATACCGTTTAGTTTTTTACCATTTTATGTTTGCTTTGTGGGCAGGCGGGTTAGCGGGGCTGCTCTGCTCTCTGAGCAGGGAACGGGAGGAGTGGTTTGCCCACTCCTGAGTGTGCAAAGACTGTTTGGTCAGGCCACCCAAATCAGTCGTGCGCTCTATACCCTTCACCATGCAGCCTGCATGAAAAACATGCACACCCCTCTAGCCCCCGGCTGAGCGCAGTGCCCCTGGCTGAGCGCCTTGTCCAGATCAATCACAAAGCTGCACGCAGCATTGTGATTGGCTTCGGGAGGGAACCTGGCCTGCTTTCTGTTCCTGCGGGAGGCGGGAGAGCAGGAGAGCAGCAGCAGTGAAGACGTGGGACCCGGCGGAAAGATCGTTTTTTTTTATAGTATGACCCCCCCCCCCGTGTGACCTCCACACCACCCCCCCATCGGGCGCCATCCCTGCCACTACTGTTGAGAGCCAACCAACTGCTACACAGTGAAAAACTACTCATAGCCTCTGTCTCAGCATCTCCTAGATGGTGGCAAATGTTTACCTACTGTTTGGGTTTTCGAGGTAGATGGTTTCTTTTGTGTAATTATGCTTATTTCAGAAACATTAGGCTTTTTTTAAGCTATATGCTAACCTTCACCTGGCACTATATTTTAGCATGAAATGCATATGCATGTGAGGATGCATTTGGTGGTGAAAGTATTTCAAGAAATACAAGCGCTAAAAAAAGCAGCTGCTTGTGTTCAGATTGTTCGCATTGCTCCTGTATGCTCGCATTCATTTTTTGCAGTGATTGGCATATAATTTAATGACATGGCATAATAGCATATTTTTTAAATTTCACGTAAAAAGCATAATGCAAAATCTCCAAAATTATACCCAAATATGCCCATGTAACTGAATCTTTACCTAGGCCTATCCTTATGATTTTAGATGCAACACACTTTATTTATACCTTAAAGGTCATAAGTGGCTGTTTTCCCATGGCCCTGGTCTCTTTGTCTACATTGCTGGCTTGCTTTTTCGGACACCTGTAAAGAATAATAAGGGCAGTCAGTTGGAAAATACACCATGTAACCCGCTCTCTCCCTATCCCATTAACATTCCAACCTATCAGTGCTGAAATCCCTGACCTGTGCTGTTGTACATGCTGTAATTAGCTTCCACGGCATCTGTCAAGCCATATCATGTACTCACCGCTTCCTACACATACTGTATGCCTCCATCTATTAATAAATAGTGGGAAAGGCCCAGTGTAGGCCCAGCTGTCCAGAATGGCGGGTAGCCAGCCAGTAACCTTGAGCACAGCATTCTGTTGTCTTTTTAATGCTCCTGAGAACCCATGGCTGCTCAGGAGATAGAGCATGAAGTTTTACGACACCATACTTAAAGAGTAAGACCTCCATTGTAACTTGCACAGTAATGGTGGGGTGGCAAATCTGCACCCAAAGATAACTTTTTCATGCAGTATCACCCCACCCTTAGTGTGCACCTACAAGGTAATGGCCCGGGAACAGGGAGCACCATTTGGTTGTGTGTGTGTTTGTATGTTTTCACGCATTATCAGGCCGTTTACTTTTCATGAATTTGGGCAGTTTGAACTGTGCCGCAGTTATGCCAGTAATCCCAGTTGTAAAAAAACATAGAAGCATGCAATCCTGTTTTTGTCGAAAACGGAGCTTCTTCATGTAGCTGCTACCGCATACTCATTGAGAAAAGAGCTCCCCAGATGCCACAGGTGACTGTAGTGTGAACCACTCGATGGAAGCAAGATGAGCTATATGGTATATTATGCAATGTGCATTGCACTCACCTGCACCTGTGCAGCGCTTTCAGTACATATACTATTTGAAGTCAAATTGGAGTTAGGTTTCTTGCTATGGAACATTCCATCCACCTATGTGTAATTTATTGATCCTTACCTTCTTCATCTTTACTGCACCTGGGTGGGTTTTAAATGCATCTTACTTTCTTTTTCTTTAAGTACAACATTTGTTTAGCTATTATCCAAAAGAACTATTCAAGTATTCCACCTCAAATATTAGTGGCCAGTTAAAAGTGAGTCATGGCAAGGCAGGGCATTTGTAAGTTGCACCTATAGAAAGCAGACGGGTTAAAAGAAATAGATTAGTAACCTTTTCTTAAATTGGGTGAGGACATTAGATTTTCTAAGCGCGACACCATTCCACAATTAGATCCCAATAGTATTTGCCCTCTACTGAAGTTCACCTTCCATAGCAACTCTATTAAAAAGGGGAGAGACTGAAGTATACATGTCGCTTTGTAGCCAATGAAGCCTGCAGTAGGGCAGGTTAACGTGTTCCCATCGACTGATACCAATCACAAAATTACATATTTTCTACATTTATTTGTAGTACCAATGTAAATAGTTGTACAATGTAGATAGTGTATTTAATGTAGTAGTAGAGCCATGAACCAACATTCTGATTGGAAAGCTATAGGTCTTGGTCAAAAAGATCACACAATTTTCTGGATTCAAATCGATATCTAAAACTAACTTGCAGAGAGGCAACTAGAAGATTCCCCTATCATCCTCCATTTATGGGGAATACTCTGCTTTTGCACAGAGAGTTTGAAGCCAATAGGAATAAGCTCTGTCATCAATATTAAATGCAAGCCACTTGTCTTGCTTCCAGACCTTCATGGTGGACATCAAATTAGAGGAGTTATTCAGACCTGCGTCTACATTGACAGTCACAGAGAACACTAGCTTGATCTCATCAGTGAAGATGTGAAAACCCATTCCTTGTCCAATCAGCAGATCTTGTGAGAACATCACTTAGATCTTAAATTGTATGAGAGGTAGGGGAAATTGGTGCAGCTCTGCACACACATTTACCACCAAAGAAGCTGAAACCCCACCCAGAACAGCTGGAAAGTCATCTGGATAACATCTGATTCAAAGCAAAGAAAAGCCACAGAGAGGTGTGAATTTATTCAGGAAATAATAATGGGCAGCATCCAATGCAGTCAAATTCCTAAGTAGCAACAATAATGATGCCTACACTCAGTCTACAGTTTCCAACATATTTTCTCAGACATCCAGTGATGCTATTTCCCACCACGACCAGGGTAAAGCTTGTTGTAAATCATGAACGATGGTGTTGACCTCCAGGGAACAAGACAACTGTTTAGTGATCACCTTTGTAAGTATTATTGTGACAAATGAGGTCTTGAGCACATGTCGATATCTTGAACAACAGGGTTCAATGATTAGCTTTAATCAAGGAGGTGCCCAAGAATGCTCTAATGAGACTGGTACCTATTACCCTGAGCTAATGATAATCCCGGTCATAATTGGTAAAAGGGCTGAAGCAATTTTCTATTTTTTGCTAATGAGGAAGGGTCGAGGTCCCCTGAACACTGTGTAATGATCTTGGTGGTAATTCCTTCCAACTCCTCAGGAGTGACTTTTGAGAAATGAATGTTCATGTTGAACAGGCACCTAGGACCCTTGGCCCGACCTCCAAACGTCATTCCAGCAGCAGGGATCTTATGACCCATACACTAAACAAGAATCCTCTCTCTGATAGATTTTGTTAATGAACAACTCCTGAACCTCCTATTAATTGTAATTGTATTCATATACTGCCTATTGCCCCTGGTGAGGCATTGAAGTGCTTTTTTATGAGTAGCACTCTACTCTGGAACTCAAAGTGGATTAGTGGTGGATTAGCATAGGTAAATATATTTTGTTTATTGTGGCAGTGCTCCACTCCCAGACGCACTGCATAATTGGATACCAGATCCTACTACTCATTCAACAATTGACTTTACTCAAAAGGTGTCCAATTTAATCCATAATGTTTGCCAAAAGTTCTTCTTCTCATTTTATCCATTTTTTACAATCCACATAACTGGAGTAATGAATTCTAGATGCTTCTCATATTCACGTGTGCCCATCCGGACCTCTTCGGAAATACGAATCCACAATGCACAGAATAGTTCAGAGCAACTTTTCTTTATTGAGGACCCAATGCATTTCGGGCTTATTGCCAGCCCTTTGTCAGGGGTAACTGTAAGTCAACTGCTCTGAACTATTTTGTGCATTGTGGATCGTATTTCCGAAGAGGTCCGGATGGGCACACATGAATATGAGAAGCATCTAGAATGCATTACGCCAGTTATGTGGATTGTAAAAAACGGAGAAAATGAGAAGAAGAACTTTTGGCAAACATTATGGATTAAATTGGACACATTTTGAGTAAAGTCAATTGTTGAATGAGTAGTTTGATCTAGTATCCAATTATGCAATGCGTCTGGAAGTGGAGCATCGAATACGCGCTCCCCACAGCATTATAATAAATATGGTGCATTTTGTTGGGCAAGGCACAGCCCAGTTTCGCACACAATATGTATAGCTTGATAAAATTGTTTACATTGTGACGCACATGGTGTGCATATCACCTCTTGTGTTATTGGGGCAATGGGCATGTGAGTTGGTTCGGTGGATTGAATGGGATAAAGAAGGCCTAAGGGAGGAAAGAGTCTAGAAAGTGTTATTTGGGTTGTGAAACTTTAGGCTGTACATATTGTGCAGATACGTTATAAGTGTACTAACTACAGACAACACCAACCGACAAACAAACAAGTTGTTTCTTTAGATACCGCAATAAGAGTGAACCCAACTATCAAAACCGTTCAAATGAAATACTCTAAGCATCAAAGTTCTGTAGGGGCAAGGAATTGGAAGAAAAAAAGGAAGCTGAAGGGATGGAAGCAGGAAAGGGCAAGGTGTTCCTTGTAGTTTGAAGAATAAGTATTTTATTCTTTTCTAAACACTGAGGTCATGATTACAAGTTCCCCGGCTTTTGGTGCCCTCATTATCCAAAGGGCACCTGAAGTGTTTCGAATTTTTCTCATGTAATCATTATTGTTTATTACGAGTCTTACCCTTGGGATGGGGCATCATGTGGATGTTCTTACTTACTGAACAAAAATCTGCTGACATTTAACAAGGATTTCTTTTTATCACACTCACTAAGCAAACTGTGTGAAAAAAATTAAAAGCTCATAATTCTGGTAAGTGTGGTAATAGGAGTTTCACAAGAATAGGTATTTATTAGCCCATTCGCAAGAAGGGATCAAAGATCTGAAGGAAGTTTGTTATGCTTAATTTCAACCATCAGATGGCTAGGCAAGAGAAAGATTGGTTCAAAAAGTTGCTTGGTTTCCGATCCGTAAGCGTATACAGTTTCCGGCCCTGGGGCTGGCTTTTAAGGCCTTACATGGGTACGGAGCCCCTTACTTGAGGAAGAGAGTGCAATTTTATCATCCACAATGTTCTCTTCACTCCACCTCATTGGCCCTAGTCTATACTCCAGTGGTGAAATACTCTCAAATTGGAGGCCGCTCCTTCCGGCTGAAAGTGGCAAAGCTATGGAATGAGTTGCCACTTGCTGTGAGACTGCTCCAGGATCTGCTTCCTTTCATAAAAGCCCTAAAAACCTGGCTGTTTCCGCAATAACGTAATACTTTGCGCTCTGCACACTTGTTTTTCCTGTCCAGTTCAGTCACACTCACCCTGCGCCGGGACACTCAGCAGAGTAGCTGGGCACTTTAAAAAACCCCGGATAACATAACATTTTGGGAATTCCTAGAAATGAACAAGAATTGCCTCTGGTGTTTATCTTGCCTCTTGTGGAGTTGAGTTTTTTTAGGTAGGGTGTGAGTCCAGCATGAAGAGCTTTATGTTCTACACATTCTATCATTAATTTGCTTCTTGTTTACAAAGGGAGCAAGATTAGCTCCATTAAAAGGAAATATTATATGGCCTGATTTCTTGGTGCCCTGTGATGCCCTTTGGTTGACAAAGATTAGGCAAAAATTAGGCACAACATGTGTGGAAGTAGCCTATTAGCTAGAAGCTTAATGTGGAAGTAGCTTGATGTCTAGAAGTTTCCCAAGCATTTTATAATCAATATTAAATATGGAGAGGGGAGGATATGGCAATAAATCATCAGGGGATTTACCAGGCTTTAAGAGGGCAGTAACCAATGCATCACATAATATAAGGGAAATGATCTCCCTCTCAAGTCCCTCATTGTAAAGTGTGACCAGCTGGGTGCTAATTGGCCTCCAAAAGATGCATAAAATTCAAGAGGGAGACCATCCATGACAGAGACATTTCGCCTCCTGCAAAGAGATCAGTCACCCCAACTAGTCCTATCTATTTATTTCCCTGATGATTCGTTTATGGTGATTGTCTCTCAGGGGAATTAGATCTACAGCTAATCCATCCACTTTCCTGTAATGTATAAGGAATCTAGTTGATCTCAGTCTGCTCTGAAGGGCAGCTCCCAAACCTCCCCATGCCCCCTGGAATGCTGATCAAACAGAGGCTAGCCAAAAAAGTGGAACATCTCTGAAGAAATTATCAATGCCAGAATCTGTCCCTTCATCACAATTGGCATAACGTTGCTTATAGTAGTCCAGGAATAACTTGCTAATGGCTTCTGATGAATGATGAAGAGTTCCACCTGTGTCCCAAATACTAGTCAAGATAGTCCCTCGCCTGTCTGAGTTGGCCAACAAGGCAAGGAGTCTGCCAGATTTGTCTCCCTCAGAGGGCTCGCGGGCCATGTGTGCTGCATATTATTAGCAACGTTGATGCTCTACCAATGTGGCAGGTCCTTCTTTAGTATTATGCAGGGCAGTCATCTCTAAGACAATCTTAATCCTGGGGTTTTGGAGCTGATTGTCAAGGGGCACAAGCTGCAGGTCGATTTGACTCCTGACCCCTAATAAGGTCTGTATGCAATAGCTGTGAAGATTTACTTTAATGGCCTCCGATATGGTAGAGGAGGAGTTAGTTGAACCCACTTTTTCTTACAAAATACACTATAAACTCACCCAGAGATGAACAGAATGCCGGGCCTCGAAGAACCTTAGCTATGACATGTAAATGTGATAGGGGGGTTCAGAATGATCAAAAAGTGCATCTAATCCCCCATTAACATCTCTGCCTTTGAGTGCAGGGTGATTAGGCCAATTTGCTACCAGTGGGGATAGGCAGGCATATAATTTTACTTCTCCCATGTTTGGAGTATAGATACCACCCAGATGTAGGGGTCTGCCATCCAACCTACCCTCTACCAAAATGTATCAGCCTTAGTGTCAATACTATGTTTAAAGATCTAAAACGGGACCCTGGGGCCTATCCAGACAAGTGTTCCCTTTCAATAAGGTGAAAACTTAGAGGATACTACCTGTACCCTCCACTTTGGAGCTCATTCCCGTACATAAAAGGGAAGGCCATAGGATTCTGAAAGGAAGCTCTGAAGCAGGAACCTGTGAAATTACCAAGTGAACACCGCCTGTCGCTGAGATATCTCTCATCTCTTCAGAGGCAGGGATCTCAACTTTTCCCAACCAGAAATTAGGTAATTGAACTTAGAACAAAACATTTAATTGAATCAATTACTATTGCTGCATGCTTCCTGCTTCCAATGATAAAGAACATGCTGTGGCCAGGAAGGGAAGGAAGGAAGCTATGACTGCAGAAAAGAACCTGTGGAATGCAAGAAGAGCATCTGGCTGCCCCTGCCAGCTGGCTAGTGCTGCTGTGAGTAATGATAGGCACTCCTGAAATCACCTTAGCTTCTATATTAGGAAGGGGCAGAAGGGCCAGCTAAACAGTTGGCCCTCTAACACTGCTTGTCTAAGGCTAGAGGGCAGCTCAGGTTAAATTTCAATCAATACAATTTCAAGTTGGAAGGAGAGTAGGTTAGTAGAGCTGCACCCCCTCAGAAAATTAACAAGGTGACAAAATAACAAATGTTTAAAGTAGTTCATCAGTAGTTTGTGGTGTAACAGCATACCAACGTGCATAAGTAGGGTTATCTCACTGTAGGAGTCCAAGTTAGATTTATTAGGAGAGCAGTGTGTGAAACGTCATTGCAGGCATATGCCTGGCAATGATTGTCTGAAGGACACCACAATGGTGAAGGAGACCTGTCAATCCAGCTGGGATAACTTGGGTGAGGGTGAAGCTAAGGAAGGAGTTTTCTTTCAGCATTTTCCATCTCATGGCCTCTTAAAGTTTGCTTGTGCTCAAGGTGCTGCTTCTCCACTTCATTCCAGGTTGGTTGCCTCACAATTCTTGGTCCAATCCTAAGCCACCTCTGACTAAGCAAAGAAGAGTGTTCGTTGGTTGGCCATGATCTTTAGTTTGGCAGGGAATAAACATGAGATTAAAAGAGTGGAGTGTTCTATTGACTGCTGTAAAACTGGCTCTGCAGTAATGCACTGCCAGTGTGTAATCTGGGAATATCATGACTTTCCTTGACCCCACAGAGAAAATCCATTCTTGAAGTTACATCCCAGTAAGAGTTGCCAAGAATCTTTGAGACTACAGGCTGAGGTAGAGCGTCCAGCATTGGTGGTTCTGCAGGGACATGGTGGGCCTTCTCAACCATGAACCAGACTATGTGGGCAGAGGGAGCGGGGGGTAGGGGTTGGATTTTAGGGCGGAATCTAGATTCCCTGTTGTGTTTATTATTGTTTATATGTCATTTAGTATGCTGGTTCTATCGTTAATAAAACTGTACTGCTGCTACGAATGGGAGAAACTCGGCTCACGAGTAGTGAGTCTGTGCACAAACATGGAAAGCCATGTTAATAGCGCTGGATGTATGTTACGCTATAATCTCTGAAAATGTACATGTATATCCTTGTTTTAGATACATTAGAAGCAGTGCCTAATAAAACACAAGTTACAAATAAAAAAACATGAACCAGACTGAGAGCTCATGGGGGTGACCGGCTACGATAGACAGGACTCTATGTAATGAACAGAATTGGCACCTTTAATGCCCTTTGGCAGCCCAATGATGGGAACATTGTTCCATCTGGCCCTTTCTTCAGTACCTTGCACCCTCATCTCCAAGAAGTGCACCTGGTGGTGAGATTCTACATCAGTTTCTGGAGGTTGATTCATGAGGCTGGAGCTCGTGCAGCTCTGATTCCCAATTTAGTACCCTGATGGTTAGTTGGAGATACAAAGGGTTTGGAGGTTTTCCAAGAACCGAAGATATCCAGAGCCAACAACTGAGCTGCACAGTGCGTTAGTTTTTCATTGTGTACTGAGTCTAGAACAATTCGTGTGGTGAAATATGTAAAGTGAAAAATGGGTATCAAGAAAACCTATGTATTTCTGAAATAGGCACAAGATATTAAGTTTAAGGACAGTGGTTACTTGTACATCTCTAAATTTGTGGTTACCGGTACCAGTGTATGATTTACAGAGAATTTTTCAAAATGTCTTCTTCCTTACACATAGGCTTACTTTTCGAAGGCGCAAATGCAGCGAAATCCATTTGGCAATAACAAATGTCCTACTATACTATGCTACTACAGATCTTCTGATAAAAACAGTACCCCACTTGTCCAGGTAGGCCTAGTGCCTGCGATAGGAAACAGCCCAAAATACAACATATATACATCACATTTTTCCACTCAAAACTAGCCCGTTTTTTGCAAAGTGGATAGCTGTGGGTTTTGGGCCCTATCTCATCTGGCACCTAAGGAAACCTAGCAAACATGTACATTTTTTAAAACTAGACTTCTAGGGAAATCCAGAATGGGGTCAATTGCATGGTTCTCACAATTTTGTTTTAACCAGAATCCCTTGCAAGCCTCAATCTTTGACTAAAAACACATTTTTGTCACATTTCTGTGATGAAAAGTTCTGGAATCTGCCAGGAGCCACAAACTTCCTTCTACTCAGCATTTCCCTAAGTCTTCTAATAAAAATGGTACCTCACTTTTATGAATAGGCCTAGTTCCCACGACAAGAAATGGCCCAAAACGCACCATGGATACATCACATTTTTCCGCTCAAAGCTGACCCAACTTTTGCAAAGTGGGTAGCTGTGGACTTTTGGTCCTAGCACACCCAGCACCAGGAAAATCTAGCAAACCTGTACATTTGTCAGGGTAGGCCAAGTGCCTGTGACAGGAAATGGCCAAAAACACAACATGGATAGATCATATTTTTCCTCTAAAAGCTGGCTCATTTTTTTCAAAGTGGGTAGCTGTGGATTGTGGGCCCTAATAACTCAGGTGGTACTTAGGGAAACCTAGCAAAGCTGCCATATTTTTTGAAAACTAGACAACCAGGGAAGTCTAAGGTGTTTGCCTTGTATGGATACCATGTTTTTAACTCCCTATGCCTAGCAAACCTCAAACTTTGCCAGAAATTACACATTTTCCTTACATTTCTGTGATGGAATCTACTGCAATCCGCAGAAATCCACAAAATACCTACCATCCAGCATTAACCCACTTGTGGGAGGGGCTCAAAGGTTCTCATAGGAGCCCATTGCTGGTACTGGTTGCAGAATACAAAGAGTTCGAAATCTTGATTCCTTCTCACAACTCTTTCTTCCACTCTATGCTTCTTGTCTCTTTATCCCCCTGTTTCATTCTACTTTCTCACTTTGTCTCTGTTTCCCTATATGTCTTATTCTCTATCTTCCCCCCTTTTCTTCATTTCTCTCTCTTGCTCTGCATTTTAGTCTAATAATTAAAACTAAGTACCAATCCCCAAAAATGAGGGTAAGTGATGGCTACCCTGCAACCACAGGAACACATTAAACACTGGATGGCAACCATTGCAGGAGCTCTTTAATTCTGCCTTATGTCCTGCTTTTTCATAATTGCAACATCCTTGTTCCCAAATAATTTCTTGGATATAATTAAAAGCTGATTTTAATTCTTCGGGACCCTTTACATATGGATCTGTATGTCGTAGAGTGAGGAGATGCCCACCACTACCAGGACAGTCCTGTTTTTTTAGGTATACCATATCATTCCTACAAGTTCTACTAAATTGAATACATGTCCTGTTTGTTGAAGATAGGGTGGGCAAGTGTGCACATTTGTTAAAATGTTTTACATGGTTACACTTCCACTGGCCCTGTTGTTGTATGATGCTATAAAAGGAGGGTACTGGCTTTCTGGACAAATCTGCCTCCATGCCATGCCTCATTCATGCAGGACTGTAGGATTTAAAGAGAGGTAAATCAGTTTCTGAGGAGATATTTAGCCACAGCAACTGAGGCTTGCCAGCTTGGCCCAGTTCTTCATCGTCAAACACACAAAAGGTGATGAGAGGATGCTCAAATACATCTAACCACTGGCACTCGCTCAAGGTGGCATTCCAACCCATCGTTCTTCCACCACTAACATACCTCAGATCAGACACAGACAGATGTAAATCAGTCTTGGTCCTGCTCCGATAGGAACAGTCCAGCCCAAACTGCAAAGCCAAGTCCTCCCTGAGGCAGAACACAAGCAATTCGATACCAGTGTCGGCCTAGTCACGGCAATTACCTTTTATGTCTACAGACTGCTCCATCATCTCAGGTTCAAACATTGCATAGTTTATTGCGCATGCAACAGTAGGGGTGGGAGTATTAGAAGTGCCACCATGTATAAGGAATGTAAATGCAAACTTCTATAACACTGCAGCGATGA
This sequence comes from Lissotriton helveticus, assembly GCF_964261635.1. Classification (NCBI taxonomy): domain Eukaryota; kingdom Metazoa; phylum Chordata; class Amphibia; order Caudata; family Salamandridae; genus Lissotriton; species Lissotriton helveticus. The sequence continues at coordinate 1,108,160,400 of NC_136067.1, forward strand.
CTGGAGCACCACTGTGCTTCCAGAACACTGCATCCGGAAGTGAACACTGCAGCTGCTAAGTGACCCCAGCAGGAAGTGCTTGAAGTTTGAGTTAGATCAATTTGGCATGGCATCAGGCTAAGCAGGATGCCTGTGGCGGGCTCTCCAACCGTCACCGCCGAGTCACTCTTCCTACAGAATTCTGCTTTAAATCTTTTCTGAGCGTTTGTATTGTGTTTTCCGGATATGAAGTGTGGTGACGCAGACAACCAAAAACGATATAAAGCAATGTTTAGAAAAATAGAATTTTGGTTAACTTTAGATTTCGATCTCATTGATGTTCTGTATTCCTGCCACCTCGTTTAAAATATAGAGAGCATATTGATCTATTTTTTAAAGTATCACTGGCATTGTTTACACTGTCCTTTCAGTTTCAGGGTTACAGAGGCCTAGGTGGAGACATATTTTATAGAATTCACTATACATTACACTCGGGGTGGATACGAATTGATCATTGATAAACATAAATGAGGGGATCTATGGACCAATGTATAGGGGTTGTGTGTGTTTATGGAGGAGTGCGTGAGTAAGGAAGTGTGGGAGGGGGCCTGTGTGTGCGAACTGTGTGTGCGAACTGAAGATCTGCATTAGGAAGCGCGCGCCTGTCTGTGCTGGAGGGTGAGTGAAGTGTACATTTGTGAGTATGTGAGTATTAAAGGGCGTACATGTGGAATGAAGTGCATAATCTGAGGTGGGTAACGTGTGGAAGTATATGGGTGTATGTGAATATGCGTGTTTAGGGTTCAAAATGTAGAAGGCTATGTTGTCTGTGGAAGAGAAAGTCTCATTTAATGTAATAGGGTGAACATGGAAGAGGGTGTGTGGGTGGGATGTGAGCATGTGTGTAAGGAAAGAATTTGCGCAGGGAAAGGGTGCCTGTGTGTGGCACATTGAGGGCCTCATTTATGTGTTTTTGCCATAGGGCAGCACAGCTGGCCTTGCTGCTGGACTGACCTAAGGCAAAAGAAAAGGACAGAAATGTGCCGTATCTATCAGATGTGGTGAATTCCTGTCCTTTTTCCCTGCACCGGTGCACAATGGGCTGCCGTGTGCCAACACAGGCACCTGTGCATCATGATACAAGGGCACCTGCTCTTAGGGGATGATTGTTTTTGGGCCGAAAGGGAAACCTGTCAGCATAGATGTGTGTGCATTCATAATGATCCATGTAAATGTTTGCCAAATATGGGGCAGAGCAAGTTCCCATCGCTACTCCTCTGGTTTGAATATAATACTGTTACTAGAATGCAAAGGAATTGTTGTTGATGGCTAGCCTTAGTAGTTCCAGAATAAATGTGATTGGACGCTGTGTGCGTTGATTTCTCCAAACCAACCAATACACCAAATGCAGCTTCCTGCTAAATGTTGGTCTACAGTGAATTACTGTCTGTGGTAACTAAACATTGTTTGGATGATGTAAATGGATGGTTCTCAAATCTCTGATTACATCTATTGTGTCTTGAATATAACATCTAGTAATAATCACCCATGGTTTAAGGAATATATCTACACATTTACATGAAGAGACCATTTGCTAAGTTCCACCACTTATTATCATGCACACAGAGCGATGTTTTTGCTCCCCCCTGACAAACCTGGTTCTTCTTATTCAATACTCAGCACGAAAGAGGGGCGAGGGTCAAAAAAGTTTAGACTCTACCACCCCTGACCCCCAAGGAACTCAAAGGGGGTGTGTAGAGTATATTACACAAGCAAAAACAAAAGACCCCAATCAGGCAAATTGCTCTGCTTGGAAAAACTGCCCTCACTCACATACCTTTAAGGTATGTGACATGCTTCATCATCGGGCCTGCTTACAATACGCCCTGGTGTAGCCACACTCAGGGCGGAGCATAAGGGAGGGGGAAAAAATAATAAATTCCACTTAACAAGACGTACAACCAGAAAAGTTCAACATATACAACATATAACATGTATTGTGGTGAAATCTGTGTAAACACCAAGTGACCAGAACTGATAGTGCGACAAAAAGTGCAGTTAAAGGAAGATCATTAAAACTGATTAAGGGTGCCAACCAAACAAGTACCTTTATTAAACTTTCCTTGCTACCCGTATCAGGATTAAAAATAAGAAGAGGATGGGAAATGCCTTAAGGAGAAAATTAGGTATCTCAAGGCTTCCCTCCTACCACTGCTAGAGTCAACATGTTTCGACTGCTTTGTATGTGCCTCTGTGGGTCACTCCGGTCTTCTTTAGGACCGTCGCAATCAGTGCCACTCTCTGTCCTCCCGTAGTTCGGACGATGGACCCCAAGGAAAAGGTAGGTCCACTAGATCCGTACCCTTCCTGAGTTATATGTGGAGACTGATCCCTGTAGTGCGGGAATACATTCATGAGTTTATGTGATCCATAAACCCGAACTGATGTCCGGCAGGGAGGTCACCTGAGAACACAACTGTTCCGAAGGCACGCCCTCTCCTGTAAGCCTGCAGTCCGTGACACCGCGCAGTTTAGTCTTATACAAACCATCTCTAACTTTCATCTCAATATCATGCACTACTCAAGACCTGTCATTTTGGGGCTTTCATTTACCTAGGGTACCCCTTATTCTTTCATGAAAAACACGGTCTTCTAGTGCCAACTCACTGCCATTACCCAAATCCATCCATGGACACAGTACTCTTTGCCTCTCCGCAATCTGAAATGCTACCTTCACTTCTACTGTATAGGAATACAAAGCTGCACCGCCCACTGTATGCATTCATTGGCAATCCGATTGGTCTTTTTGGACTAACCTTTGTTTTGGGAAAGATGCAGTTCAGTATAACATTGCAGAACGTTCCATTCCTAAGTAAAGAAGTCGTGTTGTGAGAGGTAAATAGCACCATGTTATCACTGACCAATACCTTGAGAACATTCTCTCCAGTGAACACTTCTTTCAAAAAAGTGATGACACTTTTTGTGGTGGGATATTTCACTTGATTTACATCTACCAAAAGTAGACACTGGAATTAAAATCCATGATAGTGACTGCAATACTGTTAAACCCCTAAATGAACCAGAAAAAATAATTGCCAATTTCTCCCATGGACCACCAGGTACTGGCATGGACACTACAGTGTTTTACACCCCTTTGTGCATTAAACAATTCACATTCCTTTTATCAGTATTTCCATGTTTGAATTCATGGCTGAGCACCAAAAATTGCTACTGAGCTTACTTTGGTTCACATCATTCCTAAAAGCAAATGATCAGCAAGTCCAGCTAACACATTCCTAATCAAACTCTGAGTCACCAGCTTATTACTAGAGGTTTGAGAAATTTCAGGCAAAGTACGTTAAGTTACACATACATGCACTGTTGGGATGGAAAGGTCCCCTGCATGGTAATGGATATGCACACCTGTCAGGAGTGCTCCAGCTGCAGTTTTATCTGTATCCTTGGTACAGATTCTTTTGCCATGGGTGAACACAGATAATGAGTGTGCGTCATAACTAAGGCCGGTCTCCTGGACTGTGACTTGTTAGACAGGGAGAATGGCACAAAGCGCTACCCTGGTAGTGATAAAGGCTAATTCCCTCACCTGGAGTTAGCATGAGCATAGGGGTGGTAGCATACAGTTTTTTATAAGAGATCAGTAAAGTGACAGGCCCTTTTCCCTGTGCCACTGGAGCGGGCCTAACAGCCCACTCATGTAAAGTTCCACTGCTCTGTGCCTAACCCACCTTGGCCTACATCATGTTAGTATGTAGCGACATGCAGCATATGTGAGTACCTATGCGTTTGGTAATATATGTGTGCCTGTGTGTGCTACAGTACATGGAAGCTTGTGGGTTCCATACTGGAAGCCCCGGGCCTTAGAGAGACATGTGGAGGAGCCATTTCAGAAATAATTCTGGCACAATCACTAGAGGAAGGCAGAGCCATGCTCTCCTGTGTACTTCAAAAGGGTTCTTTGCTTCTGTGAAGGTCATAGGTTAGTGGGGCCTGAGCACTTCTGAGAAGGAGGGTGGGGCTGATGAGGGCATAATAAAGAAAAGGTCTGGGGGCCTTCGTAATCTTTAGATAGGCATATATCAGAGATGCTGATATCCAGGTGAGATCATCAACCATGCCGTGACTATGGGACTATCACGTTTGGAGTTGCTTTTACTGTGACAGACTGCTTCCTGGACAAAGGACAGGACAGAGAAATGGGCACCTCAAACAGGGCAACCCCCATATTACAAACCTGAAAGGCTCAGCCACAAAATGTGATATATCTGTTGCTGGAAAAAGATTATAAAAAGGTTGGCTTCCCAAAATTGTCACACCGGAGCTGTACATCAGCATGCAAAAAGCTCAACACAACATCTATCTGTTATGACCAGGACTGGAAATTGAGGTCGGCCAAGTCTCCCAACTGAATGAGGGGACACCATCCAGGAGAATCACCGCCCCATACCCTGGGGCCTGGATCACCAGCATCAGCCTGCCTGCCAAGACCAGAGGAACCTGTGAGGAGGAGAACTCCTGTAGGGAGCGAGGTCCAGAGGAGATCCGGTTGGGTGGAACACTGAAGCAGAGTGTAAGATTTGCAGCCCACATTAAGCACTGTTGCTCTGATTGGGCTGTCTGCCCGAGTGTTGCTGTTCATTACTCCAGTTATGAAGTGGGAGCTGTGGTGAAGATAAAGGCCATGACCCTGGTGCGCCGCTGCAGGAGGCAGAGGGTCATCGTCCGGGCAATTTGTGACCCAAAGGAGCCACTGCCCTATGTGTTCTGTTCACAACCACGGTTACGAGGTAGAGAATTTGGTGAAAATAAAGGCCCTTGCTCTAAAATAGTGTTGTGGATAGAATTGGGCCATTGCCTGTGTAGTATTGTAAGCCGAAGGGGACGCTGCCTTATGTGTTTTGTTCGCGACTGCTGTGTGATGTGGGGGCCATGCTGAGGATACGTTCCATTACTCAGGTACAGTGCGGATTAAAGTAGTGGGTCATACCCTTACAGTGCTGTGAACCAATCGGCAGTCACCCATAGTATGCTGTTTACAACCATTCATTGCCTTGTGGTGGCCACTGTGAAGGTAAGGTCCTTCAGTCTGGTGCAATAGTGTGACAAGGACGAGATTCATCTCCTACATGCAGTGTTGTGACTCGACGGAGCTGTTGTGCAGAGTGTGCTGTGTAGACACACCAAAGGCATTCACTAGTTAGTAAAAAAACACTTTGTATTTCAGAGAGAGTAAGGTGAGAAAGAACTAGCAAGGACAAATAAATGTAATGAAGAACAAAGGGAGTGTTACCAGCTAGTACTATCAGACGAAGGGAGAAATCCAAGGATGCCTTGGTTTGGGTGACTCGAATAGTAGCGTTCAAGGCACCAAGTTCTTTCTTGAAATTGAAAAAGTATTATGATGTATATAAGGTCATATTACCCAAACGTTCTTTGTGCGTTTTAATTAGTGAACCCATCTTGGCTTTGTCAGATTCCCTTTAGATTTGAAGAAGTTGAGAACTCTCTTGTCACTCTGATTGTGTGGCTTCATGCTATACATGACTCCATGGCTATAGAACTTCTACAGAGGTTCTGAGGCTGACACCTTGCTTCCTTCCTTGATTCAATAAGCTTTCTCCTATCCTTAGTTTATTGTAGTGTCTAGTAGATGTTGTGAATCTTTTCCGTGTATGGGGAGAAGGATCTAAACCATTTGTCTAGTCATCAAATCCTATTCCTTATATTGTGCATTGCTGCCACCGAAATTCTTATATGCTCCTTGCTGTTAAGGACCAATATTGAACTAAGCTGTGATTTTCCTTTAATAAACCTGTACTTTTATTGTATGTTTTTGAGATTGATGTATATTAGTCTGGCTTTGAGTTTGTAACAAACCGTTTAACTTCAAGTTAGTGACTCAGACTTTTATTGTGTGGTCCTAATGGTCACTCTGTACCGTATGATTTACATTTGTTGCTAACCCCTTTTCATCTCAAGCTACTAAAAACCAGAGTAAATAGGAAGACACAGTCCGGTGCTTTCTCATTGTGTTATAATAGGCAATTGTTTTTATCTCATCTTGCCTTCTTTTCCTTTAGTGTCACACATGAGAACACCCTAAAGTTCATCAGTTGGGGATGTGTTCTGTTCAAACACCTCGCTTGTGTTTAATTTAATAGACTATAATGTTGTCCCATTTGCAATAACAACCTAGACCACTGCCTTGCCTTTGGGCCTCTAATGGCACTGTCATCCGCAAGGGTGGGAGGGCCATGAACGTTTGTAAGAAAATGATTACTTCACTCAATGCATAATCTTATGCACTAAGCTGAAACGCTTCCACATGTTAGTGAAATACACCTTTTTGAATTTTGAAGAGACCTTATCATTCCTTGCAAAAGGTGCAGCAGCTAAAGTCCACACTCCATGCATGACAGTTGCATTCCTCACCAAGCTCCAATAAAAAAGGTACAATTTGAATTCCTAAATCTGAATTATTTTCCTTATATATCGACACATCAAATGGTGCATGCATAGCGGTAATGCTCTATTTAAGGCAAATCTGAAAGAGATAGACATCTGTCAATCATTCTAAGGATATGGGGGCATATTACCAACAACTAGCGATAATTATCGCTATGTTGGCTTAGCGGCAATAATTTTATCGCCGTGTTGCGGTGATTTTTATCGCTTAGGAGCCTTGCTTTTATCAAGGTTTATCTCCTAAGCGATAAAAATCGGCCAAAATGCATGAATATCGCTGTAAAGTCAGCGATACTCATGCATTACCGAGCTAAAGCTCTTAGCCATGTTATCCATCTCCCATTGGCTAACATGGCTAAGAACTGCTCAGGGCAGGTGTTAGCTTTTGGAGATATTCGCGCTTAGCGCGAATATCTGCAAAAGTTGGTAATAGTAGATAGCGATGTTAGCGACTGTTTCCAGTCGCTAACATCTTGGCACGCCCACTTTGCATGTCATTAGTGATAAATATCTCTGACATGCAAAGCGGGGCCCAAGATGGTCGCTATCTCCTACTAGCTGTCGCTAACTGGTGTTAGCGACAGCTAGGTAATAGGGAGATAATTTTATCTCCGCTTTCTTGGCTTTCCCTTGATAATATGCCCCATGGTTATTATTTATTTACAGGTGTAAAGAGTTGTTCGAGATAAAGGGGCATATTATCAAGGGGGTTTATCTCCGCTTTTTTGGCTTTAAAAGCCAAGAAAGCGGAGATAAAATTATCTCCCTATTACCTAGCTGTCGCTAACACCAGTTAGCGACAGCTAGTAGGAGATAGCGACCATCTTGGGCCCCGCTTTGCATGTCAGTCATATTTATCACTAATGACATGCAAAGTGGGCGTGCCAAGATGTCAGCGACTGGAAACAGTCGCTAACATCACTATCTCCTATTACCAACTTTTGGAGATATTCGCGCTAAGCGTGAATATCTCCAAAAGTTAACACCTGCCCAGAGCAGTTCTTAGGCATGTTATCCAATGGTAGGTGGATAACATGGCTATGAGCATTAGCTCGGTAATGCATGAATATCGCTGACTTTTCAGCGATATTCATGCATTTCGCCGATTTTATCGCTTAGGACAGTGGTTCCCAAACTTTTTTGACCCGTGGCTCCCTTGACCTAATTGGCAGTTGGCCGTGGCTCCCCACCATTTTTCTTGGGCGTGCCAAATACAACATTCATGCTCTTGGGTGTACTCGAGTTGCATGCACTGGGCAAGTCGAGTCGCTGCTTCAGATCTGCAGCTGGAGCCCAACCTGATCGGGGCGAGGCAGCTCTCCCGGGTCAGCAGTGATCACACTGCACATGAAACGAACTCGCAAAGTCTAAGCCCCTCCATCCCCGACTGCCGCATCCTCTCAAACACTGCTGCGGGCACAGCAAAATGACAAGTTGGCATTTCCCAAGGGTACCTTCCTTTCAGGTGACGCGCAGGGTAATACTGGTGGCCTTAATTAGCAATGCTAATGTGGAAACATTTGTGTGCGATTTTAGAACAATGAACAGTTCAGGGTCCCCAAAGCTCTCAAAATCACATGCCCATCATATTGCAGCAGGGACCTTAACCTGGTAACCTATTTTAAATCTGTTGTGACCAAATCAATAAAACACAACAGATATACTATCACATTTATTCTTTTTGCCAATTCCTTTGGAGGGCAGAGTTTTTGAAAACATAAAAGTATACACAGACTGTTGGACTTTGATCTACATAACTCCACTAGTTGTGAACACGCCTCCGATCTGTTTTGAAGAATCTTACTCGCAAAGGCATGCAATCGTGGAGTATATTTTTTTTACGTTTCAGCATTGACACACATTATCGGTTCATACATCCCAATTTGCAAAATGATATTGGCTACAAAGCCAGAATTGGCTGAAGATATCACACATGACCTAGAGGCACATGGCAGATAATAAAATGTCACACAACTATTGGGCCACTTCAAAAACTGTGCTTGGTTAAGGGCAAAACGAAAATTAGGCTTTAATTACATTTTGTGATGATTCACTCTCTCATTCACATCATGCATTTAACCAAGCACCAACAATACCGCTTGTTTGGCCTTTGTATAGTGAAAAGATGTATACCACATCTCTCTAATGCACAACACAGGCACAGCATGCGGGGAAGCAGTATATGCTTCCCTAAAATAAGGAATAGGTAAAGGACAGTTGGCAGTAGCAGGAGGAATGGCACGAGGGTTTCTCTCACACATAGAGAACAGGTATAACACCAGGTGCTACCGTGCAAGCTTCTCTTCCTCACAAAATATATACAACTGCAGCATCAACAGTGCTAGTGTCTTGCCCTCACATAAAAGGTACAGATTGGGCAACAGCCGTAGGCATTAACCTTCCCCACAGAACAAGTACAACAGAACAGCAGTAGTGCAAGCTATCCTCTGATAAAGACAGATGGAAATTAGACAGACAGTGCAAGCTTTGCTCTCTCGAAAACCATACAGCATGTGCGCAACAAGCAGGCCTCCCTGTCTCACAGCAGACACACAGCACAAACCTCTCTTCCGTGCATTTCCGAGGTGTGCCTCGTTTAACTCTACTCTTCTCAAAGGCCGGAGATGTTTCTATCTGGCCCAACCCCCCTGGGGGTCCGATTAAAGAGGCGCCCTTGATCTGGGGAGTGATGGCCCATTAGCTGTAATCACAGAGGCCCCCCCCCACCCTGGCTGGCCTTATCTGCACAGATATGGTAATGAGCAGCTCGTCACTAGGGCAGCAGGAGCAGGTAAGGCGCTGGGGCTGATGAGCGCAGCCCTTAATGGAGCCATTCAGATGCAGAGGGCAAGGGCTGTGATCAATTGACCTGGCAGCACAAAGGAGGGGGAAAATTTGTGGCTGCAGTTTCTACGACACACATCCTGTACGGTGTCGCGGCACCCCTGGCTTCTAATCACGGCGCACAAGGGCGCCGCGGCGCACACTTTGGGAACCACTGGCTTAGGAGATAAACCTTGATAATATCAAGGCTCCTAAGCAATAAAAATCGGCGCAGCTCGGCGATAAAAATATCGCCGCTAAACCAACATAGCGATAATTATCGCTAGTTGTTGGTAAAATGCCCCAAAGTCTCTTCTCTTTTTTAGTGAACCAGTCCCTATGATCTCACATAGAACTTTTATCAAACTGAGGTTTTAGGATGGAAAGGATACCTTTTATTAAGTTTCTCTGTCAATCATTGTTCAGCTCTCACTTTCCTCTGACATGCAAAACTAAGTGAGCGAGAAAGGGGGGACATGCTCTCAATCAATCAATCAATCAAAGCATTTATATAGCGCACTACTCACCCAGAGGGTCTCAAGGCGTAGGGGATGGGGGTCCGCTACTGCTCGAACAGCCAGGTCTTGAGTTGCTTCCTGAAGGCGAGGTGGTCCTGGGTCAGGCGGAGGTGGGTCGGGAGGGAGTGCCATGTCTTGGCGGCGAGGTAGGAGAAGGACCGTCCCCCTGTGGTGGCTCTTCGGATGCGGGGGACGGCAGCGAGGGCGTGGCCGGTCGATCGGAGCTGGCGTTTGGGAGCGTAGAAGTTGAGGCGACTGTTGAGGTACCCTGGGCCTTGGTTGTGTAGGGCTTTGTGTGCGTGGGTGAGGAGACGGAAGGTGATTCTCTTGTTGACCGGGAGCCAGTGCAGGTCTCTCAGGTGTCCGGAGATGTGGCTGCGACGGGGGATGTCCAGGATGAGTCGTGCTGAGGCGTTCTGGATCCGCTGGAGTCTCTTCTGGAGTTTGGCGGTGGTTCCGGCGTAGAAGGAGTTGCCGTAGTCCAGGCGGCTGGTGACGAGGGCCTGGGTGACCGTCTTCCTGGTCTCGGTGGGGATCAACCGGAAGATCTTACGTAGCATGCGCAGGATGTTGAAGCACGACGAGGAGACGGCGTTGATTTGTCTGCTCATGGAGAGGGAGGAGTCCAGGATGAATCCCAGGTTGCGTGCGTGGTCTGTTGGTTTGGGTGCGCTGCCCAGGGCGGGGGGCCACCAGGAGTCATCCCAGGCGGAGGGTGAGGATCCCAAGATGAGGACTTCCGTCTTGTCCGAGTTCAGTTTCAGGCGGCTGTTCTTCATCCATTCGGCTACCTCTTTCATCCCTTCGTGAAGGTTGGCTCTGGCGGTGGCGGGGTCGTTGGTGAGGGAGAGGATCAGCTGGGTGTCATCGGCGTAGGAGATGATGTTGAGGTTGTGCTGGCGTGCGATGGCTGCGAGGGGGCTCATGTAGACGTTGAAGAGGGTAGGGCTGAGCGAGGAGCCTTGGGGAACGCCGCAGATGACTTCGGTGGCTTCAGATCTGAACAGTGGGAGGCGGACTCTCTGTGTTCTTCCGGCGAGGAAGGAGGTGATCCACTCCAGTGCCTTCTCCTGGATTCCGACGTTGCTGAGACGCTGTACTAGTGTACGGTGGCAGACAGTGTCGAATGCCGCGGAGAGGTCCAGGAGGATGAGGGCCGCTGTTTCTCCGTTGTCGAGCAGTGCTCGGATGTCATCGGTGGCTGCGATCAGGGCGGTCTCGGTGCTGTGGTTGGTCCGGAAGCCGGACTGCGAGAGGTCGAGGGATCCGTTCGTCTCGAGGAAGGCGGCCAGCTGCTTGTTGACGGTCTTCTCGATGACTTTTGCAGGGAACGGGAGCAGCGAGATGGGGCGGTAGTTCTTGAGGTCAGTGGGGTCGGTTGATGGCTTCTTGAGAAGAGCGCTGAGTTCGGCGTGCTTCCAGCTCTCCGGGAAGGTAGCGGTGTCGAAGGAGGTGTTGATGATGTCCCGCAGGTGGGGTGCGATGACAGCGTCGGCCTTGTTGAAGACGTGGTGGGGGCAGGGGTCGGTCGGAGATACGGAGTGGATGGAGTTCATTGTGCGGACGGTGTCTTCGGTACTGATCGGGGTCCAGGCGCGGAGGGTGGTGGTGGGGTGCGGTGGTTCGGTTATGGCGTGCGTTGGTTGAGTGCTGAAGCTGTTGTGTATGTCCGCGATCTTGTTGTGGAAGTAGGTGGCGAAGGAGTTGCAGAGGTCTTGCGAAGGGGTGATGTCGTTGTTTCCGGCGTTGGGGTTGGAGAGCTCTTTAACGATGTTGAAGAGTTCCTTGCTGTTGTGTGCGTTGTAGTCCAGTCGTTCCTTGAAGGCAGTTTTCTTGGTGGCACGGATGAGTTGGTGGTGTTTTCGGGTGGCGAGCCTGAGGGCAGTCATGTTGTCCGGTGTTGGGTCTCTGCGCCAGGTTCTCTCGAGGTCTCGGCAGTACTTCTTGGAGCTCTTGAGTTCGTCGGTGAACCATGGGGCTTTCTTGCTGCCGGGTCTGCTGGGCGGGGTCCTCAGGGGGGCGAGGTCGTTTGCGCAGTTGCTGATCCACTTGGTGAGGTTGGTGGCCGCTTGGCTGGGGTTTGTTGCGCTGGTGGGTGGGTTCTTGCTCAGGGAAGACGTGAGCTGGTCGGCTGTGATCTTGTTCCAGCTTCTGCGTGGGACCTGTTGTTGTTGGTGGTGAATCGTGGTCTTTTTGAAGCTGAAGTGGACGCAGCTGTGGTCCGTCCAGTGTAGTCCGGTGGCGTGGCTGAAGGTGATGTCCTTGCTGGATGAGAAGACGGGGTCGAGTGTGTGTCCGGCGTAGTGAGTGGGGGTGGTCACCAGTATTTGAGTCCGAGGTTAGCGAGGTTGTCCAGCAGGGTGGTGGTGTTGCGGTCGTTGTTGTTCTCCAGGTGGAAGTTGAGGTCCCCGAGGAGGATGTAGTCAGCGGAGAGGAGGGCGTGTGGGCTGATGAAGTCGGCGATGTCCTCGCTGAATTGTGTGCGTGGTCCTGGGGGTCTGTAGATGAGGGTGCCTCTGAGGGTGGTCTTGGGGGTTGATGTGGACCTGGAAGTGCAGGTGTTCGGTGGGTGCGAGGGAGTCGTCCTTGTCGGTCGTGATGCGGATCGTGTTCTTGTGGAGGATGGCGATGCCTCCTCCGGTCTGGTTGATACGGTCCCTACGGATGATCTTGTAGCCGTCTGGGATGGCGATGGCGATGTCGGGTGCTGAAGAGGCGTTCATCCAGGTTTCCGTGAGGAAGGCGACGTCTGGTGAAGTTGTGTCGAGCAGGTTCCAGAGCTCGACGGCGTGTCTGTGGACGGAGCGGGTGTTGAGCAGGATGCATTTCAGGTGGCTGCTGCTGTTGCTCATCTTGGTCATGGTTGGTGCAGGGGAATTGATGGTCCGGATGCAGGTGAAATTGCAGACGTTGCAGCTGAAGGGTCCGTGGGTGCATCTCGGGGCGGCTCGGTAGCATCCTGGGAGTCGTCCGGCGTTGAGTGCGTTGAGGGTGGCGGCGTCGTACGTCCGGCGGGTGGGCTGGGGTCTGCGGGGGCCAGGGGTCCTGGCGCTGGGCACGGTCCAGGCGCGGACGGGCGCAGACGGGCTTACCTTCGGCGCACAATCGGCGCGCCCGCTGTGCGTGCACGCTGCGCGTTATCCACTCTGCCATAAGTGGAGAGTGGGAGGGAGCGGAGCGAGGGAGGGGCAGCTGGGAGGTGGGAGCGGGGAGGGCACAGAAAGGAAGAGGGCGTGGCAGCGAGAACGGCGGCGGGAAGCGGGGAGCGGGGCGGGGAGGGCACAGGGGGAACAAGCACAAGAGAAACGTGCAAAAATCAGCAGCAGTCACAAGTCACAATACACAGATACTTAACTACACTAGACAATAGCGCTGAAAGAGAAACCGGGCAGCAGGGTGCTACCTGATCCGGCGGAGCCGAGATAGAGGGGAGAGCGCTCACAGAGTGCGAGCGTTGCCTAGCAGCAGAGCACGCCGCAGGGGGAGGCGGGTCAGCTGGGCGGAGGTCTGAGCGAGGCTGAGCAGCAGCGAAGGGAGAGGTCACCGGCACAGCTGGTGGCCGTACGGCGCTGGAGTGCCCATACTCCTATGCCTATTTTGACGGGTAATGGGGCTTTGAAGACCTGAAAGATGCTATGAAAGTCTATGAAAGCATTGGTGTCTGCATTAAGTTCAGTGGTTATCGGAAACCTACATTTAATTTGCTAATGCCAAGAAAGTCCGATCGTTAAAAAAAAAATAAGGTTTTAGGAGGTCATGTAGGAAGGGGAGCAAGTCTCTTAAAACGGATGATCGGTTTAATGACACAGTTCAATGTACAAAGGGCAAGACAAGTAAAGCAGGAAATACTAATCTATTTAAAATACTGGTGTTAACAGCAGCACCGGCAGAACAGTGGAAAATAAAGAACATGTTTTGGTAACAAGTAATCTTGACATGTTTTGGAAATTTGTGGCAGTGACCTAAATTTGCAGATTTTCCCTCAGCCTGTCTAAACAGTATTGCTTACAAAACAGACTTTATTTAGAGTTTTTCTTACAAATCAAAATTGTTGAAAATGTGCAGACAAAATAATAATGAATAATCAAGATAATGATATTTGGATATCCACATATGCCCTTGCCCTGCTACGTATAATTTCAAGATGAAATAACTCCCAACCACAAAAGAGAAAGCCTTGCCAGGCTCAGCAACCAACCTCAATGGGGCATGACCAAAGGCTGTGCGCAGCAGGGGTTGGCCATGTGGGACTTTGGTTTCAGCACCTCGTTGCAGACCACGGCTGACTGCAAGAGAAGATGGCCACAGAGCCTGCCATAGGCCAGGTCCTGCAGGCCTCTTCTGCAGCACAAGGTTTGCGACCACGTGCAGCTAAGGACTGTTCACGCACTAGTTTGGATGTAGGGTCTACTGCCAACCACTGCGCACCGTGAAGGTTGCCATGTAGGCAACTGAGTACACGGCGTAGGTGCAGGCCAGGAACTCAGGTGACCCTTGCTGTGCATGGTCTTGGAACGTGTACAGCCGGGGTTCACTGCACAGTGAGTTGTGAGCATAGCCTGATCACAGGTGATCCTCTGTGCCTATCCTTTCTTCTTATGATGGATTTGACCCATGGCCTGCCTGTAGGCGGAGCACTATGCACAACCTTTGCTGGTCATGACAAAAGCAGGGTGCAAAGACTATTGCGGCCACATGTGCTAAATTTAGGGACAGACTAAAGACTTTCCAGTTCACTCAAACTTCACCGAACACAATTGAAGGCCATCTAGACATTGCACAGGGGTACAGCGCACTGTAGGCCAGAGGCCCGGCAGCACGGTCAAATCCTGCTAAGCATGGCGGAAGGCTGGCAGGGGCTGCTGAAAAGCAGGCTTTGAGTGCCTTGAAAAGTCCTAGCACTGCTCTCAACCATGGTTTCCATGATCAAATGAAGTGCTTAGCAGAGCTTGGGTTCACAGAAGATGTGTGTAGTATATCATCAAAAAAAATCATGAATAATTCTCTGAGAATCTTCAGAATTTCAGTGAAAAGCTGCAGTTGGAATTACGCCATGGTTAAGATTTTCTGCGCGAAACATTCACTATTTTATGTCCATAAATCACTCTGCAAAGGACTGATATGATCTCACAACTTTAATGTAAGTATAAAGGCACAGACAAAAACATTGTTGAAATGACAATACACATCCAATGTGAAACCTAAATACTCTCGAAATTTGCCAATTATTGAATGTGACGTAAACCATAACTCATGTTCCCACCACTGACTCCTCACAACTTCACATTTGACCTCACTGATGACATCTCAAATGACATTCCAAGGTTTTGTGAGTAAAGTAATCCAGTAGAAGAAATATAACTAGCAGATGATGGGAATTGAAAGAGAGAAGAGATTTAGAGGATAGAAGTAAAAGGAAGGTCAATTTTCACCCTCAGAAGAACGGAAGGCAGAGTCAGCAGGTCACAACAGACTAAATAGGCATCATAATTTATTTTAAAAAGCAAACAGACCTCCAAATGTATGTAATTTGCTTTCTCGAAATTACCCAAGATTTTGGGAAAATTAAAACACGTGAAATGCAAATCCACCATTGAGTGTTATATTTTAGCACAAAATGCATCCTCGGTCCATTTTTGACATAAGTACACTTTTCACGGAAAAACAAATCGCACAAAAACACAAGTGACGCAAACAACAGCCGCTCACGTTCTGGCACTTTGTGTTGTCCCTGGCGCACCGCTAACAGTAAAATTTTGCCACGAATGGTGCATAATTACGCAAGATGGCAACATTTCTAGATTTTCAGGTAAGGAGTATAAAGGTAAATGCCCAAAAATTATGCAAATTATTGTGGCATAATTTAAATTTAGCCCGGTCCTAATCAAACGCAAAAATGTTATCACAACCATACAGTGTACATTATCAGAGTTCACATGGGGCACATCAACTGGTGCAGTTTTCATATTCAGGCCCCCAAGTGGGCACTCTTACTCTGGGTCTTACTTGTGTGAAGGTTACGACAAAACGTAAATAGCAAACAAGTACCTCACTGACCAAATCTTACTTCCTTCAGGTTATAGAATGGCTCCTACACTCTGCCTTGTGATTTTATGGGACTTCGCCAAAAAAATAAATCAGAGTGAATATAAACACAACAATACAGCTTATTTTATAAAGCTATGTTAGCAGGTGAAAAAGTGGAGATAAAAAAAATGTAAAATGGATGTAAATGTTTTAATAGCGATTATTCAGAGATAGTTGTCGTGGTTTTGCAGAGTAATGCTCTTGTTAGCCATAACTGCATTCTCATAGTTACAAATATATTTTACAACTCTCTGGGCTGCTTGAAGTGAGGCTATATGTTGTGACTGCCAGCTTTCGACGGAAAGTCACAGAAAACTGTTTTGTTTTATTTGAACGGTTGTCTTCGGTCCTACAAATAAATGATTTTTCTGTGTTTCAGTAATTGAGGCACATGCGTATTTTTTCCTCTCCTGGATGCAGCACGCTGTTCTTGTTGTTTCCAACCTCCACATGTGGTTCACATCACCAGAATAGCTTGCGGTTAGGGGTGGGATGCTAAGGTTACCCGGCTCACGCAGCTCTGAGGAACCTCTCAGAGCAGCAGCTCCGAGCGGGCACGTACTTTTCCCCCAACTCAGCAGAAACGGCCTCTGGCTTTGTTTCCCGCCAGATAACACCGGGGACAGGATGGCAGAGTTTGCCTTGAGAATCCCGACGTGAAACCAAGCAGTGGGGATGATGAAAGCCGTGTTCAGTGACTGACTCATAAAGTGTAAAGACACAGCTCTCTGTTTCAACTTGCTCTGTTTAAAATTCATTAGTTGGAGAAATGTTGCTGTTATTTCATTGAACGACGTTAGGAACCGACCTTTCAAAAACACATAGGCACTCATCCCATCATGGCCCTTGAGCTGTTTTGGATATATGCAGGGCCACAAAAATTATGCGATTGCGCGGCCGGGGCGATTTTCGCATAAATATAGATTTGCCGCATTTGCCACATGATCCATAATCTGCTGCATTATCTGCTGATTTTATCCCCCCAAAAACGAATGATGTTTCTAGCTCAAACGGTTCAAAAGTTACTAAAAAGCTCTGCAACACTTGTTGCCGAGGAGTGGAAGGCACTTTGCAAACATTGGCTGGTCACCTTTCGGTAGCTTATTGCTATATTTGGGTGTTAAGAGGTGCAACTAATGCCCAGAGAGTGTAAACTTTAAAAATAACAAAATAATGAAATAATACTGTCACACAACATGCCACACAATGCAGCATAATTTGCCTTTTCTATAATGCAGCATAATTTGCCTTTTCTTGCCACATAATTTACTCAACACTGCAACATAATGTGGCCCTCTCCTGCCACATGATTTCAATGGCCCTAGATATATGTGCCCTTCATGAAAAACAAAAGGATATTCTACTGATGACATACAAATAGTGTCTGGAAAAACGTACACCACAGGATCTCAAGGAAAACAATGAATGTAAATAGGACAACCTGCAACTGAAATGTTGTCCTTAGCATTGAGTATTGTACTGTACATTTATTTACTGCTTACTACCCCTAATGGGGCGTGCAAGCACTTTGCAGACTGGTGGCATTCACCTATAGTGCTAGTTGTAAGTGTTGCAATTAGATATATATTATGCTACATAACAGATTTGTTCCTGAATAATCCATAAAACAATAACAGGCCCTTCTAGAAATAATTTGCCATGGGCTGTGCCACCAGAAATGTGCGATTCTGCAGCTGCATTTTTTCCTGCATATATATGGATTTTTCAAATTTTCTCCTTTATCCATTATCTGCCTCATAACGCACTAATTTTAACAAAAAGTAAGTTTGTTTCAAGTTCAAATTAATCAAAAGTTACTAAAATGTGGGGGGCGCATTTTGCTGTGCAGTAGAAGGCCCTTTCAGTTGCTTATTGTTGTGTTTGGGTGTTAAAATGGGTATTGTATCTCCTCTCCAGACCGAATGGCACAGCACAATCCCAGAAATATGACAATGGCTCATGAGAACCTCAGGGACCCCACCTCCACCCGCCAGTCACTCTGAGCCACCTGCATATGAAGCCATGCACTCCATACCATGGTGGCCAGACCCAGGCCGATTATCTATGTTGGGCGGAGTCACAGTGCTTTTGAACACGCTGCCTGCCTGAGGCTGTGTTATCTGCTGGTGCAATTACAGCTGCTGCACCTCTCCAAAAGGCTCCCCGGGGTATGAATTCATGACAGGGCCTTGCATTGCGTGGCCCTACAGCCATTTTAGGGCCACCTTTGGACGTTTCGGGCAATGCCAGATTGTCAGCTTGGCTGCTCCTCTGTTGGCCATGTTGCTACAAAGCCTTGTCATATCTGGAAAAGCAGTGGCTGTGGATTATGCCTGAGACCAGCCTCCTGCATCGCAGCGGAGACCATCTGAGACCTGGATGGCGCATTAACTGATATCTAGGAGGGGCTTGAGTTACATCTAATGACCATGGAAGACTGAGCTGATGTGGTAGCCCCTCTGGGAATGTTAAGTCCAGGCTGACTGCTGGGCCTCATTGATACATGTGCAAATCACTTACAGGTTGCCCCCCAAAACCCTGATTTGGGTAAGGTGGAAGCCACTGTACCACTGCATAAATGGGGAACCCCTCTAAAAAAAACTTTATTTAAGGCCAGGGAGAAGCGGTTAGACATTGGATGTCCCTCGTATGTATGCAGAGCTTCTCTAGATGATCCATATTGAGTACCCATCACTATGAGGGTGTCGCTCTGCACACTACAATAGTTATAAATAATGAGAAGCCAGAATTTGGACCACTGTGTATTTGTGAAATAAGAAGAATGATTTATTACAGATTGTATTTGTTACTTACTTGAATATTGATTCCCTGATGGGATGTCATCTTGCGGATAATATGACTGCCTTATGATTTAGGCTCAATAAGAAAAGACCTTTAGATTGAATACTGATTCTCTATAAGCCGCCGCTGTATGATTCTGCCAGTGTTTTTTGTGGCCAAATCTCATTTTTTGTCCCCTGGGTTTTGTGAGATTTACGTGCGTGTCTGGAAAGGTCCTGATGAAGGTGGTTTGGCTACTCTTCACACACCGCCGAAACGCGCATCAACTGTATGTTCAGACCCTTTTGAACATATTAATTCAATCTGGTCGTGGAGATTTTACTACCTACAATCTCCCCTTTTTTCAGATGCATTTTGTATGATTGTTGTAGAGTCTGTATGTGTTTGAATGAGTTTTGGGAAATTGATATGTTTATGTGATTTTCTCTGGGAACTTTCTTTGTTGAGTAATACATTATATGTGTTGTTTTGTATTTGATGTAACTGCAGGATTGACTTTTTATTGTAATGTACACATTAAAAAAAAATTTAAAGATGAAAAAAGAAAAAAAATGAAATTTATAACATTTATAAAAAAAATGAAATAAATGATAATCAAATTACAAATGTCAGTGTCACTGAAGTGATTTAATGAATTATTATTTAATGAATTATTGAGCCTAGTAGTGATTTAGTCCTCAGGATAATAGAAAAATAGGCCTTGAGGGAGTGTTCTCTGTGTAGGAAGCCACTGTACCTCCTTGATTTACCATTTGTTGCAGCTACCATCATTGACTAATGGCTTCACAGAACATGTTCCTTTTTACTTGACACTACAAGAGGATGACCCCACATGTATTACCCGTGAAAAACAGAATGCCTCTGACACCATGAATTAAATATTTTACTTATAGCTCAATGGTGTATTACTAGCCATTGGCTCCATTTATTTTATAGATGCTTTATTCATTTTTTTCAATCAAACTCGGAGTTACCTTCACAATACACATTTTCAACATCCACCTCTTTTTTTGTGAGTATATAAAATACAAAATTATTACACAACTTAAACTAAAAAAAGTACTCTATTTACAACACAGACAAATATAAGACTCAAGACTTTGAAACAGTACTACATACATAAACAAAAAAGTCCTATATACAGTAATATTTCACCAATTGTTCTCAAATGGCAAGCCTGACATTTATAAGTCCTACTGGTTAACAATTCTAATTGGGACTTATATCTCTATTTTGTCCTCAATACCATCTACTAGCCAGGTCCTGGAGAGGTCAGAGATTGGTTCAAAAACTTGTTTCCAGAGCTGCAGTTTATCTGCTGAAGTGTGTCTATACTTGGACAATAAACAGATAGCAACAAACCTGCAGACCTTATGAGGACATTGAATTACATAACCTAACAGGGCAATCTCTGGTAGGGGTTATATTGGTGTCTTTATCGTACTGCTTAGCGTCTTATGTATACCTGTCCAAAATCCATATATGCCTGTGCATGTCCAGGCAAGGTGGGCAAAGTCGGCATATGGGGCGTTGAATCTCTGACAGCAATGTGGTCTAGTGGGGTCCATCCTGTGTGTTTTAGCTGGCGTAATGTACATCCTGCGCAAGAACTTGAAATGGATCAGTTTGTGTCGACTATTAAGGGAAACAGTATTGGTGACTTCGCAACAGGCCGCCAATTGTTCCTCTGTTATGGGATTGCCCAAGTCTGCCTCCCAGGCGCTGCGTATCTTGTCGTCGTTTACGGGAATGATATCCGCACATGCTTTGTAGAGCTGGGATATGATATGGACCCCTTTACTACTATCTATCACTATCGTGAGTGGAAGGAAAGATGCAGGTTCCAGCGGGTATACTGGAAGCTTTGCCCGCAATGCAGAACGTGGTCTCATTAGGACAAATCTGTCCATAAAACTCCTTGGATTGTTAGCAGAGAATTCAACCATTCGATTTGTGCACCGTCGGGGAAAAGGAGGCCGCCCGACTGCAGGTGTGGAGTGACTCAGCGGCAATTAGTGGCTCCTGCCACAATAGGGCTGACAGAGGGGGATTCCGTGCCCCAGGTTACAGGGTCAGAGATCTCAGCTCAGGCCGCGTGGGCTACACCATCGGCATCCTCCTGGGGGCTGCGCCCAGCCACCTCACTACAATATGAGTCCCCAGTCAGCACTTCCAGATGTGCAACAAAGAAAGCAGGGAGCCCGCAGCGCAGGCCACACCTAGGCCCAGGGGCGGGGTTGCCACTTCGACCATCGAGGCTGCATAGGTCCCTTTGTCTGCTCTCTATGACAGCGCCGCAGAAGCTGGCCTCATCTCACCGGCTTGTGGAGATAAAAGGTTCTTTAGCATCCTGGTATAAACTACTACATATCTCTGAGCAGTACGGGGGACTTTGGCACCGCAGGGCGAAAGGATGTTGGGATATAACAGTGTTGGGCCAGGAGCTTAAGTGCAACACTACCAGTCGGCCATCTTGATGGCCACACCCCCTCTACAGATGTAGCTTTTGATCATCCACTATCGATTCTGAATATGGATTATAAAACGCTGGCTAAAAAGCTAGCTTTCTGTCTTTTACCTGAATTTCCTGACTTGGTTCATGAGGATCAAGCTGATTTCATTCCTGGACGTAATACCTCTATTAATATTCATTGACCCTGGAATAATATGAATGAGTCACCAGAGTTGTTTCCAAATGCTGCATGTGTTGGGCTTGACCCTGAAAAAGCTTTTGATTCCCCTAATTGAGAATACATGACCAAGGTTTTGGAATTGTTTGCGTGGACCCATACTGGCATAAAAAGGCTAATATCATGCATGCTAACCCGTTGACCCAGGTAAAGACAAGACATTGTTTATCTGATTTTTGGTGCATAGGAAGAGGTATTTGGAAGGGTTTCACCCTGGCATTATTGTTATTTGCTGTGGTCATAGAACCCCACATAGCTCGACCTGAATCTTTTGGAGCACTGTGAGATATACTGAGCCGTGGTGTCATACACACTGCGTCTTTATATGCAGATGATCTAATACTATATAATAAGGATGCGAGTTCCGTCCTCTCTTCAATTGCACAATTTGTGGATCATTTTGCCTCAGAGAGAATTGGTCCAAATCCTGTATTTTTCCACTGTGCTCAGGGTATGAGTTATCCCTACACATACAGCTGGACCATAGACTGACTAGACTGGGGAGACACTTGCTGTTTGCTGGCCGGAGGTGGGAGAGCCCTCTGCGTGCTGTTTTAGCCTTTGAAGACTGCTTTCTCTCTCTTGGAGACCTCGCGGGTCCCGCTTCGCCCGTGTGCTTGGGCGGCTGCTTCGCTTTCCGGTTAATCACTCTCTGGAACTGGAGGCAGACAACAGGGCTGCGAGCGCCAGGTGAGGTACAGGGACTCCATTGCCCAGGAGTCCCTGCGCTGTCATCACCTGCACCTGGTCGCTCTCCCTGTTTGTCCCGCCCCTGAGCGCCGAGTCAAAGGTGCCTGCGGATCCCTGCTCTGTGGGAGACACTTGCTGTTTGCTGGCCGGAGGTGGGAGAGCCCTCTGCGTGCTGTTTTAGCCTTTGAAGACTGCTTTCTCTCTCTTGGAGACCTCGCGGTACCCGCTGCGCGGGTCCCGCTTCGCCCGTGTGCTTGGGCGGCTGCTTCGCTTTCCGGTTAATCACTCTCTGGAACTGGAGGCAGACAACAGGGCTGCGAGCGCCAGGTGAGGTACAGGGACTCCATTGCCCAGGAGTCCCTGCGCTGTCATCACCTGCACCTGGTCGCTCTCCCTGTTTGTCCCGCCCCTGAGCGCCGAGTCAAAGGTGCCTGCGGATCCCTGCTCTGTGGGAGACACTTGCTGTTTGCTGGCCGGAGGTGGGAGAGCCCTCTGCGTGCTGTTTTAGCCTTTGAAGACTGCTTTCTCCCTCTTGGAGACCTCGCGGTACCCGCTGCGCGGGTCCCGCTTCGCCCGTGTGCTTGGGCGGCTGCTTCGCTTTCCGGTTAATCACTCTCTGGAACTGGAGGCAGACAACAGGGCTGCGAGCGCCAGGTGAGGTACAGGGACTCCATTGCCCAGGAGTCCCTGCGCTGTCATCACCTGCACCTGGTCGCTCTCCCTGTTTGTCCCGCCCCTGAGCGCCGAGTCAAAGGTGCCTGCGGATCCCTGCTCTGTGGGAGACACTTGCTGTTTGCTGGCCGGAGGTGGGAGAGCCCTCTGCGTGCTGTTTTAGCCTTTGAAGACTGCTTTCTCTCTCTTGGAGACCTCGCGGTACCCGCTGCGCGGGTCCCGCTTCGCCCGTGTGATTGGGCGGCTGCTTCGCTTTCCGGTTAATCACTCTCTGGAACTGGAGGCGGACAACAGGGCTGCGAGCGCCAGGTGAGGTACAGGGACTCCATTGCCCAGGAGTCCCTGCGCTGTCATCACCTGCACCTGGTCGCTCTCCCTGTTTGTCCCGCCCCTGAGCACCTCCTCTCTATAACAGGAGTGGGAAGAGCCGCTGCGCGGGAGCGCGCGGGAGCACGCCCGGGAGAAGCCCGGGACAAGGGCGGGACCGTCTGTGGCCGTCCGGGGCCGAAGGAGGCCGGGCTGGGCCCACTCTCTTGGATTTTTTTGGTTCGGGACTATTACCTTTTAGTTTATTTATTGACTTAGATCCCCCGGCAGAGTGGAACTCACTACGAACATCATGCCGTCCCCGGTAAGAGAGAGTACCCCATCGAAACCAGTTGTAGCCAAAAACCGGACTCTCGAAAAATACTTTACCCGGCAAGCAGGGGAGGGGGATAAAGAGTGTAACCTGTCCAGGTTAAGGGCCGAACGGAGACGCTCAATTGACAATATGAAAAACACCCTCCAGGGAGATCAAGTCCTTACACCCAGGGAAGAGCTGTCTAGAATTGATGATGTCCCATTATTATTGAGGGATTGTACTAATATCTCACCAGGGGCAGTTATAAGTTCAGCGCCAGGCAATAGCCCGAGTCCAATTAGGTCGAGAATTGATTTAGTGTCCCAACTTCCCCCGGCCCCTAAACCGAGGAAAGCTACATCCAAACTGTCTAACATTCAAGTAGTTTTTGGACCCCCCCCCAATAAGCGCAGGAGGAAATCTAAGGGTAACCAAGGAAAGAGTCAACCCAAGGTTTTACACTCGGACTTTGGCAAGTCCCTAAAAACCCCAATGCCGGTAGGAAAACCACCGGTGGTCTTAGACCCAAAACCCATTGTTAAGGATTCAGCTCCTGGTACGATAAAGGACACAGGAGCGGTTATTGCTAATATTCCCTTGTCTGTTGTCCCGCTTGGAAATGTAGAATTCCTGCTAAGGTCCCTGCTATTGCCGATCAGCGAGAGTATTAAAAAGATAGAGATCAGACTAACCATTCTGGAGGCGACATTAGGTAGTCTGAAAACTCAAGCTGGCCGACAGGGAGTGCAATCTGATCCCATTCTCCCTACCGTAGTGCCCCAATTGACGGCAAATAGTGTTGTCACTCCAGTCCCTTCACAAGCCGTGAATGTGGCTCCCTCACAACAACAACTCCTAAGACTAAAGCCTGTCACATTCAAACCTCCCCCTGCCAATATGCCCACCCAATCGCCAGGACCTGTACCCCCGGCACAGCCGGTAGGTAAT
The DNA here is from genome assembly GCF_964261635.1 of Lissotriton helveticus. NCBI lineage: Eukaryota > Metazoa > Chordata > Amphibia > Caudata > Salamandridae > Lissotriton > Lissotriton helveticus. The sequence goes on from NC_136067.1 coordinate 1,108,184,714, forward strand.
ACTATCCCAACCCCTTTAATGAAGCTCACCCTGAGACCACGCAGACCTAACTTACCCCCAGAGACTAACGCTTTTACGGTAGTCATGGCGGGTGTCCCCCCACTTGAGGAAGGGGAAAGGGAGGACTTTTGTGCCCTGAAAAGTAGGGTAATCAAGTGGTTAAATATAAACAGACCCCTTCCGACACATTTCAATAGTGAAATAATAATGGTAAGAAGGGTACCATGGGTGGGGAGAACACAAAAATCCATAAAAGGGGATTGTATACTAGTGAGTTTTAGGGATACAGGCACGGTGGAGTTTATATGTCAGGGTAAAAATAGCTCGAGGGAATCTACCATCCAGACCCTCCATGTGTCGTTCTTTTTCCCAATTAACCCGGGCCCATTTCAGCAACCCCAAACCCATGATACTTGGGAGAGGGTTGGGAGGAGGGGGAGACATCAGGCCTTACACCCCAGACCGATAGTTGGCCGACCGGAACAACCCTTTTATACTCATAACCAGTTCAACTGTTTGTATGGACTAGAGGGGGTCGACTGACATACAGATAATACCTCCCATGGCTGTATTAAAAAGGACGACCCGGTAGAAACATGGGAGGAGCTAAGTTTAAAGGCTGTACAAACTTCGGCGATTGGCATGGGGGATTTAATGTGTGTTGAACCTGAGGCAACAGTTAAAAACAACATAGGAGGGGTACCTGAACAGGAAATTCAAGGGCCATTGTTGGAATTAAGATCAAGGGATCAGGAGGGAGTGGAACGGAGGGGAGCGGAGGTGAGACTTATCTCATGGAACATAGCCGGTATAGCGGGTAAATTTTACAACAAGGAATGGGCTGAGTACATTAGGAAATTTAATATCATATGTGTACAGGAGACATGGGCGGTGGAGAATAACTATCACTTGCAGGGTTACAAGTGTTTTTTTGTTCCCGCGAGAAAGTCTAGTTTTGGGAGAGCTATGGGTGGCCTGTCTCTCTATGTAGATCTAGATCTTCCAGGCACTTGGTCCTTCCCAGATTGGTCCTCACACGGGATCCAGGCAGTTCGGTTTCATGGAAAGGGGCTACGATTTTCTGTTTTTAATCTGTATAATACCGAGTCAGCAAATAACCTCACCCCGGTATTGACTGAACTCGAACAAAGGCTGGGACAAGAAATCGCATTTCAGAACAAGGGCCCATCCCATGGGTTGGTGGTGGCGGGGGATTTTAATTGTCATCTCTGTCCTGCATTAGTTAAAGTAAATACAGATTGGGAGCAATGCCCAATCCAGAAGGGGCCTCATTTTTCTCACTCACCTACCGGAGACGCTCTTAGGTCGCTCCGGCTGAAGTACGACCTAGAGCATACCATCAACATGATAGGCCCACAGCCGGACGGCACACTCCCACCAACCTTTAAAGGCAGGGGCTGTTCATCTATTATAGATTATATTTTGGTCTCGAGATCCCTGGTCAACAAAGTAATTAGTGCAGGGATAGATTGGAACAGCTTCAGTGATCATAACCCGCTTGTTTTAACGTTCACATATAGGGCGGGCCGAGGACCTAATGTCCACCACTTAATAGGGGAGAGGGTCACTGACCAAGGCAGGAGACTGAAGTGGTCTAGAATAGATGGGGCAAAATTTTATAAAAACTTGAGCAACATGGGTCTGCGGGTCATAAATGACTGCTTGGATCTGGAAGTACAGGGCGCAAGATTATTAGAAAAGTTTGAGCACATTGCAAATCTGATAGATGGGCTACTGAGGACCAATCTGCCCATACGTAACCTGGTTAATCCCCGGTGGTTTGACCAGAATTGCTCTAAAGCACTGAGGGAACTGAAATGCTCTCTTAAGTTAAAACCACGGGACCCACAAAAAATCAGGGCAAGCAGAGATAAATACAGAAAAGAGACCAAAAGGAGGAAACTCGCTTTGCAGGCAGATGCCTGGGCAGATCTGAGAGAGGCTGGGGAAAGAAGGGACCTAGCGGGGTTCTGGAGAATCATCAACAATCCGACCTTTTTAGAAAATGATTCTCCAGAAATAGGGACCAATATCCTACCGGAGCAGTGGGTTACCCACTTTAGGAGTCTGTACAACCATGATTCAGGTAACTTTGTAGAACTACCAGCAACTCAAAGCCATTCTCTACCGGCAGTGTTTACTCTTAAAGAGATCACTGTAGGGATGGAAAGCCTAACCAAGAATAAAGCCCCGGGTCCGGATGGAATTCCCCCTGACCTCTTTCTTAGTAATATAGACCTATGGGCCCCCTTGATGACTAGGGTCTTAAATGCCGCTATCTCCTGTGGTCTCCCCCCATCATGGTCCAAAGCGATTATTGTGCCAATTTTTAAAAAGGGCAATAAGGACGAGCCTAGATGTTATCGGCCTATCTCCCTGATCGACGTCTCAGCCAAACTTTTGGGAAGGGCAATTTTGAACAGATTGTCAGAGTGGACCGAAGAGAATAACATCTTTTCGGATACCCAATACGGGTTCAGGGCAGGGAGGTCCACCAGCGATCAATGCCTGAACCTATATATGCTGACTGCCAAATACACTCTGGCCAGTGATGAGCCCATTTATATGGGATTCATGGACCTGGCAGCAGCATTCGATCACGTCAATAGAGGGAAGTTGTGGGACATGATGGCAGGTCTGGGGATCGAGAGCGGTCTAATTACTATTTTAAGAGAGCTACACACTGATACCACGGCTACAGTAAGATTTAACAGGGAGGGGGGACTGTCTGAGTCCTTTCCATGCAAAAGTGGAGTCAGACAGGGTTGTATCCTCGCCCCTTTTTTGTTCTCCCTTTATATTAATAATTTAGAACAATCTCTCTTGGGTCTAAAAGCAGATTCTCCAAGGGTTGGGTCGCGGCATATCCCTGTCCTGCTTTATGCAGATGACGCGGTCTTGCTCGCGCGTACACCCCGAAGTTTGCAAATTTTGATAGATGGGTTCGTCAACTTTATGAGTGATTTGGACCTATCTGTCAACTTAAGCAAGTCTTATGTGCTCCTGGCAGGCAAAAAACCCTCCTCTAAATCAGTTTATACAATAGGTACTCACCGCTTAGAGGAGGTTAAAACGTTCTCCTATCTTGGAGTAACCTTTGATGGTCTTCTCCAATTTAAGTCCCTGGTGGAAGAACGCTGCAATAAAATGATTGCCTCCAATGGGGCTATAGCTGGTTATGGCAGGAGGCTGGGCAGGTGGAGCCCGGAACAGATGATGATCCTGTACGACTCTGTAACATGTTCCAAAGTAAGCTACGGGGCAGAAGTCTGGGGCTTTGTGAATACGGCTAGAATTGAACAGGAAGAGAATAGACACATGAAATCTATCCTGAGGGTACCACCCAGTACTGTTGGATATATTGCTCATAGGGAGCTAGGGAGGCCACACCTGGTGGACTCATTAAAATTGAGGCCAATTGTGGCATGGCTAAAAATTTGGGCAAATCCAGACGCATATTTAACCAGAGAAATTCTACTGGACTGCCTGAGTAGGACTCATTGTATGCGTATCCCCTGGCTCAAATATGTGAGAAACACTCTTGAAGAGTTAGGGTTCGGAAATTTTTTCAGGAACCCCACAACCATCTTAGCACAGCACAAGAAACAAGTAGGGGAAATTTTCCTAGAGCGGAAAACCCAATGTCGTGCGGAGGTTGAAGGAGAGAAAAAGTCCGTGAGGGCTTACAACTTGATCAAGAGCGTGGAGGGTATGGAGCCCTATCTGTATCTTGTACATAATGCACAGGACAGATTCCTTATGTGTCGTTTTAGACTGAACCTACTTCCTTTTATGTTGGCCTTTCCACCAGGTTTTACTATGTCGATTGAGCAGAAGGGACCCTGCGGCTGCGACAATCGGTCTCCGCAGGACTCCCTTCATTTTACTTTGCTTTGCCCCTATTTTTCTATGCCCAGGCGTAGATTTTTAGTAGACATACTAAAAAAAGCCAAATTGGAACATGCCATGGATGCTTTAGTTTATTTGCAACAAGCTTCTGATCCGCTAACCTTATGTTGTATTATGAATTTTATTAAGGTGGCGGTTCGTTTAAGGATGACGAAGGGAGAGGAATGAACGACCTGGGATTTTATATCTTAAATTTATGGCCCTGTATGTTGGGATTTTTATTGTATTCATGTACAAGGATCTTGACAAAGATTTAATGCTTCTTTTAGCTGTGTATATATTTGTGTGTTTTTATGGTGTCATGATCTTGACTAAGATTTATTGTTTTTCTCAATTATGTATATATATGTGTGCTTTTATGGTGTTTTCTAAACACCGAATAAAGATTCTTGAAATGAAATGACTAGACTTTGGCAATGCAAGACCAAAGTTCATCCTTTGTGTAAATCAAGAAGAAATCATGAGTTGCAACATGAATCTGTGACATTCTGATACTTGGGAATTAATATTTACCATTCGCCCGCTGACCTACCAGATGGTAACCTAGGTTACTTTCTAGTCCTCTCTTCCCCTATCCGTTATGGGGAGATTCACATTCAGAAAGATAGCAATACTTCCTCCCCTCTTTAATCTGTAATTATCTTGTAAATCTCCCTTGACTTATTCCTCGTTCCTTTTTTAAGGACCAAGACAAATTATTGACTGATTTAAATTGAGAGTACCAGACACCATCGAGTGGCACTGTTATCTTGAACTTACCCATTGAGGTGGATGGTATAGCTACCCCAGACTTTGGGTGATGGCTCTCAGGCCGATCTTTGTTTGAGACGGGGCTCAGTGTACTACCTTCAGGGATGGTTTACTCCACTATTTTTTGTTCACCTCCAAACTTTCTTGCTCACACTTCCCCACGCTGTTTTCAACAGTGCTATCCTGGCTTGGCAGAACCCGCATGATTACCAAGTCAGTTCTATTCTTGCACCAGCTATTCAGGAGGTGGCAGCTCCTGTGACTCACTGGGGGCATTGAGAAACGAAAGGCTGCAAGGATAATTATTCTGTTTTAACTTCCTGATAACCGGCGCTCCTGCATGATTTGGATGCAGGCGCTGAACCTTTTAACATAATTACTGTCATTTCTTTCTTTTGAAAGTCACGTTCTAAAATATATTATTTTGTGTTCTTACCTCTCTGGGTGGCCTCCCCAGCCCCGGTCCACCACGGCTGCCTGTGCCGATTGTGTGGAGGGCGGGCGCCATTTTGGGAGTAGCCCAAAGGCTGGGTCCACCGCAGTCAGCGCTCCAGCTGCTCGGGGGTGCACGCCATAAAGCGGCAAGATTTGCAACACTCGCTGTGGGCTTTCAGGTGGTGGCAGCTCCTGTGACTCACTGGGGGCATTGAGAAACAAAAGGCTGCAAGGATAATTATTCTGTTTTAACTTCCTGATAACCGGCGCTCCTGCATGATTTGGATGCAGGCGCTGAACCTTTTAACATAATTACTGTCATTTCTTTCTTTTGAAAGTCACGTTCTAAAATATATTATTTTGTGTTCTTACCTCTCTGGGTGGCCTCCCCAGCCCCGGTCCACCACGGCTGCCTGTGCCGATTGTGTGGAGGGCGGGCGCCATTTTGGGAGTAGCCCAAAGGCTGGGTCCACCGCAGTCAGCGCTCCAGCTGCTCGGGGGTGCACGCCATAAAGCGGCAAGATTTGCAACACTCGCTGTGGGCTTTCAGGTGGTGGCAGCTCCTGAGACTCACTGGGGGCATTGAGAAACGAAAGGCTGCAAGGATAATTATTCTGTTTTAACTTCCTGATAACCGGCGCTCCTGCATGATTTGGATGCAGGCGCTGAACATTTTAACATAATTACTGTCATTTCTTTCTTTTGAAAGTCACGTTCTAAAATATATTATTTTGTGTTCTTACCTCTCTGGGTGGCCTCCCCAGCCCCGGTCCACCACGGCTGCCTGTGCCGATTGTGTGGAGGGCGGGCGCCATTTTGGGAGTAGCCCGAAGGCTGGGCCCACCGCAGTCAGCGCTCCAGCTGCTCGGGGGTGCACGCCATAAAGCGGCAATATTTGCAAAACTCGCTGTGGGCTTTCAGGTGGTGGCAGCTCCTGTGACTCACTGGGGGCATTGAGAAACGAAAGGCTGCAAGGATAATTATTCTGTTTTAACTTCCTGATAACCGGCGCTCCTGCATGATTTGGATGCAGGCGCTGAACCTTTTAACATAATTACTGTCATTTCTTTCTTTTGAAAGTCACGTTCTAAAACATATTATTTTGTGTTCTTACCTCTCTGGGTGGCCTCCCCAGCCCCGGTCCACCACGGCTGCCTGTGCCGATTGTGTGGAGGGCGGGTGCCATTTTGGGAGTAGCCCGAAGGCTGGGTCCACCGCAGTCAGCGCTCCAGCTGCTCGGGGGTGCACGCCATAAAGCGCGAATGTGTCCTCGTGCGCGCAGCGGACGAGCGCAGCGGGCGCGTCGATGGCGCGCCGAAGTCGTGCCAAAGTTAAGCCCGTCCGCGGCCGACCGGGGCAAGGGGCACAACTCTATAACCATCCTACTGTATACTCCTCTTCATATTTGCGCTCCCTCCGCAGAAACTGGCCCCTACATCCTGAAACATTGTCTCGTATCCATGCTTTTGACATTTCTTCCCCTACCCCCGCTACGTCCCTATCTCCTCCCTTTACTACAGCTCTTCTGTTGAATACACGGTCCGCAGTCAAGCACCAAACAGAACTCTTTGACCTATTAGATTCCAACTCCCCGGACCTATTGTTTCTAACGGAAACCTGGTATCGCCCTGACTCCCTACCGAGCGTACAGGCGGCCCTTCCCTCTCATTATTGCATATTTCGTTCCGACCGGCCGGAGGGCAGAGCCGGCGGAGGGGTTGCCCTGATCGCCCGCAAGGGAATTCTCTTGCAGTCACTCACCTCAACCACGATACCCACAGCTGACTACTTGGTAGTACGATGCACTTCCTTCTAGATTCATTTCTCTTGTGTATTAGTTTATCGGCCACCCCAACATTCCCTTGGCTTCCTCCCTGCCTCTCAAGACTTACTGGCTACTTTGGCAATCAACAGTGCCTCTGTCCTCGTCTTGGGAGATTTGAACTTTTGGCCTTCGGACCCCGACGAGGATGTTACCTCTAAAGACTTCACCCATCTGCTTCTTAGTTTGAATTTTATTCAGCACGCTCGCGCTCCCACCCACAACCGAGGCCACATCCTTGATCAAATCTGGACTCTAAACATTCCAATTTCTCATCCTATTATCTCGCCCTGCCCGTGGTCTGACGACTCCCTGCTCGCTTTTTCCTTAGACCTGAGTCTTGCTAAAACTCGCTCTGTCACCAAAAACTCCTGGGCTAGGAACTGGAGTCGAGTTGACATTCCATCCCTGTGCAACTCACTAACTAGCACCTGTCCAGACCTGTCGACCCTAACCCCTCACTCTCAGGTCACCACCTTGGACCGCTGGCTTACCAAAGCCTGCGACCCAGTGGCTCCCCTCAAACAGATCTCCATCAATCGCACCCACAATGGCAACAAGTGGTTTAACTCCAACCTTAAGGCTAAGAAGCGGGAGCTACGACAGGCCGAACGAGCATGGAGAATAACATACTGCCCAACCCGCAAGCAACATTACACTTCTATGCTTAGGGAATATAAAAAAGACATCTTGGCAGCCAAGACAGAATACTTCTCAGGCCGCATTCTAGCCGTGGAAAACCAATCACGTGAGATTTTTGCTACTGTTCACGAACTGGCATCATCCGAGAGAACCCTGCCCAGAATCCCCCCTTCCCAAACCCTATGTGACTCGCTTAACAAGTTTTTCATTGAGAAAATTTCTAGTATTAAAGCTCATATCCTTCCCCCTTCCCCCAACTTTACAGACCCTCAGCCGGTTGGCAATCATTCTTCTATTTTCCATATTCCTGCTTTGACTAAAGACTCCCTACTTCCCCTACTTATGCGTGTCAAGTCTGGCTCTCCTGCCGACATCTGTCCGGCTCGTATTCTTTGCCAGATTTTTTCCGACTGCCCCTATCCTGCCCTCACTCTTTTGAATGATTCTTTCATGGATGGCCATGTTCCTGCACCTTTTAAAACCGCAACTATTATTCCCATACTAAAAAAACCCGGAGCGGACCCTGCCTCCCCGGCAAACTATCGCCCCATATCCCTTCTCCCGTACCTGGCAAAAGTAGCCGAGTCTCATGTCACTCAGACACTCAGCTCCTTTATTGAGGCCTCCAGCTACCTTGCACCCTGCCAGGCGGGCTTCCGGCCCCGTCACTCCACCGAGAAGGTAGTCATCTCGGTCATGAACCAACTCAGACAGGGACTTGACACCAACTCCCCCCAGGCTTTGGTCCTTCTAGATTTGTCCGCCGCTTTTGACACGGTTGATCATGACATTCTTCTACCCCGTGTCAGGGCGGCGGGCATAGAGGGACCAATACTGACCTGGCTGGGCTCTTTCCTGTCTGATCGCACCCAGGCCGTCCACCTGGCCGAATTCTCCGCCCCGCCTCGCAGAGTGCAATGCGGTGTCCCCCAGGGATCCTCTCTTTCCCCTCTTTTGTTTAATCTTTATATTTTCCCATTATTTCCGCACTACAACAAATGGAGGTCACAGTCTACAATTATGCTGATGACCTCCAACTCATTTTTAATTTTTCCTCCCCAACACCTGATATCGCCAGCTTCCAGTCCGTCATGCTGTTCATCCGGGATTGGATGAATGCGAACCATCTCAAACTCAACCCGGATAAAACAGAGCTTGTCCTGACTGGAGGCAGCGGCAACCCTTGGTCTCCCTCTTTTTGGCCCCTTTCCCTTGGTCCTCCCCCCATCCCTTCGGATTCTTTTAAGACTCTTGGAATCACACTCAATCACCACCTCACACTTCACTCCCACATTAGTTCTGTTGTTTCCTCCTGTTTTTTTACCTTGCGTATTATAAGGAAAATTTCCCGTTTTTTCCCCCCCCTGCACTTAAGCTTATCTTAATGGCTATGGTCATGTCCAAAATTGACTACGGTAACATCATTTATAACGGTGCTCCTGCCTACGCACTCCAACGTCTCCAGCTTGTGCAGAACCAGGCAGCCTGTTTGGTATATGGCCTACCCAAATTTCATCACTCTTCCCCGCTCCTTTTCTCCCTCCATTGGCTCCCTATCAAACAACGGGCCCTTTTTAAACTGGGGTGCCTCACTTTTCAGGCTAGGGCGGGCACTGCCCCTGCCTTTATCAATTCGACTATTACTAATTACTGCCCATCCAGAGACCTTCGTTCATCTTCCAAATTTCTATTAACCATTCCCCGGTTTAAGAAATCAAGGTCGGGTGGTCTGAAATTCTCGGTCCTGGCACCCACTTTTTGGAATACCCTCCCGCTTTCAGTCAGACAATCCCCTTCCTACATTGAATTTCGCAAGACCCTTAAAACTTTCCTATTCCAGCAAGCTTTTAGTTCTTAATCCTGCACCCTTTTTACTTTCATCCTATCCCCCCCAGCGCCAAGAAACTGTACAGTGAACGTGCGCTTTATAAATCCCTAAAAATTCAAATTCAAAATTCCTTTGCCTGGACTTCCCACTCGGTTGGGTTGGATATGCTCTGGTCAGATTCGAACATGGATGAATCAGGACTGTTGATGCTGGGCAATATTTTTGCCGCTTGTGTGCTACTAGTCGTTTCTGGCAAATTTTTATCTTTTCCCAGGGCAGTTTCTCACCAATGTAATCTAGTGGCTTAATGGGGCCTTTTCACGACATCAGGACTAGTCGAGAGCATCTCTTTGGGATACTTGGGGAATAGATTTAAGAAAGCCATTTCTCAATTACGAATATCGTATGGTACTGTAATATCCCCACAAGGTGCCACGCTGTGCTTCGCTTTGATACATTCAATTTAACATCCTGAATCAGGATTACCTTACACATAATCATATTAATAGGATATACCCCAGTGCAATCTCAAAATATTCTCAGTCAATCACCTGATGCAGACCTGCCACATATGCTTTGGTTTTGTCCCCCTATTGCTTTGTACTGGGTCTCTATTACTGAGAGTTTAACTGCCACAAAATGTCCTTCACTAATGGATTCCCTGGAGGGGGTTTTGCTGGGCGGGGCATATTTATGACTTTAGTTGTGCAGGGCAGCGCACCAAGTATCCTTGCTGCGTGCCCTGCATCCCAGGGACAGGGCAGGAAGCACTGTGGTGCAAGGGTGCCTGTGTTGTAGGCAGGATTGATTTTGTGCAGGAAGGGTCACCTTCCTGCACACAAACAATCCTGAGAGATGTTTTCTGTTTGTGCAGCAGAAAGATGAAGTAACGAGAAGAAATAAAGATATTCCTCCTCGTTATGCCTCTCCTTGGAAGACTTAAGATTGTGGCACAGTCCCAGATCTACAAGTCCTCGTAAATCAGGGAAAGCTTCAAAATCTTTAGTAGTTGCATAGGAACACCCACCACAACTCCCATGCAATGCCTACCCAGGGCAGAGTAGTGTGATGCAGCGATTTGCGCTGCGCTACTCCAGATTTATGAGGGCAATCAGAGCCACGCAAAGTGGCTTTGCGTGGCTTCATAAATCTGACTCAAAGGTTTGCATTGCACATGCACCAAACTGCCTGGTCCAAACGCGACGCAAGCCTCCCATAAATATGCCCCTACATTTATAGACCTGGCTCTGTTCTTAGCGAAGTGCAATATTACTGTGCTTCAGAAAAGTCTACTCCCCCTTCAGCGTAGAAAGGCTTTGCTTCCTTAGGGCCTCATTTATGAAAAGTGACGCATTGCTGCGTGAAAGCAGCGATGCGTCACTTCTTAGTGCGCACTCCTTGCGACATACCTGATGCTTCATATTTACAGTATGACGCATCATGTTGCAAGGAGTTACAGATACGTCAGTATTTCTGACGTATCTGTAAGCGCAAAAGTGACGCATTGCTGGAGTGTGTCACAAAAGTGACGCAACTCCAGCAATGCATCCTTTCACATGGGGCAAGACCCATGTGAAAGGGCTTGCGTCAGTCTTACGCCTGCTGTGAGACAGGCGCAAAATTTTGACGCAACGGCGTCCTAGAAGTGACGCAGTGAAATCTCATAGATTTCACTGCGTCACTTCTACAAGGCTTTTTGCGGGGGAACGCCCCCCCCCCTGCATACATTATACCTGGCGCAGGTATAATGTGGCGCAGGGGTTTACAAAGTGACGCATCTACCTAGATGCGTCACTTTGTACATATGGTGCAACAAGGCACATTATTTACGCTGCTGGTGCGTCACAAAAAGTGACGCACCGGCGGCGTAAAAGTGACGCACAGCCTCATAAATGAGGCACTTAGTTTCAGTCCAAGTATACATTGTTACCTATGGAGGAGCAGGCCGGGCTGAGGACATACCTTATCACTGAGACCTGGGATACTCTAGTGAAGGTATTTAAGAATTGTAGCAAAGATGATAGCCGCCCGCCCAGGGTTTCCTACCCAGGCCCTCTTCCACTCTTTATTCAGTTTATTTTGTTGCATCTTTTACCAGGCTTCAGCACTACACACAATCGGCAGGGCGACTGCAAAACCCTCTTTTCCTTATCTAATTCTACAGGACACAGTAGATTATTAAACTGCTGCTTTGCTTGGGTGCGATTGCATGCGCCTTGAGACCAGTTGGTGAGCTGGCGCTATATAAACCAAGGTAACATAACATAACATAACATAACATGCTGTTGGGAGGGTGGGGTAGGTCGAGCTGATTTGATATTTTTTGCTCTCTTTACTGTGCAAATGGTGTGTGCTGAACTGCTAATCAATGATGCACACTGAAACTGTATGTCATACCGCTAAAAGACTTAGGGCTCTCTTACTGTATCCAATTTGAAAACATGCACCACTAAAAAAAATATGTATTTTTAAGCGGACAGTCAGTCGGAGCAGCCCAGATCAAGCTATCAACAGTGACGTAAACCCTTAAGGCAATCATTATCAGCGATGCAGTCTGAGTACCTGTTTACTTTTCACATGTTGATGCTATGCTTCTGTAGTTTTTTCCGTGAAACTCGTGACTCTTGGACAGTGCTTAGTGTCAACTGAGTTGCCCCTGGGTGTATGGTTGTGTTCAGGTTATTTCTGGGTCTTCATGAGAGGGCACGACTGAGAGCTCGGGAGTTAAAGCTGAGGGTGGTGATAGTTTCTCAGAGTGTCTTTTAGTGGGTCATAAAGCTGTCCAGCATACATGTTCATCCAATCCTTGGCCTCTCGGCAGAGTGCACTGAGTGATGGTAAATCCTTAAGGTAATACACTTCAGTTATGCTGTCTCTATTAAATGTCATGTTTAACTTTATGAATCATTGAGCTCTCTGCAAAGCATACAAAGCAACGATAAACCTTTAAAATAATCTTTGTAAGCAAAGTAGGCACTATTTACATTTCACGTTTTACTTAATTCTGTTTTCCTTAAAAGCATTTGCTTGTTCCAGATGTTATGTTTCTGTCCCTTTTTTCCATGCAATACATGACTCTTTTATGTGCATACTGTGAACTAAGTTGCGTTTAGATGTCGGGTCAGTTTAGGTTATTGGTGGGTGTGAAAAATATGGCAGGACTGAACACTTTGCAATTGCGGCTGAAGGCAGTAAGTGTTTGTCACAGCGCCTCTCAGTGGGCCATAGGTGTCAAGGCTGCATCCCCATCAAGTCCTTGACCTCTTTGCATAGCACACAAAATATGCTCACATAAGTTCCAAAGGTAATCACCATTTTATATAAAAAAAAAGAATGTACAAAATATTGGCAGTATCAAAGGAGAAAGAAATGGTGGTTCTACAGGTGAAGAAGTAGGGGCATCAGAAGGAAGTACATGTAGTGAATGAAGAGGACAGGGATGATGTGTGAGATATTCAGACGGACAATTTCAGAAATAGGCATAAGTGGCTAATTTCAGAAAAAGGCATAAGTGGCTAATTTCGGAAACAGGCATAGTGGCTAATTTCAGAAACGGGCGGAAACAGGCATAAGTGGCTAATTTCAGAAACAGGCATAAGTGGCTAATTTCAGAAACAGTCATAAGTGGCTAATTTCGGAAACAGGCATAAGTGGCTAATTTCGGAAACAGGCATACTGGCTTTTTTCGGAAACAGGCATAAGTGGCTAATTTCGGAAACAGGCAGAGTGGCTAATTTCAGAAACAGGCATAAGTGGCTAATAGTGACAAATGTGAAAAAAGGACACACGCACGGTAGGCAACGATTCTTCTAGATGAGGAGACTAAAGAGGACTCCCCGCTGAAGAGGTGGTTGCTGGGTGGTCATATGACTGTAGAAGAAATCTTCCTTACACATCCCACTATTGAGGAACACACACATCGTGACCTTGAGCAACGAAGGGCTCGATGGCAAACAGATGTAGGTGAACTGGACGATAACAACTGGAGGGATGCGTTACAATTTCCTAGAGAAGTGGCCATAAAAGCAAATTTCCTTCTCATCCAGCTCAAAATATTGCATAGAATAATGCCAGCGCACACCTGTTTGAAATTGGCTTAGCCAGGGACTATATATGTTTGTGACAGTGTGGACTGAGGGGAAACTTCTTACAAATATTGTGGGAATGCCCCAAACTTCCACTAATCTAGGAAGGAGTGACTCGCAAACTGGTAGAGGCAATGGGAGTGACTATTGAACCACAAGCCCTCTGTTAATACTGGGAATGTGGTGGAAGTGTGACGCAACATCCTGTAAAAGAATACTTAGGAGCTCATTATGAGCCCTTGCGTCACTTTTACGCTGCCGGTGCGTCACTTTTTGTGACGCACCAGCAGAGTAAAAAATGTGCCTTGTTGCACTATATTTACAAAGTGACACATCTAAGCAGATGCGTCACTTTGTAAACCCCTGCGCTACATTATACCTGCGTCAGGTATAATGTATGCAGAGGGGGCGTTCCCTCGCAAAAAGCCTCATAATAGTGACGCAGTGAAATCTATGAGATTTCACTGCTTCACTTTTAGGACGCTGTTGCGTCAAAATCTTGCGCCTGCCTCACAGCAGGCGTAAGACTGACGCAAGCCCTTTCACATGGGGCTTTCCCCATGTGAAAGGACGCATTGCTGGAGTTGCGTCCCTTTTGTGACACATTCCAGCAATGCGTGACTTTTGCGCTTACAGATACGTCAGAAATACTGACGTATCTGTAACTCCTTGCGACATGATGCGTCATACTGTAAATGTGACGCATCATTGGTGTCGCAAGGAGGATGCAATGAAAAGTGACGCATCGCTGTTTTCACGCAGCGATGCGTCACTTTTCATAAATGAGGCCCTTATTATTTAGGATTTCTACTGGCAAAAAGGGAGGTCGCCAGGAAATGTTTGAGCAAGAAAATCCTGGGACTTTGAAACTGGAAAATCGACACAGACATATGTAGAACGAGAGAACAAAAGGTATATGAAGGAAGTGGCTGCCCCAAACATTTTGAACATTTATGGGGAGGATGTGCCATAGGGAATTAGGAAGATGTGAGAACTAAGAGATGCACCCCACCCACTTGGGTGGTCCAAAGACACATGAAGGGGACCAATCATAGGAATGAGGATAGTACGGGGAAAAGGAAAATGTCAATTATTCATATTGCGGCCCATAAGGGAGGTGAGAGGGAGAAAAAAGGGGTAAATATGATCAAATATCACTGTAACCAATTGGTTCTCTCTATTTTGTTTTACTTACATTTTGGTTTGCACTGTTTATTTGACAATGTCAAAACAAAACTCAAATAAAATATATCCCAAAAATTGCAGAAAAGGAATGTGGTATGAAGGGGAGTACATGAGTGGATGAGACGCCCCAAGGACTATTACCACCGTACGCTATAGTAATGTTTAATTCACAGTCTAATATTTTCAGAATTGAAGCATTTTTAATTCTTATTATTCACAACAAAATGATCATTAACTCTTTCGCTCATACTGCTAAAAAAGTATTTGCAACAACTTCAGGTTTGCTTTGTTCTAAGTGCATATTTATTGTTATGTGATATGATTGGATGCAATGAAAGAAAACTCAGACACCCACTCAAATATTGGTAGTTGCTTTGATTTACCTGGGAGATAGTGTCACTCTTAGGGGCCGATTCCGATCCGGGTCAGAAGGGCACCGAACGCGATCCGCCCAGGAAAGCTACGAGCCATACGTGTGTTTTCCGCCCGACTCGTACAGCTGTACGACCGAGCCAGTACGATGCGAGCAACGTGAAAATCACCGACCAAGTCATTTGTGTGTCCGATCCGCTCCATACGTCTTGCCCGTAAGCTAACTGTGGAGTGCAATGGATGCGATTTACGACCGAGTCAGTACAATGCACGTGTCGGACAGCCGGTGCAAGCTCGCAAAACATCCGGGAAGTTGCATTTGGGGGTCTGCGTCAGAGCCCCTGTCACCCGCAGCCCTACGATTCGGACACAGGGGGAGACCCAAGGGTGTCCCCAACACAGACATGTACAGTGCGGATGGCACCGATGCGTACCCACTGTTGGGGGCGCCCTTGCGCGAAACGTACCCATCCAGTCAATGGGAGCCCATGTACGCGTCGTTCGACTGGCTCCCATTGACTTCTATGGGAGTCCGACCTAACTGAGTCCGGCAGCATACGGCCGCATCGTACTCGCTCGGTCGGACTACAAGACTCCGGCTCAGTCGGAAAACACTCCGGATCCGGCTCGGTTGGAGAGCTTTCCGACCCAGATCAGAATCGGCCCCTTAGTGTCACATATTTTTTAGTAGAATGTCAATCATATCCACACTGAAACCATTAAAAAGCCACAAATACGCAGTCTGACACGTTGGCAGTCATGATAGTGTCAAGACAAGTCACCTTGAAGCCCCTTTGTTATGCCCTTTGCAACTAAAATAGGTCCCAAGTCTGAGGGCTCCAGAAGCCTGAGTGCATTGTCACTCACCAGGTGCTAAAGGGATGCCTGAACGAGGAAGATTTTTAGGGTTTTTTAAGAGCCGGTGGACAGCTATGCTGATGGTGGCATCACCCTAAGTAGGCTAGTTGATAAATCTTCTTATGGTGAGATCACTCTAAATATGACCCGAAGTGCGATCCCTCTGTACTAAGAAGATGCTACTGATCCATGTTTGCCTGTTGGAAACTAGACTTTGACACATTATGTGGTTGGATTCCCCTTTGGTCCTTTTTCTGCAGTCCTTACCCAAGTGAGCTGTGTACATGGAGCAAATAGTTATCCTGTACTCAGGGCCACTCGAACTATGGGGAAGTGGAGGACCAACTTATCCAGCGAGATTGATCAAATAACGTACGTACCAAGAAAAAGCAAAGTAATGAGCATATTGCAGCACATTTTGAGACAGCCCTTTTAAAGGCAATATATATGTTAACACTGTCTGGGAGAAGGATGGAACTCATTACTATCAGTTTAAACCCTAAATACAGCAATCAGCAACTGAAAGTTTATCAGTTAACATTTGTAAATGGTCTTTCTTTTTGTGGCAACATATGTAGCAGAGTTGTTTTGGTAAAAACATGCAAATGATGTACCATATGATAGACTATGTGATAAGGATGGCAAATCCATCATAAGTGTCACTGTGGAATCATCAACAAAGGTAACAGGCTTTATAGAAACCATGGAACATTCAAATTCTTCTCTTCATCAGAATTTACTGTTCCTCTATATAGATCAAAATAAAAATTCACCTCTCATTTGTAACCATCTTTCTCATACAGTTGACAAGTGTTTTGTGGTCTCTACTGCTTTACCAAGGCTTAAATCTTAATCTGTAAAACGAATTCCTGGTGAAAATCATGTGGAACTATATTGACCTCTCATACAGTATGTTGCTTTATTACAAATTCTGCAAATAAGGTGCCCAAATGTTTCTTGAAAAGAAGCACATTTAATTGCAATTCTCTCACTGGTAACTTTGATTAAGTTCTCGTTTGAAATGTCTATTACAAGGATTCAGTATTCACTGACTGCGCTGCGCTCAAGCTTGGATCTTGTTTGTAGCAGCAAGTGAGGGTGTGGTGCTATCAGTGAATGCTGATTCCTTCTCTTGAGAAATTAAAAAAACTTTGATTAATTGCTCATTCGAAAAGTCCATGATAAGGATTCGGTATTCACTGACAGCACTACGCTCACGCTTTAATGTCATTTGTAACACCAAGCGATATTGTGGCGACATCAGGGAATGCTGATTTCTTCTCATAAGAAATTAATCAAAGCTATGAGAGTTCTTATCTTTAATGCAGATTGTGAGAAAATGGATTATTATTTGAAGTAGATAGTAGTCCTCCTCAATTAATAAAGGCATGATTTGTTACTAACCCAGTTATGTCTTAATAATTTAAACCTGAGCTAAACCTATGGTAGCTCTAGCACAGGGCAAACAGGCTTACCTTTGGAGAAATGGATAAAATGTTGATCATTACCAATGTGGAAAACACAACATAATAAAAAACTCACTTAAATTTATAATAATAAATACACGTTTAATGAGCAAATACACACCAAAATGACAAGAATCCGAAGTATGGTATCAGAGGTATGTTTTTTTTTCAAGGTTTTATATGTTTCTAGCATCAAGAAGTGCAAAGCGCCAACCTCAGATGTCTGGTCGTGATAGACTAGGTCAAAAGTTAAGATGATGGAGTGCAGGTAGAATACAGGAACCATGATTGTCTCAGTGGAAAGTTTATCTTCTGACTTCATTTTTGTGAAAACCGTTCTTGTTGACGAGGTCCTCTGCAGGCAGGGGTGCCAGCTGAGACTTGTCGACAACGACCAGCTGAAGTACAGGACCTTGGTGGGAGCCTCAGCTCTGAATGGGAAGTTTAAGGCTTTCAACCATCGAAGGCGGAAAAATTCTGAAGTCGAGGCACAGGAAGATATTGTTGTTGTTGGGTTACTGCTTGATGTTGGTCCTGGTGAAATCTTCTATGTTCATACTTAAAAACTTTTCTGGAAGTGAGGAGCCTTTCAGCGAGGCAAACCAGCAAGTTGTTCCCAACCAGCAGTTCCCCCTACCTTGGCAGCTGTGGTTCGGTAATGGCCTGGTAGTAGCCTCTGGTTAATTTTGCCAAAAGTTTGAACAAGTTTCTATGCAAAGGGTCCAATACCTTTTGCTTACCACCTTGGGATTAGGCCGCATTCTCCCAGAAGCCAAGATCAGAGTCCATGGCAAATTCAGTTGGAAGTGTTCAGCTGGGCTCAGCAGAAACGTGGGCCTCTTGCAACTTTTTTGTTCCTAGAGCTGAATGGGAGGCTAGCCTACTAGCCCTTAGAGTCCACACTTCTGTCCTGGGTACAAGTAGGGAGCAAGCCTAGTCCTTGAGGTTTTCCTCTACTGCTGCAACAGCAAGTACAACCTTACTTCTGTCTTCCACGCATCCAGAGGTGTTCTATAGAGGGTACAGATTGTGCCACTTTTATGTCCAGTGCTGCTTGTGGGTGGGGGCGACTCCTGGCCTCTCCTTAACCAATGGGGTAAAATTTCCCAAGGGTGCCAATACTCACTTTTGCAGCACTTTTGGTGTTTTTACTGTAACCCATCCCACAGTGTTGCTCACTACCTAAGACCAAACTATCAGAACCTTTCTACCCTTGTGCAGATCTCTGGGCTCACCCCTGTAGTATATCCTTAGTAAATTAGGAAATTTCTGTCTGCAAATCAGCTCTGGAATAGTTTCCCCCCATGCGATTGGTGCCATTCTGGCTACTTGGACAATGGCAGGGGTAGGCCTAGATGTGATTTATATCTGCCTGTGGCAGAAGATGGCCCTTTAAAGCTATTGTATTTGCTGGGCACATCCCCCAGGCTTTCCTGCCAGAAGGGTGGTCATACCGTCTCCCAGATAATGCCATGTGTCCCCTTCCCTTGGAGCCATTCACATCTCCATGCAGACTGTCAGGTAACAGTTGGGGATGAACTCTTAAGAAGCTACTACAGGCTTTAGTGAGGAAAATACCAACTTTCTAAAAGTGGCAATTTCAAAATAGTAATATAAAATCTAACTGAAATTAGATTGGATTTTAGATTATTATTAATTTGACTTCTTGAATCATGATTCTAGCTAATCCCAAACTTAAATTATGCATTCTAAGGTGTTATAATGTAACCCAGTGCTTTCCTATGCAGAGCCTTGCCACAGTAAAAATTACTTTGGAGAGTTTTCACTGTAAGGAAGTTCACATGTCCTTCTTTTTAAATACCAAGAATCCTGTCCAAGGGGCCTTTAGGGCATCTCTTTAGGGGTGACTTATAAGTATTAAGAAGGCATGTTTAGGCCTGGAAAAAGGTTTATTGAATTTTCAGTTTCAAAACTGCACACTGAGGTGCATTGGTCAAGCCTGAAGACATGCTTTGAATTGTCACTGTAGTGGTGGCACAATGGGCGCCGCAGTCCACTAGTGATATTCAACTTACAGGCCATGGGTAAAATGGGAACCATGTACTAGGGTGTTGTAGAGAAATTAAATGTCCCAATTAAGATTTGTGACCAATTTGAAATGATTTTATGGGTCAGAGCACAGGCACTGGGGCATGGTTAGAAGGGACTCAGTCTAAAAAGTCAAAAAAACAATAGCATCAGTCCAAACAAATGGGGGTGATTATGCGAAAAGATGCATTTTCTTGTATGGCTCTCCTCCATTTGAGAGGTGAAGACGCACCTAATCATTCCTATGGTAGTTCTCATCATCTCATGTGGCAGAAACTTAAATGGCCATGTGCATTGGCATGTTCAGCCCCACGTCTGTCTTCTGCTAAAAAATCCATTCTCTGTAGGAGATGAACCACCTCAACAGTTTGGGAGTTTCCTCTTGAATCTGCATTGGCAATTTGAGAGGCCTGTGGTTAGTTTTAAACTTTGAGTCTCAATCTGGTAGGGTCTCAACTTCTTGTGGGAACAAACCACAACAAAGGTTTCCCTTTCAATGGCACCGCAGCGTTGCTCTCTGTGGAGGATGCGCCCACTAACAAAAAGCTACTGGTTCATCCATGCTTTCATCATTCAGTTGTGACAATTCTGTCCTAATTCCATGTTCTGAAGCATCGGTTTGAACCACAGAATCTCTGCTAAAGTCGGGTGTTTTGAGTACAGGTGCTGTGCACAGTGCCTCTGTCAGGATGTTAAAGGACTTCTGAAAATCTTTGGTCCAAATTACTTTCTTAGGCTGTTTCTTTGAGCAAGTTATTTCAGGGGGCAGCAAGTGTGCCATAAATATTCACAAGTCTCCAGTAGTACCCAGTCAGGCCCTAAAAGGTTCCGACCTGGGTCTGTGTTTTAGGAAGTTCCCAAGCCATGATCATTGGATTTTGGCTGGGAGAGGTCACGAATGTCCGCCAAAAAGGTGACCCAGGAACACCTCAGATCCCTGCACTACCTGACACTTGTTGGCCTTGAAAGTCAGGCCTGCCTATTGTAGGGCCTGAAGCAAATCTCTGAGGGGGTCTGGTGGTCCTCCTGCCAGGTGGAGCTAAAGACAGCTATATCATCAAGTTTTGCAGCACTAAATCTCTCCAACCCAGACAGTACCCTGTTCACCAGTCTCTGAAAGAGACATACTTCAAACCAAAAGGCATCACTTTGAATGGAACCTAGCCTCAGGAGTAGAGAATACTGACTTCTACTTTGATCCTTCAGTTAGGGAAATTTGGCAGTGAGATCAAAAGTACTGAGGTACTTGTCAGTCCCTAGTATGTCTATGAACACATCACCTATGGGTATAGGGTGTGCATCAATATAGGTAACAGCATATAATACCCTGTACATGACACAGAATCTGAGTTCTGAGGCCCCACGTTTTGCAGTGACCTATGGCACTAGCACCACAGTCTGGCCCTTGGACAGCTGGAGGGCTCAATCATTTGCAGGTCCAACCTCTTGGCTGCTTCTCCCTTAATGATGGCCTTGACCTTATTTGATAGCCTGTAGATTTTTTTTTTAACAGGTAAACAGGTAAACTGTCACCAAGGTTTATAGAGACACCGCTGCGTCTGCCTAGGTAGCTCTAAACTCTGGAACACTCTGCCTTTCACACTGAGAAGCCAAACCAATAGACAGCTTTTTAGAAACTCACTAAAAGCATGGCTGTTTGCATCCAAGTCCTAGTATCTGCCTGTTTCCATCTGCTCAAGATTTTATGACAGCACTAGCACTAAGAAGCCTCGGAATACATGTGCTTTGCAAAACCTTCCTTTAATTTCTTTTTAGTGAAAATGGTCCAGCAAACTGTTCCAGTAACTGGTGACAGTCTATTTACTGCTGTTCAGTCATTGTGGGAGATAGGACAACTCCCTTCCTTGACCCATCCTTGGCATTACTAGACAAAAGGTCTAGATGTTCACTCTACCCCCTACCCTCTATCAGTCACCATGAGCATTGTCAAGTCTGCCCTTACACAGTGTAATTTTTCCGGTTGAAATTGATGACCCTTCGGGGGTGTCTAAGAATGCACAGGTCCACTAGGCAGGTGACCTCTCCCATCTTTATTAGCACAGTGTAGGGCCTAGACTAATTGTCATGGAGGAACCTGGCACTCACAGGCTACAGCACCCATACTTTCCGACCTGCTGGTACTCCATCAAGGAAGATGTTTGGTTATACCAGTGCTTAATTAGCTCCTTTGATTGCCTCTAGGTTCTGGTTTGCCTTCCTCTTGTACTCTGCCATGTGGGTACTCCAGCTAGCACATGACTATGTGCTCGTCCGGAGTTCCCGCATGGCAGAGTACAAGAGGTACTGTGTCCTGTTTGGGTTCCTTTAGCAGTTTCTCCCACCACTCATCTCAGAGTAGACTTGAAGGACCTCCAACAGGGTGCCCATACAAAATTCGAAGTGGCTAAAGCCCACTTCCTTTAGTAGTACCTCTCTAAAGGCAAATAAATGGCATTGAAGTATCACATCCCACTTCATGTGGAGATTCCAGACTACCCCATAATCATGCTGCTTAAGATCTTGTTGAATGTCTCCACATATTTGAAACCATAATAAATATAAAAATGTAATAAAATAAATATAATAATACATGTACACAATACATAATAATTAATATTTTAAAATCCCCAAAACACATTTATTATTTAATGTACACAAGAAATATTATTAAATATTGAAAAAACACAAAAATAAAATTACATTTTTTTATAAATATTAAAATACATTAAGAAATAAAAAATATAACTGATAAAGAACATTTTGGGACCTGAAAGTGCAATGTGAACATGTGTTGACAGTGTAGGAGGAGTACCAGTGAAGGACATTGATGGTGAATCTCATTCCAGGCTCCAGGTTGCATTTGAGGGTCGATTGTCTACTGTGCTGAAGGCAAATGAGAGATGCAGCAATATCACAACACGGGGCCATACTTATCAGTGGTCAGGAGGGTACTGTCTACTAAGTGCTAGGCCTCGGCAGTAAATTCCGTTCCGCTTGCGGAATTTGCGGAATTTCACGTTCTGCAGGGAACGCGGAATTGCCAAAAATTCTGCGATCCGCGGCTTCACAGAATTTTTTGCTTGTTCGTGCTTTCAAAATGCAGGTTTACAAGATATTTCCCCGGAGCACGCAAACAGCGTTCGCAAACAGGAAAAAAGCATCACGAACAGGCGGAGCAAGCAAATCCGCTTGTTCGCAGAACTTTTCCGTGCTCGCTGAGATTTTTTACCGTTTTGCGGAGCTTTGCGGAGCTTTGCGGAGCGCGATTACACAAACTCTGCCCACCCCTAAGTGCAAGGTAACATTCACCATTCTGCAGTTTGTTCAGAAGCCAGACTCGTAGTACAGCAGATGGTTAGCATTATTATGTTTTTAGAGGTGAACATAGACTGCATTTTCAGTGATCTTTCTGATGAACGAAAGGTGAGTGATGGGCCAGTAGTTGGCATGTGCATCAGGTTCTAAGTGCGCTTGAGGGTGGGAGGATCTGGTCAGTCTTTAGAGCTTCTGAGAAGATGCCTTAAGAGAGGGAGGTATTGACAGCGGTGAGTGGGAGTGAGAGAAAGTCCCCATAGAGCGGTTCGATGAAGAATGAGACATCATCTTTATAAGAAGTTCTTTGAGAGAGCTGAGTTTGTCAGATAGAGCTGCAAAAGATAGGACTTTCAAAGGATGACCATTGCAGGATTCTACTGGAAGGCGTGGGTTTAAGAGATGAAGCGGGCTTCGTGTTATTCGTGTGCTGTCAGATATTCTGTATTTTGTAATTGAAGAAAATATCGATGGCATTGCATTTTTTTGTGGAGTAAGAAAAAGGTGGGTTTGGCAAGGGGTTGGTGCAGTGCTTGATTGCTTTGAAAACTGTTCTGCTTCTGATGGGGGTTTTATTGATGGTGTTGGCACAGTACTTTGCTTTAGCTGATGAAATGAGCTGGCTGCATGTTGTTTGGAACAATGCCTGTATCAAGAGGTCAGTGGGAGTTCTGTTTTTCTTCCATTCTCTTTCCAGTCTGTGGATTGATTGTTTAGGTCAAGGTCTTTAGAGCACTAGGGTGCTTAATGTTTTGGAATACAATTCTGTGCTTGAATTGATGTGTGGAATTTTTTTATAGCTTTCCAAAACAGTTTTGAAGTTGTTTAGAAGGGTCTTGGCATTGGGTGTAGAATTGATAGGGTGAGAGAAGAGTTCAAGCAGTAGGTTGTCTATGATGAAGACTTTGGGGGTTCTGAGGGTTTGGTATTCTCTCTTGGGTTGATCTTAGTTTGTTGGTAGGATGCTGACTAAGTTAATAGAGATGGCACAAAGGTCAGTTCAGTCCAGGTACAGTGATTTGCAATGTATTGTTGGTGATGTTGAGAAGACAGTGTTGAGGATGTGGACTTTGGAGAGCATAGGGTGTGTGACATGCCGTACCATTTTGAAGTTTCAATGAGGTTGAGAATTATGTCTCTTTTGATTTTACGGTATGGTTGGCGTAGTCCTTCCTGAGGTTATTTCTTGGTCCACAAGTGAGATGGGGTGACTTGGGCCACTGGAGTCGGGATCCCTGAAAGTCTTCTTTAAGCCAGCAAAAGTCTTGTTACGACTGGGCTAACAGTTTCCAGTGACAGCCATTCCGTGGTTTACTTTTGGCAGGGCTAATATCCATCTTTGGTGATCAAGCTGCACTTTGGTGGCTTTCCTGGGTCTGGCAGACTGGGATGCAACTTTTAAGCGCAGAGGAGCAGTGTTCTTAGCTGCACTTTGGCAGTTAGTAGAGATTCCATGAAAGTGGCTACCAACCATCTAGAATGGGCTCCTTCAGCTTTTGTGGCCCTGGTGCTGGATGAAGGAGTGAGCCGACTGACTCTTGGAGTTCACCTTTTCTGCCTACTCTCAGATGCTGAACCTCTCTCTTGATGTAGGGGCTTTGTAGCCCACCCTAAAGGTGCGGCTACCTGGGGGCTACACAAGCATGGAAAAAACGGTATGGCAACTGGTTTCCCCTCTCGGTTCCTGCTGCAAGCCCATTACCTTAAAAAGGGTCAGCTCCTCTTGAATGTGGTTGCCATTTTCCCATGAAAGGCAACACCTGCTTTGAAGCTCACCTTTTGGCCAACACTCTTTGTGGCTTCCTGTGAGGGGTAGGTGGCCCTTCCCTCTGCGGCAGGCCTCTACTGTTCTTGAGAGTCATTCACACTACACCCCAGGGGGAACAAAGGTTGTCTGCTGGCCAGCAACTGTGATTGGACACCAGATAAACTCTGCAACAGATTGCCAACTTTCTAAAAGTAAATTTTCCTTAAAAGGGAAATTAAATCGATTTGGCCATCAAGTCGGGTATAATCCTCTGACTAATTTGATACCTTGAGCTACCTATTTTAGTAGACTCAATCAGAAGTAAGCAGGGCTGAGGTGCCAGCCTGTAACTCTAGTGGCTCCTGGGGCTACTAGCTTTTCAAAAGCAAACAAACGGGGGTGGAGGACATAAGCGAACATTTAAAGACCAGGCGTGGATATATTCCCCATTAATGATTCACAAAACACTAAAAGAATCCATTGGACTGATGGGTCCAGACAACCCTAGAAAAACTAGACCTAAGTCTCAATGATCTCATAGTCAGAGGACCAATGGGCAAAAGAGGTAATCTTTAAAAAAAAAAAGGAAAATCCTAAAAGGAGGACGGATTCCCAGATGGTAATCCGTCCTCTTTTTAGGATTTTCCTTTTTTTTAAAAGATTACCTGTTTTCCCTGTTGATCCTCTGACTACTAGCCTTTCCACAGTAATAACAACAGTTTGGGTTTTTACTGTTAGAATATATTAAAATATATGTCCTACTTAATAATATATAGCTACTAGCCTTAGGGATCGATAGGCCTTTCTTAGCGGTGACTTATATATATTGATCAGGGAAGTGTGGGCTTCAAATGGGACAATCAAACTACTAGTTCAAAAATGCTCTTCCAAGCTGCAAGAGCAGGCTGAGAGCCATTTTATTGTTTGTCGCCCTTGGGGTATCACATACAGTGCTGCTGCACTGGGTGGACACTTCAATATACAGGCCCTGAGTTCCTTTGGTACCATATACTAGGGACATATAAATAAGTTAGCTAATGGCAATAAGGGGGTAGCCGATTCAATAGACACTTTGTAATGGGTTAGAACACTGGCACTGAGATCTGATTAGCAGTCATCAGTGCACTGTGAGAGTTGAAAAAAAACAGCATCAGTCCAAAACATTGGGAGTGATCATGCAAAAAAGAGTCATTTCCTTACACATACTAGAAAGATCGATCTTTGATTATATCCATAGCCTACCTTTAAATCGGACACAGGACAAGAATGATGAGGTTTGTTCCACAAGTGAGTATGAGCAAGTCAGTTAACCAAAAGTTTCGTGAGGTGAGTAAAATGTCAGTAGTTGCATGCAGCAGGTGCATGTACTGAAACTATGCATAGCTACTGTAGATATACACAATTTAACAACCAGGCTAAAAACATACCAACATCTCTATGGCATGCACGTAAAGGAGAATGCTTCACAGTTAAATCTGTATCTTTTTTAAAGTAAACATTTTCAGCTAAAAAATGGCTTGTGATCACTTTCTGGGAGTAGGATTTTTATTACAAAACACAAATGTCCATGTGCAAAATCTGGCCTTTCCCAGGAAAAGCTGTTAAAATTATCGGACTACTACAAACAAAGACCTAGTCCTAAAGGCAATATATCTTCTAGACCATTAAACACACAAGGATTGTCGGAAAAATCATTCCAGATACACCTCTAACTCTAGAGATTGATACTGTGTCTCAGTCTGTTGCCATGATAAAAATAGCCATACTCTGATTGGTATATTACACAACAACACAGGACGTACATTCACTAGAAGGACGACAAAAAAATTGTGAAATAGCTGGAAATCACCTCACGGGCGCACCACCAATGGGACCCCTGGTTGGTACTCACCAGGATGGCCCTGTTCTCATCATTGGTGACAACCAGCTTAACGTAAACGTGTCCAACACCCAAAGAAACAGTGAATGGTGCAGTGTACATACAACTTATATGTGAACAGGACTGGCAACATTCAACATATACCACGAACAATACTGTGCATACAAGATACAAAAACTTGTATTTACGCTTTTCTTGTTGCAAACAGTACACACTTAAACATAAAAAAGTGAGTAGCGAATACTACCTATCGACTCGCACTCTACTTCAACCAGAAGACGCCGACCGAGTATTCTCCACGGATTGAAAGATTGAAGGGAGATACGAACACACTCACCGCTTGGGAGTTGTAGTTTGATATTTAAAAGAGGTGTCTCTTCCAAGGTATGAAAGACAGACCGGCCAACTAGCACAATAAACACAGTGACAGTGGCAGTGGCAGTTTAATAGTGGTTGCCCTGAAGAAATTGCCTGATAAAAACCAAGGCAATGAAACATGTCGGCTGTAAGTAGAGTGCGAGTCGATAGGTAGTATTCGCTACTCACTTTTTTATGTTTAAGTGTGTACTGTTTGCAACAAGAAAAGCGTAAATAAAAGTTTTTGTATCTTGTATGCACAGTATTGTTCGTGGTATATGTTGAATGTTGTCAGTCCTGTTCACATATAAGTTGTATGTACACTGCACCATTCACTGTTTCTTTAGGTGTTGGACATGTTTACGTTAAGCTGGTTGTCACCAATGATGAGAACAGGGCCATCCTGGTGAGTACCAACCAGGGGTCCCATTGGTGGTGCGCCCGTGAGGTGATTTCCAGCTATTTCACAATTTTTTTGTCGTCCTTCTAGTGAATGTACGTCCTGTGTTGTTGTGTAATATACCAATCAGAGTATGGCTATTTTTATCATGGCAACAGACTGAGACACAGTATCAATCTCTAGAGTTAGAGGTGTATCTGGAATGATTTTTCCGACAATCCTTGTGTGTTTAATGGTCTAGAAGATATATTGCCTTTAGGACTAGGTCTTTGTTTGTAGTATTTGAATTGAGTGGAGGGCGACCTAGCCCGGTATTTCCCTCTTGACTCCCATTTTTTGGGAAAATTATCGGACTGCCAGGGGAAGAGGAATGCTACAGTTCATGTTTGTTGTATTCATGTTGGAGGCAAAATCAAACCTCTACCAGGGGTTGTATTATGCATTGTGATTGTTTGCGCCAGGCGCACCTTTTAAAAGGTGCGCCGGGTGCAAACAATCACAATGTGCCCTATTATGATTATATGCACTGCCCCAGGCAGCCGCAAACTTCATGTGCAAACACAGAGCAGTTGCTCAGTGTTTTCACAGTGGAGACGGCACCCGCCTGCACTTTTCCAGGGCAATAGAGATCCCCTTGCAGGTGCGTCCACTTTTTAAATGGCACACTGTCAGTGCACCTCCTGAGGGCTGCTTTGACTCTGTGCCCGGTCCTGTAATATGGTGCAGGTGCAGAGTCAAAGGAATTCCCTCATTTGCATAGGGCACGCCCCTATGCAAAGGAGGGAACACCCTCTGATAGCGCTGGCGCTTTAAGTGCTTCAGCGCTATTGGTATTATAGAAGGAGATGTACAAGCATCTGCGTCCCCTTCTATAATACCAAAGTGCCCTAGGGGCACGCAAAGCGGGCACAAACACCTGTTGCACCCTTGGGGCACTTATTGTAATACGACCCCAGGTCTCCAATTGCCCAACATGCATGTTAAATAGTTGACCCGGTTTTTAGAAGCGTTAGATTTCCCTTTGTTCTTCTAGGCCTGTATTATACAAAACACACAAACATCACACAAAACAAAACTTACATGCAGAGTGTACAAAAAATATTTAATATAGCCAAACCCCACTCATTAATTAGTCTGGAGTTGAATCTAAAGTCATTAAGATCACTTCATACTGGGGCTACTCTGAATTACTTCTGTGATTGTGCTGGTAAAGATCCCACAACCTGAAAATCCTTAATTTATTCAGAACTCATAAAAACCTCAGACAACGACATGGAGCTGAACATTGCATCATTAAACCAGGTTATAAAAAAACATAATTTACCTGACTTGGGGGCTTTGGCTAAGGTAACTAGAACGACCGTAAAAAATTGCCCTATATGTAGGGCCATACTCAGTCTACAGAGGCAGCATGACCTGACTCTCTTAACGAAATACAAACATATGGCCCTAACAGAGGATTCCTACCTGTCACAACATCAGGTTTATCTCGGATCTACACTGCCAGAACGATAAAACTGAAATACCTATGGTTCAGATTTTACCTACACGTGTTCGAAGGATCATGGAATTGAGGTTTGCAAGGAAACACTGCCTGGTGACTTTGGAAAGACTTAAGTTGTGCACAGTGTCGTAGCAAGGGAGTGTGGGTGGGCGGGCCGCCCAGGGCACCACAAGTTTTGGGGGCGGCAGCCTCCACCCACTCTTACCTGTAGCCGTCGTCGTTTTATAAAAAAAAAATATGCTGATCGTGAAACTATGATTTTATTGTAATCTGTGGGATTAATACAATAAACTTGATTTATCACTACTTATACAAGTGTGGAAATAGTTTATAGCCATGAAGGTGCTTTGTTCTTGGCAGCCTTTTACTCATCATGTTGAATTTTGCTCTTTGAAAATGCTCCTTGGCAGTTTCAGGCACAAGGGACACTCACAGGAAAGGAAATACATAATTTTGTAGTAAAAGGGCTTAGAGCCTGGTGTGGTAATGGGCTTGCATTTTTTAAATCCCCTGCCAGTGTCAACATTACTAATAACCACCTTGGAATTTGGAAGAGGAAAGGAAGACCTCTCCTCTCAAGGACTGGCTACTGGAATTATACTAGAATATCTTGTGACTGACTCCCTGTTTCAGAATGTTGCAGCCCACTGGAATATATGGGAGCAACTTGAGGTGCTGACTTTCAGCAAGATGCTTTTAAGACTCTTGGAGTGGACAGCACCTAATGTCCTACCTATCCTATCCTGTCGGAATCACTTCCTGTCATCAGAGGGTGTCTGAGAAAGCCTAACCTTCTGGATCACACAGAGAGGTCGGCGCAACTGTTTATTAAATGCTAATCTGTGAGAAATGACCAGAATATTTGTGAGAACTTGAAACATCTTTGGAATTATTTTTACACCATATACCAATTTTGTGCCGCAACATCTTTGACAACTGATTGGACTGGGCATTTCGGATCAGCTTCCTGCATTCTTCATCTTTGGAGATCTATGTCTGCATCAATCACGTCGCGTACGGCTTGCTAGGCACAACTACAGACAGACAAAAATCACATGTGCAACCACAATTTGAAGTGACTCATTTTGTTGTTCTGGGGAAGTTTCTGATGTTTATCTTGCTCAAATTATTTAGCTTTGCTTTTACTGCTTACTCTTAAAATTGTTGTTGATAATTGTTATAAAGTCGCAGCCGGTACAGGTAAGCGTGTTGGGGCGGTAGGGAGGAGTGGGGTAGTCAAAATATGACAGAATAGGGAAAAAATATATATTAAAAAAATAAAACCACTCACCTTGTGCTCACTGCATTGCCAACTTGAGTGAAAGGTGAGTGGTTTTATTTATTCTTCTTCTATTTTCCCTATTCTGTCGTATGTCGACTTCCCCTGCCCAACTGCCCAACAGCGCTTTCCTGCCCCGGCTGCGACTGGTTATATGTGCACAACATATGCTTTTTCCAAGAGTATACCATTGCTGCTCAGCCCACATTACCAAACTTGATCCAAAGAGAGCTTACTCATCAACTACTTTGCCTTCAAAGAATTATTCTGTGGCACTACCAAAACAGGCAAGATCTTCACAAAAATCACATCCCCATGGGAAATGCCCTTTCTTAATGTCTCCTTTCCAAATTCCGCATTATGGGGCCGATTCCGAATCGGTAAAATGCCCTCCGAATAGCCGTACGGAGCCTTTTTCCCGTACGATTCGTATGCAGAACCATATCCATACGTACGAAGTAGTACGATGTGTACCCAAAGCAGTTCTCCATATGAATCGTACCGAAGACCGTACAACTTACTAATCGGTACAAATCGCATTCGGAACGCGCAGTACGCAATGTCCATATGGATCGAAGCAGCATATTCCGACCCAGCAAGTACGATTCGTATCGACAACACTCCTTACGACTCTTTTCCTACGGGAGTTGAAAACGTCCTTAAAAGCACATGTCGCCTTGAAAGATGTACGAAACGGACCCCCCTGGGTACCGTGCATACACCCCATGATTGCAGGGGTACGGTGCATCGGGGTACGGTGCGTACACCCCTGGATTTTAGGGGTATGGTGCATACACCCGTGCGCACACCCCATGATCGTAGGTGTACGGAGCATCGTGGTACGGTTCGTACACCCTGACGTCATAGGTGTACGGTGCGTACACCCCTTGAGTTTAGGGGTATGGTGCGTATGTGATAGTTTTGCTCTCCGTACGAATTGCTCATACGCGACGTTTACTGTACGAATCGCGTACTCATTATCCGGTCCGGATCGTACTTGGCGGGTCGTGCAGCATTTTTACGAATCGTACGGTTCACTGTGCGGGTCGATGTCGTACGGATGTACCCTTCATTTTCGTACGGTTCACAATGATTCAGACGTATTTTTTTACAACGGATCGTACTACGCGAATCGGACGGATTCGTACGGAAACGGATACGAATTTGAATCGTCGTACGGATTCGTATCCCGAATCGGAATCGACCCCTATGTCTCCTCTAGGGGTGGGCGGAATTTGTGTAACCGCGTTACGCAAATCTCCGTGAAACGGTAAAAAATCTCTGCAAACAGAAATTCCGCGAACAGGCGAATTGCTTGTTCGCAATGCTTTTTTACTGTTCACAATCGGGTTTGCGTGCTCGCGGGGAAATATCTTGCGGACACGCATTTTGAGAACGCGAACAAGCAAAAAATTTCACGAAATTGTGGAACGCAAAATTTTGGCCAATTTTGCGTGCTCCGCGGAACGCGAAATTACCCAAATTCCGCGAGCGGAACAGAATTTACCGCCCAGGCCTAGTCTCCTCACCAAATTGTATACTGTGCATTTTCCACTGATTTTTGCAGAGTTTACACATTGTTCTTTGGGACTGGAAAAGCACTGAGTGTAGGTAAAGACTGTAAGACTTATCACAAGAACTCCACCAGTTTCATC
This sequence comes from Lissotriton helveticus, assembly GCF_964261635.1. NCBI lineage: Eukaryota > Metazoa > Chordata > Amphibia > Caudata > Salamandridae > Lissotriton > Lissotriton helveticus. The sequence continues at coordinate 1,108,216,269 of NC_136067.1, forward strand.
ACTGGCTCAAACAAGCTTTGCATACTTGTGAGAGATTTAGACCTGTGAGGTTTTCTCTCCAAAAATATATATCATGAAAAAAACAAGTTCATTGTCGCTCACCATGTTGTACATAGGAACGAAAGGAACATCTTGCTTACTTCCCACAGTTCTTAACAGGCCTAAAATAAGAAGAACTCAGATGGGATGCACATCATGAAGTCAATTTCAAAAAGCTGGTCTTTGCCACAATCTTCAGCCTCATATTACTTTGAAGCACTGGCAAGTTTCCCTATAACAACACGCAAGTAACTCATTCAGTCCAGGTTTTTTTTCTTTGTATTCTGGAATTCGTAATCCCGATCATATAGGGAAGTATGCGAACTACAAGTACCAGAATGCAAAGAAAATGTGTGCACTGGATAAGTCAGTCATGAGTAGAATTGCAAAACTTGAGAGCACTGCTCATGCAGTAGTCATCAGTTGTCATGGGTTTACTTCAACTTTATCTGCATAGCTGCACTGTTTGTTATTGTTTCTCTGGTTAACTGCATAGTCAAAAATATTTTCAAACCACGGTCAGCCAGGACTAACCATTGACTAACCATCAATGGCCATGAATTCTCATCTAACATTCTGTACTATTTTCATGGCATGAATGCCCTATTGTGTTTTGCGTAGTCTACCCAATCTTCATGCACGTTTCTCACAAACGTGTCTATGGCATGGGTTCTAAATGTGTCAGGAAACTGCGCGACATCAGTCGGTGGTCCAACCACCGAATATGTATTTCGCACGAGTGCGGATTTGCGTCTTAGACTGCATTGTACCTCGACATCTATGGAAAACTATTCTTACTATCTATTCATTGGATAATTTCTTGAGGGCATTTGGATCTCGGGCACTTTACTTGACACTTGGGAAGCACATGCTCACATCTATATTTGCAAGGCTACTGGGTGCGGTTAATAACGCATGCTGTCCGATGATGGCTATATTGTAAATCTTTAGTATTTGGTTTTGGATCGAGAATTTTGGGTTATATCCACATTGTTATTTTTTTAGGTTCATCTGATGAAAACATCATTGCTTTGTTTTCATTCCCCCCCCCCCCACCTAACCCTGATATTTAAACCTCGTCAGTGTTTGGCTTCAAGGTGGCCCTTACCGAAACTCTCGTCGGAACATGGCTTAACAGGAATATTTGAGAATTCTGGGTTTTGCAACACAAGGAAACCCTTATATTAATGTCTAAATGATCTAGCATAGAACAACTATGATGTTATAAATTAAAATAAATGCGAAAGGTTCTGTTTCATAAATATTCAAAGAAAATCTTTTCAGTTATAGATCTCAGATTGTATGATCTGACATCTTGCCATTATTCCTGTCATTTCGCACATCAAAGTTGGCTTATTTTGTTATTTGGTCTGATAGTTGTATGAGTACAGTTACGGCATAAAATGAGAGATGTGTTGAGGTGTGATTGATTTTAAATGAGTGGTGAGGGGTAAGAGAAAAAGAAATATAATATATGTATCTCTTTGTATATTATTGTTTATATCTATAATATATTTTTGATATGATACTCAAATGAATAGTAATAAACTGTAAACATGTATGAAACTATGTGAGGTGCATTATTTGAATTATCGATCTATATTTATGATTTAAACTTTGCCAGATATTCCCGCTATATCGTATTAGAGGCAGATGGCAATTTCCCCCTCTTTGGGTGGTACATTTGGTTCCACCAGAAGCCTTTGCTCCTGTTGTAGCCACTTGATATCCCCACAAATGTACATAATAAACAACTAATAAGTAGTTCTCTTCAGTGTTCTAGGGTATACACTTCAGAGGAATATGTGTCTCTGAGTTCTCAGCCAAAATTCTTTTCATTCTCAGAAGGAAAATGAAAACGTAACTAGTAAGACACACCCTTGACTGCTACAATGTCCCACCAGAAATCCACCACATTTCTCACAAGGAGATTTGTGCTTCACTCATATTCCCTAACTGACTATTAGTAGAAACCTACTAGAAAGAGACATTAGATTTAGAATCCCAGGTGAATAGTATGAGTCAGTCATTGAAAACATGGCAGAGCACACCCATAATCCCAAGGCTTCATGCTGCGCTTAAACCTCTGAAGAAATGAATACATTATTAAATAAATGTTTCTGTTATGGAGTTTATGTTTAAAACCCTTTGTTTAGATTTATAATATAACATCTACATATCGTCACCGACATCCAGTGGCCAGCCAGGGAAAACATGAAAAAACAACTCTGACAAAAACTTCCTAATTAAACCCCACACACACATATGCTACCCACGCCACACCGTAAGTCTGGTCATTGGTTTCTTCTTGAGTTCCTCTGCTGGTGTGTCAAACTTCAGAGTATAGACCTTCCACGACCACTTTAGACAGCATCTGATCACCTTCCATTTTACGTTTGAGAAAGTTCAGGTGGAATTCTGTGTAGTACTTTGAGATGTGTGTAACATGCTAGCCCATGAAAGTCTCTTGCCAAATAGGTCAGGATGGGGCTTCAGTCTGTATCATTTGTTTTCTTCTTTGACTTCAGAGTAAGTGCGATCTTTTCCATGGCTGAGAAATCTGAAACTTTTAGCATCCAATCATTGGAATACTCTCCTTACTAGAGAGCGCTAGAATGATCTGAAATGCCTTTATCAGAGCCATGACCACCTCACTGCCTCTGCAGTCTTGTTGTTCTCTTGTGAGTATACGCCATGTGCAGAAGTATTACCTTCAGATCGTTAGGGATTGTGATCTGAAACACCTCTTTCATTGCGGTCAGGACTTTCTTCCACAATTTGGTTAGCTTACTGCAACACCAAAGGATGTTTACAAGTGTTCCTTCTATTTTTACATTCCCTAATGCAGTTCTGTGATTTACTCTTGAATTTTGGTTTGGATGTGGTACCAATAAACAGTTACATTACATACAGTCTCCCTCCCTTTGTTGTCACTTTATGCTTTGTATGGTGTATTAGATGTCATTCTTCATCTAAGAGTACCCTGCCCAATTCTTTCTCCCATCTCCTCAGACCTGCTGTTTTCTCCTTGTGTTGCTGGATCTTACAAGATGTTAAGTGTTTACCAGGGTCCCCCTTCAACTCTCAAAGGTAGTAAGTTCCCTATGAGACCCGAAATTTCATGTGTTACTACAACACCCATAAGTTTCTCTTATGATCCTCAAAGGATTTGATGATTCCTCCCTTGAAGAATGATCCAACTACTAGACACTTTTTTAATGCCATTCTTTGAAGTTTCTTCTCCCGCTTCCTGGGTTGGTGAAAATGGATGTGAATGGGGATAGAAATGTAATACATTTTTTGGGTGCTGCGATTTTATCCCACCTTCCTAGTGTTAACCTTGTGATGAGTGAGGATTATAGTTCCCAGTTCCATTATCTTTTTCTAGACATTCTATTATCCTTAGGGCAACCCTGGTGAGCAAACGATCAACAAATAGAGTCAGTTTGTATCCGGTAAGACATGCACTGGTGAGGTGCTGTGTCTTTTTTGATAACATACCCACAGCGTGCGGTACCATCAATGTGACGTCAGTATCAAGGATGAGCCCTGCCGATTCTCTGATAGATAGGGGGCAATAAAACGAATTGCCACTCTGAATACAGCCACGTTACTAGCCCTCCCTTCAGACGAAAAGGACAATGATGTCCATGATTGTTTGTTTCGGATTGAGGAAGAAACGAAAGGATGGATAGACCTGACTGACGTTCCCTTATCTGAACCCCAAGGGCAACTATATGTCGATGGCTCTTGTTTCAAACAGTCGGATGGCATTACCACTGCAGCAAACGCAATTGGTACATTACACACTGTAGTTGAGACGTCCAGGGTCCCCAATCAGTCAGCGCAGGCAGCGGGGTTGGTTGCTCTTCTTTGAGCTTGTGAGTTAAGTGAGGGATTGACAGTTAACATCTATCCTGACAGCCAATACGCTTTCGGCGTGGTGCATTATTTTGGGCGACTGTGGGCATAGAGAGGTTTTTTCACATTGAATGGGCAGAAGATACAACATGGTCCGTTGATATTTAGACTGTTATCGGTGCTGACATTACCTGAGAAGCTAGCTATCATTAACTGTAGTGCACACAAAGCTGTGGTGGACGATGTAGGCAGAGGAAATGCGTTAGCGGACCAGACAGCCAAAGAGATGGCGAGACTGAAATTGAACAAAATGTTTGTGGCAGGTCCAGCTAGATGGATGACAGACAATGGGATGTTTGAGGATACAGTGGAAAGTGGAAAGGACATACAGAGTGAAGCGACTGCAGACAAATTAAAAACTTGGAAGGAAAAGACAGGGCGCATTGACGAAAATGCTTGTTGGACTGACTTATCTGACATACGAAGGTGGTTACTACCAAATGTGTATTGTCCTTCCTGTAGTCACCATGGCACATGAACCAGCACACATAAGCGCAAAGGGCATTTGCAGATTATTAGACCCAGTTTGGCAGAATGATACCATTGCTAAGGTTGCAACACATTTGGTGAAACACTGTACAGTTTGTCTAAGACATAATCCTGATAAAGGCACCACTGTCCCGGCCGGAAATTTTGCCCCTCCTTCATTCCCCTTTGAGGTTATTTAAATGGATTACATTGAAATGGAATGTGAAAATAATCTGAAGTATGTGTTAGTGGTAGTTTGCGCCTTCTGTAAGTGGGTGGAGGCTTATCCAACAAAAGAGAATACAGCATTAGCTATAGCAAAAGCACTCTTAAAGGAGTACTTCCCACGCTACGGATTACCCCGGGTGATCTGGAGTGATAACCGTAGTCACTTTAATACTAAAGTGATCAATTTTGTATGCAAGGGTTTGCAGATAAACCAGAAATTTCATGCTGCGAATCACCCCCAATCAGCAGGTCTTGTTGAAAAATACAATGCGCTTAAACTCAAGTTAGCAAAGTTCACTAAAGCACAGGATTGAAGTGGCCAGACACTTTACCTCTGGCCCTGTTGTGCACGAAGGTGACAGCACACTCACCGTCTAGTTTGTCACCCTATGAGGTGATTATCGGGCGTCCTGCTAATGTTTGGGGTGTCTCGAGGCCAAAGAAGTTCTCTGACATTGAATAGCCTCTGTTGATTGATTACTTGTATGCTTTATCCAAAGATCTTCGTTCTGTTCATCAACAGATATCTGCTGCCCTACAACCACTGCCAGAGGGACCTGGCCATCAGATTCAGCCTGGGGATTTCGTTCTCGTCCGGAACTTCCAGCGCAAGTCCAGTCTTGAGCCGAGGTGGTGAGAACCGGTGCAAGTCTTATTGGCGACCAGAACAGCAGTGAAAGTCGAAGGTCGGAAGCATTGGGTTCATGTGAAGCATGTACCCCTGCCACTGTCATACGACTCTTGGGTGAAGGACTGGATCGTGGACCAGGAGGGAGAGCAGATTCCACGGTTTACTCCTTTTTCTGATGCCCGGTTGAGTTGGGCACAGACCGACAAAAAAGGTGAAGAGGATGTGTTAGAGGTGACCCCCCGAAACAAGGGTTGCCTCGGACGCACTCAGTTCTCAGCATCAAGCCCCTGAGTCCCGGTCCCAAACTGAAAGTGAGCCTGCACCTCTGTTTGCTAAACAGGAGGTGCTCGGGCGTGATAAGTACAATCTGCGGCCCGACAAAAGGAGAGTGCGCCAGCAGGGCAATACAGGAGTTAGTGAGGGACTTGAGTGCAGGGTACAGGAGCTGAGCCTCTGGTGCCTGTTAGACTAGAGTGGCGAATACTGGTGCACTGCCTGAGACACTGGACAGTATCGTTGAATGTATTTGTCCTGGAGTGTGGGTGCCTTATCCTGAGAGAAAGACTTTGGGCCATGATTGTCTGATTGTGTTGCAAGCTGTGCAGCTCCACTGCTGGAGAAGTGAACACTTGATGAGTGATAGGAGCCTGCCTGTGAGGCTCAGCTGGACACAGGGAGAAGACACCCCTCTGGCTGGTTGTACAGCGGATTCAATTTCCCTAAGTACCTTTTTGCAATGTACCCTTTTGGTCGTTCTAGGCCTGAGGAGGAGCAGCCTTTTGCGGCCAATCGCCCAAATTCCCAAGGCCATGTTTGGTCCTCCTGGCCACCTAAAACGAAGCTTATTTTTGTGATTATAATTGCGATTGCTCTAATGTTTGTACTTGATATATTATTTTTTCTGGAAGAGAAGTATCCTGTGCTCACCCTAATGTGTACTACTCCAATTCCCCCTGAACATATCAGTGGTACCATCTCCCCTCACAAGGAACAACATCGAAAAGCTTACCAAGACAATGAGTTTATCCAAAATTTACACCAAACACATGCCGTTTATAATACGACAAACTGTTGGGTGTGTGGCCTATTACCCTCGTACACGCATAAAAGTGACAAATTATTACCTGTACCTTTGCCTTATGTCAGCAGTTGTGATGGTTGGTTTCCTCTGGTTAGTTTGTCCAATTGTTCTCCCAACCAGATAATCTGGATTATAAAGGTATGAGATCTCGGTCATCAATGACCATGCAGGTACTCCCTCAACACAGAACACCATATGGTACTTTCTCTGGTACTGAGTGCTTAGATCGTATTTTTGCAACCTCCTGTAGCAGCGCGATAAGTAGGAGGATGAGGATAAATTAAACAGGTGTGGATAGAGACAGATTTCGCCAGTTTAATGCATCTGAATACTACCATGCTTTTCAAGTTCGTAAGGTTACCGAAGATAGACCTATACCTTTGGCCATTGTTAATGTTAGATCATCTTTCTGTGTCCAGGGCATGGGGAATATTGAAGTCGGAAATAGCAGTTGTAACACTACTTCCGTACTGAAGATGCCGAAGAGCCCTTCACTGATCGCTCCACCCAATGTCTATTTTGTTTGCGGACATAATGGTTTTGTATGGTTACCTGAAGGGTGGTCTGGGCAATGCTACCTCCCTTACCTCCTTCCCATGGTGTATGTGGCCCCTTCTGATTATCACAAGGCACATCGACTCCAGCGTAGACAAGTTCTTTTCCGGACTAAGAGGGTTATTGATGCAGAGGATATTGATCAAATTGATACATCCTTGCAGGAATTCACTGATATCATGAAAGGGCTAACACCATTCTGGGGCTCCATAATTAATAGTCTCAACATACGTCGTCCAGCCAGGGTGGTGGAGGGAGTCATCAATACCACTGCAGATATACTTACCAATGTTACAGTTGAGCTTCAGGCGACGAGGCTTGTTTCGCTTCAAAACAGGATGATTTTAGATGTCATTCTTGCAGATAGGGGAGGAGCATGTCACATCATTGGGAGCAGCTGCTGTCTATACATACTGGATGCTGCCCCGACTGTCAATTTAGCCAACCAAAAATTTAGCGTCTGAAATACATGAAGACGATGGGTCATGGTTTTGAATAGGATGGCTCTGGGGTCTGTTAGTATCATGGGGCTGGACGATCCTACTGATTTTGATAGAGATTTCAAGTGTTATTTTTTCCTGTTGCCTTTGCATACATTGCCTTCCGATGTGTTGCACATATTTCCTAAATAAACAAACTCCTACTGTTCCATTGTCTAAACCTGACACAAAGTGTTCCTACATGATGATGCAAGAAATAGTCGCTTATGCTGATAGATGAAGGCATATTTGATTACTGAATGTAACATTTGATGCTTTTCTTTTCTCTATTTACTTTGCCTGCTAATTACACACTTCATGGAATAGGGGAGACCCTGCCTAATAGCTAATAAAGGCTTTGCTTATGTTAGCCACACTGGCTTGAAATGAAATGAAATGAAACGTACACTTGTAAAGCGCGATTGCTGCCCTGCGGCGTCCAAGCGCTGACGGATCGTTGGGGTCGCCTAACAAAGTGTGAAGCTGGGAGAAGACGAGTTAATGGTGAGCATTAAAAAGAAAAGTCTTCAATTGCTTCCGAAAAGAGGACAAGTTGGGGTTAGACCTGAGGAAAAGGGGAAGCGCGTTCCACAGCTTGGCGGCAGTGTAAGAGAACATCCTGCCGCCAGCTCTTGCTCTTTTTATTCTAGGGACTGTGGCCAGGAAAGCCTGGCTAGAGCGAAGATTTTTGCTGGGGTGGTACTGTGTTATTAGTTTGCGGCTAATTGCCGGTCCTGTGAGCTAGAAGGCCCGATGGGATATGCACATCGCCTTAAAGGCAATTCTTTGCCGTACCGGCAGCCAGTACAGGCTGCTCAGCCCAGGTTTAGCTGACAGTCTATGGGGCACCTGGAGCAGTGTGCGGGCCGCGCAGTTTTGGACTATCTGCAGCTTACGTAGTGTGTAGTCAGGGGCACCGAGATACAGGACATTGCTAAAGTCCAGTCGAGACTGGATCAAGCCCTGGACGGCCACTTGCTTAGCTTCCATAGGTAGGAGTGGGAGGACTTTTTTCAGCATCCTAAGGAAGCCAAAGCAGGTTGCGGAGAGTTTAGTGGCCCGGGTGTTAAAGGACAGGTCTTTGTCCAGCCAGACCCCTAAGCTTTTTATGTTGTCCTTGGGTGCTGGGGGGGGGGTACCTAGGCATGAGGGCCAGAAGGAGTCAAAGTGTGTAGGGGTTTGGGGGGCCCAGGAGCATCAGCTCCGTTTTATCCCCGTTAAGTTTAAGGGAGGATGTCGTCATCCATCCTTTTACTTCCTCCAGGCATTTCATTAGCCCCGATGTCGTTGATTGGCCATCCTCCTGAGCCAGGGAGACCACTAGCTGCGTGTCGTCCGCATATGAGATGATTTTAATGCCATACAGATGGACAACCTCAGCCAGTGGTCTCATATAGATGTTAAATAGCGCAGGGTTTAAGGAGGAGCCCCTGGGACCCCACAGCTCAATGGTCTGTTCGCGGAGACCGTATCTCCCTCGAAGATCTGGAAAGACCTATCGCTCAGAAATGATTTGAGCCAAAGCAGTGCCCTGCCTGATACTCCAACATCTGAGAGGCGGCTCAGCAAGGTGTCGTGGCTGACTGTATCGAATGCTGCGCTCAGATCAAGGAGGACCACTGCCACTGAACTCCCCTTGATCTAAAATGCTTCTGGTTTCCTCGGTGACTGCTAGCAGGGCGGTCTCCGTCCCGTGTCCTGGTCGGAAGCCCGTCTGGGTGGCATCCAACAGCTGATTGTTCTCGAGAAAGTCCATCAGATGGATATTGATGTGCTTTCCGAGAATTTTGCTCACCCAGGGGAGCAGGGAGATCGGGCGATAACTGCTAAAATCACTGGGATCTAGGTTCGGTTTTTTGAGCAGAGCACGGACCATAGCCTGCTTCCAGGCAAGCGGAACGGTACAAGAGGTGATGGAGGCGTTCAGGAGGTTCATGATGGTAGGCAGAATGACCTGAATTACCGACATCATTACCTCTGTTGGAGCTGGGTCACATGGTGACCCAGATTTTACTTGGCGGGCTAAAGAATCCAGAGACTCGTGATTTAATAATGGAAAATATTCCAGAATTGCACGGGGTTGAGGTGAAACTTCCATTGGGTTCACCTGACCCTGAACCATGGAGACCAGTCCTATAGAGGGTCTGCTGGTTTTAAAATGTCCTTTCTACAATTGTGATGAACTATGTTACTTTAGTTAGCCGTGTGTGGCTATATTACACACACTGAAGTTCGTGTTTGCGATCCATTAGACCATGAATAAAGCAGATAGGCCTGTTTGACTAGAGTACCTCCATCTTGGATGTCATAATCACTGCCAGTCTGCGTTTGCTTAATGTTAGGCCTGGAAATGAAACTGCTTGCTTCAGCAGAACAGTTAATTTTGTTATATTTTCCTCTGCCATGTCCAAGGTTACATCTGCACTTGCTAATGAGAGTACAATTGTTTTTCATTCCTATGGATACACTTCATGATGTTCTCACATGGGGAAGATGCTGGGATTCGGCTCAGCGGCCTTGGGCCGCTGATAACACGACCCACTGGTGGGTACAGACCCATCTTTCCGTGTCTCCTTTGTTCCTGCACGGCTCAGGCTGGTAGTTTTCCATTGTGGGCGTGGCCGAAGTCCCTCAAGGGGTTTATCCTGTATTACTGAATGTTGGGACGTCAGTCCTCTTGATGCTCTCCTTTGGGTCAGGTTCTGCTGGGGCTCCTCTATAGAGATATATGCTAATAAACGCTTGTTGTATCTTCTCCACTGTCTGACCGAATCTTCTTTTGGGAAGGCATAGTAGGTGGTGATTACCCGCGTGGCCCTAGAATTGCCACGTCCTTCACTCACAAATAGTAAAGCATTCCAGCAAGTGAAGAAGGAGAGCCTTGAAATTACTCAGGCATATAGGCTTAAATCCAATACGTGTGAATACGTGCTCCAAATTTCTATTGTGGTGCAGAAAGAATCTGCGTTAATCTGGGGACGAAAATGTGGGCCGTTAGGTTTTTAAGATCTAGTGAATATGCACATGATCATGTACAATCAGGTGCTGTGTCTCAACGTGAGTAATCTAAGTGTGCGAGACGCATCATCATGACATTCTTCCAAGATTTAGAATAAACTGACACGCAATATGCATGATTGTGACGCATCATCATAACACTCAGTCAAGAGTCAAAATTAAGCGACACACAATATGCATGATCGTTGCATGATGAACATATTTGGAAAAAAGATTTCAGCGCTGCAGCTAGATTCAAGGTGAGCTGGATTGATTGGCAAACTGGTGGAAAATAGACAAACTAACATATTTAAGGAACAACTGTGTCCCACAGAACATAAGAGAGTATAAATTACAAAATTCCAATTACTAGCTTTGCCTAGTTAGAGGGAAAGGTGGTGTCTGCATCCGAGGTGCAGAACAAGATCACAAGAACTCGCTTTACCTTTACTGGAACAGTCAGTAAGCACTGGCGGCTAGCGTCTGAGTGAGTGCCCGGGGAATTGAGCTAATTGAATAACTGAGTTGACGTGCACGCCGTGACATCGCTGCCGGTCGGGCAGCAACTAAATGCTTGTAGTCGTCATGGTAACATCGCCCCACACAGCACTCTACTTATTAGTGAGAACGATTCCCCATATGAAGCAGGGGGTTTGAAAACCTCAACGTACATGGAAGGGTGTGTAAGGGGGGGAGCATTGAATGAGACAGGCCTACAATGGAATCAGAAAGCTAAGTGGCAATTTGTAAGATGTATAGAGCAGGACATTGCAAGTATATCTCATGCAGTGAATGTAGTAATAAAGTCCCTTGTAGATCACATAATACGATGACACAATTGATAATAATGGATTCCTTGAAATTCATGCTACAAAGGACTTCAACTAGGAGCGCAAAGAAATTGAGTGTTAAAGTCGAAGAAATCAAACTATGTCTGAAACACTGTTCCTGGTACATTTAGTGCTAGGACATCTGACTTGTTTCAGTTTATTTTGAGGCTGGACACCCTTAATATCTTCTCAGCACTGTTTGTGGAGATCATAATTAGTTTTGCAAGTCTGAAAGTGAGACCATAAAATCATCTGCAAACATTGTGAGCTTAAAATTGTTGCGTCCAATCCATACCCCTTTATATCTTTGTTCAGGTAAGCATGTGCTGCAAAGGCTTCCACCATTAGGCCAAAGATCAGAGGGGATAAGGAGACCCCTTCCTCATACCACTCCCATTCTAAAATTTTGCTGATGTTACCCCATTTAATTTGACTCTTGTTTTTGGCATTTTTAAATATGGCCTCAGCCTTTTTTCCTCCAGATGCTCTATTTACTCAGTTGGCTTACTTCTGGGCATCTAGTGGCACATGAACAGCACATATTCAGTTTTCTGATACCTGCTATAACATCTTCAATAGAAATGTTTTCTTCCAAAGTTTTGTATGGGGGTAGCCAACAGACAGGACAAATGACAATCTCCTGTATATATGCGTATTGCTGTCATACGTTTCTTCCCTTCCTCAAACAGTTTGTGATAGAACTGTCAAACGTGCCCTGCTATATCCTCATCTTGTGTTAGCTTTTACATCTAATTCACAGATTATTTACTCAATCACTTTTGCTCTTGAGTGGCTAAGAACCTTCTTGATTTATTACCAGCAATGTGGTGCTTTTTGAAAAATCAGCCAGCATACATCAACCACCTTCTGAACTAACACCAACCCTCCAGTCACCTGTGATCTGCTTCTCACTACCTCGCACGCACACCCGCCGAAGAAATAGTGGAGGATGCTCCTTTTCCTACCTCACGGTGAAAGCCTAGAATGACTTCCACCTTCACCTTCATCTATGGCCCTCGTGCTCTCTTGGGGAATTCAGTAGAGGACTCAAGACCTGGCTGTTGAACTGAGCCCCTTAACATCTTTGTTCCTTGTGCCTAGACACCCTTGCAGGCGATTAGCCATGATCTATAAATCCTGTTTAATTGATGCAACACAATATATATTGTGCTCTTTCAAGATCCAGGAATTTTACATGCTTTGCATTGCCAACAGCTGGTTCCACATTTTAAAAGATTGTGAATTTTTGATGTATTTGTTGGAATTCACAAAGCTTCATTTCTAGTTTTGGTCTTTTCTTCTCCCTCAGCCTTACAAACCTGAAAGTTGTTTCTCTAAAACACCCCTCTGAGGTCTGCAATTAGCATGTCCCATGAGCGTGAGGAAGATCATTTACCCATTATTTTAGTGTGCCATAAAGTTCCTGATCATCTCCTTGATATCTCCATGTAACATTATGTCTCTTAGTATGTGGTTGGGTACTCTGCATATCCCACACTTAGGTGTGAGGGAGGGTTCTAAGCATATTGTCATTTAGACTGCCTGCCAGAGAAAATCCTGTTTTTTAGGTTTTTTACGGAAGACTAGCTCAGAAGAGCCATTTCCATTATTAAGCATACACATCTGCCTTGGGTAGCCCTTACTACATTTTTGGTATTGAGGTGAGCATTTGTTACTCACAGAAAAGCTACTACTGCTTTTCCGCGCAGTTCTGATGAGAAATGTTGAATGGGGAACCACTTTGACCTCGTTCTTTTCACTCATGTCGGCATAAGTGTTTTTCTTGGAGGAGGCAGATGTCTCCCTTGCACGTTTTCATGTTATTAAGGATGGACAGATGCTTAGCTCTTAAGATTTTTAAAACGAAATATACACTCCCAACCGAACATGTCTATGCCTTGTGACTGTCATGAGGCCCAAACTAACACTAACAAAACCGCCCTTTGAATATTTCAAACACAAATCCTGGAACGGCATGTGCACAACAAGGCTTTGCTTTGAGCGGGTGGCAATTAGAATGAGGGCCAGTTAGGGTGACCAACTGGCAAAGGTGCAAATTCAGGACAGTGAGTGCAAAAATCCAGGACAAAGGGTCAAAATCCAGGACAGAAGGTCAAAATTCAGGACAGAAATGTGGGACAAAGGGTACGTTTTCAGACACATCAGAGGAGGTCGTACAATAGTGTATAAGTAAGTAAATAGACAACCAACAAAAGTACACATCAAAAAGAGTTTATATTAAGTTGAGACAATCGTGCACCTCACCTTTTTGATATGTGAGCAACTGTGCAGGTCTTTTAGTGGTATTCCATATGATATTTTGTGTACAGTTTGGGGTTCCTTTGAAGTGTTGTCCCACCCACACTGCAGGGGATGCAGAGGCCTTTAGCCTTCATTACACCCCTTCACCAAAGACCTCCCTCTGCACAGATTCCCTCACAATCAACCTCCCATGGAGCCCCTCAACTCCATATAGACCCTCGCTCAGGTGTATGTCATTTATTTTACAATGCGGCTTAACCCAATGTAGGGTGTCGAGTGCTTTAGCTCACACACTTATTGTTCAAAGACAATGACTCATAAGTACGTAATTTAATATATAGGAAATGTTATTTAAGACAAGGAGGGCTACAAGGTGTAGGAGTCACATGGCATCCACACTGGTAGGTACTGAATGCAGGGCCGCTGGAATTATGCAGCAGTGAGGGCCAAATTATGCTGCAGGATTGACTAAATTATTTGGCAAGAAAAGGGAATTTATGCAGCGTAATGCTGCAAATTTTGTCATAGTATTACCATATTATTTTCTCATTTTTGCACATTTTAAATCTTTCTGGTCATAGTTTGCCCCTCATTAGTACCCGTGTAACACCCACATATAATATTATGCAAATAAATGTGACCAGTCAACCTTTGCAAAAGGGCCTTTGCCACACGTCACTGCCTTTTTAGTTATTTTTTGACCACTTGACGTAGAAACTGTTTTTACATTAGAATCTTCAGATATATTAACTAATGATGGATTATGAGGCACATGCGGCAAACCCAAATTCATGCGAAAATGGTTGAAGCCGCACAATCGCACAATTCCAGTGACCCCGAAATACAAACTGAGATATAACACATAACATAATGTTTGGGGTTGTCTTTACAATTATTATACAAATGAATATTTTACACTGCATGTTACTTTGTGTTTTACAAGAGGCGCATTATGCCTCTATGCTTCTTAATGATGAGTCAAAACCTTGATTAGTGAAAACTTAGATCTGTCCAATAGATACATTAATCACCAGAGTTCAATAGACATTTTTGTTATGGCCCGAAAATTTCAGGCGCGCAAAGCACTCAGAAATCTTTGCCTTTCATCCTGGCGGATATTTCAAAATGTAGCTTAGTCCTCCAGCAGGGCTCCTCCACAAAAGCAGCATGCTGTGCCCTAGGCCTATGCAGAGGACGGCACGCCACATGCTGTAATTACACAAGGGCCCATTGCAAGGGAGTAGCCGGAAAAATAAAATACCCCCGTTTTATATGACATAAATAAAGGAGCAAAGTGAGCTATCCTGGTCTTTCCTTTTGAAGTCTGTGAAAATGTTTCCCCTGATGAAAATTTGCAAAAACAATACAAAATTATGCTTTTTTTCAGCAGGAAAGAAACTTGGTCTACAACTTCATTTACCTATATCGACTTTTGTCTTTTACTCTTTTCGTCTCTTCATTTTCTTTCTTTCCTTATGTCCTTTCTATCCACCTTTGTTCTCTACTTTCTTCTTTACATCCTCCAATTATTTTTCTTTCCATCTTTCTGTCTGTGCATCCTTTTATTTAGCCCCTCATTCTCTCTCTATTCTTTAAATTCATATTTCATTTTCTTTTCATATTTCCATATTCCACATTCACATTCATGGTGTTCCTTTTTCTCCATTTGATCATCCTCTTGTCCTTCCTTCCATTGTTAAATCTAAATCTTTCTCTATCTTTCCAGCTTTTCTTTCATTATTTGCATTCTATTATTCCTTCGCTTTCTTACTACAATTGCCTTGTGCTTCTTTTTGATTTACCATTATCATAATTTCTTGCTGTCGCCGCTTTTGGCTACTCCGGCACCCACTGCCCCTCTGCACCCCCCACCCCCACCCCCACCCCCACTATACAGCTGCATCACAGGGTTTAGTCATGCTTTATTTGTTTGTTATTCTGCTCTGTGAGTCACAGATCAAAGTTAGGAAGGGCCATGATACACTTATCTGCCCCCCCCCCGGTGCTTCCCTACACCTTTGGCCCATTGTCATTCTTTAGGTGATAATCAGCCACATCAGAATGACAATGGGCCTGTACAAAGACTGAGCGAGGTCGGGGAGTGGAGGGGCTGCTGCAACCTCAGAGAAGATCTGGCTCTGATTGTCACAGGAGAACAGCACAGCTTGTTGCCTTCCCCCAAATTGGGGACAAAAGGCGTCTGTGGAAGAAATGCTCATGGACAACGGACAATGGGCCCAAATAACGGGCAGTCCCTGAAATTTACGGACGGTTGGACACCCTAGGCCCAGTGCTGGTCCGCGGCTGTGAGGGGGCTCAGACATGGTGTCTGAGGAAGGAGAAGGTTGTGGCTTGCTGATAGAGCATTATTTGCACCCCCATGCTGGAAGTGGGGGAGCGCACTCTGACCACAGCGCCTACCCCTCAGGACCACTTGTAGTTGCTCGGGGAGGCATTCCCACCTGGGGTTACCACGCTGGACATCTCGTAGTGAAGAACCATCATCATGAAGGTTAATTTGTACAGACATAACTCTTTATTTCTATTTTCATAAGACTGCAAGTAGAATAATCCTTAGATTGTACCCTAAGAGCAAGAAAGGATTGAGGTTCAGAGGCGGATATGGGCAGGATATATTGTTCCCCAGCTTTTTTGTACTGTTATCAAAAAGTTCCCAAAGCTTTATTAAAAAACACATCCATTCTAGAACGGCTAATTCCACCCTTAAAGTATCATTCTCAGGCTGAAATGGAAGAGTGGATTCCTGTACTGTAAGGTGACAGAAGAGACAGGCATTTCATTTCATAGAGCTTTATTCGGAGCATAAAACATGTCCATAAAAGCACATACAGTTGCATATACAAACATTTCATAGATTAAAAAATATAAAGAAAAATACAGTTATAACAATAATTATCCAGTGCGGGATGGAATAAATACATTAAAACAGAGTCATTAAAAACACATGCTTTTCCTAGCGCTGATAGCCTTCTGTAGGAAAATAGCCGTAAAAAAGCAAATGTCCGGATGATGCATATTAAAAAGCAATTTCATAGATTCTGTGATAGTTCTTACTCCAAATCTATTCAGAATAGGCTTTAAGTAAATTTTCCGTAATTCACTGTACATGGTACAAGAAAAAGGAAAGTGCACAGTACTCTGTTCTGTCTTGTGATCACATGGACAGGGTCCCACAGGGCGCGTTTTTATATTAGGACACGCAACCAGATGGTGTGCAATTCCCATCCTCATTCTAGTGAGTACAAACTGGTGTGAGACTCTAGTCACCTGTGTCAAGTAGGGATGAAATCCACTAAACTCATTCAAGCCATTGTACAATTTACAGGTAGTAAGTTTTGAATCCTCCAGGGCACGCCTCTCTATACAGGAATTCAAAAACATAGTCTTCATATGTGACTTGGAGTTATCAGATACACAAAACCGATCATTGATCACATCATATCCAAAGACAATTTGAAAATTTTCAATATTATATTTGATCCAGGGGATCTTCATATGCTGGTCCAAAGTGAGGCAATCCTCAATGATAGCTCTGTTTAGTGAGGTGCCTTCGTTTAACCAAACAGATCGCCACAATAATAAAGGTCTTAGCATGATTAAATCGTTCAAGAAATGAGACCCCGTTTCCTTGTGAACCAGGGTATTAGATGTCGATTTGGGCAGACACAGGAGCCTTTTCAGGAAGTTGTTCTCCTCTATCTGTAGGCACCCGGCAGATGTTACACCCCAAACTCCTGCCCCATATAGGGCAGCAGATAGGCATTTAGATTGATAGATTTTTAGCATATCTGCTATACGTCTATTTCCCAATTTCTTTGCGAATACGAAAACCCCATTGGCACTTCTAATCATCTTAGTTTTAACCGCTTTGTGTTCGGTGTCCCAGCTACCATTTTTTGAGAAATTAATCCCCAAATAGCAGAAATTGTCTACTTTTAAAACCTGTTCACCTTCTATAAAATAATGGGAGTTTGTTATCGTTTTTGACTTAGCTCGGCCAGAGCACTCCATCACATAGGTTTTAGATCTATTGATCACCAATTTCCTATTTTTGATGAACAGAACAAACCTGTCCATCAATCGTTGGAGACCCAGGGGTGTCCTAGACAACAGTACGGCGTCGTCCGCATAGAGTAGCACAGGGATGTTAAGGCTATTAACTCTAGGGGCGTCAGCCGTAACTGCTTGTAGGGCAGCATCCACCTCATTGATAAAGAGAGTAAACAGTAGGGGTGCTAGAACACACCCCTGCCTGATTCCTCTCCCTATCCTAAATTTACTTGTACATTCCCCATTGGGCCCATATCGGACGCTAGTGCTAAGTTTTTCATACAGGCGAGCTAGAAAATATACTATACTGTTAGGGGCTCCCATGTCAATCAATTTTGCCCAAAGTAGGGCGTGGTCTACCATATCAAAGGCACTGCTTAAGTCGGCGAAACATAAGTACAGCGACCCACTCTTGGCCTGTGTATATTTCCCGACCAGAAGTTCTAAATTTAAGCACTGCTCTATAGTTCCACGCCCCTTTCTGAAACCAAACTGGCTATTAGTTAAAATCTCGTTCGATTCCGCCCATTCTTCTAATCTGGCTAATAAAACACGACTCATAACTTTTACTGATGAGTCCAGTAGGGATATTGGACGGTAATTTTTTGCTTCGCCCCGGTCTCCCTTCTTATAGATAGGGATTATAATTGATTCTGCCCAAGTGGGTGGTATTTTAGAGCAGACTGCAGCATTAAAAATCTTTGCCAGTAGGGGGCCCCAAATCTCCGGGGCTGTCTTGTATACATCTATAAGAACCCCATCGGGTCCTTGGGCCTTCCCTCCTTTACTAGCTGTAATGCTGGCCATAACTTCCTCTACTGTGATATCTAGTGCAACTATAGCCCATCCGTTTCCTGGGGGGTCTATATTATTGCCAGAATCAAATATGATCGAGAAATGTTGAATCCATGAGTCTGTGCTCACATTAGATGTGAGCACTGGAACCTTCTCGTCTTTGAATAATGGGCTATTTACAGTAGACCAGAACAGGTTGCAGTTCCTTTGTTCTGCTGCTTGGCTTAGATTGTCCCACGCTTCCTGCTGCAACTCAGCCTTTCTTCGTTTAAGGACCAGTTTAAAATCCTGCCTAAGTTGGATCACTAAACACTTGTCTCTGGGTTTTGCCGCTAAAGCTTCTTTAAGATCTCTCCGGGCAGTAGAACAAACATGATCAAACCATCCCATATTCTGTCTATTTACGTGCCCCACCTCTTTAGTGAACTTCTTACTGATAGTGACATTCATTCTGTCAAAGTGGTCGATACTGGCACCATCTGACTCCCCTTGTTCGAGAATAGCCGAAATTTCCATCATACAGCTGTTAATGATGGAATCAGATGTTTCTTCGGCTTTCTCACCCTTCCACCTCAGCCTAACTCCGTTAGTTCTGTGCGGTTCAATATTTACAATTGTACCCAAATCGGGAGTGGTGGTAGAATTCCAGATCTTAATTTCTATGGTAATGCAGTTATGATCGCTCAACAGTACATCAACCACATTGACTTCAGAGCACATATGTTTTAGGTAGGTAGACATGCATATAAAATCAATTTTTGTATTAGCCCCCCTCCCTTTGAAAGTTGGGACGCTTTCTCCCAGATCATTTTTTAAGTTTTCCATGATTACCATGTCATAATCTATCAAAAAGTTATTCAGGGTTTCCCCATACATATGATGGGGGAAATGAACTTCTGCATCCCCTGAATGATTATAGACGCCACATAGATTCTGGGATGATAAGGGGCAAGTTGAGACATTAAAATCCCCCACAAAAATAAATTCAAAAACACCATTAAAATTCTCTACTAAATTACACACTGCTTTGTGTAAATCATTAACAACTGTGTGCCTAGTTCCGTCAAATATATTATTGTAGAAATTGATCAACAGAACATTTCTACAGTCATTTTGTACAAGCCAAAGGATTTGAGAATGAACCCCCACTTTTACATACTTTTTTACTAGTACAGGCAACTTCACTGAAATCAGAACTAGCAGACCTCCCCTAGATCTTCCATGAGGTGAAGCCAATGCGGGAAGTTCATAGGAAACAAAGCCATCACTCCCTCTATATTCTCTACACCATGTTTCCTGTAGACAAATAATGTCAAATAAGCTAATAAAATCATTCCAACCCAACATATCTTCTTTGGCCGTCAAACCAGCAATGTTCCAGCTAGCCATATGACACGTTGCCTTACCCCTCTCTAGACTGACAAGGGGCATATCATCTAAAAATGTGGACACATTATTTACATTAAAATGCTCTACGTTAGGCTCTACCTGTTCATCTTCACCCCCATTAAACATACAATCCTTATTCACAGTATTAATGTTTTCAGTTGAGGGCATTTTTAACTCTCCAGCATCCACTCTCACCTGGACTAATTTACCCTTATGTCAATCGTTTTGGTCCAGGAAGCTCAGTGACTGAAACCTGTTCTGGGTTGGGACTTGGTATAACATCCCATTAAGTGGTGACATTATACTATCGCTTACTGGTGGAAAATTAGGCGCATGTGTTATAAATCTAATCCCGCCATGAACCGGGTTCATCATATGCATTGGAGCAACAAATGGGCCGTCCTGGGGGGCAAAACAGGGGGTATGTTGCCCTAATCTGTTTCCAGTTGAGTGAGAATTATTATTATTCGAAGATCCCTCCCAACTATTTACTGAATGCAACCTGTTTAAGTGGTTGTAAAAATATCCCAGTGGCCTTGCGACAACGTCTGTCTCTGACTGCGTGATCGAGGCCGCTCTTAAGAGGACCGTCGCAACGTGTTGCGGATGTTTAAAGTTGATAATCACGCAGTCCCCCCCACATGTTTTTCTGGTATTACCTATCCAGTTGACTCTTCTGATGGAGATGATCTGGTCTGAGTAGCCAACTGGCTAACCACAGTGCCGACTAAGCCAAGAGATAGCTTTGTTTTTAAGTGAATCTACCGATTCTTGGGTATAAGGGGCCTGTGTGATAGGTGGGACATTCGTTAAAACCACAACGTATGGTATGCATTCAGGTGGGAGGTCCACAGGGCGCTTACTTGCTCTAGCTGGAACCCTACTTGTTCCACCATTGACAGCCACTTGTGCTTTATTGGGTAACGCAGCTGGCACATGACCAGACTGCTCCCCATTTAAAGATAATGTTGGTCTAACAACCTGGTTAGGACTAACCTGTCCTTTACTTGATGACCCCGCTCTCTGTTGCTGCTGAGGCGGTCTACCCTTATCCTGTGCAAGGTTGTTCTTTAGATGGTTGTTTCCCGTTGTTAACAATAACAGGTGGGCTAATTATATTTCCTGGTTGCCCCTTATCCTGGGTAGATATATCTTTAAAAGTTGATACCGTTTTATCCAGAGTGACAGATTGATGATCAAACACATCCCTTAGTCTTTGAACTTCCCCGCACAGGCCCTCTATTTTAGCAATCAGTGGATCAATAATCATTTTAAATTTCTTATCGATAGAACCCATCAGTAAATCTAATTGGTCAGGATCGATGGAGACACAACTTTCTTTGATTAGTGAACCTATATCCTCTGGGTTATCCTTATGGGTTAAATCCTTTTTATGTTTTGTACCTTGATGATAGTTTCCCCTTTTAGGTACAGTTTTCCTACAGGCTCTCATTAATCTTATGGCCCTAATTGAATGTTGAGGGGTGCCCTCACAAGTATCACACAAATCACCTCCCACTTCAATGGAATTGCTACAAACCTCGGTACTATCTACAATGGTACTGTTCTCATCCACCTCAATTAATGTAGCATGTTCACTGGGAGTATTAGTATGCACATCATTGAGGTTCGAAGACTCTATTAAAGGGGGGATTTCCGGAGTGCTTTTCCCCAGCGATTTCCTCCTATCCGTATTTATTCTATTAACCACCTTCAACAGATAGTTATCGGGTAGGGTGGATTGAATAGACATGGTGAGTGGGAAATCCGAAGACAGTTCACGGTGAGAAAATAAAATCAAATGTTCGAATGTTAAGTCACAATATGCTACTTGGATGAACTCACATGTAGAAATAAGGGGGGTGGCCCGTCCCGTCCCTGGTCGTCCCCGGACGGCCACAGACGGCCCGCCCTCTGCCCGGGCTCAGCCCGGCGACGCCCACGCACGTCCCGCGACGCGGAGGGAAGCGTCCTGTTAAGTAGCGCCTCCGGGCGCGCAGCGGCAGGAAGTGGCCGGAAGTGGTCGCACTGCCCTCTGGGAGCTGTAGTCTCCAGCCGCCACCAGCCACGAGATGTAGAAACGCGGCAACGGCGAGCGGCGAGACCCACAGCGTCAGGGCCCCAGGGACAGGAAGACGTCCAGCAGGTAGGTGCCCCACAGCGTTCTGGCAGAAATTCCCCAGGCAAATAAACAAAATTCAAGCCTGGTCTCCAGGGAGTCGGTTACCTGGAATAAATATATATGCATGTTATTGGGTAATCAACAAATCTACACTCTGCTCAGGAGCCAATATAGGCTTCAATTGATATAATCATTTAAGGTTTCATGATAACAAAGGGTTATGCTTTTCGAGCGGTGCCATGTGGGTGTTAGCTGTTTTTGAAAGGACAGTACGCACTTGAATACTGAATCTTCAATCCATTTATACAGTTTGCTGAAACCTATTTTATACTGTGTGTAATACATGTATTAAACCAATGCCTTACATGTTCATAGAGCTTCCTATCATAGGCTAGGACCACAAGGCAGATTTACAAGAAACTGGTGCATCTATATAGATGCGTCAGTTTCCCTGCACCTGAGTGAAAAACCCTTGCGCCACCACAGATGTGCCGTATTTACAATACAGCACACTGTGGGCAAGGATTGACAGATGCGTCAGAAATTCTGACGCATCTGTTAGTGGAAAAGTCCCGCATTGCTGGAGTTGTGTCTCAAGCACGACGCAACTCCAGCAATGCGTGTTGTGGCCTATTCCCAATACACTGTGTCACTCCTTAAGCCTGCTTCAAGCAGGCGTAAGGTTTTGATGAAGTGGCGTCCTAAAAGTCATGCAGTGAAATCTTGTAGATTTCACTGCGTCACTTTTTTTTAGGCTTTCCTGGGTGGGAGTGCCTACCCTGCATACATTATACCTGATGCAGGTATAATGTCACGCAGGGCTTTACAACGTGACACATCTCCATAGATGCATCACGTAGTAAATTTGCTGCATTAATTAAGCCGCTGGAGCGTCACAAAAGTGACGCAACATCAGCGTAAAAGTGACGCAAGGAGGTTGTAAATCTGCCCCAATATATTTACCAATCACTATCCCCTAGTGTACCTATCAGGATGCACGGTTACCCATACAGACTTCTGTAGTGATCGCATTCACCGCCTGAGCTTTCCTTCCAGATCAGTGCATTTCCCAGAGACCAGTTTAACTGCAGTAAATATTAAATACAGATGTGTGCATTACATTTCATTGGCAGTTACCTTTATGTGAAAGACCTAGAATATAGTTACATAATATTTTGTTATTTGTTCATTTTAGCTACATCTATGACCCCGCTCCCACATTCACTGACGTCTGCCCCCATTGTGGCCAAGATCACATTGGCATACTTTTTCATGCGTTTCGACAGCTGTAAACGGTCCATCTATTTTTATGTTTTATAAAAGTTTAAAACAACAAAATTCACTAATTGCAATAAAGAACTGATGCTACACGTTGACCAACATGTTTTGTTTACATTTAGTTCTTCAGTGGAAAAAAAGCGGTGAAAAAATATCTTTGGTTGGTTGCAGAATGTGCCTTGTGGTTCGGTGTTCTTTCACAATGTGCTTCACAACTGAGTGTGTACGTTTCAGGCAGCAGGAGTGAGTAATCAACCCACGAGCAGTCTTGTATTCAGCTATGTACAGAAGGTAGGTGCTGCATTGCTTGTCCCTTTAAACTGGTAATAAAGCACATTGGGTTGATGACCCTGCTGCACAGGGTTGTGCATTAGCTGCAGGTGTCTTGTTCCCACGTCCAGAAGCCTGATTGCACTTTGTAGTTTGGAATCTAAGCACCGTGCATCTGCCCTTCCTCATGTGAAATGGCAGGTAAACGATTATTACTTAGATAATATGTATAATTTTTTTATGCTAACTAAATGTCTACTTTGAGATGTATGAATCTTAAATTGTGAGGCTTTAAGCAGATTAATCTCACACCCATCTAAAGCTGCAAAGAAATTCCTAAGGAACTATATTGATCTCCGTCTGCCTCACTTGGTCATTGATATCCCCCAGAACCTATACACTAAAACGAAATATATGTTAAACTGGCCTCTACCAAGAAGACATCTTAGGCACCTCCTCAGAACATTCACCCTGGCACAGTCAACAATGCCACACAAACATAAATATCAGCAGTTGACTAGCACTAGGGTCATAAAATTCTTACCACAACTAAGTAAAACTCACTGTATACATTAAGACCGAAGACGTACACACGCACTCGACAAAGACATATTACCTCAGACCCAAAACATCATCCTCATGAAATGGCTGTTACTCTTCTTCTCACACCTGCTTAATATTTTATCTAACTATACCACTAATTCACGAATGCAGTATTGTTTCTAAACCTTGTATTGTTTCATTGAGTTTCCCTAACCACTATTTTTACTGCACTGTTCTATATTGTTTGCTGATAGCTGAGGTGCTCTGCAACACCCCAGCTACCAGTAGGCCCAACGTGCCATGACACCCCATATGCCCAGAACAAGAGTCAATCATCATTAAGATGGATATATCACCTAACATTCGTGGACCTTAAATCTGCTTTTGATATGGTGGATTGAGACCAGTTGTGGGGAATACTGCTTGAAATGGGGGCTCCAGTTTACCTTTGCCACCAGCTTAAACGTCTTCATGAAGGTACCTTTGCCAAAATAAGATTCCGGAACAGCGGGAACCTTTCAGCTCCGTTTCCCGTAGAGAAGGGTGTGAGACAAGGTTTTGTGCTTGCACCAACCCTTTTCTCCCTCTTTGTAAATGGGCTTATCAGTGATCTCTTAGCTGTCAAGGACATAGATTCTCCAAAACTTGCTAACCGCAGAATACAACCTTAATGTTTGCAGATGACACGCTGCTCTTATCTAAAACACCAATGGGGATGCAGCGTGTCTTAGGAATTTAGCTTGTTTTGCAAGAAAAGGAATATGGAGGTCAACTTACAGAAAACAAAGTATATGGTCTTCCATGCCGACTCTACCAATTGCCCACACCCTAAAATGGATTCTAGGCCCTTAGAAAGGGTGCCTGTTTTTGATTAATTGGGCCCCAACCCTAAATGAGAGAATGGAATGGGGGCCACAGGTTACCAAGGCAAACCTAAAATTAATTCAGGCAAGTGGAGGAATATTAAAGTTCATAGGAGTCGTGCCATAAAGGTTATTGGCCCCCTGCTGAAATTTATATGGTTCAAGCTAGGGGAGCCACTCTATACGGTGCTGAGCTTTGGGGTCATTGTCCAATTAATACTTTAACTGTGACGGAAAATACCTTTTTAAGGCAACTCTTGGGTCTCCCACAAAGCACCCCCCTAATCCCCTTAAGAATGGACCTGGGTATTGCTCCCATTGCTGACTTGATCACCTCTCGCCCACTCCTCTACTGGCAATGGCTATTGAGCACGCCAGAGCTGGAAAACTATAGAGAGGAACTAAAATCGGTTGTGTCAATCTTGGGAGCGGGGAAGATCCCTTGGTTGTCCTTTATTCGGGACACTTTTCACAAAATAGGGAGAAATTACTTGTGGTCTGTACCTGAGGAGTCATGTCCTGTTACATCAAAACAGTTATTAACCTCTGCCCTTAAAGAATATTGACTGATAAATATCATCCAATCGACCGATTCATCTAGTCTAACCTCCAGGTTTTTAGATGTTAAATTGCAATATAGCCTGGAGCCGGCCTTAGATATGATTCAATCTCTTGCACCCAAGAAATTGTTTCTTCAATTTCGACACGGGACGCTCCCCCTCTACACATTTACCAATAACTGGGTGGGTGCAATGAAACAGAAGAGACGGAGATCCATGTGATCTTTTTTTGTCCTGCATATCATATGGCTAGATCTAAATGGGTCTTCCAATTATGCAGGAATTTAGGAATAAGAAATTATAGAGCGGTCTTTATATTATTAAAGTATGATGCACACCATGTTGTTGCTATAACAAAAAATTTCTTCGCAATGCGGTGTAAACGCAGATGTTTAGTAAGAAGTTAGGACAGGGATCTGAGAGGCTGCTGTTTTATTCAAGATCAATTTCCTGATTTTAAATGGTATCAATTGATGAGTATCTTTTTTAACTTTACTTTTTAGCTTATTTATATTTTATAATGGATTGCACTATATGATGTTACTACTTAATTTGCTTCTAAAAATTGCCCTCAACTGAGATGTCAGACTATGCCCAATGTCCATAGGTGTTTACTAGAGGGGGCATGACCTTCTTCATATTGTCGCCCTCTTGTCATTTGGGTTCAAATGTTAGAGAGTAACCATTGAAATTGTTTTTAAATTTTACTTTGTTATTTTATGCTGTTGCACTTATAAATGATATATTATTGTGCTTTTATGGCAGTAATTGCCGAAATAAAGTTTTTTGACTTGACTTGATATCACCCAAAACCAAAATACACAACACAAGTAATCAATTTGCTCATTACAGAAACAACAGTCTCTACCACACACACCCAACACACATCCATTATTCATAAACCTTCATGGACTATCAGCAACACTTTGCACCCAACAATGCAACCACAAACCTTTGTTCCAGTCGTACTTCTAATCTCAAACAAAACAGTTGAAATCAAACCCTTCCACCCTTGTGCGCACAGCGTAAAAGCCACATGGTTGGGTGAAGCACTTGCTGTAGCGCCACTGGGTCCATTTTCTTATCAAACACTTTATCTCTTAGCTTTCTCTTCGGGTCGATTTACTTTGTCCTCTGATGCATCTTGCTTCGTGCTGAGAGGGGTCGGACATAGGGGACCCAATCTAGTTATCCAAAGAGGCCCAGGAATTGGGTCACTGACCTACAAACTCATACATAGATTCATATATATATATATATATATATATGTATATGTATATATATATATATATATAACTATCAAAACTAAACTATACAAGTAAAGTATTATCACTGCGAAACCAAATTATCTGAAGAAAGTCAGTTGGACCAAGATCATACATGCCAATAATCCAGTTATAGCTAGGCAGAATAATAACATTAGTATCTGCTGTCCAGAGAGCTCTCTCGATTAGAATTCCGATCCCTCATTAATAACCCAATTGGAAGCACAATTACTTATTGGAGACAAATCATGAAGAGACAGAAACGGGATTTAGTTTAAATTAGGATTTTATCAGAGTTTTAAAAAGAGTAACCAGATCATTTTCAGGCATTTAAGGGGATGTACGACAGTACAACGCGATCATTTTGATTGCGGTACTTTACATTGAGGTTTTCACAATGCAAGTCATAACAACGGCGTGGGTTGGAGGGTGCTGGATTGAGGATTATTATGATTTTCTATTCCAACTCCAGCTCACGTAACAGTAGGGAAGGTGTTGGAATAGAAAATCACACTATTCCTTAACTAAGAGCGCCATCCGGCGCAAGTCGTATTAATGACTTGCGTTGTAAAGGTCGTGCAGTGTAAACACCGCATTGTAAACAATGTTTCCCATTTAAGGTCATAGAGTGCATAAAAATCAAATAAAAATGTGATATTAATTACCAAAGCTCAGGAAATGTTCAGGAGGGGACATGAACAATGACAGCTCACAGGTACTCTCCCATGAGGGAAAGAAGTCCGGAAATAGCACACAGCGTATGCGTCAGCCGAAGGAAGCCAATAGAGTCCGCAAGGAAGTTCCAAAAGTAAGAAGAAGCGAATAAAGTATCTCTCAGTCCAAGAGAAAAAACAAGTCCCCCTCTTCTCATCACCTCAATGTATAATATAATCCTTAAGTTCTGGGGGGACACCTCTTGGGTCACCTCATCTGGTCAGACCACTCAGTCCATTGGGCATTTACTATAGGGTGATTGTTATGCAGCATAAAGAAGACAAATATTATAGCAAAAATGTGGTGATCATCACGTAAGCTGTTGAACCATTTAGTATGTATAGCTGCCAAACAATAGTCCTTTTACAAAAGCACATGAGTGAGCTCAAGAAGACAGTTTCTCATGGCAGATGTTCCCAAAAGTAGTGAAATTGTTGCAAGCAGTCCTCGTATGCGAATGAGAACTCTCCTTCTGAGACATGGTTTCTCTTCCCATTCCAAGTTTACATGAGAACAGAACCAAGCAAAGTAAGGAAAATGCAGGCCTAAATTGAATTTGGTTCATGAAATTTAAAATATAAAATAATAGAAATACACATTTCATTAATCTCTTTGGGACCTCATATATTTCTTTCAACTTATTTGCCCTCATGATGCATTTTCATTTCATTATAATTAGCACGTGTAACTATGACATATTACTGCAGTCTCAAAGTACCAAGGTAAAAATGTATTCCAAAACATACATTATTCATATTGTTTCTAGGGATTCACATTAGCACATGTATGAAGATCATTCCCTAAAAGTTTCAGAGCATTTGGTTTCAGTATAGATGTGCAACACCCTTTTCTCCTTTCTCACTCGGTGCACAATTTCACAAATGCAAATCATGGAGTTTAGAATGAGACTCCTTAATGACACACATGATATCCTCTAGATTACATTATTTTCATTAGAGCTTCGTAAGTGTTTGGACTATATGAATTTATCACTCAACATTTTTATATTACATTTTTAAAAGATTCACCAATAGTAGTTAATAGAGTACTACCTATGCTATTAAAATGATTAATTCTCATCTAATTTACTCTTGTCTGAAGCAGTAACTAAATCTTCAAGATTTTCCCATGTTTTCTGTAATGTATATTTAGCACAGATGGTGCACAATTGTCATCTTTTCTTTCAAGTGTGTCCTAATCAGGTTTATGTGTCAGTTAAAAGGTTCAGCAGTTTATCTGCTTCATCACAATGCTACCTTGCCTGCCCTTTTTTGCAGCATACAAAAATACAGCTTACAACCGGACAGATAAAACCTTCCCAAACAACCCACAGACTTGTGCACAACACATCCTTAGATTTTCTCACTGGATAGTGATGCCAGTCTAGAAAAACACTATACTGGACGAGCAACGGACAACTGATCACCTAGTTCTATAAAAGGAAGAAAAAAACTGAAAGTGCAGAAGGTTTTGCAAAATTATTTAAATAGTCCAATCTAATTATGCTCTCATATTAACCAACACAAATTTAATAGATGAAACTTATAAATCCTCTATATTAGACACCCACTGTGGAACACTAACACTACACAGACACATCAATAAAATTCCCAGAACTGTATGAAATGAAGTGCAGTTTAGCAAATTGCAACTGTGCTCTCCACCTATGGTAGAGGGCATCATAGAAATGCTGTTAAAAATTATAGAGTTCATCAGCACACTTGGTGAGGCGATATAATACAGGTGTGATTCTGTGTGTGCAAACTGACACTCAAAGATAAATCTGTCAAGGATGCAAGATGGCAGAACGTGGCTCAGGCGGTAAGGTCAGTCGCATGGCTAGACCTTAACTTAACAGCTTTTGACGCCGGGCAGTGTCAGCTGTCGGTAATAGCGGGGAGAGGTGCTGGCAATTCCTGCATTCGCCACCCTGCAAAGGCCGCAGGTAAGGGCAGTGGGGCAACACCTTACCCCCCTTACTACGCCACTGGTTCTGTGGTTTGCAGGTCGCAGGTAAAAACTACCAAAAGGCCTGGCTCAACGTTTCGTTCTTCTACGTGTCATGAAATTAGGAGGGAATAAAACCTATTATTTTGGGTCCCTTATACCTATGATATATGAGATAGCAAGCATTCTAGAGTCAAAAAACAAAGATGGAAGTTTTCTGGAGTTTGTTTAAAGGCAGCCAGTGCTGCAAATACAAAGTGAAGTGACAAAACTGGGCAGCATGATTCAGGAGATGGTCCACTGGCTCTCAGTTCTTTCCTCCAGGTCTTCAGATAGACCATGAAAGCAAGTTAACAAGAAGAAGCTCTTGCAGACACACGTCACTCTTCCAGATAATCTTCTCTCTAAGTGGCTCCCAGAGCACTTATGGAAGGCTACAATTTTCTTTTCCTCTGACAGTAAAGGTGACAAGCCAATCAAGAAAAGCGGAAAAGAAGCGTTGACCAATCTGGGTTGGGCTACTGTCATAGAACACCCTCCCATTCCCTGTTAATGTTGCAGTGTTACATGATGTACCTATCTAACAAGGACCAAGTGAACAGCCTCTGTTTCTTGCTCTGGCACTTATCCATTCAATAATGGAATTGATCAGGCCAAGATGAGGCATGGAATCTGGAACTCAATTTTGTATTCTGACCAAAACAGACATCCACCTTAGCTGAGCAATACATCTGTAGGCCTCTACTTGTGGAGAAATTGGTACCTTTTGTAGTTTAGCTCTCCTATTCCCCAGCTGCCGTTGTGATATTCCTTTCAGTGTGATGCTATAAGGTATTTGGTATCCTCCTTTTAGACTGTACCGATGTATTCAGCCAGCCTAACCTCAAGAATTGATATATAAAAGGCCTATTATTACTGCCATGTGCGTCATTACGTTTGTTTATAGCCAAAGGACATATAATACAATGTGACCAGGAGAAAAAGGCCTCTTTGAGATGTTCCTGTAATATAACTAGAAAGTGGTCAGCATATATTAGTACTAACTTGTCTTTCCGGTTTCAGTCTTCAAAAAGAAAAATTGCACCGGATGATACATGGCTTTTCAGAGGGTCAAAGTCAAGTAAATGCCAATGTTTTTTCATGATACCCTGACACTTTGGGCCTGATTTAGATCTTGGTGGGACTTCTGCCGTCCCGCCGCAGCAGAGTATACAAGCACTCCACCAGTGTCCCACCCGCTGTATTTAGATATGGGATGATGGAGTCAGCTGGTTTGCAGCGAGCCATTGTGCTGGCATTGTCCTAGCGGCGGTGTGCCTGCTGGAGTGGAGTGGAGATTGGTAAGTCCCTGGTGGTGTGGAGACTTGTAAGTACTACTTATAAATGTGTCAATACACATATATGTTGTGTTTGCCTAAAATATTTATGTAGGTAATGTGTTATGCCTGATTTTTTACATACAGTATAGCACACAAACAACACACACAATCTCTTGATTGCACATCACTAGGCACCACAAGCACAACACCCACAGGCACAACAACATATTTTCTTTTAAGTTTCAATACAGGTTTTTGCATTTTACCTTAATACTTTGTAAAATGAACAGCAATGCATTGCACAGAAGAAAAAAATTGCATGTAAGAGCAAAGTAAAAATACTCTAGGCTAAAGCAAACGTCAACACACGTGTCATAGTTAATCAATCAATCAAAAACATTTGTAGAGCACACTACTCACCCGTGAGGGTATCAAGGTGCTGGGGGTGGGGAAGGGGTGCTGCTACTGCTCGAATAGCCAGCTCTTGAGAAGCCTAATAAAAGGTTAGTAGTTCCTGGGTCTGTCAAAGGAAGATGGGGAGGGTGTTCCAGGTCTTGGAGGCGAGGTGGTAGTTCTTCGGATGCAGGGGACTGTGGTGAGGGTGTGGTCGGCGGAGCGGAGCTGTCGGTTCGTGGTGTAGAAGGTGAGCCGCCTGTTGAGGTAAGCCAGCCCGGTGTTGTGGAACGCCTTGTGTGCGTGGGTGAGGAGCTTGAAGGTGATCCTCTTGTTGACGGGAAGCCAGTGTTGGACTCTCAGGTGTGGGTGTGGCGAGGGATGTCGAGGATCAGGCACGTGGAGGAGTTCTGTATGCGTTGTAGTCGTTTCAGGAGTTTGGCCGAGGCTCCTGCGCAGAGGGCGTTTCTGTAGTCCAGCCTGCTGCTGACAAGGGCCTGGGGACCGTTCTTCTTGTTTAGGTGGGGATCCACCTGTAGATCTTGCGGAGCATGCGGAGGGTGTTGAAGCAGTAGGGGGAGACAGCGTTGACTTGCTTTGTCATGGAGAGTGTTGAGTCGAGGATAAACCCCAGGTAGCGTGTGTGGTCAGGGGTGTCAGTGTTGCTCCCAGAGCGGAAGGCCACCAGGAGTCATCCCAGGCTGGGGGGGTGGAGCCGAGGATGAGGACCTCTGTTTTGTCCTAGTTCAGCTTCAGATGGCTGTTCTTCATCCATTCGGTGGCGGAATTCATTCCTTCGTGGAGGTTGGTTTTGGCGGTTGGAGGTCCTTGGTGAGGGAGAGGATCAGCTGGGTGTCGTCGGCGTAGGATATGATGTTGAGGTCGTGTAGTCGAGCATCGTGGGCGAGCGGTGCCATGTAGACATTGAACAATGTCAGGCTGAGGGATGATCCTTGGGGTACGCCACAGATAATCTCGGGGGCTTCGGAACGAAAGGAAGGAGGCCGACCCTCTGGGTTCTGCCGGAGAGGAAGGAGGTGGTCCATTCCAGGGCCTTGTCTTGGATCCCTGTGTTGTGGAGGCGTGTGCATAGGGTGCGATGGCAGACAGTGTCGAAGGCGGGTGATATGTCCAGGATGATGAGGGCAGCGGTTTCGCCGTTGTCCAGCAGGGCCCTGATGTCATCGGTGGCGGTGATGAGGGCAGTCTCTGTACCGTGGTTGCTGCGGAACCCAGACTGGGACAGGTCCAGGATGTTGTTCTCCTCGAGGTACCGGGTCAGCTGTCTGTTGACGGTCTTCTCGATGACCTTCGCCGGGAACAGGGGCCGGGAGATGGGCCGGAAGTTCTTGAGGTCCCTTTGGGTCCGCCTTGGGTTTCCTGAGTAAGGCGTTGATTTCGATGTGCTTCCAGCTCTCCGGGAAGGTCACGGTCTTAAAGGAGATGTTGATGGCCTTGCGGAGATGGGGTGCGATGGTGGAGCTGGCTTTGTTGAAGACGTGGTCTGGGCATGGGTCTGACGGAGAGCCGGAGTGGATGGTGTTTATGATTTTGATGGTGTTGTCGACGTTTAAGTCGGTCCAGGCGAGCAAGGGATTGGTGTGGATGGTGGCCGCGGGGTCTGAGTTGTTGGTGGGTGTCGGGCGGTCAGGTTGTTGAAGCTGTTGTGGATGTCTGCGCTCTTGTGATGGAAGACGGTGGCAAGGGAGTTGCACAGGTCTTGCGATGGTGGGATGTCGTTGGTGTTGGAGCTGGGGTTGGAGATTTCCTTCACGATGTTGAAGAGCTCTTTGCTGTTGTGAGCGTTGCTGTCGAGTCGGTCAGGCCCTTTGGTGGATCTGATGAGGTGATGGGGTCTACGGATGGCAATCTTGTGGGCTGTTTAGCTATATGGTGTCTGTTCGCAGTGCCATTTCTTCTCTAGTGTACAGCAGGTTTGCTTGGAGGCCTGGAGGTCTGCAGTGAACAAGCTGGGTGGGCGTTGTGACGAGCTGTCTGAGTCCAAGGTTGGAGAGGTTGTCAATCAGGGTGGTGGAGTTAGTGTCGTTGCTTTCCTCGAGGTGGAAGTTCAGGTCTCCAAGGAGGCGAAGGCGTGTGTGCTGACAAAGTCGGTGATAGAGTCGCTGAACTGAGGCCGGGGTCCGGGGGTCTGTAGATGAGAGTTCCTCTGAGGCTGGTGTTGGGATCAGTGTGGATCTGGAAGTGCAGGTGTTCAGCAGTGCTGAGGGTGTCATCGTTGTTGGTCGAGGCCCTGAGGGTGTTCTTGTGGATGATGGCGATTCCACCTCCTATTCCGTTGGTGCAGTCCCTGTGAAAGATCTTGTAGCCGTCCGGGATGGCTATCGTGATGTTTGGTGCCGAGGAGGCATTCATCCAGGTCTCTGTCACAAAGGCGACGTCCAGGGTGAATGTGTCGAGCAAGTCCCAGAGTTCGACGGCGTGTTTGCGTGCGGAGCAGGTGTTCAGTAGTATGTATCTGAGGTGGTTGCGTCCTGTGATGGTGGGCGGTGTGATGGCTCGGAGGCTGGTGACGCTACAACTCCGGCAGGGGTGGCCAGGAAGCAGATGTGCGGTCATCCAGCTTTGAGTGCATGGAGGGTGTTGGGGGCGTAGCAGCGTTGAGGTGTTGAGGCGCGCCAGCGGCCGGCATATAAAGGGAGGTGGGAGGCAGGTGTAGCGGGAGGCGGGAGCGGTGCGGCAAATGGGCGAGCAGGGGGGCGGGGACGCAGCAGCGCGAAAACGGGAGGGTAGAGCAGGCGGAGGATACATAGGGCAAAAAAAGGGCTACAAAACAATACAACAGTGCAAAGAGAATAAAGGCAAAATACAATTACTCACAATACGCAATACAGGAGCAGAAGCACAAATACAACAGGGCCTCGAACTTCAAGCAGGCAGCAGCAGCGGGCTCAGGGGCAATGACACACAGGTAGTGCTGTGCGGCATGGGGAGATAGTAAGACAAGTGTGAAAGAAGCTTACCTTAGATCCTGATGACAATGGAGTTGATTATCATCATGGTCAAATAGAAGCAGCAAAGGAAGGGCCAGGACAAAAGTGACGATTGGAGCAGATCCACCAAGTTCTAAATTAGGTCCTTTGTCTTTAATGTGGAGTCATAAATCTTGTCTCTTTTGATCACATTAGACTTTTCCAGTTTGTTTGTTTTCTGTTTTAAATAGTTCTTCTCTATTTTTGATGTCCACTTTTTCTCTTACTTTTTTGATAATGTTTTCTGATTAGCCTCTTCTCTCAAATCTCATCATATCATCAGCAGTTACTGTATATTCATCAGGGTCAGTGCAGTTCCTGTTTGCCCTAAGTGAATTGTTTTAGAGTATGGCCTTGATAGTACTCAAGGAAAGGTAACTCCGTGTGGTAAATATGGAATTAGATGAGTTGTGCTTACAAAACAAGATAGTTTTATCATCCTTTACTGTCACAACATTAGAAACAGACCCTCCGCACTTTGGTCGGAAATAGAATGTGTACATTTTTTACACCACAGTTTATGATTCAAAAGTTCAGAAATACTTTATTCTAATAAAGCCTTATCCATAAAAGCACATCAAACAACAATTTAAAAGCACAAATTCATAATCACAATGAAAATTCAATAACATAGGGCATAAATACACAATAATTTAAGGCATGTGTGGCAAATTTGAGTAAAAGCTCATGAATAAAGAAAGAAGACAAGGCTTTTCAAGGGTTACACATCATATTGCGTGCCTGCCCAGCAATTCTAAGAAAAGTGCTGACGCGAAAGACTAACTCTTCGTCTACCAGTGTTAGTATACTCCTATATATTCATTTACCAGACTGATGGGCGTGTTTTTCTTAAAAAACGGGACTAAAAGCCATTTTGCGTACTTCGTATAAAACTTACAAAAAAATAAAAAGTGTCAAATAGTTTGACCACTCTGTCCATCACACGGACAAGGTAGAGAGTCAAGATTTGCATTATATCCAAGAGGAAAACAAAGCAGAAATTTTACAGTACCTGCCCTTAAGCGGAAGAGAAGACCATTCTCCCAGTAATTTATGGGCAGTTTATGATTCAATATATGTATATATTCTCCTTACCCCTCTTGTGAGGACTTCCTGGTTTTAGACAAATCATTTATGTTTCTAATCCAGATCTCCATGTCTACATAAATTAAACCAGATACTGCAATCTGGCATTGTTTACCTCAAGAAAACACATCATTAGATTGTCATTTTATGAAGCAAATGCCGTGCTGATTGCAGTTCCTAACTTCTGAATATAATAATTATCTTCAAATAAAAAGTAATTATTGTTATGGATAATAGTGGCCATCTTCAGAAGCATATTGATGTGACTGAAATATGCTGAAAGTCCAATACAAGTTCAGGAAAGGAGTTTAGGAAAGGACAATCTAACAATGCCTCAATCTTCATCTGAAAATCAGCAGGTACATCTTAGCCAAATCCTGTTCCATCTATTTGTCTTTCATGTACCTGTCTTGCGCCTACAGCACTAGAAATCGATCAAAACTGTACTCCATTTTGCTAGCCGAATGCTTAGACAAAGCTCTGGTTGATTTACTTCAAAACTTACCCTATGATCTCTCAGCCTCAGTTAGATTTGGGGAGAATGGCGAGTGTCCAACAAGGGTGTGTTCTTGCACCTAGTTTATTTTTGTCATATATCCCCGATTTAGTGGCGCAACTTATTGAGAAGGGTCAGGATATGCAACTTGTTATTCTAAAAAAAACTGCCGGTGCTTCTTTTCTTTACAATGCAATCCTGGCTCATATCATTCTAAAACATTTTTCTTTCCCTATGGACGCAGAATTTGAAGAATCAGGCCTTCACGATTAAGAGTCACAGGCAATGAAGTGGGTATCTACCAATTGCTGCATCTGGCAGCTACTTTTGATGGAGCTAGTACGGTTGTACGATGGTACAACGCAAGTACATGCATCGTTTGCCTTTGCCACGCATTTGTAAGCATGCATGTTTTTACCGCGAATATGCATCTACAATGCATGCCAATACCACACATTTTTTTTAGATTTAAAAACAATGTATTTGTGGGGGGAGCCCCCCAACTTAACCTTAAATGCGTGGTATTGGCATGTGAGGTAAATGCATATTTGCGGTAAAAACATGCCTGCTAACAATTGCGTGGTAAAGGCACAGCGAGGTAAAAACCTTGTTGTAAAAGCTGTTTCCCGCTGTTACAAGGGATCCGTTTGTTGACCAGGAAGTAA
Organism: Lissotriton helveticus; assembly: GCF_964261635.1. Lineage (NCBI taxonomy): Eukaryota > Metazoa > Chordata > Amphibia > Caudata > Salamandridae > Lissotriton > Lissotriton helveticus. The sequence continues at coordinate 1,108,252,526 of NC_136067.1, forward strand.
CGCTTTGCTCAATCCATAGGCTTCCTGATCAACCTGGCTGCGAACTTAGGCCATAAACTGATAAACTCACTTATTAGAATTTACAACCGTAAATGTCTGACTGTGTTGTGCTATGGGACTGGCATCTGGGGCTTTATGGATGTGAGTAACTTCCAGGCGGAAGAAAATTGCTTCCTCCAATGCCTTTAGGGGTTCCTTTTAGCTCGGCAAACCACGCAGTACACAGGGAATTAGGTGCAGCTTATGTGGAGGGTTAAATTAAGCTAGCTCCCTTGCTTCTGTGGTGTTCAGTGTGGAGTAATCAGTATGCCACACAGAACAAGGTCATAATTCAGGATTGCCTTACCTGAGAATTGGGTGTGAAGATTCCCAGAATTTCTTACATCAGGGCAGGATTAGATAGTCTGGGCGGGTGATCCTTATTCAACAAACCCCAGGGAAAATCAAGAACTGATAACAATGAATAAGACAGACTTTTATGGCCTCTCAGAGCACAAGAGCTTAGCAAGTCGGCAAATAAGAATTGTGAAGTAATCAAAACTTCTAGTGTTTTGGAACCATATTTAAAGAACTGGTTACTAACTGTTGGTACTGGTCGCTCCTTACCAGGTTCAGAATTGGCTGTACTCATTGGCAACTAAGATTCCCTTTGAAACAATTTGAAACTGCATCCCTCTTTTGAGTTAGATTTTTTTTTTTTGTACTTTTAATAGAATATTCTCTTGAAGGCTTTTTTTTTACTGATTGTAAGGAACATGGGGGCATATTATCAAGACAAGCGATAATATTATCGCCGCTTTAGCGGCAGAAAACTGCCGCTAAAACGGCGATAAAGGGCTTGATAATATGCTCTATGGTATTCCAATTGAAGCTCAGGTTAGATGTCCTTCACACCTAACATGGGCTTCAATTGGAATTCCATAGAGCATATTATCAAGCCCATTATCGCCATTTTAGACAATTTTATCGCCTGTCTTGATAATATGCCCCATGGGTTTTAGAAAAGGTAAGCCGGCCTTGATTTGTTTGCACCTGCTTTCATCACTGATTGTGTATATCAGTCTGTCAGGTTTTAAAATCAGTAATTAGTTACCGTAAGTCTTTAATGTTTTAATGGGATGATGCTTAAGAACTGCCTTTTAATTATTTATTCAGTTCAGATAGCCATATCAAATCATGTGTATCAGAAATAATCAAATAACTTTTTGGCAGAATCTACCTAATCAATCCATCTCGCTCTTCCACTAGAATATTGCTTTTAAACAACGGTTTTCAATACATTTAAGCAGACCAATGCATGATACCCTAAAGTCTATGTTTAACCTTGAACTGAAAGACAGAATTCCTGTTATTTGTCAGAACAAGAAACCGTACAATTTTTTGTCAATATCATAAACCTTACCTGCTACAGCACATCTCACCAAGGACCTGAAGAAATATGATCACATCCCTCTGATGGAACTCAATTGCCTGCCCTTACTGGCCTACACCATCTTCAAAAACAGCTGCATCATTTAAAGAGCCATCGCGACCAGAACTGCCGCCTATTCTGCAGACAAGCTTACCTGCTCTGGTGGTTCTCGGCCCACCCACAGCCAAGACACCGTGAGACTGGGGACTTAGAAGAAAAAAGGCAGCAGGCCTTTTCATTTATACTCCCAGGTTCTGGAACAACATCCCAGTATCCATTATGGCCGTCCCAACACTGTTCTAATTTAAGAAAGAGTTGAAGATGCACCTCTTAAAACAAATCATCACAATGCATTAGCAGTTCACAAACCAGCTGCCTTTCTTTTCACTCGCTGACTTTATTCTTGTCTTTGACCCTGTACAGCGCTCCTCTGCCTTTTGGGTCGGATCCTCCTATTGAAATACCATTGACATACATACATACATACATACATACAAACGTACTGTGCACAATCCTTAGAAGGGAGTAACAGGGGTGGGCCAGAGGGCATAGCCTCTGACTAGACCATGTTCCCATCCCAGTGCAGGCCGCCAAGTCCTGTTTTGCATGGCCTTTGGCCTCGCACTGCAGGAGGCGTGGCTGTAGGCCCTGCTGCCAGACGCCATTTGCAGCCAAGCCACGATGTACATGTGCAACATTCCGTCCATCAATTGTTGTTTTAGCATTTGCTACCCCGAGTGGGACGTGTATGCTCAGCCGTGAGTCCCGTGCTCTTCACACCACTGGAATCAAGCTATCCTGGCTGATGATGGCTGATAGCCAGAAACCGGTCCTAGGATGCTTGATTCTGGTCCAGGGAAGACATGGCTTGGCAGTTCGGGCTGGACTGTTCCCATGAGGCACAGGGTCAAGACTGATTTGGATATGGCCATGTCTGAACTGGGGTGGTGTGGTGAGAAAAATAACGATGGATTAAACCCAGATCTGTGACTGGGGGTGAATGTTTTGCCATTGTGCAACATTCCGTCCATCAATTGTTGTTTTTGCATTTATCATCCCGAGTGGGACGGGTATGCTCATACGTGAGTCCCGTGCTCTCCACGCCACTGGAATCAAGCTATCCTGGCTGATGACGGCTGATAGCCAGAAACCGGTCCTAGGATGCTTGATTCTGGTCCAGGGAAGACATGGCTTGGCAGTTCGGGCTGGACTGTTCCCATGAGGCACAGGGTCAAGACTGATTTGCATATGGCCATGTCTGAACTGGGGTGGTGTGGTGAGCAAAATAACGATGGATTAAACCCAGATCTGTGACTGGGGGTGAATGTTTTGTCATTGTGCAACATTCCGTTCATCAATTGTTGTTTTTGCATTTGTCACCCCGAGTGGTACTAGTATGCTCAGACGTGAGTCCCGTGCTCTCCACGCCACTGGAATCAAGCTATCCTGGCTGATGACGGCTAATAGCCAGAAACCGGACATAGGATGCTTGATTCTGGTCCAAGGAAGACATGGCTTGGCAGTTCGGGCTGGACTGTTCCCATGAGGCACAGGGTCAAGACTGATTTGCATATGGCCATGTCTGAACTGGGGTGGTGTGGTGAGCAAAATAACGATGGGTTAAACCCAGATCTGTGACTGGGGGTGAAGGTTTTGCCATTGTGCAACATTCCGTCCATCAATTGTTGTTTTGCATTTTTCACCCCCAGTCGGGGGTAGCCCACAGAGCCTATTTTTTAGAAGTTGATTCATTGCCTGGGAGATTACTCTTTTACTCTTTTCCACTGAACAAATTATTTTCTTGCATTGATTGCAGAATGTTAAGAAGAAATATAGTGTATGTTCTTCTTCTCCTGCTTGGAGGACTTCTTGTGCAGGGTTCCCTTCTCCCATTCCATTCAGTCGCTGCCTCTGCATCTCCGCTCATGAGCACTCATTCGGGTGAATGGCTCTGAGATGTTTCAACATACCTCTGGTGCCAAATGAGTGTATCCGTTAATATCTGTGCTGTAGGACCTGGTCACATAAAGTGCATGCGACATTTCAAGAGTTCACCTAAAAAATGTCAACACCAGAAATTGTCATTCGGAGTGAGTTGCAGCAGCCTCCCTTGATCCTTCTGACCGCTCCAATGCATCCTCATCCTGCTATATTTGAGAAGAGGGCTGCCCTTCCATTGTGCCTGCAGCTTCTTAGCTCTGTCAAATTTATTGGGATGCCATATTGTTCCTAGCAGAAACCTCTTTCTCTCATTGACTAGGAAGGAACTGAAAATGGTGTCCTCTAAAGGGTGGACTCTTTTTTCCACAGGCTGTGGCATTGTTTTTAGACAATATGGAGGGTTTAACTAATCAGCTGCCCCTTTTCTTACTTTTTATTGATGATATTGTATGTATAAATCGTCCATTGCTCCAACAGAAGCAATGCTATAATGCCACAGCTCTTCCAAAAGAGCAAAGAGGTAGAATTTCCTTTCGAGTGTTGTAAAGCCACAAATGTGAATCAGGAACCTAGTAATTCTTGCAAGGTTGAGTCTGGTAAGAACACACATTGTTATGCGTTGATTAAGAGTAGGGGATTACTAACTACACCTTAAAACTCAGACCTCTAGGGATACATTTGAAAATTCTCATATAGTAAGTGTTTTTGGATTTGCGGTCCTTGGAACCCTGTCTCATTTCTAGGGTCTGCAGGATCTACCCATATTTATTTTCCAGGAGCCATGCAGGAATCATGAATCCCTGCAGATCATTAATGAGATTAGATTGGTTCTTGTGAATATATAGATCCAAATTCAAGTAGTTCTTGCCCTTTTTGCACATAATATTATACTAATACTATGCAGCACAGGAGGCTCATTTTTTTAGCTGTCCTTTCCTTTTCAGAGGAATCAACTGTTTTCCTTCTGGAGATTGGCTTCTGGACTGAAATATGACACAGAAAATCTAGAGGCATGTGAAGCGGAGGGAGCGGAACAACTTGGAAATGTACACAGTGAAGAATCTTGTTCACCATGAGACTCCATTCTGTGGATGCTTTTCACAATTCCACTGAGGCAGAAAAAAAATGACCTCTAAATATGTGACATTTGCGTTATGCAATAAAAAACTGCAGACGGAGGTAAGTATAACTTGGGCACATGGTCAATTGACAACCATTGAAACGCTTGGCATAAACAGCAGTTTGATGGGGAAAAGAGAAAGAGGCATGCAAAAAAAAAAGTTCTGACCTCTGTTGCAACACACATCTTCTTGGTGAATGGCTGCCTAAAGATTTTCTGCAGCTGGAGCTTTGTAGCACAGTTGCCAGCTCTGCCGCAGTGAACCTGTACTGCATGGTCTGCTGCACTGTGATATTTGTGAAGAACAAAGTGTGAGGCCACAGAACAATCAAGTGCTTACCACTAGACCACCTGCAAGAATTATTTCTTTTTCAGTTTCTACCTCTGTTTTTTCTTTCCACAGTTGATGCTGTATTTTTGTTTTGTTTTCCCTAAGAACGCAAAACACAAAAAGCCAAAAAAAAAAGTATTTAAAAACACTAAAAAGTTCTTGTTAGAACCAACTTAAATGGTTTAAAGAAAAAAAGATATGCAGTTTTATTTGTTATGGGGAGACTCCCATGAGCGTTGCTGGGCCCGCTATGGTCACTGCTTGCTGTTCCTGCTGGGGTAACACTCAGTCCCCCAGCCGTCACCTGTGTTTCTGTGAGGGGGAGGAGACCCGCTCGCTGTCAAAAACCATGTCGGCCTCCCGCAGCGCGGGACGTCGCGGGCATGCCCTGGTGAAGCCCGGGCCAAGGCTGGGGGCCGTCCATGCCCTTCGGAGCCCACCTCTAATGTTTGGCTCCTGTTTGCCATTCTACAGCCCTAGCTGGTTTAGACTCGTCATGGAAAAGAAAAAGACAATACTCTTGGATTCAACAGGGGTAATTACATCCACGCCTGATACCTTTCTAAATAAAGCCTCCAATGCCATATCCAAGGAGATCGCCCGGGTAGTAAGAAGACTTTCTTTGGAGGAAGGCAGCCCTTCTTACAGTGGAGTGGTCCCGGCCACTAACGGGGTAACCAATGTTATATTGACTCAGGGACTGTCAGTAGCTATTAGTCTGTCACCAGCTATTCAAACCCCCTGCTGACACACCGATTCCCCCACAGTCAACAAACGTAACAAAGTCATCCCCTACCTCGGTCACAAATGGCAAGAGGAAGAAAGGCCCTATAAAAAACCCTGCCCTCACAAAATCTAAGAATGCAAGATAGTCTATGCCATCACAGACTTTGCCAGATCCTGGAAAAGTCTGCCTGCAATGTAGTTCCTATATTCCCAATAGGCTCTGCGCATTGGAATAATATATCCTATAGATTTGACGCAGGATTGAGGTCGACTAGGTCTCTATTGAATATACTAAACTTAATAGTGAGTGCCAGCTAGCTCAGAGGTCACTAGAAACTTTCTCGAATTCACAAGAAGGGACTAGTTTCTGACCGCATAAACAACCTTGTTTCCCAAGCATAAGAAATATATCTCTCAGAGTCGTAGAAACAATAGATAAGTATTTCACTCAGTCAATCGTTCAACAGAGATGTAGAGAAATAGAGAGACGGTCGTTTTCAATAAAAAGGTTTATTGCATAGTGTTCTTTCTCATACAAGAGAAGTGAACTGCTACAATCGTTATGCAGACTGCAAAGTATAATGCGTTCAGTGAGAATAGTATTCTAAAACAATACTGTAAAAGTATTTATGGTTTCTAAGCCATATAAAAATACATACATAAATATACAGGCTAAAATACTCAACTGGTGCTCCTAAAATACGCCTACCCCAATGCAATCTAAGTCTAGTACGCGGGAAGAAGTTAGTATTGTGTAGCATAGGTTTATTTTTGCCAAAAATCTACCAAAGGTTTCTCTAAGTTCTAATCAGCTCCATACCTTAGTTAGAATGAAGGAGGTCTGGTATCTCAGTCTCGGGACTCGATTTCCCAACACCCTGCAAGGGAAGCTTGGAAACACTGGAGCTGGATTCTTGGCAGGAGATGGGCAGCCTCTTGGTCAGTGCGTCAGCTGGAGAGTTGGTTTCCTTCGGCACTTGCTGTAGCGAGCTACGTCGGGCAAGTAAATAGTCCAACTGCTCCGAACCACCATGTCTTGCTAGAGCAAGTGAAGGTATATTTATACCTTGAAGGTGTTTAGGAATGCCATAGTTTGACGTAAAGTCGGGCATATGAACGTCAGGAAAGAACCCCTAGGGAATAGTTGTTCTTTGCAAATGTGGTGTGATCCCCATTGGTAAACAGATTGTTAGAATTCTGTGTTTCTCATGAGGGGTAGTATCAGGAAATACTGCCTCGATTTGAGTAATTTTTGGAGCTATCCAGAATGGAATTTGTTCCCGTTTTGCGGGTAATTTACCAATGGCCGATTGTATAGTCTGTGGTGTAATTTTATTTGTGTTCCCCTGGTAAAGGATGTGTTGCGGAATCCTAATTGCCGGTTGGGTTGTAAGAATCCGCATGACATGTTGGACCAATTGTCTGTGAATTTTAATTAGCTCCTTTAGTTGAACTAATAGTTCCTCATCTGCCATTTCTTCAATGGCAGGATGTAGTGTATAGCTGGCTAATACCGGCCATGTTGCTCCTGGTCTACCTAGTGGACCGAGCCTGGTAACGTGATTTATATGATTTAGGGCGCCTTTAAACCAGAGCGAATGCTCTTGGTATGTTAGTGGAATTTCAACATCCTCGAAAGGAATGTATTCCGTTGGAGCTTCATCTTCTTTGTAGAAGTGAAACAATTTAGTTACTGGATTTGCTTCCGGGAAGACTATCTATGAATAGAATACCTCTGTTTGATGATATTCATGTGCCTCTATCAGAAAAAACTACCCTACCACCTCTTGCTGATAGGCCATTTCTTATTAATTTCATAGTCATGACTCTCCTTATATTTTCTGTAATGCCTATAGCATCCTCATCGGCTTCATTAAAGCCTGTTGCATCAAGAGCTCGTACAGCGTTTTCGCCTGTAGCTCCACCAGCCTCGGAGCTGTTGCCGTTATTCGATATTGTTTAATGAAAGATGCAGAGCAAGTTTTCAAAGAAACAAAGATAAGGTGGATAATATGTTGGAACACTGTATCCTTCAACGTTGAAAAACCAAAAAAATAATACATAGGATTTTCGTTCTACTCAGCTATGGCGGATATTTTATCCCTTTACTCACTCCAGACGTCTATTGGAGTAGTTTACGGGAAAAGGGGTCTCTGAGAAAAGCACGAAATATATCTCTCAGAGTTGTAGAAACAATAGATAAGTATTTCACTCAGTCAATCGTGCATGCTTCGTTTCAACAGAGTTGTAGAGAAATAGAGGGGCGGGCATTTTCAATAAAAAGGTTTATTGAACAGTCTTCTTTCTCATGCAAGAGAAGTGAACTGCTACAATCATTATTCAGACTGCAAAGTACAATGCGTACAGCGAGAATAGTACTATAAAATAATACTGTAAAAGCATTGTATGGTTTCTAAGCCATATAAAAATACATACATAAATATACAGGCTTAAATACTCAACTTGTGCTCCTAAAATACGCCTACCCCAATGTACCTAATCTAAGTCGAGTACGCGGGAAGAAGTAAGTATTGTGTAGCATAGGTCTATTTTTGCCAAGAATCTACCAACGGTTTCTCTAGGTTCTAATCAGCTCCATACCTTAGTTAGAATGAAGGAGGTCTGGTATCTCAGTCTCGGGACTCGATTTCCCAACACCCCACAAGCGGAGCTTGTAACACTGGAGCTGGATTCTCGGCAGGAGAATGGCAGCCTCTTGATCAGTGCATCAGCTGGAGAGCCGGCTTCCTTCGGCACTTGCTGTAGCGAGCTACGTCAGGCAAGTAGATAGTCGAACTGCTCAGGACCACCGGGTCTTGCTAGAGCAAGTGAAGGTATATTTATACCTTGAAGGTGTTTAGGAAGGCCATAGTTTGACGTAAAGTCGGGCATATGAAGGTCAGGAAAGAACCCCTAGGGAATAGTTGTTCTTTGCAAAGTACATGAGTTCCTGGACAAATCAATATTCAAGCAAGGGGAAGTTCCCTAACTGCTTAAGCCGATTTTCCAAGAAATCTGTGTGACGTTTGGTACGGGTGGAAGTAGCCATGCCTGTATTTGGGTGGCATGGGCTATGCCTAAATAAGGGATTGATTTCTATATAAAGGTAATGTGAATTTTCCCCTACATAAGGGCATGAATCGGGAAAATTCACTTGGAGCTCTAAACGGCACACAACAAGGCGTTACCGAACTATCACGGACTTCCCCTAGGGTTGAGGATGTCTCAGATAAGATATCTTCCTTTCTAAGCCTATTTATTCATGGCTGGACTCCATCGAACTCAAGCTCCAAGACCTGTTAAAAACTAGGGGGCATATTATCAAGTAGGGCGATAGGCAATTATCGCCGCTTTAGCGGCTGTTTTCGGCCGCTAAGCGGCGATAATTCTATCGCCCTTTTAGCAAGCTGTCGCTGACTGATGTTAGCGACAGCTTTTAGGCGATAGCGAGCGGTTTGGGGCCCGCTTTGCATGTCAGCGATGTTTATCGCTAATGACATGCAAAGTGGACATACCCAACCAGTTAGAGACTGAAAGCAGTCGCTAACGTCGCTATCGCCTATTAGCAAGGCAGGCGTAGCGATGGAAATTTTCGCGCTAAGCGCGAATATCTCCAAATACTAACACCTGCCCAGACCAGTTCTTAGCCATGTTATCCAATGGGAGGTGGATAACATGGCTAAGAGCATTTTGTCGCTAATGCGTGAATATCGCTGTATTCTCAGCGATATTCACGCTTTTTGCCGCTATCGCTGGATATTTTAGCACAATGGAGAAAAACGTTGCTAATAGCATGTTTTCTCCGCTAACATATCCAGCGATAGGCAGCGATAAAAATATCGTCGCTAACCCTATTTAGCGATAATTATCGCTACTTGTTGGTAATATGGCCGTAGGTCCTTTCTAACACAGATCACCGTTCCTAACAGTGAGTCTTTACCCTTCCAAAATGATACTCCTCTGGCTCTACTCCCACATTTTCAGGCTGGTAGGCGAAGCTACACGGACACCTCATGTCCTCGCCTCATAAAGGTACATTCTACCAACACGTTCCAACTTCGAGGGTGAGATTCCAATCCATCTGGAAGGCCCCCAGTAGTTAGAACCACAGGTTCTTCTCCCCTGGGTTTGTGGGAGGACCGACCAACTCTTAGCAGACCGCTGGATGGGTGAGCCATCCCCTCTGGGTCCACCAACAACACAATCACCAATTCAACACATAGTGATTCTATACCGCATCAGAGGGAATAGAGCCATCTAACCGTCAAACTCCCCCCGCGACCTGCACTTTTGTTCTAATCCTGGTAAACCATGCTAAGACCAACTCAAAAAGAATCTACCACCCAGCTCATGGATAAATCACGCCACTGGCTTACTAATCACACTAGATCAGGGAACCTAGCCCAGAAACATCTTATTATGGCTAGAATTCCATGGGTAGGACTAACGACAAAGGCTTACGAGGGTAATTGCACTGTATTAAGTTTCGATAGCCCACGTGTCGTGGGAGATTTACTATTCCAACACCCACTTCCTCATAGGACAGTGACTCAGATCATCCTGGCACTGATGGGGTTCTTTTACAAACCGCCCATTCCCCTAGGTAACAAGATAATAGATACTGTCATAGAATCCCCAGCAGGCTAGTTACCGACCTGTGAAGAGGCAATATGGCGGCTGCGGTCGAGTGAGAGGCTTGTGAGGTGCTCCTCATAAGGATACTTCCCTGTGTGTCCCTCCTAACCTGTGGTTCTCCGCTGACGGTGTGATGCGGTGGAAATGCTGTGGCGGCATCTCTCCAGACCCGGTGCAAACCCGGTGCAAGTGTCCGTTCCCCGCTGTCTCTAAAAAACAGTTTGCTTTGGAACCGGTACTCGGCTGTTGCGCAGTGGCGGTCTCGTGGAAACTCCAGTACCAGTACCAGTACCAGTGGAAGCGGTAGCGGTAGCGCCATCGCCAGTGGTATTAGCAGAGACTGTGGAATCTGTGTGAAGTTTCGGAGCAGTACAGAACTGTCGGCATTGCCTTACCAACGCTACTGTGGAAAATGGCTCCGGGAGGGAGCGGAAAGGGTGCTAAGACCTGGGGGGCAGCAGCCGCAACTGAAGCAGCTTCAACGGCAGCGGTGGCGGGTACTCCCGCAGCAGCAGTTGCACCTCCTCAGTCTAGGGACAGAGAAGGGGGACAGAGCAGAAGCCACTCTGCTGACGATGTTCATAATGGTGAGCGGCAGAAGGGTGCAGCGGGTGCGGTGGTTGCCACTCCACTCCACTCCAGAGTGGTGAAGGATAGCAGCGTGAAATTCCCCAGAAGGAACCAACTGTCCCGGTTATTTTTAAGAAGAAACTCGTGTTGAGAGGCAAACCCGAGGAGCCACATGACAACCAGCTTTCAGGTCAGGTCCAGGGGGAACCTGGTTGTAACATTGTAGCAGCAGCTGTTGTAGAAAAGAGAGCTGTGATAGAATAGCACCTTCAAGCAGTGCTACTGTATCAACTAACGGTTTAGTTATTAACCATGAGAGTGTGGCAGGAGGTGACTCTGGCAAACATGCTCAGTCTAATTCTGGGATTAAACTGCTAAAAGTGGTGGGAGATATAGAGAACTCACATCAACCTTGAAATTTAGCAGAGGAAATATCGAAAGATATGGAATCCGGTGGCTCTGTTTGGAAGTTTTACTCTATTTCTGATGATGATCCAAGCATTGAGCTCTCTACGAATCAGGAGACCGTTTGTAAGATACAAGATCCTGGTAATCCCTCTTTGAAAGAAAATCTGACCCCCGCTGGACCTCTAATATGGGACTGTTCTCCCCGTTCTCAGACTGAAGGCGAAGGTGCTGGGTTTAGTTCTGTAGCAATGTTAGATGATGAGAGGGAAGTCACGCTTAACACGATTTATAGGGTGATAATGGCACACAGAGAAGAAACCAAGGCTGAAGGCCTGCGGACCCAGGGTGCTGTTGGCAAGCTTCAGAACACTGTGCGTCAAATTGCCAAGACGTGTACTGAGATTTCAACGAGGATTGGGGAAGCGGAGGAGAAGATATCTGTAATGGAAGACCAGCTAGCTCAACGGAAGGCGACGATCACAGCACTGCAAAAAATAAAGGAAGACACTAATTGGAAGCTAACTGACTTAGAAAATCGATCCAGAAGGAACAATCTTCGGGTGTTAGGGGTTCCTGAGGGCAGGAAGGGGAAGGATGTGGGACAATTTGACATTGAGTTATTTTCTGAAGTCTTTCCTGATTTAAAGCAATGGAATTGGGAGACAGAGATCATTAGAGCACATAGATTTCCTTTTGTTCAGAGAGGAAAAGCAGGAGGGTCTAATGAAAAGCCCAGGGCAATCCTGATCTGCTTGAATAATTATTTGTTACGTGAGGCTCTGTATGATTTGGCTAGGCCAGACAGGAGGAGGACTGGTAAGTGGTGTTACTTCTTTGCACGTCCACACTTTTGTCAGGCTACTGTCCAACAGAGATGGAGGTTACATCAAATGATCTCAGCCTTTCATTTTAAAGGTGGGCAGGCTTTTCTTCTGAACCCTGCAAAGTTAAAAGTGATATATAAGGAGAAGACTCAGTTTTTTGTGTCAGAAATTTTGGCAGAGGAATTTGTGCAGGCAATGTGAGGTTTCATGTATTTAAATCAGATATCTGTGGCCCCTAACGGTTTTTGGAAAGGGTTCACAGGGAGAAAAGTTTGCTTAGAGGGGTGCGAAGGGTCACGGGGGCGTTATGGGGGTGCACCTTTCACAATCCACTTTCCATCATTGAGGACTTGGTCCTTACGCCTCAATTGGGGGGGAGGGGGCAGAGGGGTGGGTGGTTTTTGGGGGAGGGGAAGCAGGGTGGTGAGGGAGACACAGAGGCTGGGTGGATGTTGAGGCTGAATAGAATGACTATGATACTTTTTTTCTTGAAGCAGGAGATTAGTTCAACTTGTTCGGGGAAAAGCAGATAAAAATTTTAAAATGAGATAAGTTGGGACGATATTCTATTTGTTCTTATAACATTTGTGGGTTAAATGATAAGAGGAAAAGGGGAGTGTTGGCTCAAATGCTGCGGGTCCATCTTTATGATTTGTTATGCTTACAAGAAAAGCAAATAGCCTGGAATAACTGCAAGTGGCTAAGTCATCTTGATATAGAAATTATAGGTTGTACCAAACAAGGTTCTAACATTAGAGGTGTCGCTATCTTTATGAGACATGGACTAGGATTGAGGAGGAGGGTGAAAGAGGATGCCCAGGGGGCTTTGGGTCATTGTGGAATTGGGCATTAATCGTTCTCCAGTGACAGTCTACTCTGTGTATGGACCCAATCTGGATGATCCGGAGGTACTATATTATTTAAGTGTCGAATTGGTGGATTGGCCAGCTCCCTTTATCCTTTGTGGGTACTTTAATATTCATTTGGAGGGGGATTTTGACATTGAGAGTAATTGTCCCTACTTGGGGAAGAAGACCATGGTCTTCAAAGCTATTAAGGGCTTAGTTAAAGAGTTTAGTCTGGTTGATGTATGGGCCATTCAGAAGAACAGGGCACCAGGCTATACTTTTTACTCTGCTCCTCATAAGAAGCATGTTCGGTTAGATTTTCTTTTTTTTCTACTGAGGTGGAGACAAATGTTACAATCAAAATAATGCAGAGGATTATCTCGGATCATAATCCGGTGGTCATGGATTTTGGTCTGAAAGTACAGCAGTAGCATAAACCGTGGACCTTTGAACATAATTTGCTGCTTGATCCGGAATACTGTGAATATATGTGCAGTTGGGTTCCAGATTTGTTTAAGATAAATCAGGGTACAGCCCCAGACCCTATTGTTTGGTGCACATTCAAAGCCGTTGTGAGGGGTGTTACGATGAGCTATTCGATTGCGAAGCAACGTAAGCTATGTACGGAAACTAAAGATCGAATGAAGCAACTAAGGCTTTTAGAGATTCAGTTTATGGATGAACTTCTCCACCAGCAAAATATAGATGATACTTTAAAAGCAATTTCTATCCTGAAAATGAAAATCAATCAACATTTTATTTATTTATTTATTTGTTTATTTATTTGAGGTTTTTGTAGAGCGCGACACTCATCCCAAGGGATATCACGTCGCTTATACCAAGCAGAAACTGCTGATGACTGATACTGAGGAGAGTTTAAAAATTTGGGAAAAGGTGGGTTTTCAGCTTTTTCCGAAACTGAAGATAATTTGTGGTATCTCTTAAGTCGACAGGAAGCTCATTCCACCTCTTTGCTGCCAAATAAGAAAAGGAACGGCCACCTGTTCTGACTTTATATATGCGCTTAGTCCTAACCATGCCGATTGAAGTAAACGTAGGTTCCTGGTGGGGACATAGAATTCGATCTTCCCTTGAAGGATAGTGGGGCCAGTCTTATGCAGAGCCCGATGGGCATGGCTAAGCAATTTAAAGGCGGCCCTCTGATGCATCGGGAGCCAATGAAGTTTCTTCAGGCATTCCAAAGCCGAGTCTAGCTTGCCTTTGCTGCAAATAAGTTTGGCCGCCGAGTTCTGTAATACCTGTAGGCGAGAGAACAGATGTTCGTTCAACCCCTACAAAAAGCGCATTACCATAGTCTAAACGACTAACCAATAGGGCCTGTGTGACGGAACGTCTGCAGTCCAGGGGTATCCAGGGAAATAACCTAGCGAGAAGTTTTAGGTTGGCGAAACCCTTGCCACAGAGCGATCGCACATGATCCTTCATGGACAAGGCATCATCCATGATGATCCCCAAGTTCCTAGCGTGTTGTTTCGGAGTGGGGGCCAAACCCAATGAGGGTTGCCACCACGAGGCATCCCACACACGTTTGGCGCCGCCAAACAAAAGAATCTCAGATTTTCCTGCATTCAACTTTAAACAGTGAGAATGCATCCACTGGGCCATCTCTGAGAGGCAGTCGTGTAGTTTGGTTTTTGTGATATCAGGCTTCTCATCCAAGGCCACCATCAGCGGCGTGTCATCTGCATAAGAGCAGATGCCAATGCCCCACTTCCGTCCAATGTCGGCAAGAGAAGACATATAGACATTGAAAAGAGTGGGGCTCAGCGAGGCACCCTGGGGGACCCCGCAGCTGATGGAATTAGGCCGACCCATATGTACTGCCTGAGTACGGTTGCTCAAAAACGAGTGCAGCCAGCTCCGTGCAGTAGATTGAACTCCTTTACTCTGAAGTATATTCAACAGGCAACTGTGGGATACCGTGTCAAACGCCGCTGACAGGTCGAGCAGTATCAGTGCCACTGCCCCACCTTGATCGGTGGAGGATCTGATACTGTCCGACACTGCCAGCAATGTTGCCTTGGTACTGTTGTTAACTCTGAAGCCCGTCTGGGAGGGATCCAGGAGGAGGTTGGTTTCCAGGTACCTTGTCAATTGTGCATTGACCAGTTTCTCCAAAACTTTAGAGAGATAGGGAAGCTGGGAGATGGGTCTGTAGTTCTCTGGATTGAGAATATCAGATCCAGCTTTCTTCAGGAGGGGGATTACCGAAGCATGCTTCCAAACATCAGGGAAAATGGCAGTTTTTAGTGATTTATTAAAAAGTTGTGTGATCAGGGGACAGAGTGTGGATGCATCCTTTGAGAACACAAAGTGGGGGCAGGGGTCCGAGGGAGAACCGGATTTGACTGTGTTCATGGCTGCTAGGACCTCGTCCACTGAGAGTTGTTCAAAGCCAGCTAAAAGGGGAGTAGTTCCCGAGTCTGGTGGCAGGGCTGTTGATGCTTCTGTTGTGATCACAGTGTTGGGGAGTTTATCTGTGTTGCTATGCACGTATTGGGGAGTGAAGGTAGAATAGATTTTCTTAATTTTCTCAGCAAAGAAGGTGTTAATACGGTCACAGACATCGGCCGAGGGGGTGAGTGTTTTTGAGAGATGCAGGATGGTTTGCTAAGCTCCTTCACTATTTTAAACAGTTCCTTAGCTGAGTTACTGTTATCTTGGATGTGCAGGGTAAAATAATCTTTCTTTGCATTTTTTATGGCAAGGATATACAGTTTCCATTTAAGGACATAGTTTAGTCTAGCTACACTGTCCTTGCACTGTCTCCAATGGTGTTCAAGTTTTTGACATTCCCTTTTAAGACTTTTTAAATGGGGGGTATACCATTTCTCCGTTATAGCTTTTTTTCTAGATTCCCGCATCGGGGCTAGTTTGTTTAATATTTGCAGTATTCCAGTGTCTAGTAAGGTGACATCTGTACAGACAGAGGAATCATCCGGGAATTTAAAATGGAGCTCTTGGAAATGATTATCAAAATTGAAGTAATTGACCGACCTCCAGGCTCGTTTGGAGATCTGGGGAGCTGTTATAGCTTTCAGAGATTTGCAGGGAAGGTCGAATGAAAAAGATATAAGGGAACGGTCCGACCAGGATAGGGGCTGGACCTCACGTATGTTAGTGGATTCAATGTTAGTGAAAAGTAAATCCAGTGTATGGCCAGCTATGTGTGTGGGGCCCACTACCCACTGCTTAAGGTTAAGGATTTCCATATCATATTCCAACTGGGAAACACTCAAAGCATCCATTTTCTCATAGTGGATGTTAAAATCACCAACTATTAGGTAATTTTTATGTTTTAGACAGAGTGGCAGGAGTTGGTTGAGTAATTTAGCGCCAAGATTGGCTTGTTGTCCAGGAGGGTTATATATTACCGTTCCGGCTAAAATGGTGAAACCCTCATGGAGTACTCTGAAAGGTAGGGTCTGATGTTCGTAGTGGGCAGTGATTGGTTCCACAAAACATGCTAGATGTTCCCTGAATATCACAGCGACCCCCCCTCCTCTTTTACCAGATCTGTCTTGCGTAATAATTTTATAATTAAAGGGGAGGGCGTTTGTTAGGTCCGGGGCGTTGGTGTCAGATAGCCAGGTTTCAGTGATGAAAACCAGGTCCGGGGACTTGGACGTAAGTAAATCCCAAATATCCAGAGCATGTCTAGGTAAGGATCTGGCGTTGAAATATAGACAGTTAAGGTTCATGTGATTGTTAGTATGGATTATGTGATGGTTCAATGGGAATTGACTCATGCTAGACCAACGACAAGCGAGGCAGGAAATAGGTCCATAGGATAGTCCTGGGCCCGTTTGAGTACATGGCCTTTCCTTGTTGCTATTTTTATCGGCGTAGGCTAGCAACTCGCTACGGGGGTAACGGATGGTCGTGGAAGAGTTTCGTATGAAACCAGCAGGGGGTATGGCCCCTGGTCCCGGTTGGTCGCGGACGGGCGCAGACGGGCTTACCTTAGGCGCACCTTCGGCACGCCATTGACGCGCCTGCTGCGCCTGTCCGCTGCGCCTCGGCCAGCACATGGGGGTAAATAGGGAGGGGGAAGCGCGGGCTCGTGACTCCGCCCTCTGGCTCGCGGTGAATGGCCCCCGATTGGTGTGCCTACCTCCCCTTAGGCTCTCCACGCAATCGGCACTCAGCCGTGGTGGAACGGAGCCCGGGATTTGGCAGCCAAAAATGCTGGGGTGAGAGGAGCAGCCTGAGTCGCTGTTGTCCTCACAGTGCAATAGGCAATATTAGAAGTATACAGAGGAGCAGCCTAATTCGCTGTTATCCTCACAATACAAAATAGAAACATTAACGGCCACATGCATCAAGTGAATTTGGAGTCGCAAACGGTGCGAATCGGAAAAATCGGCCGTTTGCGATTCCAAATTCACTTTTTGGAATGCATGAAACATTTTTTAAAGAACCGCAATTTTCTGCATTTCCAAAAAATGCGATTGCATTTAAGGAATCGCATTTGTGCGATTCCTTAAATGCAATGCATGAATTTTTTTAAAATTGCGAATTTGGAAATAGGAGGTGCAAATTAAAACGAGGTTGACCCTCGTGTTAATTTGCGAAATCTTTCAAAAATGCTCAAAAAAGCATTTTTGAAAGTGTCATGTTACACACACACATGTCCTTTAGACATGTGTGTGTGAAACTTGGACCCCCCTCAGCACCCTTGAAATGCATCAACAAATTGCGATTCGTATATTAAAAAAATGCAAAAAGGCATTGATTCCTATGGGCCTCTAGGCCCATAGGAATCAATGTAATGCCATTCCTTAATTGCGATTCGCAATTAAGGAATCGCAAATTCCGAAAATTAAGAAATCCTAAAAAGTTTAAAGATTTCTTGATGCATAGAATTTTGCAATTCCTAAATTGCGATTCATTAATTTTCACAATTTAGGAATTGCAAAATCCTACAATGATGCATGTGGCCGTAACAGTATTAAAAGTAACGAGGAGCAGCCTGACTCGCTGTCGACCTCGCAGAGCAAAATGGGCAGTTTAAAAAATAACGAGGAACAGCCTGACTCGCTGTTGTCCTCGCAGGATCAAATGCAGGTAACAAATAACATGTAACAGTTTTAAAGTGCGAGCAGTGCAAGCGTTCTGTGCAATTCTTAAAATCTAGGTATAGCGCTGGGCAGCAACAGCTTTGTAACAAAGATGGTAACAAAGTTGACTGTTCATAGGGCTCTGGTTTATGAATTAGGGGAGGATACAGGCAGAATTTTAGCAAAAAGATTGTGCCAGAGGGAGAATGTGAATCGAATACCTAGGATTTGTGATCACAATGACAGGGTACTGGAGCCAACTGATATTTCGAAGGTCTTTCGTAGATTTCGTTTATATACAGATGATTTAAAAACAAATATAGAAGGGCAACTTAGTGACTAATAAAGTTTCAGAGGCTGAAAATTCGGATTTAGCAGCAGATGTTACTTGGGAAGAGATAGAGGTGGAGGCAGCGCCGTGTTTTAATATCTGAGCTTACGACTTTATTCCTTAATGCACAATGAGGGATAGTACCACCAGAGTCATGGAGAAAAACTACGATCATCATATTTTAAAAAAAGGGTAAGCCTGAGCTCTCCCCCTCATCATATAGACTGATATCGTTAATCAACTCTGACAGCAAAATATTTTCAAAACTTCTTGCTTCACGTTTAGGGACAGTCATTACTCCTCTGGTATCTTATGTGCAACATGGCTTTTCCCCAGGGCGGGATACTGCTGATCATGTAAAAAGGGTTATTACCCTTCTGGATTGGGCAGAGGCAACAGATTAAGCGCTGGGGGCGATCCTGTTGGATGCCGAAAAGGCATTCGACAGGGTCTCCTGGTGCTATCTGTGGGAGGTCCTGCGGTGGAAAGGTTTTTGTCCAGAAATAATCCAAGCAGTTAAGACCTTATACATTAGTCCGGCGGCCACAACACGGATCTTAGGGTTGGAATCCGATGAATTCAACATTAGTTGTGTCCTTGTAAATATGGTGCAGCCTTCCGTTTCTGAAGTGGCGGAGTGAGGCGTTAAACTATGAGGGCTAACGCCTCACTCCTCCACTTCCTCGTACATATGTCCCTTAGACTCTTGTGACTGACTGGAGAATAACAATGAGGGCCCTCAGATGTTAATACGCCTAGAGGCTATTGGGAGCAAGGAAAATACTCCCACAAATGCGATGCAGGGGGGGGGGCGGGGTAGGGTAGACGCAATGGGATCCACTCTAGAATCACCGTATAACAACGCGAGGGTCTATACCACAGGAGGAAACAACCAAACCTACAGCCTACTCTCCTGGAAGGTTGTATGGCATTACAATGCGGGCTTTTACCCCGCGTGCCATTACAACGCTGTTTTTACAACGCAAGTCGTTACAACGACTTGCGCTGTAAGCGCTGGATAGTGGAATAGTTTAATTTTCTATTCCAACTCCAGCCCACGTTACAGTAGGGAAGGTGTTGGAATAGAAAATTAAACTATTCCCTATCCAACAGCGCCCTCCAGCGCAAGTTGCATTGTAAAAGCAGCGTTGTAATAGCAGCGTGGGGTAATGCCGGCGTTGTTATGGCTGTTTACCCTCTAGGAATATAGCAGGCTACAATAGCCAACAACGTCGTAATGAGGAGCGGCTTAAAGTCATGGCCAAATTCCACATTATTTGTGCTCAAGAAACCTGGGAACCAGCCCAATTTTTGTTATCAGTTATCGATCGTTTCAAGCATCGGCAGTACCACCTTAAGGGGGTAGAGCTAAGAGGGGCATACTTACAATGCACAGTTGCACTTAACATCTTACATTTTGTAACTGATTCACCCTTTTTCATATCCTTGTCATCAAAGGTTACGACACCTGGGATGTATTGTTAATAAACTATTATAAAAACAATTTTTCCAACCTTAGGCTGTAGTTGAGCACTTAGGTAACATTATAGAGGACTTAGTTGAGAACCACCGAAACCCGGTACAAATCATCTGGGCAGGAGATTTTATTTATTTATTTATTTATTCATTTAAACAGTTGTATATAGCGCTGGCTAGACCCAAAGGTATCAGAGCGCTTAACAGGAGAAAGACAAGATCGAATAATACAATAATAAGTTCGAACAAAAAGGAAAGGCAAAAAATGACAGCAAAAAGTCAAGAACAATAAATATAAAATCACAGAAATAGGCAGTAACATTAAGAACCAAACTGGGAATTGGATGACTGTGTAAGTGTGATAGGTCAGAATAGAGGGGAGAAGGAATAGTTATAAGGTGAGGCAAGGGGGGGGGGAAGGTTTGAGGGGGAATGAGGTGAGTGCAAGTGAACAGGAGGAAGGAGGATAGAGGTAGGATTGGGGAGATAAGCAGGGGTGGCAGGTCAGGTAAAAATCAGAGAGGAACATACTAACATAAAGGACAGGTTATGGAACACCTGGGAAGTAGCAGGATTACGGACCCCAATATTTGAGGAGAAGGTGCCGTTTGAGATCTTTTTTGAAGCTGACGTATGAGGGGTTGCAACGTAGAACTTTGGGGAGAGAGTACCAGATGGTGGGTGCATTGCAGGAGAAAGAGCGTGCTTGGGTGGATTTCTGTTTAACCAAGGGGGGGACCAGCATGAGGGCATTGGTGCTTCTAAATTCTCTGGCACAGCCAGCTTTGTGAAGTTTTTGGGAGAGATACCGTGGGGTTTGAGGATGCAAGGCTTTATGCGTAATGCAGGCGTTTTTGTGTATAGATCTGCCATCCAAGGGATGCCATTGGAGACCTTTGAGGATGGGAGAGGTGTGTTTCCGCCTCTTAGAATCAGAGATAAGCCTGTCCGCAAGGTTAAGGACTGATTTGATTGGGGCTAGGTGGACTTTAGGTGTGCCTAAGAGCAAAGCGTTGCCATAGTCTAATCTGGAGAGTACTAATGATTGAACAACAGATTTAAAGCCATCAACAGGGATGAAGGTTTTATTTTTTTGAGGTGTAGAAGTGAAAAGAGAGCTCCTTTGGCAGCGTTTTTTATGTGGGGGGAAAGGCTGATGTTTTGGTCAATGCTAATTCCGAGAGATTTGACTGAGCTAGAGGTGGAAAGGGAGCAGTTGAGAGCGTTAAGGTCAGAGAACCAGTGTTGTATGGGGAGCCTGTTATTTTTAGGGGCAAAGAGAATGACTTCAGTTTTTTTAGGGTTGAGTTTCAAGTGATTGTGATGGAACCATTGTTGGATCTTAGTCAGGGTGTCATTGAGGTGCAGAATGTCTGAGTGTGATTTAATTTTACAGTAAAGTTGGGTGTCGTCTGCATAGAGGTGGTAATTAATTTCTGCTTTCTTTAGGATGAGGGTGAGGGGCTTCATAAAGAGGTTAAATAGAGAATGATAGAGAATAGACCCATGGGGAAAACCCAGGTAGACAGGCATAGGTTTGGAGAGGCAGTTGCTGATTTTGATTTGTTGGGATCTGTGTTGGAAGAAGGAAGTGAACCATTTAAGAACAGGACCATTGAAGCCAAACCGAACTTTGAGGGTATTGAGTAGGGAAGGGTGGCTGACAGTATCGAAGGCTGCAGAAAGGTCAAGAAGGATGAGAAGGGAAGCCTCACCCTTATCGAGGGAGTGATCGATGTCATCAACAATGTTGAGCATTGCAGTTTCAGTGCTACAACCCTTTCGAAAGCCTGACTGTAAAACATCCCGAAGGCAAAATGAGTCAATGTGTTTGTCTAGTTGGAACAGGACACATTTTTCGAGGGCTTTGGAAAGAAAAGCTAGATTAGAGATGGGGCATAGATTGTTAAAGTCGTTAGGGTCAGCTGGTCAGATTTTAATTCAAAAGCATGCTCAAGACAAGAAACAAACTTATGTGGGTTTGTAGACCATGGGGAGGTCCCTATTACCCACTTTAATCAAAACCCCCATGGAAATGCTCTTAATAGCTTCTTGGCCACTTGGCATCAGAGTTTTTCAACAAAATCAATCAAGATACGGGGCACCTAGGGCCCGATGTAGGTAATTCTTATTTACCACTTCTTAAATACTGAATTTTACCGATTCGGTATTTAAGAAGTGGTAAATATGAATGGGGGAGATGTAGGTATTTCCAGATGTGTAAATACCGAATCTTTAAGATTCGGTATTTACCGAATCTGGAAATACCGAATCGGTATTTCCTATTGATTCCTATGGGCTGTGAAGCCCATAGGAATCAATGGGCAATACTGATTCTGTAATTACAGAATCGGTAAATACCGATTTGCACAAGGGTGCAGGGGGTGTCACTTTGACACCCTCTGGCACCCCCAAAACAGGCTCGGGTGCCATGTGGCAGGCATACATGCCCTAAGGGCAGGTCTGCCTGTCACATGGCATAGGTTTGCATGCACACATGTGCATGCACACCGGAATCAGTATTTTACCATCAAATTGGATTTGATGGTAAAATACCGATTCTGTAAGGCCTCTTGGACTCTGAAGAGTCCCACCTACATCTCGGTGCCTCAGAATCGGTAAATTTACCGATTTTTTATTTTACCGAATCGGTAAAATTACCGAATCGGTAATTTTACCGATTCGTTAAAATAATGCCCCCTACATACCTGTCACCCATATACCGGTCGGTAACGGCCGAAAATACCGATTTTCGGCCGTTACCGACCGACCTACATCTGGCCCCTAGTCCCTACTTTTCAAAGCACAGAAAGCTCCTCTACGATGGATTATATAATTTCCTTGGATACTCTAAGTGCTAGCATCACAAAAATAAAGACTACATTTACTGAATTTAGCGATCATACCATGATATCATGCGCATTATTTTGGAACGTATATAGGAAAAGCTGTGGCACTGTGGCACCTAAGCCGATTCTAGCCAGGAAAAATGGCTTTGTATTAAAATGGGACAAAATAGATGAGACCAAACTCCTAACAAATCTCATAACGTCTAACTGTGAGGAGATCCTACTGTGTTTAGACCCATAGCTAAAGAATACTCAGGTAATCAATGCATTTGGTAATATTTTAATTAACATTAAATTACATTTAACACGCCTGTAAGAGACACTCCATAGCATTGTTTGTTTCGCTTGCCTCATCGAACTTACAGAAAGCCTTAAAAACCTGCCCTAGAGATAAAATTAACATCTGCACTCTGAGGTACCTCTATAAACTGGCAAGGGTAAATAGGCAGAGGCAAGTTAAATCCGAGGCACGCGAAAAATTAAAGCAAGCCTCTTCCTTCCACGATTGCAAAGCTTTTCGGTCGGTGATCAATTTGCCCTTTTTGACAGATAATGGCGGGCCCTCACTGGATGTTCACATTGTCGAAGACTCCTGGATAAGGTACTTCAGGACATTTTCCAAAAACCAGAATAGTCACACACACTTATTAGAAGTCTGCCCTTATATTAAGGATAAAGCCCATCTCTCCTTTCATCTGGAGGAAATGGAGCTTGCCTTGTCTCAGTCACGAACTCTGAAAGCAGCAGGGCCATATGGGGTCCCAGGGGTATTTTTCTTACAAACAAATCTCTATGGTCCCCCTTACTGATGGTGGTTTTTAATTCAAAAGTTGTCAGGATCCCTACCCTCTTGGAACCAATCTCTGATCATCCTGATTTACAAAAAAGGGGATGCCTCTAGCTTGGCCAATTATCGTCCTATTTCATTACTTGACTAATGGAAAGGCTCCTCCAAAACACACTTGAATCCTGGGCAGTGGAAACGAAGATTCTTGCTGAAGTACAGTACAGTTTCAGGCAGGGAAGGGGTACCATTGATCAGTGCCTCAACCTGACACTAATAGCAGGAAAGCAATTTTTGTTTAAAAAAGGCCAATTATATATGGCCTTCATGGACTTGTCTAAAGCCTTTGAATGCGTGGTACACAGCAAACTATGGAACATCATGGTGGAAATGGGAGTGGAGGCATCGATTACCAACTTCATTACAGAGGTATTTACTGACGCCACAGCTATTGTCCATTAAAGGAGGCAAGGCGAATGTACAACATCATTTAAAATTGACAGGGGGGTCATACAAGGGTGTGTCCTAGCCCCGTTCCTATTTGCCCCCAGTACAAATAAACTAAACAAGGCACTGATTAACAACTCGAAAGATACTCCCAAGGTACAGTCGACTGTTGTTCCAATCCTGCTTTATGTGGATGATGCAGTTTTATTTGCAAGGACCCCTCTGGCCCTCCAAAACCTCATTGTTCAATATTCGCCCTTCATGTCCGAACTGGACCATCATGTTAACAAAAGTAAAGCCTTTATTATGGTGATGGGTGGTGTTATAAAATAATTTGATGAGATTTCACCTAGCTGGGGAAAAAATAGATCAAGTTCATAGTTTTAATTATTTAGACGTGTTTTTTTATTTTAAACTAAACTGGAAGGAGATGGTACAGACTAGAGCGAATCACATGGCCAAAAGCATTGCTGCAATCACTAGATTTTCAAAAAAACTGGGCTACAAGCCTGTACAGGAAATAGTTACATTTTACCTGGCCAAATTGTCAGCAAGCACTTCTTATTGAGCTGCAATCTGGGATACAGCGGGTATGGATGCACTCCAAGTCATAGAGGACAAATTTATCAAAAGACTACTGTCCGTCCCCCCAGCATGCAACAATTTTAATGTAAATTTAGAAGCATGCTTGCCCTTTATTGCGTGCGCTATTAAACTGGCCCTTTTATCCCTGTGGTTGTCAGTGTGGAAATGAAGCACCGTTGATCTGACCCAAAACATCTTAAAGGATGTCATGAATTTAGAGCTTGTTCACAAAATTCCATGGTTAGTCTATGTTCCACAACCATTCATGTAGCTGGGGTTCGTACACTTATATGTCACACTGAACTTTAGCTTACATTTCCCCAAATCAAGATTAAAAGAACTTTTTAACAAACAAATGGCCTTAGACAGATGTGAAAGATGCAGAGGGAAAATATCTGTACCTTACTTGCCCCAAGGCCCATGCTCTTACCTCGCTTTTGTAGAGTACACACAGCATCGATAAATGCTAACAAGATTTCGTTTTAAATATATTCCGCCTATGTTGGGGCATCCAATGAATTTATTTTCAATAAATCACTTACCTTTCTGTCCTTGTGCCGATAAGCCTACTCAATCGATCTCGCACATTTTAATGTACTTCCTTTTTTACGCAAAGGAGAGAACACAGTTTATCATCCTGTTGCTGAAACATCTCCTTGTCTTCTCCAGCACTAGCTTTATCCATATTTTGCCAACTAGAAACCCCGGGCAGATTTATAAGCTCATTGCGCCACTTTTGCGTCATTTTTAACATGGGAAAAGTGACCCAAAAGTGGCGCAAGGGGCTTGTAAATCTGCTCCCCGTTTGTATGTCACGCACTAGTCTCTTTCCTACTGGCCGCCATAAAAACCTGTAATGCTGTCGGTGCAAAAACAGTTCCACCTTAGGGAAACCTTTACATGTGAACATCTTACTCCTTACTTGGCCAGCAGTTTTTGCACTTAACGTTGGTTGGTATGCTAGCGCTCAGGTCGATGGGATTCAGCATCATTCTTATATAGTGTATTTTGTTACACAATTGTTTTTATTTGTTTAACATTTTAATCTTACAAGCTGAGAATCAGAAGTGCTCATTTTTGTTTATTTGTAAATCAGTGACATTGATCATTATCATGCACAATGAGGATGCATCCTGTTTTTTTAAACTCTTGAACTATAATTCCTCGAAAGTCTGATCACCTTGGTGGCATTTTATGTTTTCGCATAGTTCGACTTTTTATCTCAAGATGAATTCTTCCACTTATTTTAAACTCGTATCTACACTGAAATTGTCGCTTTTGAAGGCTGCTTTCTGCATGCACTGAATTGTTTTTATCTATGTACTTTTATGCATTTTATTTAAATGCTAAATAAAATCTTTGATTTGATTGATCAATTTGTTTCTAAGAGTGAGTAAAAGTGATGGACACTGGGCTCTGTGCCCCACCCTCTACAGGTAGCCCACCCTGCGTTGCACAACCTTTGGCTGCGTGCAGGAGGTTGGCTGCAGAAGCATCGCACCTTCTGCATTTGGGCAACCCCTACTGTGCATAGCGTGTTCCTGCGCACAGCAGAAGTTGGCTGCATGGCCTGGTCTCTTGACAGGCCCTGCCCCCCACTATTCATGAGCAGCAAACCTCCACTGTGCATAGCCCATCGCAGTGCACAGTGGAGGTTGGCTCGAGGCATGCCCCACACCAGGGCCGGACTGGCCGTAGCGGGCACCGGGCAATCTCCCAGTGGGCTGCACGGGTGGGGGACAGTTTTGGGCCCCCTGGGGGCCGTTTTTGTTACAGGGCCGTTTTTACAGCATAGCTGTAAAATCGGCCCTGTAACAAAATCAACCGAAAACCGGCCCTGCAAAGAGCTCGGCAGCACCCACAACCCCCCTTGGGGTAGGCCGAGCACTTTGCCAGGGTTGCCAGTTAGGCCCTGTCCCACACCCAGCAGGTAGCCAGCTCATGCTGCATGGCCTCCAGCTGAACATAACAGGGGTTGACTGCAAAGCCTAGCTTCTGGTCAGGACTGCACCGCACCATTTACATACGACCAACAGATGGCCAACTGTGCTGCACAGAGCCTTCACCTACCTATTACTACTTAAGAATAGATCACCAACATATAGAGAAAAGCATAATTTACTGATATAGCATCTTGAATTTCCACCTTTGTGATTTTCGAATACGTTCCCCCCCCTGTTTTTCCCCCATTGGATGATATAGTGCTGTGTGTGCATGCTTGACTCCATTAGTTCTTAAGTAGTCCGATGCAGTTCCCAGTAAATAATTGTTGCTGAAGCTTAGATCTCTATAACTAGTGTTTGACTTCCTTGCTATGCAGAGCATGGGTCAGATCTGAGATCCTGCTCTGGGGTGTTGCACCCATCAATACCATGGGGTTACACTCAAACTGGGAAGGGGTTAAATGAGGCAGCTTTTGAAGAGGAGAGCATAAACACACGCAGCCACCAATTCACAAAGAGCCAGTTGGAAAGTTTGGAACTTTGCACCTGGTGGTAACAACAATGTAAATTCATCACCAGGTAGAAATAAAAGCCAATGAGCTAGATTAGCATTGCCGCTTGTTTGGACCCCATCCTCGACTAGGTGAAAAAGAGTTTCATTTGCCTGAATTGACTAATGTTATATGAATTTTTCAATTTCCATTCTAGTGTAATCATTTTTATCTGATATCTTTTAAGTCTTGATGAATTACAGATTCTGTGTAGGAATTATATATTTTTTATGTCGCTCATTTGTATTGAAAGATAATATTTTTGCTCTCTGTTTTATGTATTGTACTATTATGATTTTAATTAATCAAATAAAGTGGTTTGACTGACTGATTGGTCTGAATAGAGCAAAAACCGAAATGCTGAAATATGGTGGGACAGAATCAACCACAATCTCCTTCTGATGGCCT
Organism: Lissotriton helveticus; assembly: GCF_964261635.1. Lineage (NCBI taxonomy): Eukaryota > Metazoa > Chordata > Amphibia > Caudata > Salamandridae > Lissotriton > Lissotriton helveticus. The sequence goes on from NC_136067.1 coordinate 1,108,279,795, forward strand.
TCCAACGTGGGTAAACCTACATCACCACACTGAAGGAAAGGACAATAGAAGTCATAATTGAGGCAGGGGTGTCTTTTGTTCTCCAAATACACAAGTGACACATTGGTCAGGGGCCTTCTTTTTCTGCCCTCCCTCCTCTGAAAAATCTTTCCATGATTGCATAGTGACCTCGCCTGAACCGGAGAAGCTGTGACGTCAGAGCGGTTACGCAAACACTGCATTGGCTCTCTAGGGATACAAAGAACAAGTACAAAATCCTTTGCCCACAAGGCTCCTTCAGCGAAGGACCAGGACAGCTTCAGAAGCTTGCACCACTTTATGCCCCCAACTGAAAGCGCGCTCTTCAACAGCAAACCTCATCACACTGCTGCTGATCGTACAAAAGGCTTGAAATATGAAGGGAGATTGCTGGAGTGCAGATGCTCATGTAGTGGGAAGTGCTGAATCCAGGCACAGTTCTGGCCTGCATGCAGCTCAGAAGAGGAATGAAAAGTGAACTGCTCAATAGAAATTTTACCATAACTCCTCATAAATGGGGGAAGTTTTATACACACACACACACACACACACACACATACACACACATATATATATATATATATATATATATATATATATATATATATATATATATATATATATATATATATATATATATTACCTACTGGCGGTCGCCAGTAGGTATATATAGTTAGGATTTTTTCTCTATGGGATTTTTGAAAATTCTATGTCTAATAACTTTGGCGTTTGTGGACGGAATTGGCTGAAATTTTCAGGAAAATGGCACATTTTGTTTCTGAGCAGCCCTTGAAAATTTGGGGGGGGTTTGTCAAGGGGGGGCCGAGAAAAAAGGGGGGTCCCAAAACGTGTTTTTAACATTGAGTTTTCCATAGGGCGGTTGGCCTCACTTTTAGCCCGAACGGCTGAATGGATTTGCACGAAACTTGGCAAAATTGTAGGGACTGGTAGCCCGATGTGCCTTTTGTAGGTCTCAATATATGTGCTCCAGTGGATTTTGAGAAATTAACGTTTAAAAAAAGATATATATCTGTAACAGCGGACCTGGCAGCTTCCCAGGACGCGTACTTTACGCGCAACGGAGCTTTGTGAAGCGAAGCTGATTGGTTCTCCGGCGTCTGTCAACATTCCAAAAAGTCCGTAGCGGCCGCCATCTTGTCTCTCGGTAGGATCGAGAGACAAGAGGAGGTCAAAACAAAGGGGGAAATAACTATAAGGGGGCATAGTAGATCCTCGCTGGCCCCCTAGGTTTGATGTGGAGGTTTTAAAAGGGCCCCGCGGGGCAAAAAAAAAACAAAATAATAATAATCGAACGGCTGAATGGATTTGCACGAAACTTGGCAAAATATTAGGGACTGGTAGCCCGATGTGCCTTTGCTAGGTCTCAATATATGTGCTCCAGTGGATTTTGAGAAATTAACGTTCAAAAAAAGATATATATCTGTAACAGCGCTCCGCTTCGCGTACTTTTCGCGTTACGGAGCTTTGCGAAGCTGATTGGTTCTCCGGCGTCTGTCAACATTCCAAACAGTCCGTAGCGGCCGCCATCTTGTCTCTCGGTAGGATTGAGAGACAAGAGGAGGCCAAAGCGAAGGGGGAAATGACCATAAGGGGGCATAGTAGATCCTTCCTGACCTCTTAGGTTTGATGTACCATTTTGCCAAGTTTGGTGTAATTCCGTTCAGCCATTCAGGCTGTAGACGTATGTAAATGTCCTATGGAAAATTGCATGGGGAAAACACATTTGAAAGTGTTGAAATTTAGAACCAATTAAAATGTTACTTTGGTTTTGTATTTGTGTGTGATGAAAGTTAATTGGTTATGTATATATGTCAAATGAGAGGAAACCACAGCCATTTTGTGATACTACTGTCTGAGGTACATTTGTGAGGAATTTTTGGTGGTGAATTTCTGGTGTTTGATTTACACAGTACTAACACTTCTGCTACTTTTAAAAAGGTGAGTTGTTAATTTGTAAGGGGAACTATGTTGTACACTTGAAGATAATTTGAAAAATGTTTTCTGTTATTTATTTGCAGTCCTTCTGTTATACTAAATACTTGATAAAGTTAGGTTTATATTATGTATTACTAAAAACGATAAATGAAAGTGATTATTTTTTTCTGCAATTTACAGCAAGCAATTTCAAAATAAAATGGCTCACAATGAAGAGACCGTGGCAATTTCTTTTGAATTGTCCAACACATTGATTGAAATTGAGAGCACCAATAATGAAATATTGTCACAAGGAGGACATGACTTGTATGATTCCATTAGATTGATTGAAATGGACAGCACCAAGAATGAAATATTGTCACAAGGAGATGACTTGAATGATTCCACTACATTGATTGAAATTGAGAGCACCAATAATGAAATATTGTCACAAGGAGGAGATGACTTGTATGATTCCATTAGATTGATTGAAATGGACAGCACCAATAATGAAATATTGTCACAAGGAGGAGATGACTTGAATGATTCCACTACATTGATTGAAATTGAGAGCACCAATAATGAAATATTGTCACGAGGAGATGACTTGAATGATTCCACTACATTGATTGAAATTGACAGCACCAATAATGAAATATTGTCACAAGGAGGAGATGACTTGAATGATTTTTTTGATCAATCTCTTGATGGCGAATTTATCGAGTGTTTGGAGACCATAGAGTTACAAGAATCATCATTGGAGACTTTTAATGAGGACATTGCTGATGAGGACATGTTACTAGTTCTTTCAAATTTAGAAAATTCTGAAGAATAAATTTATATTTAGAAATCAAAAATTGTTTGAGACATTATTCATTTTTATTTTTAATTTATGAGGTTGTAGCGAAGTGATTGTAGTATAAAATGAGACTTATAGTATAGAGTGCAACATTTTTATGTTACATGGTAAGTTTACTCATATTTACTTCCCTTCTGCCACTATATTATCTCCAATGTGTATTTGACATCTCTTCTTCATCTCCGGCCTCCTTTCTCTCACTGTGTGTCTCCGATGCATCTTATCGCTGCTATTTTGTGTAATTACAGAAGAGAGTAAAATAAAATAGTTCGGAACGTGAAAAGGGGGCAAAGTAGAGTACTCCTCACCCCCTAGGCCTTTTTAGGCGGTCCCAAAAGGATCAGTTTCTGCTTTCCTGAGAGATTATGGTATGAGTTCCATATACCACAATAACTTGCATTACAACATGCAAGATATCTATCTCCTATTACCAACTTTTGGAGATATTCGCGCTAAGCGCGAATATCTCCAAAAAGTAACACCTGCCCTGAGCAGTTCTTAGCCATGTTATCCAATGGGAGGTGGATAACATGGCTAAGAGCATTAGCTCGGTAATGCATGAATATCGCTGAGTTTTTAGCGATATTCATGCATTGCGGCCGTTTATTATCGCATTTGCGATAAACCTTGATAATAGCAAGGTTTATCTTCGATAATTTCTGACGATGCTTAGTGGTAAAAAATTGGTTGGTAAGCATCGTTAGCGATAAATATCGCTTAACTTTGGTAATATGCCCCAACGTCTGTTAACGTTCGATTCGAAGGAAATGAGGAAGTGTTGAAAAACATTGTCTGCGCCATCTTGCCTTTTTTGAAATGCCACACTTTTGTCGTGCACGGCAGCCATTTTAGATGTCTTGACCAGACCCACTCTCTGCACGCTGTCGATTCGTAGCATGGCTCCTCACCCACGCAAGCATCTTCCCCAGGCACTGGTCACCACCGCTCTCTGTCTTATGCATGGGCAATAAACCTCCCCCCATCTGCGCTGCTCTTCCCTGAGAATCACACTCTGTGCCCGCCCGACACCTCCCTTTCGCCCTATTCACTACCGCACCCTCTGACACTCCTCTTTCTCTGTGTCCGATTGTCCAGGCTATCAGCTAGCCCTGCAGATGTAGTTTATGGCCCCAGCTGTAAAGAATCACCCCTCTTCAAAGGAGTTATAGTAGATCAAGGCCCACACCCGATGAGATCCGTCACACCACACGTGTTCCTACTATCTGAAAACCATCCTGTATTGTGATTGGGGAGGGGACCGAGCCTGAAGCGGAAGATTCCAGGAATGACTCTTTGTACATCAAAGTTTTTACAATTATGTGTCACATTAAAAATATATAGCACTCCAACAAAGTAGTAGGAATATAAAACTTTAATAACATATAAATATATACAAGAAAACAAAAACAGTAAAAACATTTAAACAACGAAGAGACCGTGGCAATTTCTTTTGAATTATCCAATAGATTTATTGAAATTGACAGCACCAATAATGAAATATTCTTGTCAGTAGCGGTCTGTTGTGCGAATAGTTCCAAGGCAGCAGAACGCGCTGAAATCTAGATGGCACGAAAGTGATGTCTAGTAAGTTGCCGCCCAGCAAAAAACGGCGTGGGGCGCCGCGGGGGTGAGTGAGTCCAGTAGGCACCACAGCTATTCTTACCGGCATTGCAGAATTACTGCTGGGGACAATGCCTGTGCTGTAGCAGGGTCACAGCAGAAACAAAAAGGATTCTGTTGAAGATGTTGTTGGTTTTCAATTTGAAAACAGTTCTGGTGTCAACTGCTATGCTAATGTAGTGGTTAATGTTTTGTTTTCTCTAGAAAATGTAAAAGAGGGGGAGGCAGTCCAAAGTTCCGTTAAAAGGGCAAAGGAAAGGATCGGTGGTTTGAACTATCAGTCAAAAAGGGGAGGGGGTGCAATAATTTTTCCTACCGGGTCACACTGTGCTTTCACCGGAAGTGAGGTCTGCAGGATTCTAGTAATTCAAAGTGAGGCTGGCGCCAGCATGGGAGCGCCGACGTCCCGCGGATACAGTTTCGTCACTCCACGGGCGATCATGGCAGTCATTCCCCATCGGGGGTCGGAGACTCCCGCGGCTCCTCTAGAATCTTCAAGGTCGTGGAGGACTACGGTGGTGGAGTCAACCAGTGACCGGGCCATTTCTTTATGCTGGGCCCGCTCTTGCCAGGTCGACCGCCATTTTGAGAGTTCGGCAGCTACCGGCGATCGCGGGGTCACATGAGCGGACGGGCTCCACCCTGCCGGGCGAGACGTTGCAGCATGGCCACAGTGGAAGAACCCTTTTCCGGGCGCCTGGAGCGCTGAGGGTGCAGCTGGGAAGCCTCCACCTGGGGAGGCGGGAGAGGCCTGTTCGCACCGTCTCTCCCTCCCAGTGCACCCCACGGCGTCTCGCTTGAGATTTGTTATGGCCGGACCAGGCGATGAGGACGAGGGGGGGGGGGTCGGAGGCATGTGCAAGACATCCCCCCCCAGTGTTGTCGCAGCCATTATAAAAGAAAGAAGTGTCCCGTCCGTCTTCGGGCCGGGCTTCCGGTGGATGTCGGCCGGACGCCCCTGGCTCTGGCCCCATGAACGGGTTTCTTGGTTTATCGGCTGTAGCCGGATCCCGTCGGCCTCGGCCCCCCGACCGTTGGTGGTCGGACCGGAAGAGCATGTGGCGGGACTACCTGCAACTCTCAAGGGCCACCGCGGCCGGACTGGGAGAGAGAGGGGAGGGTCGAGGAGACATTCCCCCCCCTGCAACTGTTCAGCGTTGTAAAGGCAATCCCCTGGCCGGGTCCCGCTGGCCTCGGCCTCTCCTCCGGCTACACCCTACGTTAGGATCTCCTGGCCGAGGCGTGGCAGCAGGACCTGCCTTATATGGGCTGCTCCCGGCTGGGCGTAGCCGGAACCCTGCCCCACCTTGGAAGTTTCCAGAGTGGGGGTGGATGTTCTACTGACTTGCATTTTCCCTAGTCTATCGATTTTTTTGGCGTGGCAGGCGGTGGGACAGCGAGGGGTGATTTGGTTTCTCTTACTGTTTTTCTGGTCTCTCACCACTGGCATATTTTAACGTTTTCTTGTTTCTAGGACATTAATAGGTTTTATCATTACGTTATGTTATCGTTTCTTTGTTCGTTGTTTAATAAAAGTTCATGTTCATCAGTGGCCTACTGATTTTCGTTTTCCTATTTTTTTCTTTCCAGGTTGTTTCATGGTAAAGTTTCTGTTAACAGGATACAGTGATCACTTCGTTATTATTGCATATGTCCTTTTCACTAGGGGTGCTCTCTGGTCGGGCCAGATGACGTATCTCTAGTAAATGGTCCGGGTGAAAAAGGTGCATCAATCAGTGGGGAGTAGATAGGCATGACAGATTACAACGGGGGAGAACGGTCCGCATTACGTACCCTTTCACTACTTGCAAAGATTTTCCTACGTTTATTTGCAAACAGGGAATACCTCCAAAAAGAACTAATTCCCAAACAGTCAATGTTCGGACAATCAATCAATCAATGAGGAATGAAATAGGTACGACGTGTTAAAGGCTTGCGTTACCTACCCTTCACTATCTGCAAAGGGAGAGAGAATATTCCTATTCTTCCTCGTTTGCAGGTAGAGAAGATCCTTAAGAGAATTACCTTCGAACAATTCAATGCTCGATTGAAACAATCAACAAGGGGTACTGTGAACACAAATGAACGCCGCTTATATACATACGCATTGCTATTTTCAACAGGTTGTTCCTAATGTTTCTATTTTAGCGAGGTCAAAAAGAGATCCCATTAGTGGCCTACTGATTTTGCTCGATTCCTTTTGTTTTTTTACACGATTTTTCGGTATCTGCAAAGACTAAACAGAGTATTGCGACTCTGTGCTTGTTTGTAAATAGAGAATGAACCAAAGAGAACAATCAATCAAATGGAGAGAGAAGCAGGCACGACGGATTACAAAGGGGGCAAAGGGCTGCGTTAACTACCCTTCACTATCTGCAAAGAGAGAGTACTCCTAATAGAAATGAGGGGTGGGGGGCAGCATTCAAAGCAGATCAGTGTGCATAAACACGAAAATGTTTTTACTTACCACGTACTTGACATTCGACAGCTTATGATATTTGCTATTAAAAAACCATTGAAATTCACTGAAAAAACCATAGGTTATAGACCATATATAGTTAGGAATTAGCATTTACAAAACCTTGAAAATTCACTGAAAAAACCATAGGTTATAGACCATATATAGTTAGGAATTAGCATTTACAAAACCTTGAAAATTCACTGAAAAAACCATAGGTTATAGACCATATATAGTTAGGAATTAGCATTTAAAAAACCTTATTTTACTCACACAAAACCATTGAAATTCCATATATAGTTAGTTGCACTAAGTATATATCGCGCACCCGCAATCCACTGCTGATGATATCACATATTACATCATTCATGACATGGTCAGTGACATCACTGATGACATCACTGATGACATCTCAAATGACATCTCAAATGACATCACTGATGACATCTCATTTGACATCAATGACCACATCACTGATGATATCATTCATGTGACAATACAATGCATCTCCTCACACTTTAATATAACCTCTGTTACACCCAGTGTTAAATACAGAGTATAATTTTTGAAACCATTGACACACCAATACTAGTTACTACATACGCACTCAGTGATTCCTATGTTTACACACACATTCACTCATTTACCCATACAATCATTCATACATACAATCACTCATCTTTACAACACTATCATATGCACTCATACACCTATACAGACTCTCACACTCTGTCACTCATCCATGGAGTTACTCACACACCTAGTCAGTCCTGTAAAGAATCAATCACACTTCCATTTTCTAATCTATACAGTTAAACATAGAGCACCTTACATTTTGAAACATATACTAACACATAATTACTCTCTTATACAATCATTGATACAAGTACACATTGATCTGCACAGAGTCACACACCTCCCAGCCAGCCACACACACACTCAGTCTCCCATACAAATACTTGGGCAATCAATCAATAACCCATATAGTTACTCATATAGCTACTGATCAACACATGCAGCAGTTTACAGAACAACAGACATAATGATGCACAAATTAAGACAGTTTAGTCACTAACCCATGCACTCAGTGAGACACATTTAATCACTCACTCATACAGTCAGTCACGCACCTACTAAATCCTTCATCCAGACACTTCTACATCTACTCATTCTTCAATATGTAAAACATATTTAAACTTTACAGAAACACACAGTCACTGGATGATGTCATCAGTGATGTCATTTGAGATGTCATCAGTGATGTCATCAGTGATGTCACTGACCATGTCATGAATGATGTAATATGTGACATCATCAGCAGTGGATTGCGGGTGCGCGATATATACTTAGTGCAACTAACTATATATGGAATTTCAATGGTTTTGTGTGAGTAAAATAAGGTTTTTTAAATGCTAATTCCTAACTATATATGGTCTATAACCTATGGTTTTTTCAGTGAATTTTCAAGGTTTTGTAAATGCTAATTCCTAACTATATATGGTCTATAACCTATGGTTTTTTCAGTGAATTTTCAAGGTTTTGTAAATGCTAATTCCTAACTATATATGGTCTATAACCTATGGTTTTTTCAGTGAATATATATATATATATATATATATTCCTCACAAAATGCCCTCTGCATTAGAGGATCACACACGATGTCCTGCCCTCCGGCCTGTTCCTTGCCGCTAGACTTTCAAGTGTGCATTCTGTTTCAGTATTGCCTACGCGTTTCAGGGCCAACGCCCCTTCTTCCTGGGCATTCAATGATCACACCTGACACCTGCGCATTGTATTCACGGTCTTTATTACACATGCCTTGCTTTCATGGGCGTGTCGCTTTCACTCATTCCCAGAGGCATGATGGGGCATGTAGTCCTCAGTGCAGGTGATGTATTTCCCATTGCGAAGTTTCAGGTGCTCTCCTTCATTTTTCTTCATTTTTATCTCTAAGTGAGTTTATCACGCTTGAACTGTCAGCTTTCGTGCATTTAAAAACATCGTACCGCTTTTAGTCCTGAGGGTTCAGTGCTCGCGGCTCCATTCTGCTGGGGTAGCGTTCTGTCCCAACTGATGGCGGTGCCTCCTCCCACGGCTGGGCCGCCGTGTAGTATATTCCTCACAAATTGCCCTCTGCATTAGAGGATCACACACGATGTCCTGCCCTCCGGCCTGTTCCTTGCCGCTAGACTTTCAAGTGTGCATTCTGTTTCAGTATTGCCTACGCGTTTCAGGGCCAACGCCCCTTCTTCCTGGGCATTCAATGATCACACCTGACACCTGCGCATTGTATTCACGGTCTTTATTACACATGCCTTGCTTTCATGGGCGTGTCGGTTTCACTCATTCCCAGAGGCATGATGGGGCATGTAGTCCTCAGTGCAGGTGATTTATTTCCCATTGCGAAGTTTCAGGTGCTCTCCTTCATTTTTCTTCATTTTTATCTCTAAGTGAGTTTATCACGCTTGAACTGTCAGCTTTCGTGCATTTAAAAACATCGTACCGCTTTTAGTCCTGAGGGTTCAGTGCTCGCGGCTCCATTCTGCTGGGGTAGCGTTCTGTCCCAACTGATGGCGGTGCCTCCTCCCACGGCTGGGCCGCCGTGTAGTATATTCCTCACAAATTGCCCTCTGCATTAGAGGATCACACACGATGTCCTGCCCTCCGGCCTGTTCCTTGCCGCTAGACTTTCAAGTGTGCATTCTGTTTCAGTATTGCCTACGCGTTTCAGGGCCAACGCCCCTTCTTCCTGGGCATTCAATGATCACACCTGACACCTGCGCATTGTATTCACGGTCTTTATTACACATGCCTTGCTTTCATGGGCGTGTGAAAGTCTAGCGGCAAGGAACAGGCCGGAGGGCAGGACATCGTGTGTGATCCTCTAATGCAGAGGGCAATTTGTGAGGAATATACTACACGGCGGCCCAGCCGTGGGAGGAGGCACCGCCATCAGTTGGGACAGAACGCTACCCCAGCAGAATGGAGCCGCGAGCACTGAACCCTCAGGACTAAAAGCGGTACGATGTTTTTAAATGCACGAAAGCTGACAGTTCAAGCGTGATAAACTCACTTAGAGATAAAAATGAAGAAAAATGAAGGAGAGCACCTGAAACTTCGCAATGGGAAATAAATCACCTGCACTGAGGACTACATGCCCCATCATGCCTCTGGGAATGAGTGAAACCGACACGCCCATGAAAGCAAGGCATGTGTAATAAAGACCGTTAATACAATGCGCAGGACATCGTGTGTGATCCTCTAATGCAGAGGGCAATTTGTGAGGAATATACTACACGGCGGCCCAGCCGTGGGAGGAGGCACCGCCATCAGTTGGGACAGAACGCTACCCCAGCAGAATGGAGCCGCGAGCACTGAACCCTCAGGACTAAAAGCGGTACGATGTTTTTAAATGCACGAAAGCTGACAGTTCAAGCGTGATAAACTCACTTAGAGATAAAAATGAAGAAAAATGAAGGAGAGCACCTGAAACTTCGCAATGGGAAATAAATCACCTGCACTGAGGACTACATGCCCCATCATGCCTCTGGGAATGAGTGAAACCGACACGCCCATGAAAGCAAGGCATGTGTAATAAAGACCGTGAATACAATGCGCAGGTGTCAGGTGTGATCATTGAATGCCCAGGAAGAAGGGGCGTTGGCCCTGAAACGCGTAGGCAATACTGAAACAGAATGCACACTTGAAAGTCTAGCGGCAAGGAACAGGCCGGAGGGCAGGACATCGTGTGTGATCCTCTAATACAGAGGGCAATTTGTGAGGAATATACTACACGGCGGCCCAGCCGTGGGAGGAGGCACCGCCATCAGTTGGGACAGAACGCTACCCCAGCAGAATGGAGCCGCGAGCACTGAACCCTCAGGACTAAAAGCGGTACGATGTTTTTAAATGCACGAAAGCTGACAGTTCAAGCGTGATAAACTCACTTAGAGATAAAAATGAAGAAAAATGAAGGAGAGCACCTGAAACTTCGCAATGGGAAATAAATCACCTGCACTGAGGACTACATGCCCCATCATGCCTCTGGGAATGAGTGAAACCGACACGCCCATGAAAGCAAGGCATGTGTAATAAAGACCGTGAATACAATGCGCAGGTGTCAGGTGTGATCATTGAATGCCCAGGAAGAAGGGGCGTTGGCCCTGAAACGCGTAGGCAATACTGAAACAGAATGCACACTTGAAAGTCTAGCGGCAAGGAACAGGCCGGAGGGCAGGACATCGTGTGTGATCCTCTAATGCAGAGGGCAATTTGTGAGGAATATACTACACGGCGGCCCAGCCGTGGGAGGAGGCACCGCCATCAGTTGGGACAGAACGCTACCCCAGCAGAATGGAGCCGCGAGCACTGAACCCTCAGGACTAAAAGCGGTACGATGTTTTTAAATGCACGAAAGCTGACAGTTCAAGCGTGATAAACTCACTTAGAGATAAAAATGAAGAAAAATGAAGGAGAGCACCTGAAACTTCGCAATGGGAAATAAATCACCTGCACTGAGGACTACATGCCCCATCATGCCTCTGGGAATGAGTGAAAGCGACACGCCCATGAAAGCAAGGCATGTGTAATAAAGACCGTGAATACAATGCGCAGGTGTCAGGTGTGATCATTGAATGCCCAGGAAGAAGGGGCGTTGGCCCTGAAACGCGTAGGCAATACTGAAACAGAATGCACACTTGAAAGTCTAGCGGCAAGGAACAGGCCGGAGGGCAGGACATCGTGTGTGATCCTCTAATGCAGAGGGCAATTTGTGAGGAATATATATATATATATATATATATATAGATAGAGAGAGAGAGAGAGAGAGAAAGAAGATAGCTATATAGATAGATACATAGATAGATAGACAAACATATTGATAGGTAGGTAGATAGAATAAGAGGAAAGGACATAACTAACATTAATGAAGGAGCAACTTTCAGAAAAGGAAGAGAAGAACATTGCTGCTGTATTGCTACCTGTTACTCCGATAGACGATTTTTGTAGAACAAAAACGGCAAGTGAATTTCTAGTTTCTAGTTGTTTTGTTCCAGCAAGTATTGCTACATTTTGATTGACACATGAAAGGTGCGCACAGGATGCTTTTTGTGTAGTTACCTCAGTCCTGTCTAACCACGGTGTATTTTCACTCCCATTTGATATGCTGAAGCACTGACATCAAACAATCAGAACAAGCATTTGCAATGCAATAGGTCTCGTATTAGGAAAGTGTGAGCTATTGGTATTGTAAGTGACAATGGTTTTTAATATGTGTTGGCTTTGAAAATATATAAATTAATAGCATTGATATTCACAAAGTGATGTGGTGGTGTCCCTGAGTGATGTGGTGGTGTCCCTGAGTGATGTGGTTGTGTCCCTGAGTGATGTGGTGGTGCCCCTGAGTGGTGCCCCTGAGTAATGTGGTGATGTGCCCCTGAGTGATGTTGTGATGTCCCCGAATGATGTGGTGGTGTCCCAGAGTGATGTGGTTGTGTCCCCGAGTGATGTGGTTGTGTACCCGAGAAGTGTGGCTCAATGGTTAGAGCAGGCAGACCTCGATGCAGAGCTCTGGCCAGGGACCAGGGTTCGATTCCCGCCTCGGCGGGTCTCGGGCTCATTAATTCCCCTGACCGGATATTCTCGCCTCAGTGCCTATTCTGATGAAGCAAAGCTTCGCATTTGCGACTTGTTTTTGTCATGAACCTCGTCCATGTATAATCAAATAATAAGTTGTACGTCTTACTAACGTTTATTTTATGTTTAAACGAGGTTCCCCGAAGCTTGCCTATGTGTTTTACTAAAATAATTAATTCGAGTCTTTAAAATGGCCGCTGCTTTGAAATAGTGTCTGCGCATGCGTCAGTCACACTCACGTGTCCTGACGTGTTTGCAGGTTTGGAGGGAAATAGTTGCGCATGCGTAATACATAGCTTTGCCAGTAACGTGGTACTGCTCGTGCCACTGCTCTTGTACTTGTTTATATGTAGCTAACATTTACACTGCATAAGTATATTTCTTAGTGATAAGTTGAAAGTACAAGCCCTGTGATGTGTTTTCATAACGTTATTTCTATGTATTAATTTGTTCTCGCTTACTTTTCATGTACCGCGGGGAATGGGGGTCTGACTGAGCCGAAAGCCATCTTGGAGGGTACTTGTGCGCAGACTCGCCGAAAGTCATCTCGGCATTGAATTGCTGCCAAGGAAGGTTGATGCCAGAAGCCACCCTGGGAAGCAGCACCTTAGCCCCGCAGCATCTCGATATTGTTCTATTATGTTGCAAAAATGTATTCTTTGCCTGTATTCTGCGCAGTTTCTCATGGGAACCCCAATCTTGCTAGGCGGTGCCCTGAGATGTAAATAAGGCCTCCAAATAGTGTATTCTGATTGGTGTGTTACCCAAATCCTATCTTAGGACCAATCCAAATTGAGGGATTCTGACACTTTGCAACATTGGGGGGTGGTACACCGTCCCCAAACTGTATATCTACCCTGGGTTCACCTAGGGAAATTGTCCGACTTGTCTGGTTTAGCTGACCTGTCACTGACCCATCGCACTCAATAGGTGACTGAAGATACAGAGAGCTGCGGAGCACTCTGTCCGAAATTGACCATAGACTAAGGTTCTACTGAACCTTAAAGTGCTGGCGAAGCACTTTGCTGGGAGTTCGCTGACCCAATCGGGGTCTTGATCGATAGCTGCAGAGAGGGTGGAGCGCAGGCGTTGCTTCCAAACTGCGGGTGCGGTCCTGTCCTGAGGGTTTGCTGTCCTGTCCTGAGGTCCTGTCCTGATTCCTAATCTGAGGGTATCCTGTCCTGTTCTGGGTGTCCATTCTGCATCTGCTGTCCATTGAGGGGTATCCTTCCTTGAGGGTTTCCTGTCCTTAACTGACCCGTGGCCAGGGTTTGGTTTCCACACCAGTCTAGGTAAATATTGCTCTGAAATCCTTAAACTTGCACCTTTCTATTTTTCTGTCTTTTGCTTTAATAAAGACATACCTTTGCATATGTTGATTTTTCCATGCTCTGCCGCAAACTATTGAATCATAAAGTCATTTGCATATTTTCATAACATTTCCCATGTTACCCTATCTGTTAGAAATCATATTTTGCATTGCAGTTTGTCATTTCCTGATATGGTCTAGAACGGCCTTACTTACATTTTCCAAAGAACTTTTACCCTGAATGCATAGCATTTCCTGTTGCATCTCATATTAGCATTTCCATGATTACCCTGACTTTATTTCTCTATAGTTATATACTTTTCATTATCTTGATTATAGATTGTCTTATTCTTGTAAATCTCATGCTAGAAGAAAACGAACTTTAGATAAAGATTTTAAAACTTCCAGTTGTCCGTGGTCATTTACAACAGTATTGAATGTCATTTTGGGTTGGTATTTTGCTGCCTTTCCTTTTACAGCTAGCTCCTTGATCCGTTGAGGTCATAGGTACCCGTGTCGGTGGATGGTAAGTCGGGTACACTGAGTAATTACAGTAGGGAATTCACACAAATTGGTAGCAGCCCGTGAAGTCACCCTGTCAATGAATATTGTGAATTGAAAGTATATGGGCCCAAAGCCGGAAACGGCGAAATTATTGGCTGGGTGACCTCGCGCGCTCTATCAGTTTTTCTGGCTAGCAGAGGATGGTTAGGGACTAGTTGAAGGTTAGGCAGGATTAGTTAGGCTAGCTAAGTCGGTAGCTGCCAGCACATTAATGCTGCTACAAGAGCGGCCATTCCGAGGGAACTGATCAATCTCTTGAAAGGTGTTGCTTTTTGGAAATTCATGAATTGTTTTATCATTGTTATTCTTGTTCTTATATTGTTATATGTATTAATCCATGCGTTTGTAAACCGTATCGTTCAGTGTTGTCCGAACTCCCCGGGGAATTGAAAAGGCAAGTGGTGAATAGAATCCATTGCCTTGAGGTCGCAGGCTTAAGGAAAGTTAGGTGCAGGTTAGGATAACCAGGAAGCACTAACTAGGGTTTTTCTGAATACATGTGTGAATAAATGTCAGTAACGAGGTTCATTGGCAAAATTCCCATAGTGGCGTAACCTAGTAAAGGGTCACATCGGAAGAGTAGCAGGTTCATCGGAGCTTGGGTGAAAGCAGAGGGGTCCGTTGGGAAACCTTAGACTCGGATATATCCCGGAAGAGTGGATGAGTTTAGGGGAATAACAGGTTCACCGATGCTAGAGTGAAGGGTAGGTGGAAGAGATCTACCCGCAGCGTGTGAAAAGTAAATGGAAGTAGTTTACTTGCAGTAAAATAACACTTTCTCTGTCTAGACACTTGAGCACTGTGGCGAATGTGTATTCGTTGTAAAATAACCAAGCACTAGCACTTTAGAAAGAAAGAAAGTTTCCGTTACCTTGTGAAGGGAGGGAGTCAGCCGCGAAGCGTCTCTGACGTCACTCCGTGCCGCGCTGGGATTGGTAGAAGCAGCAGGCGGGTAGCGGGGCTGGAATTGTAAAGGAGGGGTGAAGCACCGGAGCGTGAGGACAGTCTCACGAAGGGGCCGCGCACCCATTGGTCGAAACTATTTTGAACGCGTGCACCCATTGGTCGCACGAAATGCAAAACGCGTTCTGATTAGAGGTGACATTGTAAACAGAGTTAAGCGGAGAAATCGTATGTGGCACTCGTATTGTCCAGAGACTAGACCCGATCCAAGAAGCCAAGGGTTTGAAAGGGATCAGTGGAAAGCCAATAGATACGATATTATGTACGGGACTAAGAGAAAGATGTCCCTTGTAAATAGGGTAAAGAATTATTTCAAAACGGACAAACCGATTAAATCCAGAGAGGGCGTTATTGTCCCGCCCCCGAACACTCCCGCCTCGTTCATGATGTTTGACCGAGGGTACAATACCTGTGTGTGGTTGGAAAATTGGGTAAAGTACACAAAAGATGACGGAATATTGGCTTTTCCGTTAGACGGTACTTTCAATGGCAGGATTTTATTTAATTTGAGAACCCGAATGAATGAATTGCATCCCAGACCGAGACTAACGCAGTATGAGGCATTAGAGGAATGGGAAATTGAGGCTTTCGAAAGAGAGAAACCCCGAATGGACAAAGGTCTGACCAAGTGGTACCCAAGGCTGAAACAAGAGACCAGGGATAAAAAGATGAAACAGTGGAGACAGAGCATGATTGTTGAGGGTCTGTTTCCCATGATGCCAGCAGGTACCCCTTCTGCAGGAGAAAAAAGGGCAGAAAAGAGTAAGCATTGGGGAGCGCTTGGAGAGTCAGACGATGAATTGTTAGATGACATCTTTACGAGAAGTCCGCCCCCTTATGATGAGGGAGCCCGACTTTCCAGTACAGGAGGGAATCCCCAGCGTCCATCTATTAAGGAGGAGGACAGATCCCTAAGTAGGGGGGGAGGTGGTCAAGTACTGCCCTATTTTGAGAATCCTGGACCCGCGGAGGTACGAGATATATATCCTAGAGTGCCCGTGAGCCTGGAGGAAAAATATTCCCGTGAAAGAGCCTTTTTCCCCGGACCTCTTTATGAAAACGAAGAAAAGCCATTAAGTTCAGGAATGCCCTTTTTGCAGCCTCCATATGGGGAGGAGCGCAGGTCATTTGGCACAGGAACTTTGTTCCCAAAACCAAATTATGGTGGAGGACCAAGTGAAACGCATCCTACTGCCCCGAGTCTTACCCCTCACCTGACCCCACAGATGATACCTGACCGGACATTAGGAAGAGTACTAGATGAAAGGGAGCAAGAGGCCCTAGCTAGACAGAGGACAGAAATAATTCAGAAAATCTCCCAGTTAAATACCAGTCCTGAGGCTTTGACTATTCCGGTAACAATCGGACCAGTGGTTCCGTTGTATGGGAATAATCAAGGAAGTCCAAACCCTCCAGTTATGAACCCAATCATGGCCCCGCCGAGGCAGGAGCCCCTACTGATAGACGATCAATCCAGTGAGTGCGAGTCTGAGGTTGTGTTTTTGGACCTGCCAAACAAACAGACCGGGAAGGGAGTGCAGAAGAGGCATAATCCTTTTAATGCGAAAGAAATTAAATTAGAATCAACGTCAGGTACTAGGAGTGTTTCTCTGGTAACTCCGGAGGAAATTGAAAATTGGAGTCGTGAATTAGAAAAACAGACTCTGCAAACGAAACCATTAGACCTCTACAAACTGAGGGTGGAAATAGAGGAATTAATGACAGGAAATGTGGGATTGGACAGATTAAATACCCACTCTGAAGAAGAGTTGCTGTTTATGTGTAAAAGCCTTACCAGAAGTACTAGGGTGCTCCACGAAAAGTTGACAGACACTGCAGCTAGTATGGGGGTAGATATTTCCCGATCCAAGCCCTTACAAAAGCCTTACAGAGCTGAATTCTCAGACAAGGATATAGAGAACTTGAATGTGTCAGGGAAAAAGTTGCAGATTAAAGAGTTGTTAACAATTTTGCAGAAATGGGGAGACGTGGAAAAATGGAAAAGCAGGTGGGCACGAAAGAAAGATGAGGCTCGATCCAGACAAGCGACCCCTGAGTTCCCTTTGAGAGAAGTAGACAAGCCTGAACAGTTATGCCCCATGCGTGAAGTGCCAGGTGGGAGGTATGTGCACGTTCCATGGTCCAGACAGGATATTGTGTCCTTTACTAACGATTTCCCGAAATTGCGCGAAAAGCCAGTTGACTGGTACCGGCAGGTGGAAAGGTTCGTAAAGGTGCAAAAATGCCTGTGGAAAGACCTGGATGGATTTTTCGACATTGTGGTCCCGGTAGATCTATGGACCGAGTGTAAAATAGCTATAGGCTGGCCTAGTGAGGAGTACCCGAGGGACTCTAACACAGGGGAGCCGTCGATTGAAGTGATGAAAAAATACGAACAAGTAATGTTGCATTTGAAAAATAAGGTGCCCGCAAAAGAAACTGATTGGACCAGGATAGATAGAACTACACAGGAGAGAGACGAGACAGTGCACTCCTATTATGAAAGGCTGTTGCAGGTGTTTAAAACATACAGTGGTATAGATAACATCGAGATGAAGGATATGACGCATTTCATTTACAGGTTTGTAAACGGTTTAAGGCCTGAAATTTGTCAGTGGATAAAGGATAACAAAATTTGTTGGCACTCCAAAAAGATAGACGAGGTCCTGCGGTACGCAAAGTACTGCGAGGACGAGATGGCAGAAAAGAAAAAGGCCCTCAAAGAAAAGGTCATGTGGGCTCAAGTGAAGCTCGCAGAACAGCAGGAAAAGCAGTTGAGTAATATGGTTAAAAGCACTCAGAACCAAGGTCCTGGGGGTGGGGGAGGAGGCAAGCCCCGGCCCAAAATGAGCAGGGAAGAGGCTATGAAGAAATTTCCCTGTCACCAGTGCGGAGAAATTGGACACTGGCGTAACGAGTGTCCTTATTTGCCTGACGATAACCCCAAAACACCTGATTTAACTCCACAGACGCAGAAAGAAAGACCAAGAAAGACTCAACCACAGGTAAAAACGGTTCAGGTGCCCCGAGCTCCAAAGCAAGTACATAGGGGAAAAGCGACAGAGGGTGATGAGATAGAAGTCTGGGAAAGCAATGAGAACAGAAATGCAGCAACTTCGCAGTATTTGTTGAATGATACCTTCCTTTGTGATGACCAGTACTGACGGGGCCTGAGAGGGGAGGACGAGGAGTGCGTACTTGGCGCCTCCTTGCCGGTAGACCAGTCCGGACCATACATTGAAGGAAAGATTGACGGAAATGATGTCACTTTTCTGTTGGACACTGGCGCTACCCGTTCTACTGTAAGAACAGTGGACGTTCCAAACCTACCCCTCTCGGGAGAAGCCATCCAAGTAGTGGGTGTATCTAATCAAGTGATTAGTACTCCTGTTACCAAGCCCATGGAGATCTCAATTGGAAACTTTAGGGAAATGCATAGATTTGTCGTTTGCGACACCAGTCCAGTGAACTTACTGGGACGTGATTTGCTGTGCAAAATGAATTGTACGATCTTTTGCACACCAAAGGGGGTTGAAATTCAGACCCCAGATGAAGACGGCATTTATAAATTAATGTTAATCAGACCTGACTCAGAAATTAAACGAATGACCATGCAGGATTTGCCCAAAGAACTCCAAGAAGCAGTGAAGCCAGAAGTATGGGACTTTACTGGGAAAGATGTAGGGTTAATGAAAAACATGGACCCCATACAGATAGCAATAAAGGACAATGCTGTATACCCCAATACTAAACCCTACAGAATGAATGCAGAAGTGAGAGCAGGTGTCACTCTGGAAATACAGAAATTGTTAGAAGGAAACATCATACAGGAGGTATTGAGTAGCCCATGTAACTCACCGATTATGGGCATCAAGAAGCCTAGTGGCAAGTACAGAGTAGTGCAGGGCCTACGAAAAGTAAACAAGATAGTGGTCCCCTGCTGCCCTATTGTCCCGAACCCAGCAGTGATTCTGTATCAGATTCCCTGGGATGCTGAGTGGTTCACTGTGATAGACCTATGTCATGCATTCTTTTCCATTCCCTTGCATCCAGATAGCAAATTTCTTTTCTCATTTGCCTTCAATGGTCACGTGTATGTCTGGAACAGGGTCCCTCAAGGGTACACAGAGAGCCCCTCTATCTTTAATCAGATCTTGAAAAAATGTTTGGAAACTTTGGTCTTACCTGGGAACTCTGTCCTAGTGCAATACATAGACGACCTCTGGGTGGCGTCTAAAAGTCATAGGGATTGTGTGATTGACACCATTGCCCTACTGAATCACCTGAGCGAGAAGGGACATAAAGTGGCCCCTGACAAATTACAGTTCTGTGCAAAATCAGTGAAATATCTGGGGCACCAGATAGAGAAAGGTGTCAGGAAAGTAACATCAGAAAGGGTGAGAATAATTCAAAAGATGCAGTTACCCCGTACTCAGAAAGAGATCAGAATGTTCCTGGGAGTGATAGGATACTGCAGGCAGTGGATTCTGGGATTTGCAGTCCTAGCTAGGCCCTTGATTAAAATGACCAAGAGAGGAACACCAGAGATTGTAGAATGGGATGATGAAAGCTTAACAGCCTTCACAAAATTGCGAGATTGTCTGTGTACAGCCCCTGCGTTGGGAATGCCAGACAATTCCAAAGAATTTGCCCTATTCTGTGACACTCGCGATAATTGCGCGTTGTCAGTCCTGACACAAGATCATGGCACAACGAGAAGGCCTGTGGCATATTTTTCTGCCACCCTGGATCCAGTGGCTGCTGGATTACCAGGTTGTCTGAAAGCAATAGCTGCTACCTGCGCAAGTTTAGAGCAGAGTGAGTCCATTGTCATGGGACATCCTGTAACCGTGTATGTTCCACATGGAGTAGTAATTTTACTGACCCGAACAAAAACTCAGTATCTCACCCCTAGTCGGCTGACTAAATACGAGAGGATTCTTGTGGGTGCTGCAAATATAAACATTGTTAGGTGCAGTATTCTGAACCCTGCCACCTTGCTCCCAGACCCAATGGATATGGAAGGTGGGGTGGAGGATGAGCATGATTGCATTGATTTAACAGAATTCAACACCAAGCCACGTCCAGACATTAAAGAAACACCATTGCCTGTGCATGACAAGGAATTATTTGTGGATGGTTCATGTCTAAGACATGAACTAGGAGGCCTGAGTGCTGCATATGCGGTAGTCTCCTTAACCAAAATTGAAGAAGCAGGTTATCTATTTGACGTAAAGTCTGCACAAGTAGCCGAATTGATAGCTATGATAAAAGCTTGCAAAATTGGGAAAAACCTACGCATAACAGTGTATACTGACAGTCAGTACTGTTATGGGGTTGTGCATGACTTTGGCCAGTTGTGGCTACAGAGGGAGTTCCTGACTTCATCAGGTACCCCCATACGAAATGGAAAAGTTGTTCAAGACCTTTTAGAGGCAATCCAGTTACCAAGGGAACTGGCAGTGGTAAAGTGTGTCGCTCATAAAAAAGACATGGACACTGTATCACTGGGAAACAATTTTGCTGATCGAGTGGCCCAATGGTGCGCCAGAGATCGGTATATCATAAATCCAAAACGAGGGGGGCCAGGAACCAGCTGCCAACTTCAGGTGTTTGAAGAAGTGCCTACATGGGATGAAGTGAAAGAGTGGCAGCAGGCGGCACCTTGGCAAGAGAGAGAGAAGTGGAAGGAGGATGGGTGTAGACCAAGACGTGTGGATGGTGTCATCTTAGGTCCAACTGGTATGCCTGTGTTACCTAGACACTTACTTAGCACAATGGCAAGATTGATACATGAAGGATCACACATTGGTAGGGACGCCATGATTCTAGTGTTCCAACAGACTTGGTACAGTAAAAAGTTCAGGAAAGTAGCAGAGTTCCTCTGCCAGAGGTGCCTGTCATGTCAAAAGATGAACCCAGGCAAGAAAACTGTGGTGGAACTGGGAAAAATTGGGAGGTCAGGGGGTCCCTTCGTGAGAATACAGGTTGATTTCATCACCATGCCCCGTTGTGAAGGGAAACGATATGTCCTTGTCATGGTCTGTTTATTTTCGAAGTGGGTGGAAGCTTTCCCTACTCCCCAAAATGACGCAAAAACAGTAGCTAAGTGTTTACTAAAAGAACTGATACCTAGGTTCGGGGTTCCAGTCACTATTGAATCAGATCAAGGCTCACATTTTCAGAATGAGGTGATCGCCGAACTCTGTAAGGCCTTTGGAATCTCACAAAAGCTTCACTGTGCATACCGTCCAGAGGCTTCTGGAATAGTGGAACAAATAAACGGAACTATCAAAAACAGACTAGCAAAACTGTGTGATGCATCTAGGATGACCTGGGTGAAGGCCCTGCCCCTGGTCCTGATGGGACTCAGAAGTGTTCCTGACCGCAAGACAGGCTTAAGTCCCCATGAAATCATTATGGGAAGAGTGATGAGACAAGCATGGGTACCAGGAAGCAAACTGTTGAGTATTACTGATGATTTGGTACTTGAATACTGCAAGAGATTGGGTGACCAAGTGCGTTCTATCTCTCGCCAGATCGGAGAAGACGCCATCCTCAATCCAACGACTCCTCTCCACAAACTGGTCCCGGGAGACTGGGTCAAGATAAAGAAGCATACTCGGAAGAGCTGCCTGGAGCCAAGGTGGGGAGAGAAACGTCAGGTGATCCTGGTAACTACCACAGCAGTAAAGTGTGCAGGGGTTCCACGTTGGATACACGCCAGCCACACCCAGAAGTTATTACCCGACGAAGAGCCTGGAGAAGAAGGGCGTCCAGCAGAGGACTCTGCAGGAGCCAGACCAGAAATAGCTGACGACGTACAGCCCAGTACCAGTCGAGCTGCAGAATCAGCAGACGTTGGCCCAAGAACAGTTGATAACGAACTACCAAGAGCCCAGCCTGCTGAAGGGGTCCAAGAAGCTGAGCCAGAAGTAGCTGAAGACGAGCTGCCGAGCATATGGCCAGAGGAGTGGATACCATTGATTGATCTCACTGAAGACCCCATTCGAACAAGTGAGCGACTTTGGGAAGGTAGAGAGTGGAATAGAGAGGAAAAGGAAGGCACAGGCGAAGAACCTCAGGATCTTGAGATTCACATCAAAACTGAGGAAGGAGAAGGTCAGACAGGGACAGAACAAGTGATTGATACAGAACAAGTGGTTGATACAGAACAGGTGATTGATACTCCTCCACTGACTCCTGATGTCGGGAAGGGACAGACTAGACATAGCGTAATAGTTCGAGCAGAAGAAAATCAAGAGATTGAAGTGCTTGAACAGGATCAGATAGGATTAGAAGAACGTGTTCAGGAAACAGAAACAGAGACATTTGAAAAGCAAAAACAAAATTCTCCTGAACCAGGCCAGATTAGTAACCAGGCAGAAGAAATAGATGCTAGTCCTGGAAATAGTCAGATAGAGGAGGAAGAAACTGAAACAGAATTGCCACAAACTAATGAAAACAAAAGGGCAAGAGAAGAAAACGAAGTCTCGGTACCCACCAAAAGACTTAAGAAAAGAAAACACATTGAACCTGGATACATAAAGAAATTGAGACTGAGAATAAAAACAGTAGAAGAAAAACGTGCAGAAGAAAGGAGAAGTGCTCGCATAGCAGAACAACCCGAAGATACTTCCAAGAGAAGGAGTGATCGAATAAAAAGACAAAATAAAAAGTACAAGTCTCCTGAATGGACGCTTGTTTTGGAAGAATTTGAAGATCTTGATCTAACTGACGAAAGCGACGGAGAACCCGTCCCTGAGTACTATGCTGAAGAAGAAGACGAGCCACCGTGAATTTGCACAAAGTAAGCTACTGGTGTAAAGACACAAAGAGGGGTCGAGAAACTTCTTCTGAGCCAAAATGTCTTATTCAAACGTGAATGGTAGACCTAGTTGCAGTCGTTGCAAAACATGCTGCAAGGTATGTGTATGTAGTATAGTTATACTGATATTACTCTGGATAGGACTAACAGTTTTCATTCCTTTTGCGGTGAGCAAAAATACTAATATTGTCCCTACTGAAATTGTAAATACTGACAGTGAGGAGCTGACAACACAAAGTGTAGCAAGACATGAGAGAGCACTGAGACAAACAAAACAAGACTTAGAAGCATCAGATGAGGGAGGACTACATTATCATGGAATTAAGAACAGAACGCATTTAAATGTTTTCGCAAACTTGTTAATACACTATGTAGAGACTATGGAAATTGAAGATTGCTATGTCTGCATGAAGCTACCTACCTCTGTAGCTGAAGGCGTGACATACCATCACTTGCCTCTGACATATGGAATTTCTTGTAGCATTTTAGCTAGTTTATTTTACAAAAGAGGACCGTTACAGTACTATTACTCAAACAGTGACGTGATCTTTTCTGAACTCCCTATACGTGGGAACTTGAATCCTGTACATACCAAAAGTGACGTTACTCGCTATATGGGCGAATACTTTCTGACTATAGGTAATATAGACCTAGGTGACGCACACAGAGATAACTTGACCTGTTCTTTGCGTGAGCAGGAAAAGATGTTCCTGAACATGGCAGAGAAAAGGAGAATAAAAATAAAAAGAAAGGCAGATGACGAAACACAGAAAAGGCCAAAGTGGGCTGAGAACATGGAAGGCACCTCAAATGGTGGAGCGGGTCCTGCTCTGTTGCTGGATTTTGAAAGGAAAGGCAAGCTATGTCTTCACCGCGAGAAGACTAGCTATTATAATAACATTTTCATTGGTTCCAGTGAATGCAAACATAATTACAAGGTAATTGGAGGTTGGGGTTTCAAAAATGGGTCAGAGCCTGTGTTTCCTGGAATTTATTATATTTGTGGGGACAAGGCTTATTTCAAATTGCCGGATCACTGGTATGGAAGTTGCTATTTTGGCATTGTCTTCCCGAAAATATACCATGTGAACAAAGTTGCTGGAAGCAGTGAAAATACTAATGGCTTAGTGCGTAGTAAAAGGGAAAGCATAGGTGAAATAATGGGTAGTATTTTCAGTGCACTGATACCTGGAGTGGGAGTGGTTCTGAACACTCACAGAATTTGCAAATTGTCCACTATAGTGGATGTGTTGTCTACTGACACAGTTCATGGATTTCTGCTGGTCAATACCGAAATGGTTGCGATCAGATCAATGGTTTTGCAGAACAGACTTGCTCTTGATACCTTATTAGCAAAAGAGGGCGGAGTCTGCCGGATGTTGAAGGCGCAACATTGTTGCACTTATATTCCGGACAAAAGTGTGCAGCTCAAAAGATACGTGAAAAACATTACTAATTTGGAAAGGGAACTCAAACCACTCGAGGTTGACAGTGCCTGGAAGAGACTGGTAGATGGTCTCTCAAATGTAGGTCATTGGTTTGCTAGCTTAGGTAAAAGCTTATTGTTTAAGATATTGATGCCAATTGGAATTATAGGTCTTATCCTATTTTTCATATTTGCCTGTTGCAAATGTCGCAAGCACACCGGAAAGCATCAAGTGAATGCGAGAGGAGTGAAACGAAGTGTGGATGAACTTGAATTAGAGGAAATGAATAATCAGATATACAAAAGGGTGAAGAATTCTCACCCTACCAAAAATGAGAGAGAAAAGCTGGATAGCTTGCTGGAAGAGATAGAGATGTATAAGGTGTGACAAGTTGGCATCTGGTTCCATTTATTTTTGTGATGATAGTAAATATCATCAAAGAGGGGATTGATGAAGCAAAGCTTCGCATTTGCGACTTGTTTTTGTCATGAACCTCGTCCATGTATAATCAAATAATAAGTTGTACGTCTTACTAACGTTTATTTTATGTTTAAACGAGGTTCCCCGAAGCTTGCCTATGTGTTTTACTAAAATAATTAATTTGAGTCTTTAAAATGGCCGCTGCTTTGAAATAGTGTCTGCGCATGCGTCAGTCACACTCACGTGTCCTGACGTGTTTGCAGGTTTGGAGGGAAATAGTTGCGCATGCGTAATACATAGCTTTGCCAGTAACGTGGTACTGCTCGTGCCACTGCTCTTGTACTTGTTTATATGTAGCTAACATTTACACTGCATAAGTATATTTCTTAGTGATAAGTTGAAAGTACAAGCCCTGTGATGTGTTTTCATAACGTTATTTCTATGTATTAATTTGTTCTCGCTTACTTTTCATGTACCGCGGGGAATGGGGGTCTGACTGAGCCGAAAGCCATCTTGGAGGGTACTTGTGCGCAGACTCGCCGAAAGTCATCTCGGCATTGAATTGCTGCCAAGGAAGGTTGATGCCAGAAGCCACCCTGGGAAGCAGCACCTTAGCCCCGCAGCATCTCGATATTGTTCTATTATGTTGCAAAAATGTATTCTTTGCCTGTATTCTGCGCAGTTTCTCATGGGAACCCCAATCTTTCTAGGCGGTGCCCTGAGATGTAAATAAGGCCTCCAAATAGTGTATTCTGATTGGTGTGTTACCCAAATCCTATCTTAGGACCAATCCAAATTGAGGGATTCTGACACTTTGCAACATTGGGGGGTGGTACACCGTCCCCAAACTGTATATCTACCCTGGGTTCACCTAGGGAAATTGTCCGACTTGTCTGGTTTAGCTGACCTGTCACTGACCCATCGCACTCAATAGGTGACTGAAGATACAGAGAGCTGCGGAGCACTCTGTCCGAAATTGACCATAGACTAAGGTTCTACTGAACCTTAAAGTGCTGGCGAAGCACTTTGCTGGGAGTTCGCTGACCCAATCGGGGTCTTGATCGATAGCTGCAGAGAGGGTGGAGCGCAGGCGTTGCTTCCAAACTGCGGGTGCGGTCCTGTCCTGAGGGTTTGCTGTCCTGTCCTGATTCCTAATCTGAGGGTATCCTGTCCTGTTCTGGGTGTCCATTCTGCATCTGCTGTCCATTGAGGGGTATCCTTCCTTGAGGGTTTCCTGTCCTTAACTGACCCGTGGCCAGGGTTTGGTTTCCACACCAGTCTAGGTAAATATTGCTCTGAAATCCTTAAACTTGCACCTTTCTATTTTTCTGTCTTTTGCTTTAATAAAGACATACCTTTGCATATGTTGATTTTTCCATGCTCTGCCGCAAACTATTGAATCATAAAGTCATTTGCATATTTTCATAACATTTCCCATGTTACCCTATCTGTTAGAAATCATATTTTGCATTGCAGTTTGTCATTTCCTGATATGGTCTAGAACGGCCTTACTTACATTTTCCAAAGAACTTTTACCCTGAATGCATAGCATTTCCTGTTGCATCTCATATTAGCATTTCCATGATTACCCTGACTTTATTTCTCTATAGTTATATACTTTTCATTATCTTGATTATAGATTGTCTTATTCTTGTAAATCTCATGCTAGAAGACAACGAACTTTAGATAAAGATTTTAAAACTTCCAGTTGTCCGTGGTCATTTACAACAGTATTGAATGTCATTTTGGGTTGGTATTTTGCTGCCTTTCCTTTTACAGCTAGCTCCCTGATCCGTTGAGGTCATAGGTACCCGTGTCGGTGGATGATAAGTCGGGTACACTGAGTAATTACAGTAGGGAATTCACACAAATTGGTAGCAGCCCGTGAAGTCACCCTGTCAATGAATATTGTGAATTGAAAGTATATGGGCCCGAAGCCGGAAACGGTGAAATTATTGGCTGGGTGACCTCGCGCGCTCTATCAATTCTGATCATGGGTCTCGCGCTGCAACTCTGGGCAATAGCTTGCTTAGTCTCCACAACGGCCCCCACAACTGGAGGGATGCCTGGTCTGCACCATGGGGGTGCCCAGGAGTGGACACTTCTCAGGGAAAGCCAGGAAGGGTTCCCTTGCGGTATTCGTACAAGCGCCGGGAAACCCACTGCGGGTAGCTGTGCGCTATACAAGTACAAAAACATTTACAAAAACATTTACATTTACCCGAATGATGTGGTGGTGTCCACGAGTGATGTGGTGGTGCCCCTGAGTGATGTGGTGGTGTCCCTGAGTGATTTGGTGGTGTCCCTGAGTGATATGGTGGTGTCCCTGAGTGATGTGGTGGTGTTGTGAGGCGTGCAGCAGTGTGAGGCATGCAGCAGTGTGAGGCGTGCAGCAGTGTGTGGCGTGCAGCAGTGTTTGGCGTGTGGCGTGCAGCAGTGTGAGTAATGTAGCAGTGTGCAGTGTGAGGCATGCAGCAGTGTGAGGCGTGCAGCAGTGTGTGGCATGCAGCAGTGTGTGGCGTGCAGCAGTGTGTGGCATGCAACAGTGTGAGGCATGCAACAGTGTGAGGCGTGCAGCATTGTGTCCTGCAGCAGTGTGAGTAATGCAGCAGTGTGCAGCAGTGTGTGGCTTGCAGCAGTGTGTGGCGTGCAGCAGTGTGTGGCGTGCAGCAGTGTGTGGCGTGCAGCAGTGTGTGGCGTGCAGCAGTGTGAGGCATGCAGCAGTGTGTTGTGCAGCGGTGTGCAGCATGCAGCATGCAGCAGTGTGAGTAATGCAGCAGTGCGCAGCAGTGTGTGGCGTGCAGCAGTGTGTGGCGTGCAGCAGTGTGAGGCGTGCAGCAGTGTGAGGCGTGCAGCAGTGTGAGGCATCCAAGTGTGAGGCGTGCAGCAGTGTATGGCGTGCAGCAGTGTGTGGCGTGCAGCAGTGTGAGGCATGCAGCATTGTGTCGTGCAGCAGTGTGAGTAATGCAGTAGTGTGCAGCAGTGTGTGGCATGCAGCAGTGTGTGGCATGCAGCAGTGTGGCATGCAGTAGTGTGTGGCGTGCAGCAGTGTGAGGCGTGCAGCATTGTGTTGTGCAGCGGTGTGCAGCATGCAGCAGTGTGAGTAATGCAGCAGTGTGCAGCAGTGTGTGGCGTGCAGCAGTGTGTGGCGTGCAGCAGTGTGAGGCGTGCAGCAGTGTGAGGGCGTGCAGCAGTGTGAGGTGTGCAGCAGTGTGAGGCATCCAGCAGTGAGGCGTGCAGCAGTGTGTGGCGTGCAGCAGTGTGTGGAGTGCGGCAGTGTGAGGCGTGCAGCATTGTGTCGTGCAGCAGTGTGCAGCATGCAGCAGTGTGAGTAATGCAGCAGTGTGTGGCATGCAGCAGTGTGAGGTGTGCAGCAGTGTGCCGTGCAACAGTGTGCAGCATGCAGCAGTGTGAGTAATGCAGCAGCGTGCAGCGTGCAGCAGTGTGAGGCGTGCAGCAGTGTGTGGTGTGCAGCAGTGTGTGGCATGCAGCACGCAGCAGTGGGAGTAATGCAGCAATGTGAGGCGTGCCGCAGTGTGAGGCATGCAGCAGTGTGAGGCGTGCAGCAGTGGAGGTGTGCAGCAGTATGCAGCATGCAGCAGTGTGCAGCGTGCAGCAGTGTGAGGCGTGCAGCAGTGTGAGGTGTGCAGCATTGTGAGGCGTTTAGCAGTGTGTGGCATGCAGCAGGATGTGGCGTGCAGCAGTGTGAGTGGTGCAGCAGTGTGAGGCATGCAGCAGTGTGAGGCGTGCAGCAGTGTGAGGCGTGCAGCAGTGTGAGGCGTGCAGCAGTGTGGCGTGCAGCAGTGTGGCGTGCAGCAGTGTGAGGGGTGCAGCAGTGTGAGGCATGCAGTAGTGTGAGGCGTGCAGCATTGTGTCCTGCAGCAGTGTGAGTAATGCAGCAGTGTGCAGCAGTGTGTGGCTTGCAGCAGTGTGTGGCATGCAGCAGTGTGTGGCGTGCAGCAGTGTGTGGCGTGCAGCAGTGTGTGGCGTGCAGCAGTGTGAGGCATGCAGCAGTGTGTCGTGCAGCGGTGTGCAGCATGCAGCATGCAGCAGTGTGAGTAATGCAGCAGTGCGCAGCAGTGTGTGGCGTGCAGCAGTGTGTGGCGTGCAGCAGTGTGAGGCGTGCAGCAGTGTGAGGCGTGCAGCAGTGTGAGGCATCCAAGTGTGAGGCGTGCAGAAGTGTATGGCGTGCAGCAGTGTGTGGCGTGCAGCAGTGTGAGGCATGCAGCATTGTGTCGTGCAGCAGTGTGAGTAATGCAGTAGTGTGCAGCAGTGTGTGGCATGCAGCAGTGTGTGGCATGCAGCAGTGTGGCATGCAGTAGTGTGTGGCGTGCAGCAGTGTGAGGCGTGCAGCATTGTGTTGTGCAGCGGTGTGCAGCATGCAGCAGTGTGAGTAATGCAGCAGTGTGCAGCAGTGTGTGGCGTGCAGCAGTGTGTGGCGTGCAGCAGTGTGAGGCGTGCAGCAGTGTGAGGGCGTGCAGCAGTGTGAGGTGTGCAGCAGTGTGAGGCATCCAGCAGTGAGGCGTGCAGCAGTGTGTGGCGTGCAGCAGTGTGTGGAGTGCGGCAGTGTGAGGCGTGCAGCATTGTGTCGTGCAGCAGTGTGCAGCATGCAGCAGTGTGAGTAATGCAGCAGTGTGTGGCATGCAGCAGTGTGAGGTGTGCAGCAGTGTGCCGTGCAACAGTGTGCAGCATGCAGCAGTGTGAGTAATGCAGCAGCGTGCAGCGTGCAGCGTGCAGCAGTGTGAGGCGTGCAGCAGTGTGTGGTGTGCAGCAGTGTGTGGCATGCAGCACGCAGCAGTGGGAGTAATGCAGCAATGTGAGGCGTGCCGCAGTGTGAGGCATGCAGCAGTGTGAGGCGTGCAGCAGTGGAGGCGTGCAGCAGTATGCAGCATGCAGCAGTGTGCAGCGTGCAGCAGTGTGAGGCGTGCAGCAGTGTGAGGTGTGCAGCATTGTGAGGCGTTTAGCAGTGTGTGGCATGCAGCAGGATGTGGCGTGCAGCAGTGTGAGTGGTGCAGCAGTGTGAGGCATGCAGCAGTGTGAGGCGTGCAGCAGTGTGAGGCGTGCAGCAGTGTGAGGCGTGCAGCAGTGTGGCGTGCAGCAGTGTGGCGTGCAGCAGTGTGAGGGGTGCAGCAGTGTGAGGCATGCAGTAGTGTGAGGCATGCAGCAGTGTGTGGTGTGCAGCAGTGTGAGATATGCATCAGTGTGCAGCGTGCAGCAGTGTGAGGCGTGCAGCAGTGTGAGGCGTGCAGCAGTGTGAGGCGTGCAGCAGTGTGTGGCGTGCAATAGTGTGTGGCGTGCAGCAGTGTGTGGCGTGCAGCAGTGTGTCATGCAGCAGTGTGCAGCATGCAGCAGTGTGAGGCGTGCAGCAGTGTGAGGCATGCAGCAGTGTGAGGCGTGCAGCAGTGAGAGGTATGCAGTAGTGTGAGGCGGGGATGTTAAAAAGTCAGTCGTAAGTGGGCCGGAACAGAAAGAGTAAAATAAATATGAGACCAAGAGAGATGAAATAGAGAGAAAGAAAAAATGAAAAAAATTAAATAGAGGTTACGGGGAGGCGACTTGGAGAAAGAAGCGCAAAACTCCAGAATTCGAAGGGGGTCAAACGGAGAGTGACATTAGAAAGAGGCAGAGGAAGTGAGACACGATGGAGCGAGGTTCAAGGCAGTGTAATAGGAAAGATAGGTAGGGAGAGAGACACACGGCGAAAGAGAAATGAGGGTGAAGTAAATAGTGTGTAGACTGAAAGGAAAGAGGGAGGGAGAGAAGGTCGCAAAAGAAAGACTGACATTGAAACAGAGGAGGAAACTGAGGAGGCAGAGCGGGCACACAGAGAAGAAAGACCTATGGAAAAGGGCAGACTGCGATAGGAGGGAAGGGTAATTGAGAGCTTGAAAGCAAACGTTTGGGAGAGACTGTGGAATGCAGGCAGAGGATACACAGGAAGGGAGGAGAATCCGGAAGAAAGAGTCGAGAGAAGAGAGACGGGGAAAGAGGATGAAGGAACTACTAATAAAATAAAACAAATGTGCTGTTTGTATGTTTTCTCCTGCTTTAACAGTTAGAGTGTTTGCATGAAGTTTAAAACTGATATAGTTACGGGGTATTATGATGATGTTTAGGCGTAGGTATAAAAAAAATACTAGTTAGAATTGTACCATAGACGCATTTAAATAAAAATGAGTGCTGTTGCTAAAACGGAAGAAAGACAAAGCGTTACGAAGATTTCAAAAGCCACACACGTAAACAAAGCCCTGCAGGCTAAAAAGTGAATGCCACAAAAAGTTACTCAAAGGCATGTACTAATAACAAGCAGTGGCTGCGAAATCAAATAATTAAAAAAAACAAGCTCTCGGCATTGCTGTGGTGGGGGTGTGCGGGGGAGCGGCAGCCTTTCAAGTCTGATGCCGAGGCTCGGACAAATGGTGGTGTGTGAGCGGCTTCCTTTCAAGTCTGATTGGGGGCTGGGGAGCAAATTGGCGAGCGTGCGCCCGTCGCACATGCACTGGCCATAATCCGCATTCCAAAGCCCTCTTGGTAGGATTTTCTGGTGCCCCTCTATATCTCTCGCCAACAATGAGCAAGCACATTGGCAGGCGAGACCTAAAAAGCTCCTTTTGACCATAACGTGCTGGTGAAGCCTTTTCTTCCCAGTCACCAGGTCATTTTTCTGCAGGACTCGTGAATTCTGTTAGTGCCAGCAGGGACATCCTAAGGATTTGGGGGGACTGGGGCCAAACATTTTAAGGGGGCCCCAGTTCGTATCAGCTTTGAATTTATGATCCAGTTTTAGCTCTTTCATGCCCTCTTAGACCTGGTTACTGACAGTGCACAGACACACACACTTCCCCATTCAAAATGTGTCTATGTCTAATCAGGGTTAGTGGTGTGTTTTTCAGTATTGTTACACAGCAGCAGCTCACTAATTTTGCAAATAATCTAGATGACACCCTCCCATTTCTTATATGTGAGCTCCTGTTTTGATCTAAAAGGAACCTGTTTCTATTGATGTTACATGAAACATAAACAACATTTCTCTGCAGAATGTCTGTAATAGACTCTGACACACCAACCATATTTAAAATAAATCAAAGGAAAACTGTATTTAAAACACTGTGTATGAGAATGGTTTAAGGTCATTAGGACAAGACTCTTTGCAGAACAGAGCTGTGTCTTTCAGGTGCCCCCTGGAAGGCTGGGGCTCTGGGCCTAAAATGTCTCTGGGTCCCAGTGCAGCATGGTGCAAAGCCACTACTGGAAGCAGTGCCAGCCCACTGCAGTCATAACATCAATAATAGACTAGTGAAGCGTGAAGACCCGGCCTGCTACAGGATCCTGGGCCTTTCTCTCGGCCAAGTCAGTGGCTTGGCACCAGCATCTCCCTCTCCTCCTCAGTTTACAACTTAATTCCTAGAACCACCATCTGGGCCAGTGGGAACAGGGTTGGATAGGGATTAGAAATGGCCTCGGGCATGCCAAAAAAGAAGTGGCCCACATTTGCAGATTGCCTTCCCTCAAAACACTGCTTCGGCAAAGTTTTATAAACACCTAAAAACAAGTGAGGCCACTTCTGCTCAGGTCCCCTGCCCTTGCTCAGTATGCACACATTAATTGGCCGGCTCAGCGAGAGATAGGGAGTGACACCTCTGCCCGTTGATGAAAGGGAGGTAATGGACGCCCATCTGCCTCCAGAAAGGCCACTCGGGGCCCCACTGGGCCGCTGGTGACATCTGAACACACCAGACACAACCCAAATCGGCCCCCCTGGCTGCCAAAAAAGCCAGCCTTACCAATCCAACCCTGAGTGGGAGGGATCCATTACAGGTCAAGCCCAATACTGTCCACACAGCTGTTTTTAAAGAACTAGACATCATGACCTCTGTTGTGGGGAGAAGGAGGTTAGCATGTGTTGGCATCATTACTCAGTGTGCTTTTTAGTCTCCTCAGTGGCAAAGAAACCATAAGCCATTTTATCCAGCCCTCGCTTCTTTTGTGGGTTTATATTATGATTTCCTATCCAGTCATTTAAACAAGGGGCAGACCACAAAGTAGTAAAAACAGGGTTGATTTTTGAGGGAAGTTGATTTATTAACTTGAGAAACATATTTCCAAAGACTGCAAGGACATTCAGATGTTGGCTGGAGGAGGCTTGAATCCGCATCTGCTTTTTAACGCACTCTAACGCTAGCGGACGTTTTCCCCGGTGGGAGCTGCCATAACGTATTTTTTTTCATTGTTTGCAAATTTTTGCCAAATCCTTTTCCAGATTTGCAGGCTTCCAGTTCAAAACTAAGTGGCTGCTGCGCCTCATGTAGACTTTGGCACACACGGTCGGTATTCTACCGAAAACGTGGTGGAGTAAAAAGCTCCTGATTCCCCTGTCCTTCTCTATTTAAAGTTCAGGGAAACAAAACGTTTCAGACCCGAGAGCCCATGCAGGTTCTGTCAGCCAAACACCATAACTGCCGTCAAGGCTGACATTGAACAGTCAAATAACGTCACACTCTCAACTCTATTGAGGGAGCGCGTCCTGACGTCATTTTTTGCTGTTCGGACTGCCAGGGAAATTAAGCTCAATGGTCCTGAACAATAAATCGGTTTCATGACCCCCATCTACTGGACCATTAATTGTTTTTAATTTTTTTTAACGAACTCCTTCCTTGGGAATTTGTTTTTGAAAAGCAAATACATTTGCTGTGAGGGTGCAATGAACATGGTGCTGGTACAGCAAAGATTCAAGGGCATATTTACAAGAGAACGGCGCAGCGCACTGCCGCAAGCAATTTTGCTGTGCTGAGCTGCGTCATTGTATAAGTGCAGGAATGCCCCGTATTTATAAGGATACAGCGCATTCCTGTTCTCAACCCTGCACCAATGTGCAAGCAGCAGCAGCCATGCGCCAATGCAGACACACCCTTGCACCATGGTGCATGGGTGCCTGCTTTGGAGTGATGATTGTTGTTGTGCAGGAAGAGATACCTTCCTGCACAAAAACAATCATTAATGGCATTTTGCTCCTTCTATATGTGCTGTGGAGAAAAAACAAGGCGAAATAAAAGTATTTCTCCTTGTTGTGCCATCCTTACGCTACCCATGGGCAGGCGTACGTTTTTGGTGCTGCCTCAGATTTAAGATTCCTTGAAGATCTGGGGCAGTGTCAAAAAACCATGGGTGTTGACTGGAACGCCCACAGCATCACCCATTACACGGCCCTTTAACGCAGAAAATTGCGTCAACGGGACTGATATTTACAAGGCTGCATTAAGCCACACGCTGTCTTGCAAATATGGAGCAGGACACAGCATCTCCGGAGCATTGCATAAAGTGATTCTCTGGAAGCGCAGGGGCCTTGTAAATGAGGCCCACAGTGCCTTCATTAGAGCTGTGACAATATAACTGGAGATTATGACCTAGTTGTGACTTGTTTGCTGCGTTCAATGTTTGGTCTAGGGCTAAAATGAAGAAACCTAGAATTGTTGTGGCTCCTATCAACTCCTGAATATTTAGAATAAACTTCTAAGCCTGCCATGACTTAGAGAGTCGTAAGTATCGTCTGAGCCCACAGTATCTCCAGATGGAAAAGAGGTAATGTCAATTGACCACTGTTGTGTTTTAATCTCTTTTGTGGTTGATAGTTTGAAACATATTCATGAATGGTGTTAGAAATGGGTTTTTGGTCGGCTAGGGCATGTGCCAAAGAAGGGCAGAAACCGCCACTCTAGTCAGGATATGGGAGTTACACTCCTAAAATAACCTCTGCTCACTTCCTTGGTAGCTTGGCACGAGCAGTCAGGCTTATCTTAGAGGCAGTGTGTAAAGCATTTGCACATAACCAACAGTAATACAGTGTAAGCACTACAAAAGGACACCACACCAGTTTAGAAATAATATCCAATAATTTTATATACTTAAGACAAGACCAAAAAATGATAAAAATCCACAATACAGTGTAGCAGGGTTTCTGTTCTCCCACAGAACTGTGCACAGAGGATTGGAACCTCGGCGAATTAGGGTGACCCAAAACTCACCTTAGTACCCAACAAACCCCTTACCGAGCTAGCTACAGTGTCTCATTGGTCATTACAAACTCCCAATGTTTAGACAAACCAGAACATGAACTCACCAACCTCAGGTTACGTGGAACACATGAGCACTCTTTCGTTATACAATCATTACAAACCAGAACATGGAGTAAATAAGAACACGTGAGCATTTGAAATGTTTATTTACTAATGCCGTCTTCTCAGGCGCAGTATCTTAGATAATACAAGTAAACATATTATCAACAATAAAGCTACAAGCATTGTTACTAGTCCATAGAAAGCGAACGGTGACAGCATGTTACCATGCTGTAAATTAATAGGGGTTAACAACACTTATTTCTCACCCTCCCTAACTCACATATTATATTAATAGCTAAGAAGGTCTCTTTGGGTTGAATTAGGGCGGGCCCATACCTCAGTGTCCTAGAATGAAGGGATCACATCAGCATACACCAGCTCTCTCTGCATGCGAACAGCATCAAGTGTGTATTTGTGTGTGCAGCAAAGCAATATAAAACCCGCCTAAAAGCCAAAATTGGCAGAAGCTGCACTTATGTTATGTCTATGAAGGCGCGAAGATCAGACCTCATAACAATTCAGTATCTTGTTGTTCCTGAAGCTTCAGCACTCTCTGTACAGACATAGTTTATTAAGCAAAGCTGATATCAGAGTAATAACATATTATTCTCATGTAAACCACAACGAACTACTAGGTTGAAAGCTAAATCAACAATTAAGTGTCGTGTGCAGAAGCAGCAAAAGGAAAAATGGCGTTTAAACATGTAATGTGCCTATGCTAACTTAACGCATTATAAAGATATATAGTAGCTATATGACACCCCCCCATGATCCGAGGACGGATAAGATAAGATAAGATAAGGGCAACTTCATGAAAGCTGAGTTCAAGAACTGTGAGCCATGAATGAACTATAAAAAAATTTAATATTTTGCTCAAGTCAATAGGTCTGGGAAATTGATCAATGTACGAAAAATCGCAAAATATGCAAGCTGAAAGTCAAATGTCCGGAAAGAAATAATGGAAAAGTTTTTAGGACAAGACCGTATAAGCAAAATATGCAGCAACAGCCTCCAGCATGAAATCACCGTCTTCATCAGAAAACAGTTCAGCCATCCAATTCAAAAGTGGAAAAGAACATACGTGTTCCCCAAGCATCGGAGCCTCTATTACCATCAGAGGACAACTCGGTGGGTTCTCCAGAAAGCTCTGTTCCAAGAAATCCTGCGCTGCCGTGAATATATCCCAGGGACCCATTAGTCCATGCACCGCTGCTATTGCCATAATCCCCTCGTCAGAACAAACCAACTTGTGAGTAGTGATAGGACTCATCAGCTGATTAAAATCGACGCCAGGAGAAACCGGCCCGCAGAGACACAAATCAATGGCCCAATCAAAATCACAGCTCAGGCAGTGAAACACAGGCTGGACACAGGTGAAGTAGGAAAATCGAAACGATAATCCATATGCCGTGCTTAAAATCGCAAGCGGCAGCGTGCCAAAATATTCAAGCATTCGGTTGCGAAACAGCGGCAGCAGAGGCTGGGCCGCTCCTTCCACATGTGGGGCATCCATATTTAAGGAAGCAGAGAACAACTAGGACGCCTGCCGCTAGTGCCAGTAAAACCGGGAATCCACCAAACAGACTCGAGAAAATGGAATGAAAGAAACTAGGGATTACTCCAAATATTTTTTCAAATGAAGTCACAAGGCCGCTGCTAACTGCTTTAAAAAAATGCGCTAGCCCAGATGTCGAGGACGCGTTAAAGATAGAATGTATCATTTCGCCAAAATGCAACGGCAAATCAGTATTTAAAAGAGCCTGAACCTCGGTCCGGGTGTTAGCTATGTGAAGCACGAAAGTTTCCCGAGCCGAACTCAAGGCCACTTCTTTCTGGGACAATAGGGCCCTCAGTCTAGTCATGCCGTTGAACTCTGCCTTCAAGGTTGGTATGCGTGGCCAAATGGAAACCTCCCTATTTTCATGTGTGGGTGGGTATAAGACATTTCTGCAGCAAACGACACGTTCACTTACTGTTACCACATAAGCTACACCTTTAATTAACCCGCAACAATCTTCATTATTTAAAAGTAAATAACTTCCGTTCCCCAACAAGGTAAAAGTCGGGGTAATTGCTGGTACAGGAGTGCCTTTTAAAACACAGGCCAAGTTTGGTCGGTCCTGATTGCAAGAACCGTGTATTTGTATGTGTCTACACATTAACGAATGATCTGGAGTTTCTGTACATTCCTCCCCATTCAGATAAACTTCTTGGCCGTCCCTCAAACATCTATAAGTGAAAGGAAGGGACCATACTTCATGGAGAAAACTACTACCCAAAGGCTCATAGCGACCTATGGCAACATATTTCATACAGTTAGTAAATTTATACAAGGCAAAAGGTAATGTTAAGAGACCGACGGATAAGCCACGTCGCAGCTGAGGCTTCTGCCACAGAAAAAGGCAAGGATTCCAATTTCTCAATATGTAACATAGAAAAAGAAGCATCACGCATAGAAAGCAAGCGTTGTTTGTCAGTCAAATTAAAGGGTGCAAAGAGAGAGGACACGTTCATGTATCCCCATGGCACCTTGCCAGATTTAAGTGTTTGCAGGGTCCATGCAAATTGCATGATAGAACGTAATTGATTCTGACCATGGTACAAAACAGATACCTCATCATGCACAATATCCACTACAGAAGACACAATGTTATCTAAAGTGTAAATGCGTGAAGAAAGCATGTTAATACTATTGTCTACCACTGCAAGGACTTTCTCTAGATTTGCCTGATCTATAGCCCCTGCGATGTTTTCCAAATTTCATTGTACACAGCATATATCCATCTTTTCGACCTACCACTAGCTGGGCCTCTTATGAAATCATTTAAATCTACATCATTATTTAGTTTTGCAAGATGTGATTTGACTGCAGATAATTTAGAATGTTTCAGCCAGGTTTGACATCATTTACCCACAGAATAAGTCGTGACAGAATGCTCAGTTTCAAAACGTGAATCTGGTTTTACCTGAGTAAAACTGTCAGACAAACCCAGAAAACGGCACTGGCACGAATCAGCACTCTTGTGCCATACTAGCCAACCTTTAGGGTCTATACTGGAGATGTTAAAGGAAGAATTCAGCATCAGGGTCTGTAATTCTCTAATGGAAAATTGAGTATGATTACTCCAGCCTGAATATTCCTCTAACTCGGGGATAGAAGGAAAATTTAATTTTTTAGCAGTAGCCAATCCAAAGCATGTAGTTTGTGAAATAGTAGAATTCAAAAACAAAATCTGATTAGGGATGAGACATGCACGGTGCAATGCCTCAGCGCCTTGTACCTGCCAGTCCTTAGAACCCCAAACTGATTTTAGGTCAATTATTTCCTTCCATACTTCATAACCGCCAATAGCCAGCTGATCTAGAAAGGACTTCGAATACAATAGTTTGGTATCGGTAAGTCTAACCTTGGACATAGGCTTCTGTGTCATTTTAAAATAAAAGGACTCGGGATTAGACTGATTGAAGTCAGTAAAATAAGTGTACTTTTTCAAAAAAGTACTAGAACTGCCTTGTATAGGAGCTGGGCAATGCTCCCATTGTGTATAATTCACAGTATTCCTTCTGGATGTCGTTTTATGTAAGAAGTGATTGCCAAAATGTTGAAAGCAAAATAAATCACCATAATTAGCAGATTCTAAATATAAATCTTCAGCATCAAAGGCAGCATAATATTTCAAATCAGAAAATAAAGACTCTACGGCCTGAACATCCCAATCATCAG
Organism: Lissotriton helveticus; assembly: GCF_964261635.1. Classification (NCBI taxonomy): domain Eukaryota; kingdom Metazoa; phylum Chordata; class Amphibia; order Caudata; family Salamandridae; genus Lissotriton; species Lissotriton helveticus. The sequence goes on from NC_136067.1 coordinate 1,108,318,669, forward strand.
AACGTATGTTTTGTTTCACCACATCCCCCATATTAACTCTAAGCACGTTAGGGACATTAACAACTTCCGTAGGGCCATGAATTTGAAAGCGAACAGCATCCCACACGATCCCATCAAGGACAGGCCAAGCTGTGATGTTAACAAATGTTAAGTCTCTTCTCAGTCTATGTGCAGAATGTGATGAGGAAAGGGGAGCCAAAGTTTCATTGAGATGGCGAATGCATGTTCTTTCCTCGACATAGTGTCCATTTACCAACCGGAAAAAATAAAACACAAAACCTATTGACATAAAAAGATATATCGAAAAAAGCACCAGCCAGATATATGTCCAAGGGGGAATCAAAAAATGTTTTTTGAATAAGGTAGCATAAACTGCAAAACGAGAGGGTTTTTTCGAGGCAAGGGAAACAGAGTCAAATGAAAACCTCGATTCCGTGGCTAAACGTGCTTGCAGGTCAGGCATGGACAAATCAGTGGGATATGCATAGTCTATTTCATTTAGATCCGCACCTGGCAAAGTACTCAATAAAGGACTGGAAATTGCAGGTAATTCAATGGCCACTTCTGATTCATCATTAAAAGCAGTGGGCACAACCGAATGTCTCACAATGGAAGGACAGGAAACAGCTGGTGTCATACTAAGAAGAATCGGCCACTCTGTGTATCTTGACATTGTCAATTGAAATAAACCTGTTTTCCTTACGACCAGGAAGCGGTGGCAAAATGACTGTTCTCGTGCCCTTCACTCCAAGGACTGGAACCGGAGCTCGATAGGACGGACCAAATTCTTTTTTGTTATCGATCTTCTCACGAACCAGTTCTCCAACTTGTGGTAGCCAGCCGACTACCGGGATCTGCAACGCAACATCCGACGTGGAGGGCAAATGTTCCTTTGCAAGACCGTCTCTGGTCTTTTGTAGATTCTGTAAAACATTACAATGTTCATCTGCGTCAAAGGAAGTGGCGCGAACCACACAGTCTAGACCGTCAAGGTCAGGGACATACATCTTGATGCCAAAGAGCATTTCGTATGGGGTCCGCCCACCCAGAGACCTTCTAGGGAGATTATTAAGAGCACGCTGCACGCCAAAGAGGTGGGCTAGCCAGTTTCTGCCAGTGCCTATAACTCGAGCTGTCAAAGATTGCTTTAAATCACGGTTCATTCGTTCCACTATACTGTTACCCTCAGGTCTGTAGGGAGACGAAAACTTGACTTGGACCCCCATCGAATGCATGGCATCCTTATACGCCTTAGAGGCGAAAGCCGGACCCTGATCCGAATGGAAGGTACCACAGGCAAAAATCCCTACAAAGATGCGCAAATCTCTAATGACAGTGCGTGAATCAGCGCTGCGATGGGGCCAGACCCACACAAAGCGTGTGCATGAATCAACTGCAACTAAGATGTACTTATACGCAGTATCAGAGGAAAAAGGACCGCAGTGATCTAAATAAACACAACCTAGTGGTTTATTAGAAATGTACAACTGAGTCTGTGGCGGACGCGCAGCAGTCGAAGGTTTAATCTGCTGACATATGTCACAAAGAAGGACATAATCACGCGTCTGTTTGTACAGTCCCCGCCACCAGAAACGTTGTTGTAATTGAGTTACAATGGCTGAGACGCCCGCATGCGCAGACGCCACACCTTCATGAACCGCAGTAATCAAGTCTGCCCTGCGATCCGCGTTGGGAATCAAACGTTCACCAACATCAGGTATTTTCACAAAAGGAACCTTTTCGGGACTTAAGTGGTATGTGTACTTCGAAGGGAACCCCGAAGGATGTTTACCTCCCTTCTCAGTGGCAGCAACAGCTGCCAAGATGTCACTATCAATCTTACTTTTGGACCGTGTAACTGCTGCAACTAAGTATGTAGACACTGCTGATTTCGCTGCTTCATCAGCAAGCGAGTTACCGACAGCGTGGACTCCCACACGCTGATGGCCAAGAGTATGAATTACAAAAACGAGCGGCATCGAAGCCTTAAGCTCTGCCACTCGAACCCAGATCAATTTATGTTTTATTGTGCTACCCTTGGAATCACGAAAGTCATTCTGAATCCAAAAGAACAAGTTTTCATTGTAAGACTGGACACAGTAGAAAGAATCACTTACAATAAGAGTAGTAACACTAGGATCTGCGTACTCCAACGCTAGTAAGAGAGCACGAAGCTCTGCCAATTGTGCGGTGCAATCTCCAAGCGGCAACGTGTGCACTTCCCTGGATATGAACTCATCGTTCAACATAGCACCGACCACAATGGCGCATGCGGAAACGTAGGCATATTTAGAGCCATGCGCAACCTGCGCCGAACCATCAGTGTAAATGATGCAATGGAAGTCCTCCAAAGGTCGCATAGCTAGAGGAGCAGGGTGAACAAACTCATACTGCAAGTACTCCTGCGACCGCAACGAGGCGTCAAAAATAAACGTGACATCCGTGGACGTCAAGGACGCAGCCCACTGAATCCACCGAGGGTGCAAAGCTTTTGAATTTGGTACACTGGCTTTCGTGACTGCCTCCAAGTGAGGACAGGGTGTTACAACCAACATGCGTTTCCCTTGTGACAGAGCCCGTTCTTTAAGAATAGCCATCTGTACAGCTGTTAAAACCTTTTCGACAGTGGGAAACCGCATCTTAGCCGAAGTGTACAAGTGTGACTTGTAAGCAATAGGTACTGTGTCTCCTTCATTAAAAGTGAGGTACGTGAAACCCACTGTCCCTGGTATTATTCTTATCACCAGGTTGGTATGGTTGTCACGAGTCAGTAAGAACTTAGAAGCGAGCAAATCAGCCTGCAAGGATTGCAAAATGGCTGAATGCTCAGGCAGCCAGCATGATTTCGAAAAAGTTGGTTGTATCAAAGCATACAATGGCTTGATACGCTGGGCATATTCCGGAATGTATGTTCTTCCGAAATTTAAGAAACCCAGCAAAGACTGTAATTTTTTCAGTGTAGTAGGAGCGCGCAACTGTGCGCACTTCTCTAAGAAGTGAGGAGCCAAACCTCTACCTTCATTGTTGAGCTCATAGCCCAAAAACAACACTGTGTGCTCAGCAATGTGCGATTTTGCAAAGTTAAATTTGTAACCCATGTCTGCAAAGTTACAAATAACAGAATTTACACGACACAGGTGCTCCCAAATATCGTCGTCTGTGAGATATATGTCATCCACATACGAACAAGCATCTGGGTCGAGTGCCTCCAGAATAGAGACAATGCGAGCGGTAAATATACCAGGACTATTCTTATAGCCCATTGGGAGACGCATGTAAAACTGGTCCATTGGGAGCTAAAGCTGTCCAATCTGTGGGCATAAAAACCGTTGGATATGTCAAGCGTTGTCTTAAAACGCTTACGCACGAGACTATCCACAAGGGCAGAGCCGTGAGTATTCTGTACTGCACAGTTACGGCAATGCGAGTTCAAATGCCGGTAATCCAATACCAAACGATATGATCCGTCAGGCTTGGTCACAGTAAAAAGAGGATTATTCATTGGTGACACACAAGTTTCAATAACTCCCTGATATTCTAATTGTTCAAGGATTTCCGCGACGGAAGTTTTGGCTTCACGCCGAATGGGATATTGAGGTTGAGGCTGCGGCTGAGACCGCAACGGAATTTCGTGGCAAGGCGACAATTTATCCCAACCACATTGGTTACGGTACAGAGCCGGTGCGAGAGCCCGAGCCCACTCTTCTGCAAAATGCTGCGCATGCTCTTTCGAGACAGTGTTCGCGAAACTGGGGAGGATTACCTCCTCCCCTCGCGGCGCCGCGAGCACAAAAGGTGGGGGCCAGTCAGCCTCCGAAAGCAAAATATCATACGTAGAAGACAGATTTTCCCAAAATACCCCTTTAACGGTACGCTGTATGTCACCTTCAATTAACAGGACAATTTCATAAAGTCTTTCAGGGGGAGCAAGTCTCGTATCTGCTGTTTCTATTACAACGTAGACATCAGTCGCTGTCACCCTCAGTAGTGGACGCAGCGCCTCTCTGACTATGGTAATCTCTGCCGCGCTGTCCAGCAAGGTCAGAGCCCACGTCAGATTCCGAAGCCGCGTTCTCACTATCTGTGGCATATCTATGCGCTGTTAAGGCCGCGACTTTCTTTTTCGCAAACTGTGGTCTTTTAGGCGTAGAATCCTCCTGCTTCGCCGCGCCGTCTGTCTGGCGGGACTGGCCACGTCCCTGTTGGCCACCACGTCCCCTACCGCCTCCTCCTCCACCGGTTTTCGGGGCCGATGAGTCCTGAAAGGAACGAGGAGAGCGTTGATCAGAAACCTGAAATCGATCAGGCGATTTAATCATCGCGCGATCGCGCAAATCATAAACTTTTTCAGTCGGCGCAGGAACCTGTGTTGCAGGAAAAGAATCCTGAGTCTGCTTTTGTTGCTTCCCCTGTGTCTGTTTTTTAGGCCAATTTTGTTTTTTGGACTTGGGCTGGACATCTGCCGCAGCAGACTGTCCTTTTGGTTGTTTTTTCTCCTTGACAGGAAAATATTTCAGACCTCTACTTGTGCGGCCAATCGTCTTATAGGCGGCCACAACTATCTTCGCTAACTGTCGGGGTTTATCGGCATCGGGTAGAGCAGCCAAAGCATTCGACACCTGAAAGTTCACCGCATCTCCTTTAATATTGGAGAGTATGAGATCACTTACTATCTCAAACGAACCACACAGGCGCATACCCAATTCAACCGCTGCCTCCGGTCCGTGATCATCCTGAACACGTTTAACGATCTCAGGCAGTGCGGTCATAGACGGGGTGCTGAAACACCTCGTATAAACGGCCGCAAAAGTTTTTCCCCAGCTTTCACAGTCAACAAGCTCAGGAGTTAAATCCTTTGGTAAAGTAATCGTCAACATTCTATGTTTATCAGCAGGAGTAGAATTCGGAAACACCGCCTCCAGTTGGTCAAACTTCTCGGCTAGCCAGAAAGGGAAGTCATCGTTATCAACGGGACACTGACCAAAAACCGAATTTACCATAACCGGATTCAGGCGTAAACCGCCACGTTCCGTTTGAACGGCCGCACCCCCGGGTGGACCACCCGGGAGATGACGACCTATGTATTGCACTAATGCACGAATCACAGCAATCGAGACAACGTGTAGTCTGCGAATATCAGCAAGGGGACAAGCGCCGTGATTCGGGTACGGGGTAAATCCACCCAAAGCAGGCCAATTTGTACCTGGAATGGAAAGTGGACCTAACCTCGCAGCTGACAAAGAGTGGGGGAGGGCGCCATCAAACCAAACGCGATGCTTCCAATGATCAATAGGTATTTCCAGTGCCCTGTATGGTGTATACTCAGCCGGTACAGGGGAGGGTGTGTAGTGGAGGAACACTTGAGAATTCGCGTCCACCACCGGAAATGTGACCCACAAGTAAAAGAGCTCGAAAGGGTATGCCGGATCTGCACACACCACCAAAATCACAGCCATGCCTTCCAAAGGGACTTGGTAAGTTTGTAAATGGTTGCGCACCGCAATGCGACTATGCTGCGCAATGGCTACAGCCATGATTTCACCGGAACCACAGAAAAACAAAGTCAACTTAGTAGCACAACCGGGTAGTAAGTCAAGGAAACCGTTTTAGATAGATTCAAGCTTGAAAAAGACCTATTTCCAAAAAATAGGTAGGTTTCACCGACACCACGGTTTTCCGGAAACGACAGTGAAGGGGTTAAGGTTTGAATGATATACTACTCGAGTGTCATGATATAAGGCCTCCAACGTACGGGCGCCATGTAGCAGGGTTTCTGTTCTCCCACAGAACTGTGCACAGAGGATTGGAACCTCGGCGAATTAGGGTGACCCAAAACTCACCTTAGTACCCAACAAACCCCTTACCGAGCTAGCTACAGTGTCTCATTGGTCATAACAAACTCCCAATGTTTAGACAAACCAGAACATGAACTCACCAACCTCAGGTTACGTGGAACACATGAGCACTCTTTCGTTATACAATCATTACAAACCAGAACATGGAGTAAAGAAGAACACGTGAGCATTTGAAATGTTTATTTACTAATGCCGTCTTCTCAGGCGCAGTATCTTAGATAATACAAGTAAACATATTATCAACAATAAAGCTACAAGCATTGTTACTAGTCCATAGAAAGCGAACGGTGACAGCATGTTACCATGCTGTAAATTAATAAGGGTTAACAACACTTATTTCTCACCCTCCCTAACTCACATATTATATTAATAGCTAAGAAGGTCTCTTTGGGTTGAATTAGGGCGGGCCCATACCTCAGTGTCCTAGAATGAAGGGATCACATCAGCATACACCAGCTCTCTCTGCATGCGAACAGCATCAAGTGTGTATTTGTGTGTGCAGCAAAGCAATATAAAACCCGCCTAAAAGCCAAAATTAGCAGAAGCTGAACTTATGTTATGTCTATGAAGGCGCGAAGATCAGACCTCATAACAATTCAGTATCTTGTTGTTCCTGAAGCTTCAGCACTCTCTGTACAGACATAGTTTATTAAGCAAAGCTGATATCAGAGTAATAACATATTATTCTCATGTAAACCACAACGAACTACTAGGTTGAAAGCTAAATCAACAATTAAGTGTCGTGTGCAGAAGCAGCAAAAGGAAAAATGGCGTTTAAACATGTAATGTGCCTATGCTAACTTAACGCATTATAAAGATATATAGTAGCTGTAGGAAATGGGGGTTGCCCAAATCTCCAAGGGGGTAGCATGGCATCAAGCGGGCAGGCCAAACTTCGAGGACATGTGAAGCATTCACGCAGTACCCACAGACGACACACCAATCACACCACAAAAGAGTCACGACACCACCTTTGGTTGGAAAAAGTTTGAGTTTAGTTATGTCTCCAACCTGCAAGGTAAAAAGGAACAGAATAGTGGTAGTCACAACAAGGCGCCAACTGGCACCAGAGCCAAGTACTTCAGAGGGGGATTATTTACATGGGACAAAAAGGGGTTGAGTCCAAAGTCCATGCTGAAAGGAAAAAGGTTGATTAAATGAACATTAGACCTGGGGCCAACCTGGCGGGGCCAACTCAGGCTCTCATCCTCGGGGGAAGGCTGTAATTGCAAAATCCAACTTTATGCATAAACACACCTCCTGCGTTATAACGCCAATCCCCACCCCTGTAAGGGAAAACAGAGCATCACAGCACATTTAATATTAGACAGGAGCACCTATCATGAATCAACATGGCTGGCTCATTAACCAGGGGCATGAACAGGGGCCTGGAATAACTCGTCAGGCCAGCTTAGGGGCACCCCTGCAGTAGAAGGGAACACCCAGATTTACTCCACCCTCCACCTACGGGTATAAAGCAACAGGTAGGAAGGCACCTGGCATAAAACACAGCAAGGTTTGCCCTTGAACCTGGAATGTAATCAGGGGCCTGGAATAACCCGTCAGGCCAGCCTAAGGGCAGGACAACTGTACTAAAAGGCACATCCAAGTTTACCCCCCCTTATAACCCGGCCACTGTGCAGGAATCAACACTTCATCAGGGAATCATACCCCTTCCATCACAGGGAAAAACAAAGGCTCCTTAGTCAGCAATAGCATTTCTTTCTGCAAGGGCAAACACCTGATTGGGTAAAGCAGTCAGATCATTAGGCCACCATGAGCATTAATAACCTTCCATGCCTCAGTCATGGGGCCTAACGGGGCCCAACCACAGTCTCCCCCGTAGGTGGGGCGGTCGTGGGACTTCCGCCCGCCCCCTCGGGGAATTACCTTCTTCTTCGGCTCCTCGAGGGGCCCTTGCGCAGATGCTTGCAGTCAGTAGGCCTCACGTGGCCTTTGGTCTGATCCCGGACTCCCCGGGGCTTGCACCAGCTGGGGGGCTTTCACTCCTCTCGGAGCCCTCCCAGAAGACGACAGGCTATTCCCGGGCCTTCTGCAGCCTCCACGGCCCGGGAACCAATCGAGACGCGGCGGTGAAGGGGCTCGGCCCCTGCGGCCAATCGCGGGGCAGCTCCAGCGGGATGCGGCCGGGAGGACCAATCACGGGCCTGCACGGTCGAACTCAAACTGCAGGGCATAGCGCGGCACACACGGACTCCGGCGGCCCTCTCCTCACATCGGGGGCCGCCGCAACGCTACTCCCAGCGAGGATCTTCCTCGGGGCCCTCCGTCAAAGGCGGAGGCGGGGTAGGCTCCCGCCCTCCGTTCTCGCTCCTCACGGCGGCAATGCTTCTCGTGTGGCGGCGGGGCTGGCACCGACAGTGTGCCCCGGCCCCGCCTCTTCCACCAGCTCACTCCAGGCTGCCCGGACGGCAGCCAATCCCTGCGCGGCGTGGCTGGACGCGCTGACTTCAGGGCCTATCGCGGCTCTCACTTCCTCATCGGCGGCCCCCTCCTGGCACCGGGGGTCGCCGTGACGACGACAAATACAGCGGGGGTCCCTCCAAGCTGGCGCCGGGCCGCGGCGGTGATCTGCGGCCGAGATAAGGGGTAGGCTCCCTTTTAATTAATTATTTACCTCACGGGCCATGCGCAACTGCACGGGACAGCAATAAGGGGTAGGCTCCCTTCTGATCAGTTTCTCCTCACACAGAAAGCGCGCCCCACGAGGGGTAGGTTCCCTCAGCGCTGTCCAGTCAAAAACTTCCTCAGGCCACACAGCAGGCACAGCGCTATCACTGGCAGGGGGACACTTTACGATCTTCTAGCGCTCAGGGCTTCTCAACTTCCAGGGTCCAGAGACACAAAGGGCACAGTTCCTCCAGCAGGGCACAATCCTTCCAGCCCACTGCCTCCAGAGGGGCCACAACTTCCTGGGGGCACCAACCTCCCCAAACAGCGTCTGACAGGCGCACCTCATGGAGGGGAGGGGCGAACAGTTCCACAGCCAGCCCCAAGGGCACACTCCTCACCTCCTGGGGGGGTTCAAGCCCACAGCATTCCTCCTCTTCTGGGCACCTCTTTCCCTCAGCGCTGGCGTAGTTCAAGGTCCCACAGCATCAGTGTCCTGGGTAGGGACCCTCCTTTGTCAGGGGCCCGGGGGGACAGTAGAAGGGGGGGTTCTAGGGGTGCAGGGCCCAGCTCACAGGCCCATGTGGCAGTAGCACCTCACAGCAGGTCCCCTCTCTCCCTTGTCCCAGCGCTGACTGACTCTCTGGTGACACTTCTCCCTATTTATACCCTCCTCCCAGGCAGTGCCAGGACCTTCTAGAATGTTGGCACATCTACCCTAAACTGGTTCTAGGGGAGGGGGTGAGCACCCTGGGTGCCAGGCTTTCCCTCCAAAAGCTAGGGGTAGCTGGGTAATATTATCTAGACCGCTGACCTATGTCAGTCCAGTGGCAAAACCCAGGGCCATGGCATCCATTTTAAAAACACTACATTTCAGTCAGGTGCAGTTTTAAAATGGGGGATTTTACAAGTGCTCACATTATTTCATGTAATTACATTTTTCAAAAGGGGTCTCACACCACTCATGGCCTATACAGGTTTAATCCCATGGGGGAGACAATCTAGATAAGGGGGTCAAAAGCGAAAACTTTGGGGGGAAAAGGCCAAGTCCAACACAACTCCCCCCCAGCCAAAAGCCAGGGTAGACATATCAATGCCTTGATGGGCTTCCCTGCTTGGGGCGGAAAAAGGTGGACGCAGGCCTGCAACTACAGGAGCACCTGCAGTCTCTCCTCCACTCTGGAACCCAATGGTTCTCTCTCGCAACCCTCCCTTCACCAACAAAACCACCCCACTGGTGTTCCCTAGTGGGATGTTTTTCCTTCCTAGAGTGGGAGGCTCTAGCCTCAGGCTTGTAATTCTCCTGGACCACTCTCTTCTCTCCAAATTGCCACTGGTCCACCCATCTGGGGTCTACACCCTCAGACTGACCAGCCCTTAGGGGCGAGGCTCTCCTCCCCCTACTTCTCCTCCTAGGGTTCCTCCATCTCCTACGCCTGGGGACACCCTCACACAACTCTCTCCCCAACCTGGAGTCGAAACCCACAGGCTGAACTGGTGACAGGGGCGAGTCCTCCCTCTCCCTGCACCCCCTCCCAGAGTTCCGCACCCTCCTACCCGGAGAAGTACCCCTGGGAGTCACTTCCGGGGGGACTCTGGTTACAGAGGTCCCTCCCACCAGGGCAGGCAACCCCTGTCCCTGGCCACCCAACCCAGGATCTGCGCCCTGTGGCTGAGCTGGTGACAGAGAAGAGACCTTCCTCCCTCTGCACCCCCTCCCAGAGTTCCGCACCCTCCCACTGGGAGTAGTACCCCTGGGAGTCAAATTGGTAGGGACTTGAATTACAGGTACCCCACCCTCCAGGTCAGGCAACCCCTTAACCTGGAACCCCAGTCCAGGATCTAAACCCTGTGACTGGTCAGACCCCCGAACCACTGGAGCTCCGATTATTGATGCTCCGGGTCCTCCTGACATGAGGGGATCCCTTCCTCTGGATGACACATCGGGACAGCCTAGTCTCCCAACCTGGGGTTCTCTTAAAGAACACTCCAGGCCCGGTGACCACAGCTGGGGCACCTCGGGACACCCCCCGTCTCACTCCCTTCAGGATCACTCCCCTCAGCCTTCCCAGACGCTCTGGCACTTACCCAGAGGTCTGCCTCCTGTGCAAGTTCCCTGGGGTCTGAGAACCCGCACCGCAACAGATGGTGACGCAGTCTTGGGAAACAACTCCTCAGCATGTGCTCCCGGATAACGGCATGGCACAGCCCTTCCCAATCCTCCACTGCTCTCCTCACCACCCAATCCTCCAGTACAGTCCAACACTCCTCCTCGAACTCTCCCCAGGACTGATGGAACAGCTTTCCCCTGCCCCTAAACACTAACCCGTCCTCCTCTTCCGGGGAATCAGGCACAGTCTCTTGGGCTTCGGGAGTGGGACTCCTTGCACTGGACCTACACTCACTGCCACCACTGGATCCCACCCTCCACGGTGAATCCAGACTCCTGAAACCACTCTCAGGGGACAACCTACCCACCTGAGCTGATCTCTCTCTGGTGAAGGCCCTCTCCGCCTCCGCCATCCTCTCCTGGGCTAGGACTTTTTCAGTCTCTAGTCGCTGCTCTTCTACCCTCAGCTGCGCTAAGCCCTCGGCATGCCTGAGCTTTGCCAGCGCCAGCTGATACTCCCTCTCTTCCCTCCTATCTACCCACTCTTCTGGGGACAGGGAAAGGGATTGGGCAGTAGCCCCAGGGCTGGACCCAGTGCTGGACTCCCTATCTACAGTGTCCTCATCAGCTCCTGGCATCTCCGCCCTCTCAAACTCTTCCTCCTCCTCATCGGAGTAATTACCTCCCAGGGTTCTGGATGGGGAGCCCTCTCTCTGGTCTCTAACCCACTGACCCTTCAAAACCTCGGGAGGGTAGTCAGATAAGTCCCCACCAATCTCCAAGGGCTCTCCCCTCTTGAGGGCCTCATAGAGAAACAAATTCCTCCTAATGTTCCCTACTGGGGTATCCCTCTCTCCAGGAGGAAGTCTATCACCTCCTGTTCGGTGTACTCCATCAGTTCCACTTCCTGGTAAATCAACCCCATCGTGGCGAGGTACACCCGGGACACACCCTCCCAGTGGAACAAGGGGACAGTTCAGAACACTCTTCAGGAGGAAGCAATTTAGCAAACAATCTTCCAAACAATAATCCCCACCACAAGGCTCTACTTGTGGTGTAACCTGTGGCCGCTGTGGTACTGCGCAAACACAAGTCCTATCCCACCGCTTGCCACCAATGTAGGAAAAGGGGGTTGCCCAAATCTCCAAGGGGGTAGCATGGCATCAAGCGGGCAGGCCAAACTTCGAGGACATGTGAAGCATTCACGCAGTACCCACAGACGACACACCAATCACACCACAAAAGAGTCACGACACCACCTTTGGTTGGAAAAATATTGAGTTTAGTTATGTCTCCAACCTGCAAGGTAAAAAGGAACAGAATAGTGGTAGTCACAACAAGGCGCCAACTGGCACCAGAGCCAAGTACTTCAGAGGGGGATTATTTACATGGGACAAAAAGGGGTTGAGTCCAAAGTCCATGCTGAAAGGAAAAAGGTTGATTAAATGAACATTAGACCTGGGGCCAACCTGGCGGGGCCAACTCAGGCTCTCATCCTCGGGGGAAGGCTGTAATTGCAAAATCCAACTTTATGCATAAACACACCTCCTGCATTATAACGCCAATCCCCACCCCTGTAAGGGAAAACAGAGCATCACAGCACATTTAATATTAGACAGGAGCACCTATCATGAATCAACATGGCTGGCTCATTAACCAGGGGCATGAACAGGGGCCTGGAATAACTCGTCAGGCCAGCTTAGGGGCACCCGTGCAGTAGAAGGGAACACCCAGATTTACTCCACCCTCCACCTACGGGTATAAAACAACAGGTAGGAAGGCACCTGGCATAAAACACAGCAAGGTTTGCCCTTGAACCTGGAATGTAATCAGGGGCCTGGAATAACCCGTCAGGCCAGCCTAGGGGCAGGACAACTGTACTAAAAGGCACATCCAAGTTTACCCCCCCTTATAACCCGGCCACTGTGCAGGAATCAACACTTCATCAGGGAATCATACCCCTTCCATCACAGGGAAAAACAAAGGCTCCTTAGTCAGCAATAGCATTTCTTTCTGCAAGGGCAAACACCTGATTGGGTAAAGCAGTCAGATCATTAGGCCACCATGAGCATTAATAACCTTCCATGCCTCAGTCATGGGGCCTAACGGGGCCCAACCACAGTCTCCCCCGTAGGTGGGGCGGTCGTGGGACTTCCGCCCGCCCCCTCGGGGAATTACCTTCTTCTTCGGCTCCTCGAGGGGCCCTTGCGCAGATGCTTGCAGTCAGTAGGCCTCACGTGGCCTTTGGTCTGATCCCGGACTCCCCGGGGCTTGCACCAGCTGGGGGGCTTTCACTCCTCTCGGAGCCCTCCCAGAAGACGACAGGCTATTCCCGGGCCTTCTGCAGCCTCCACGGCCCGGGAACCAATCGAGACGCGGCAGTGAAGGGGCTCGGCCCCTGCGGCCAATCGCGGGGCAGCTCCAGCGGGATGCGGCCGGGAGGACCAATCACGGGCCTGCACGGTCGAACTCAAACTGCAGGGCATAGCGCGGCACACACGGACTCCGGCGGCCCTCTCCTCACATCGGGGGCCGCCGCAACGCTACTCCCAGCGAGGATCTTCCTCGGGGCCCTCCGTCAAAGGCGGAGGCGGGGTAGGCTCCCGCCCTCCGTTCTCGCTCCTCACGGCGGCAATGCTTCTCGTGTGGCGGCGGGGCTGGCACCGACAGTGTGCCCCGGCCCCGCCTCTTCCACCAGCTCACTCCAGGCTGCCCGGACGGCAGCCAATCCCTGCGCGGCGTGGCTGGACGCGCTGACTTCAGGGCCTATCGCGGCTCTCACTTCCTCATCGGCGGCCCCCTCCTGGCACCGGGGGTCGCCGTGACGACGACAAATACAGCGGGGGTCCCTCCAAGCTGGCGCCGGGCCGCGGCGGTGATCTGCGGCCGAGATAAGGGGTAGGCTCCCTTTTAATTAATTATTTACCTCACGGGCCATGCGCAACTGCACGGGACAGCAATAAGGGGTAGGCTCCCTTCTGATCAGTTTCTCCTCACACAGAAAGCGCGCCCCACGAGGGGTAGGTTCCCTCAGCGCTGTCCAGTCAAAAACTTCCTCAGGCCACACAGCAGGCACAGCGCTATCACTGGCAGGGGGGCACTTTACGATCTTCTAGCGCTCAGGGCTTCTCAACTTCCAGGGTCCAGAGACACAAAGGGCACAGTTCCTCCAGCAGGGCGCAATCCTTCCAGCCCACTGCCTCCAGAGGGGCCACAACTTCCTGGGGGCACCAACCTCCCCAAACAGCGTCTGACAGGCGCACCTCATGGAGGGGAGGGGCGAACAGTTCCACAGCCAGCCCCAGGGGCACACTCCTCACCTCCTGGGGGGGTTCAAGCCCACAGCATTCCTCCTCTTCTGGGCACCTCTTTCCCTCAGCGCTGGCGTAGTTCAAGGTCCCACAGCATCAGTGTCCTGGGTAGGGACCCTCCTTTGTCAGGGGCCCGGGGGGACAGTAGAAGGGGGGGTTCTAGGGGTGCAGGGCCCAGCTCACAGGCCCATGTGGCGGTAGCACCTCACAGCAGGTCCCCTCTCTCCCTTGTCCCAGCGCTGACTGACTCTCTGGTGACACTTCTCCCTATTTATATCCTTCTCCCAGGCAGTGCCAGGACCTTCTAGAATGTTGGCACATCTAGCCTAAACTGGTTCTAGGGGAGGGGGTGAGCACCCTGGGTGCCAGGCTTTCCCTCCAAAAGCTAGGGGTAGCTGGGTAATATTATCTAGACCGCTGACCTATGGCAGTCCAGTGGCAAAACCCAGGGCCATGGCATCCATTTTAAAAACACTACATTTCAGTCAGGTGCAGTTTTAAAATGGGGGATTTTACAAGTGCTCACATTATTTCATGTAATTACATTTTTCAAAAGGGGTCTCACACCACTCATGGCCTATACAGGTTTAATCCCATGGGGGAGACAATCTAGATAAGGGGGTCAAAAGCGAAAAATTTGGGGGGAAAAGGCCAAGTCCAACAGTAGCTATATGACAACAGTACTTACAAATCTTCGGCAATCAAAATATGCTTGAAAAATAGTTCCTTGATGTTGAAAGCTCCGTCCGGGGCTATCACGGAGTCGTGAGCAAACAAATCCGAACACTTCTAGCTGACCGCGGCGTCGCGGGCCAGCTACGGTGTTGGGAAGACCCGCAAACAATACCTTTGAGAAATGCAGTGCTTCGGCGACCTCTCGTTGAGCTTCCAAAAGCAAGGCACCCGCAGGCGTCAGTTCCAGAGGTCGGTGAAGGAGTCGTCGGGGCCCTCAAAGTCACACGTGTTGCAGATCGATCTCCTCTCTGTTGAAGTCAGGAGCGCTGGCATCGGATGCTGGGGTGCGAAGTGCAACGGTGCGATGTGCAGTGCCCTCAGGTCTCGGTGCGAGCAGCGGCTCAGTGGCGGCGTCAGATTGCATAGTCGATGAGACCAGGGTCGCGGTGCGAAGTGAATGCAGTGCTCATCACGGTGCTTGCAGGTTGTGGTGCAAGCAGCGGCATCGCCGTTGCTGAAGCGCTGTTGTCGGCTGACGAACTGGAGTCTATGGCGCCAGCGTAGATAGGCCAAGGCTGCGGTGCGGGATGAGGGCAGGGCGTCATGTAACTTTATGAGTGGTGCCCTCAAACCACGGTGCAAGCAGCGGCGTAGATTTCAGCATGGAGCGATGTCATCAAGGATACCAAGGCATCGTCGTGAAGTGACGCGGTGCGGAGTGCGGTTCCCAGAGGTTGCGGTGCGAGCAGCGGCTCGGTGGTGCATCAGCAGGAGTTGTCGGTGAGACCAGGGTCACAGTGCAGCATTGCGGCTGTGCCCTCTGTGCTGCCTTCAGTACACGGATTCGACAGAGGCGTCGTAGACGTCATTGGGTTGCTTTTCTTCTGTTGCAGCACAAAACACACAGTCCCTAGTGCTGAGGGCAGAAGAGCTTGAAGTCTTTGCTGTTCCTGAGACTTCTTGAAGAGGGGGGCAAGCCCTTGGAGAAACTCACAAAGTAGATTGCAGAAAGTTCAGTCCAGTCCTTTCCCTGCCCAAGACAAAAGCAGCCACTGCAGGCCAATGCAGCAAAGCACACAGCAAAGTGGTAATTCCTCCTCACAGCTTTTCCGGCTCTTCTTCTTGGCAGTCTTCTTGGCCCAAAAGAGTTCTAAAGTTGCGGGGTCTGGGCACCAATATTTATATCCCAAAATCCTTTGATCTCTTAGGCAGAAAGTGTCTGTGCCCAGCCAGAACCAGTTCTGCCTTCTCTGGTGTGACTTCCTGGCAGGAGGTGCAGACGGCATGGTCAGAGGCAGACCAGGTTCTTTGAGGTGCAAGGAAATCTCCTCCCCCTTCCCCAGTTGCAGCCCAGGCCTAGTCAGCCTGTTCCTGACCCACCTAGACTATCTGGAGCCACTCCTGCTCCCAGCCTCCCAATTTTATTTTCCTACCTAATTCCCTGGGCCAGTTATGTTTATAAGATGTTATAAACAAACTCCCCCTTCTGTCCAATGGGGAACAGGTAACCTTGCAATGGCGAAAAACGAAATTGGCCATAATTCGCTATCAGGACATGACACACACACCAGGGCATGTCCTACCTTTCACATACACTGCACCCGGCCCACAGGGGTACCTTTGGGCAACCTTAGAGGTGGCTGACATGTAAGAAAAGGGAAGGTGAGGGACCGGCAAGTTGGTGCACTGGCCAAGTTGACATGGCAGTTACAAACTGCACGCAGACTCCGCAATGGTGGGTCCCAGTTACCTTTTCAGGGCTACTCACGTGGGTGGCACAATCAGTGCTGCAGGCCCACTAGTAGCATTTGATTCACAGGCCCTGGCACACTCAGTGCACTTTACTAGGGACTAACAAGTAAATCAAATATCTAATCATGGAAACACCAATCCATAACACAATTTACCACAGGAGCACTTGCACTTTACCACTGATAAGCAGTGATAAAAGTGAGCAGACACACTAAGCAGCAAAAACAGAGTCAAAACTGGGAGATCAGAAAGCAAAAACTCATGGGAAATACGCCAAAAGATGCCAAGTCTAACAAATGAACAAGGGTGGGGCACATCGAGTGAAGTGTTTAAATAATGAAAGAGGTTTGTTAGCACGAGCAGGAAAGTTGTGGTTAAGATAGTACGTATAAGGAGGGAGAAATCAGGGAGCTCATGGGGTGAAATGAGATGTAAGAAAGCAATGAGGGAGAGAGACATGGGACGACCGAGGACGTTATATAAACACTGAGGGAAGAGTGAGATCAGACACCTTTTATCGAGAGAACTATGGGGGATGAAGGAAGAAAATTGTGTTGAAGAGGGATTGGCTGTTTTTGTAAAAACAAAGGGTTATTATCTACAATGCGTAGGAAGGGGGCTCTGTAGAATTACATTTTATGGAAAGGTTATATTATTGTGTAAATCTGACGACTGTTTAAATTAATGATTGGATATTGAATAATGTGTATATGTGGTGTTCATTATACTTTTATTATTGTCATTTGTAGTGTTCCCTGATGAAGGTGCCCGAAATGCATTGGACTTTTAATAAACATTTGAACTTGAGGTCCGGAGGGGACAGTCTGAACACTAGAAACTTAGGAAAATGGCAGAACGAACCCTGTGTGTGGATTGTAGTTGGAATTCTATACAGTTATAGATGAATAATGAAGGATCGAAAATATGGATTAAACAATGGACAAAAATATGGAGAAATGACGTATCGTTTAAACGAAGCCAAAAGCAGCTTGTTGTTGCTGTGCAAATGGTTTGGGGTAACATGGGTTGCTCCACCCTTCTTCGTTGTCATAGAGGCGCCACCGGGGCAGGCATTACAACCATAACGCACGCATTTAAAGATGAAATATGGACAAGCTAAGATTAATACAAGACTAAACGGTGTGCATTCCACCACTTTCACTAAGTCTAACAAATTGACACATTCTTTCTTCCTCCTACATTCATAGTCAAATCAGCAGGTCTCTTCAGCTCTTAAAGTGAATCCTATTTACTCTGATACGACAGTGCTTTTCGTCAACCACAAGTATTAGGAACAACTCATTCCAAACGCAGAGTAAGTCAAAAAAAGGCTTTCCACCAAGTAAAAAGATAAGCGGTCCAAATTCAGAGGAAACATAAATAGGCAACGCTTGCTCACCCGCACAGAAATCATGTCTGTAAACCACGTTAAATGAAAAAAAGAATAAAAAGAGCCTATGGAAACAGTGAACAAGTGCATTATCTCTTTGTAAGATGTCAATATAAGTGCAGCCAGGGAGAGATCTACCAAGAAATAAGAAAACCACAAAGATGAGGAAACAAAAGGCCACCAAGATCAAAACACGAGCCTGGCCGTCCTGTAAGAGTGCCAGCTAACAAATGGCTGTGACAAATCAAGCAGTGGCGCAGCTAACGTGGGGATAGAGATGTAGCCACACCCCAGCTCTTTCTGTTGCTCCTGAGACGCCCTCTGCTTGACACCTGGTAATGTTCAAGGACACCAGGCGTTTCATTCTGGCATTTAAAATGTAAAATGCATCACTATTCATGCTACAAGACTTCCTTGAATTGGCAAAGGCTGGGGCACAGAAATGGCAGCTGTTCAGGTTTGTGGCACTGGACTGGGCTACTTGGGGGCTTGAACCCCAATTGTGCCTTTATTTTAGTATGCAACCTGTCGAAATAGTAGCATTTTATTTGCTTACACCAGAGCCCATGGTACCCATATTATCGACCTGCAAACCAGGAGTCCCAAAATTGCCCTTCACGTGTTGAACCCTACAGACAACATGCCTACACAACAGAAGCTGCAGCTAAAGTACATTTTGTGTGATAACTAAACCACTTTTGTTAAGTGCTCAAAAGTGAAAAGGTTTTAAGTGAATTGAGTCCTGAAAGTGTCTAAGATCCAGTAGTCAGTCAGTCAGGATTCTTTATTCGATGATTAAAAATCACCATAAAAGGTACAAACATACAATATACACTCATATCATTAAAAAACAATTAAATTGACATGAATCCTATTATTAATGCGACGATATCACAATATGTGAAGAAAAAAGGGTCATTATGGAACTTTAAGACCAGGAACAAAAATCTCACAATTCACATTCCCCCCCCCCCCCCCCCCCCCCCCCTAGTGGCCCTCAATCGAGCAGCCACTTTAATAAATTTAATAATACAGCACAGTGTAAATGGATCATTCGCCTGTTGTAAGTAGATCAGGGCCTCACGGGCGCTTTTAATGTTATCTTTTTTTAAAATGTCTACCAAAAATCTGCGCCTAGGTACAGAATAAAATGAACATAACAATACAAAATGAAGGGAATCCTGCGGAGACCTATTGTCGCAGCCGCAGGTTCCCTTCTGCTCAATTGTAGTGGAATACCCTAAAGGTGATCCCAATAAATATGGTAAAAGATTGAGCCTAAAACGATTCATAAAAAACCTATCTTGAGCATTGTGTATTAAGTATAAATAGGGTTCCATTCCTTCCCTAGTCTTTACAAGGTTATAGGCACACACCATGGATTTGACCCTGTCTAGCTCTGTTCTTTGGGTGGCTTTGTGTGCCAAAAACACTTTTTTGACAGTCATCTTATGGCGAGGGGTGATTGTTGCCGGGTCAGAAAAAAGATTCCCGAGGCCCAGCGTGTCTAGAACGGACTTGACATAACTGAGCCACGGGATTCGTGTCCATTTTTCTCTGCCCAAGCAATCCTTCATTATTTCCCTACTTAGGGTTGCCTCGGGGTTTGTCCAAATTTTTAGCCAAGCTAGAATAGGCCTGACTTTCACCGAGTCCTCAAGGTAGGATATCCCTAGCTCCCTGTGTGCAATGGCTGCAGCTAAACTGTGTGGGGCTTTCAGGATGGAGCGTAGATATTTATTCTCCTCCCGCTGAAGTTGGCAAATATTCACAAAGCCCCACACCTCTGCCCCATAAGTAACTTTAGAGCAGCACATGGAGTTATACAGGTTCAGCACCTGCTCAGGGCACCACCTCCCCAACCTCCTACCATAGCCTGCAATTGCTCCATTGGTGGCATTCATCTTTCGACAGCGTTCCTCCACCAGGTAGTTAAATCTTAAAGACCCATCAAATAGTAGGCCCAGATACGAGAATGATTTAACCTTCTCTATCTTGTGGCTCCCTATTGTAAATGTGCATTTATTGCATGGTTTACTACCGACAGATAAAACATATGATTTTTCTAAATTAACAAAAAGATCCAAAGAACCCATAAAGGATACAAAACCGTCAATTAAAATCTGTAGGCCCTTTGGTGTTCGCCCGAGGAGGACCGCATCATCTGCGTAAAGCAGCACGGGAACATGGCGCGTCCCTACTCGTGGGCAATCTGATCCTAGCTGTAAAAGGTGCTGCTCTAAATTATTGATGTACAGGGAAAATAAAAAGGGTGCCAAAATACAGCCTTGGCGTACCCCACTTCTACAATAAAAAGAGTCGGTACATTCACCCTCCGTATTATACCTTACTTGCGCTGAGGTGTTACTGTGCAATTCTCTCAAGATTTTAACAAGGCCAGCCTCTATCCCCATATTGGTCATCATGTCCCAGAGCTTTTCCCTATTGACGTGGTCAAAAGCAGCTGCCAGATCCATGAATCCCATATAAATGGATTCCGTACTGGCCTTAGTGTACTTTGCTGCTAGCATATAGAGGTTCAAGCACTGGTCACTCGTGGACCGACCCTTCCTAAAACCGTACTGTGTGTCAGAGATGATATTATTTGCCTCAGTCCACTCTGCCAGCCGGTTTAATATCCCCCTCCCCAAAATTTTGGCGGATACATCAATCAGGGAGATCGGGCGATAACATTGCGGGTCGTCCCTATTGCCCTTTTTAAAAATCGGCACAATAATGGCTGTTGACCAAGAGGGCGGTAAGCCCTGGCGAATTGCAGTGTTAATGACTCTTGTCATTATAGGAGCCCATAATTCCACTGAATTTAGGAATAAATCTGGCGGGATTCCATCTGGGCCTGGGGCCTTGTTCTTAGACAGCCCCTCAATCCCGACCTTAATCTCCTTTAATGAGAAGGCTACGGACTGAGCTTGATCAACATTCCCTTGATCAAGCGATGGGCGCGTTCCATGGTTATATAAGGCCCTATAATGAGCAATCCACGAGTCGGGTGTTATATTTGTTCCTAATTTAGGGACTGTATCCTCCTGGAAGGTCGGCCTATTAATAATTCTCCAGAATTCAATCATGTCCCTCTTTTCCCCCGCCTCCCTTAAATCCGCCCAACCTTCTGCTTGTAGGGCATTTTTCCTCCTGCTCAACTCCCTCTTATACTTTTTCCTACTTGAAGCAACTCGTATGGCATCTCTTGGCCTTATTTTAATACTATCTTTAAGTTCTCTCAAGGCTTTTGAACAGTCTCTGTCAAACCAACGTGGTTGGCTACCGATAACTTTTGTCCGGGCACTAGTTTTTAACAGCCCATCTACTAAATCAGTAATATGTTTAAAAGCTATAAGTAGCTGCTGTCCTTCTGTTGCCATGTCTAAGCATGCCTCAAAGGCTAACTTCCCCTTCTCCATCAGTGATTTGTAAAACCTATCTCCATCAATCTTAGACCACCTGAGGCGTCTACCCTGATCGGTGGCCCTCTCAATTATTGCAACGTGCTTAGTCCTGCTAGAATCGGCACGATAGGGAACATCTAGTACCAGTGGATTATGGTCAGTGAATGGATTCCATTCAATCTCCACCCTAGAGATCCTGTTTTTAAAAACCCTTGAGGCGAGAATGAAATCAATATATGACGAACAACCTCTATCCTTGAAGGTCGGTGGCAAGGTCTCATCTTGCGGTAAATACCCCATGTCGATGGTGTGAACCAGGTCATAGTCGTGTAAAAATTTTGTTAAAGCTTGACCTTCTGACAAGTGCTCAAAATGGGATCCACTCTCCACTGGGCATCGAGACCATGTTTCATCAATTGGAAAAAGGGCTGGGCAAAGATGACAGTTAAAGTCCCCCATTACTAGGATGTTTTGTGCATGGGCCCTTGCTTCATGGGTGGTAACCTGACACAATCTGTACTCCAGTTCTTTAATCAGTACATCGCATCCTCCACCCGCCACATTATTGTAGACATTAAACATTTTCAATTTGAGTCCTTTACCATTAAACCGCACCTCTTGGATATCATGCGAGTTGCGGCTTGAGGTTGACCATGTGCCGTGGAGGTTCAGGTCTACATATACAGATAACCCACCCACCGCCCTACCTGATCTAGATTTCCTTGCTGGAACAAAAAAATATTTGTACCCTTCTAAGTGTAGGGTACTATTATCAACTGCCCAAGTTTCTTGTAGGCAAATTACAGTGAATTTAGTTATGTACTGGCGCCATTCTTTATTGTTAAATTTCGCAGCCAGACCAGCTATATTCCACGAAACTATTCTAATTGCCTCGTCCCCTGCCTCCCCCCTTTTGCCTACCCGACCTGAGAGTTGCGGAGAAGTTAAATGCACATTATGTTCAACCACATTTCCCATCCCTATATTTTGAAGGCAAGACTGCTCTGAAACAGGGACATGGGCATTGCTATTTTGGCCTAACTCTACCAGAATAGGGGAAACAATTTGTAAGCCAGCAGTGTCATTGTCTGCTACACAAAGTCAATCTACTCCCTCCAAACCCGCCAATACAGAAAAACGATTAGAGGTAGGCAGGGAGTAATCAGCCCCGTGCCGCAGAAATGGTCTAAAACTGCCCCCCTGCATTTGAAAAGGGGGACCAAAACCAAAATTCTGGTGACCAGATAAAGCGTCACTATAATGGCTTTGTTGATAAATTGGGGTCCTAAAGTTAGTAACCGGAGCAACTAGTTCTCTGGGATAAAAGTAGGTCAAATCACGTGCAGTGATTGAACTACCAACATTTTGGGAAAACCCATCTACAATGTATCTGGCAACTTTTTCATCTTGGAAATTTATTATCACTATGTCGCCTGATAATTCCTTAGTTGTTTGGCCCAGCCAGGGAAGACGCCTAACGTTAAGAATTAGCCCATTTAAATGTGGAGGAAGTGGGCAATTCTGTCTCAACCAATGTATGGTCTTGTTTTTTAGCCCTCGCTGATCTTCTCCCCACCCGTCCGATAAGACTGGCACTCCGCTAAGAATGACTACGTACGGGGCCGCTTCCGGGGGTAACTCTACTCTATGCCTCTTAGCTAGAAAAGGCCTGTCAAGTGTGCCTTGACCAATAGATTTGTGGGCAATTCCAGGAGGGTTCGGTTTTGGTGCTTGTCTAAGTGGTTTTACTATTTCTCCTTCCTTTGTCTTCTTAGCATTATTATCATTATTATTTGGCCCAGTTACATTGGAGAGCAATATATTGCGAGGTTTTGGTATAGGTAGGTTAGTTTTAGATCCGTTTTGAACTTTAGCATTAACGATAGAGGGCAAAGTGGACTTTTGGGGCTCTAAGACTGGTTTTGTTAAGTACTAAGATCCAGTAATTAAAAACTGACTTTGAAACAAGTCCCTAGTAGGCCCTACATTCATGTCCTTACCTTTACAGGAAAAAAACACCTGAGCAATGCCTGTCAAAACCTTTAAGAATCCATACCAGCGAGGCAGTCACTGTTTGCAATTCATGCTTTACTTCATCTTAAATTCCCAAAGAATATTTGCTTTTTCCAGATGTTGTGTTTTTGTGGTTTTTGTATGTGATATATTTCTCTTGGATCGTGTATGCTGTCAATGGAGTTGCTTCTAGGTGTCTGAGTGAGTTCAGGTCAGCCACGGTTGGTAGTGGGAGTACCGGCACTGCATTGCATTTGGTGATGCAGTGCGCGCAACGAAATTCGTTTTATTTATTTTTATGTTTACTTACATGTTAAGGTCCAGATTCCATACATTACTAGCCCCCACCCTGCCCCTCCCCCTCCCCACGTCACCGCCCGGCCGGTACTCCCACTACCGGCCACGGCTGGTTCAGGTTGAGGTTGTCTGTTCATTTTTGGGCATGATTGTAAGCTCTGGAGTCGAGGCTAAAGGTAGCTTGAGTTTCTCAGAGTTCCTGTCGTGGGTCATGAAGATGTTCAGGCTGCATGCTCATCCAATCTTAGGCCTCTCTGCAGAGCACACAGAGCAATGATCACCTATTTGCCAAAAGTAATTTCTACTTTATGTGAACCTGTGTGAAGGAGGTATACACACAGGTGGAAATATGCACAATGCTGAAAGTAAAGAAAATGCAGTTTTTACAGGCGAGGAGAGAGAAAGAGAGTTTGTGTGTCTGTGCGAGAGAGAGAGGTGATACAAGGAAGTATATGGAGGAGGATAGAGTGAAGACTCAGCTACGAAGAGTAAGGGGTAACGTGAAAAAGACAGATGGAGGATATCATAAAGACTTTGGGAAAAAGGGCATAAGGGTCTAACAGACTGAGAGACTGCAGGGGAAAGTGTTGTGGATAGGAAGCAGGAGTGATTGAGACACTCCAAAGACCACTACTCTATTCACAGACCTATATAATGTTTCATTGACAGTATGGTATTTTCTAATTGAAGCATCTTCAATTTTAATAAGACATAAACAAATCATTGTTAGATGTGGCTCTGGTCGATTTCTGTTTCTAAATTTCATAACTAACTGCTGTGACGTAGCAATAGTTGATACCAAAACTGGTTACTCACTGTTGCTACATCGTAAAGGTCTTCCAGGCCAGGTGAAGGGATCTCTGAGAGCCTGTCAGTACAGTCTCCTTCACTGAGATCAGAAGGCACAGCTGCAGAAGGTGGAGGAAAGTCAGGGAAGGTGGTGGGGCTGCTGAAGGGTGAAATGTAAGGTATTTTTGTTATTACATTTGAAACATGGAGGAGAGACTATGGGGCATATTACCAAGCTTAAGCGAAAAATATCGCTAAGCTTGGTTAGCGGCTATATTTATATCGCTGTGCTTCGCCTATTTTTATCGCTTAGGAGCCTTGCTATTGATGGAGCAAGATTTTGCACGTTATGCGACTTGCTCGTACTCATGAACCTCGAATAACTATAATATATTAATTCAACCTGTTTGTCTTACTAATTTCCTTTTATTCTGACATTTGGGGTATCCGAGAGATGCTTGCATATGCGTGTATTAACCTTAACAACGCTCGTCATTAAAATGGCCGCGGCTTAGCGGGGTTTTCTTCTGCGCATGCGTCGGTCACAATCACGTGACGTGACGTACTCGCAGTTCTGGTGGGAATCTTTTGCACTTGCGCACTAGCATTAAGATGGCTGCTTTGTGTTCTCACATGCCGATGCTTGTGTTGCTGCTTTTACGCTGCTGTTTCGTGAGCCTCTGACTCTAATGCTATAGTTATTATAAAGTAAGGGGTATAGAGTAGCTATTCACGGTATACAGTGTATTCATTTTTTCTTGTATTTCTAATTTGTTCTCGCTTACTTTTCATGTATCGCAATTCATGGGCCTGGGAGGGAAGAAAACCCCATCTTAGAAGTCCCTACTGCGCATGTCACCCTGGCAGAGGGAAGAAAACCTTGAACAGTGGAACTCAGCCAGCTGGCAGCCACAGCTAAGATGCTCCTGAGAGAGTGACCTGCGACCCAGCAGAAAGAAGCTGAACTGTCCTGCAAAAGATATATTTGTACATGTTCCATTGTATTCTGTAGAACTTCTCATGGGAACCCCAAATTCAATAGGCGGTCCCAGAATATGTAAATGGAGACTTGAAAAGGTGAAATGTGGTTGGTGTGTTGAGCTATCCTACTTGGGGACCAATCAGAATTGGGGATTCTGACACTTGCAACATTTGGGGGGTGGTACACTGACACGAAAACAGTATAACTAGCCTAGGTTTAGCTAGAGAAATTGTCCGACTTGTCCGAATAGCTGACCTGTCACTGACCCAACGCACTCAATAGGTGACTTGATACAGAGGGCTGCGGAGCACTCTGTCCGAACTTTCCATAAACTCAAGAGGTTTTAAACCTTAAGTGGTTGGCGGAGCACTTTGCTGGGGAAATCGAAAAACCCAATCGGGGTTCTGACTGATAGCTGCAGAGAGGGTGGAGCGCAGGCGTTGCTTCCAAACGGCGGGTGCTGGTCTTGCCTTGGTGGTCCTGTCCTGATCCTAATCTGGGTTTCCTGTCCTGTCCTGGGGTGTCCATTCTGCACCTGCTGTCCTACTGATGACTGTCCTTCCTTGGGGTTCCTCCCGTCCTTAACTGACCCGTGGCCAGGGTCGTTCTTCACACCACTTTAGTTAAATATAGTGCTGAAAATCTACTCTGCACCTTCTATATTTTCCTCTCTTTTGCTTTAATAAAGTCATACTCTTGCAAATTAATTTTCCATGCTTTTTCGCATCTCTGAAAGAACAAGTCATACATAAAATTGTCGTTATTCTAGCATGTTCCACTTTCTACCCATCATTTAAGTTCATTTCCTTTTCAGGTCATAATATATCGATGTTCCTTGTTTTACCCATCTTTTAGTTGATTCAAGTAATTGCACCGGTTTATTAGTACGGTCTATTTGCACCTTACCTGTAGTTCCTCTTTATGGGGAAATATTTCACTGTGAAGTTCTAGTATGTTCTTTATTTTTTCCCGTCCTGTAGTCTCTCCTTATTAAGTCAAAATTCTGAAAATTGCTGTCTAGCATGTTCCTTGTTCTTACCTTACTGTAGACTCATAAATGGTTGGCTTGATCTATTTCCTTTATGGATATGTGCTCTTTATGATTTTGGTTATCGATTGCTTGCTTGTTGTAAACCTCATGTTTTCTGAGCTTGAAGAATTTTAGATAAAGTTTTTCAAAACTTTTTCGAGTTTGTGGTTATTATAAAAGTACAAATAGAAAATATAAAGTATAAGTATTTGGTGTCTGCCTTTCTTTTACAGCTAGCTCCCTGATCCATTGTGATCTTAGGTACCCGTGACGGTGGAATGGTAAGTCGGGTACATTGGAAATAAATAGGAAGGAACAAGGGATAATGGTAGTATAGTGTATGGTCACCCGATTAATAATATGGTAAATTGAAGTTTTATGGGCCCGATACGTATGTGGTAAATTGTTGGCCGGGTGACCTGCGCGCTCTATCAGTATTTTTCTGGTAGCAGAGCTATGGTTAGGGACTACTTAAAGTCAGGTAGGACTAGTTAAGATAGGTAGGTTGGATGCTGCTAAAAGAATTATTTGCTGCTAAACTGTGAACATTTTATTACTGTTAGATTGATCAATCACATGAAATGTTCTTTTGCTTCAAAATTATGAAATGTTTTAAATTGTTTTTCTTGCTGTTATATTGATATATGTTTTAACAAAACTCGTTAGTAAAGTGTTACATGTTTGTCTGGAATCCCCGGGGAATTGAATAGCGAGTGGTGAGGAGAATCCACTTTGCTTTAAGGTTACTGGCTCAAGGAAAATTGGTGCAGGTTAGGCAGAACTGGAAGCACTGATTAGGGTTTTCTGAATGTATGGTTGAATAAAATGGTAGCAAAGAGTTCACTGGCAAAACCTCTATTGTGATATAACCTGGTATGGGTCACACGGAAGGAGTAGCAGGTTCGTCTAAGCTTGATTGTTAGCAAAGGAGTTCGCTAGTGAAACTTTAGACTTAGTATATATCCCGGAGAGAAGTGGATGAGTCAAAGGAGTAACATGTTCTCTAATGCTTGAGTGAAGGGTAGGCAGAAGAGACCTATCCGTAGTGTATGAAAAGTAAACGAAAAAGGTTTACTTGCAGTAAAACAAATCTTTCCTGTCTAGACACTCGAGTACAGTGGCGAATGTTTTTACGTTGTAAATTAAATAACGCACTTGCACTTTAAGAAAGAAATAAAAGTTTCCGTTACCTTGTGAAGGAGGGAGTCAGTTGCGGAGCTGCTCTGACGTCACTCTGTGCCGCGCTGGGATTGGTAGAGACAGCGGGTGTGTAGCGGAGCTAGTATTGTAAAGGAGGGGTGAGCGCCGAAGCGTGAGAACTTGTCTCACGAAAAAGGCCGCGCACCCATTGGTCAGAAATTTTTTGCAACCACCGTGTTGATTGGTTGTAGAAAAATAAAATACGCAATTGGATTGGAAGTGACTTGTAAACAAAGTCGCTTGCGCAAAAGTATATGTGGTATTCGTATACTCCAGAAACTAGACCAGATCCAAGGTATTTTGGGTTTGGAAAAGATAAGTGGAAAGGTCGTAAAAGCGTCATGTATGGAGAAAAAAGGAAAATGACTTTAGTAAGCAAAGTAAAGAATTATTTCAAAAGAGACAAGCCTATCAAAACTAGAGAAGGAGTTGTCATCCCTCCACCTAATACCCCCGCATCTTTCATGATGTTTGATAAAGGGTACCACTCTTGTGTATGGTTGGAAAATTGGGTGGAATATACCAAAAATGACGGAATTTTGGCATTTCCGTTAGATGGTACCTTTAATGGCAGAATTCTGTTCAATTTAAGAACCTGAATGAACGATTTACATCCCAGACCCAGATTAACGTAGTACGAAGCCTTAGAGGAATGGGAGATAGAGGCTTTTGAGAGAGACAAGCCCAGAATGGATAAAGGGTTAACTAAATGGTATCCTAAAGTAAAACCCGAAACCCGAGAGAAAAGAATGAAACAGTGGAGGCAGAATATGATAGTAGAGGGACTATACCCTATGATGGCCCTAGAAGATCCCATGGGAGGGAAAAGGACCAAAAAGACTAAGCATCTGATGACCGGAGGGGATTCAGATGACCATTTACTGGACGATTTGTTCATGAAAAATCCACCTCCTTATAATGAAGGACGTAGATCCTTTAGTGTAGGGGATGCTTGCTTGAGACCTCCTTACCAGGAGGGGCCTAGACCTACAAATGTAAGAGACGGCTGTCTAGCACCTCCTTATCAGGAAATGCCTAGACCTTTAAGCACAGGAAATCCATTTATGAAACCCAATTATGGTGAGGGACCAAGTATATAAATTTGGTAGGTGCGGTGCACAGCTAGGTTGAATTTGTGTTTTTGAATGGTTGATTAAGTTTTATTTGTGTAAGGGTGCTCCTGCAGGCGGCGTAACCGTCCGTTTACGCTGGAAGTTTTGAAATGAGTGTGTTCATAAGTTATGTACACATCCCTGGTGTGGGCACTCCACTGAGGTTCGTCGAAGACAGACTCCACTTTGTTTTAAAGTATATTTATGAAGTGTTCATCAAATTTTCATTTTTTCATTTGATTTCTTAATCCATTGTTTTTAACAATATAGATTTTTTGGAACGATGCTCCCATGCATTTTGGGCAAGAATTGCCCTTTCTCAAGGAGCCCTGAAATTCAAGAATGACATCAATATTCTACATGACCCATCATCATAACGAAATACACAAAAATGTACATAAAAAGCATTTTATAGCGTTTCTGTTGGAAAAGCCAATATTTATATCATGCATGGTGGACAATACCAATGTTCTTTGAGTGATAACATGCTGACCCAAGTGAAAATGATTGTAGGTTGAACGTAGGTCGGAGGGTGGGAGGGGGGGTTGTGTGTAGCAGGGGAGTATCTATCGTTCGTGCGTGGTAGATAACGAGCAAGATAAACTTACATAATCTTTGAATGCTGTGGATTCAACGATGCTGTAATAAAAATAGAAGTACCGGTTAAACAAGGCAGTTTCATTATCACCTCTTGTTAAGGTCGTGAAAATGGGTAAATAAATATTAGTACACGGCGGTCGCACCCGACTTACTAAAATTCTTGCGAGGTTTCGACTTTCCTTCAACGGATTTAGTCAGGTTACAGGAACCGGCTTTCGGATGTTCGAAACAGGATTCGCGTGGCGGAGTGAAATAAACGCTAAAATCTAGAATGAATGAAGGACTACTGACCGAAGATTCAGCCAGGGGTGGTGACATGAAAGATGGACTTGCAACACCGCAGCGGTCTCGGACATCTTGATGGGGAGCTCAACATAACAAATCACGCAAAAAGGGTGCGATGTGAATGGATGATAAACGATACAATTGCTTAACGGTGTTAGGAAAACGTCTAATGTGCTATTGGCAACGCTTAATATTACAGTATAATCCAATGAATTATAGATATAGATAAATGTTATGGGCAGTCATTACAGTTGAACAATGTGTCCATATGTACCACTTGGGGTACTCATAAGAAACAACTCAGTTTAATCCGGTCATTCAGACCAAATGGCTTCAAAGATTGCAATCGATATATCCATGCTGTTTCTTTCTGTAGCAGAGTCTTATTGTTGTCTTTGCCTTCTTTCTTCTCGATTATTTCCAAAACCATGAATTTCAATTGCGCCACATTATGGTTATGTTCTAAAAAATGCATGGCAATGCTGGATCTTTCTTGCTTGGTCCGTATGTTAGATTTGTGTTCGTTTAGGTGAATTTTTATTTTTCTCTCAGTTTTTCCAATATAAATTTTCCCGCACGGGCATTTCAGCAGGTAGATTAAATTGGAGGAATCACATGTCGTATTTACGTTGACTTTGATCTCTGTCCCTTTCTGGGATGATTGATTTTGTTGCCCTTGATGATATTATTGCAACTATTGCAGTTAAGGCATGGTCTTGTTCCTTTGTATTCAATTCGTGGAATGCTGTCTTTAGATAGGATTTCTTTGAAATTGCTTGCCCTGGTGTATGCGAAAATGGGTGGGTGTTCAAACAGATTTTTGAAATCCGGTTCGGATGCTAGGATCCGCCAATGGTTCAGTATGATTTTTTTGTATCTACCACTTGAGGTGGAGTATTTCGACACTAACACCATCCTGGTGTCTTCTTTTCTAGTCGATCGTGTTAGTGCTTTTTCACGAGTGATATCTGATGCTTTCTTCATGGCATCGTCAATTGTTGCTTGCGGGTATCCTCTTTCCAAGAATCTGATATTCATTTCATTCATACGTTTGTTACAGAGTTCTTGGTTTGAAACAATGCGTTTGACTCGCAACATTTGGCTGTAAGGCAAGTGTCGTTTCAAAGAGTTTTGATGGAAACTTGAATAATACAATGTATTGTTCCGATCTGTTTCCTTTGCTGAATACATCAGTTTCCAATCCTTTATCAGTCCTTGTAATTAGTACATCCAAAAAAGTTATCATATGTTCATCTGTGTTCCATGTGAGTTGGATCCTGTTGTCTTTGCTGTTCAGCTCAGTAAGAGCCTTCTCTAGGCTCTCCTTTGTGTTTTTCCAAATAAAAAATAGATCATCTATATACCGGACGTATATGTGCAAGTTTTCCGTCCATTGGGGGTTACCATGGATGTTTCTTGATTCAAACTCAGCCATGTATAGATTGGCATATGTCGGCGCAGCGCAGTTGCCCATTGACATCCCAGATAGCTGTTGGTACCATTGTTTTTCATAGGTATAGTAACTGTGATATAGCGTATATATCATAAGTTCCATGAGTAAGGTTTGCATGGGGCTGGAGATCTCACTATTTAATAGGGCCTTTTCCACTGCTTCAATTCCTCCATCATGAGGAATGGATGTGTAGAGACTTTTAACATCTGCTATGCACAGAATCAGGTTGTCATCTTCATTAATGATTACTTCAGATAGTTTCAGTAGAAAGTCAGTGGTATCCTTTACGTAACTTCTGAGTTTTTAGGTGTCGCGACCTATCGATGCGCGCATGCGCATCGAGCGGAGCGAGAATTCAAGCGGCGAAAACATCATGAAACCACCAGCTTTTTGCTGGCGTTTTCATGGCGTTTTCTTGCCGTTCATGTGAACCACGTTAGCAACATGCACGCGCATTCACGGCCGGCCGCAGGCCGGCCCTACTTTCACTTTCCCGCTTCTCCTCCCTTAATGATTCATTCCGGCCGCTCACAGCACATCAAAGGGCTTCGCCCAGAGTGCGCTCACACAGCAAGGTAGTGTGCATTTCAACATCCTAGCCGAGTCTAAGAAACTCTGCCATGGTTGACTTGGACAGCTTAAAAATGTTACCGGATGACTGCTTTTCTCCCCTAACCTCCAGATGACCCGTTAGCCGTAGTATGCTAATCTAGAAGTATTCACACTGCCCAGTCGCTGCAGAGTAGTTGCAACATTAGCTATTCTTTTTCACATGGACTACGTTTCAAGCCAGCTATTCTTTGAAAGGAAATACATTTGTGTTCTAAAACAATGTAATTATGTGCGCACTGGCACAAAAACAAGCGCACAAGCGCGCCCCTGAGATCTTGCTGTTTTAAGTAGACTGACGTAATCACGAGCATAAGTAATGCAGAGCTTATTCTGCCGCATGTGTCTGCACAGAGGTTTCACCTCCCTCTTCCACTTTAATTTCCTGTTAATTTCCGTGTGAACTCCGGTGGGCTACTCCAGCCTTCCGGCCGGAAACCGAACAAGAACTGTCAATGCCAATAGGTATGTACGCACTCAGATGGGGACCATCGACAGACATATTCTTGCACTCATCCACTAACCCATCTATAATAAAACACACAAACTCAACAAGCATATGGAAGGCGAACTGTAAGATTAAAATTAGATAAAAGGAAAATGACGCTGCCTAAAGTGTATGCTTGCAGTTGAAAACGTGGAAAGCCATCTTGCAGTGATATGGTACATGGTGTGGTGTTTTGATGTGTTGACGTGGCTGCCACGTTTAGCGCTTACTTGTTGGCCTTCCTAGAAAGAGAGACATTGGAACACAATGGACAATACATTTCTAATTAAGCTGCCTGCTTTAAAAGCAGTGTCCAATTGGGACCAGGCACATTGTAGAAAAATTAAGCAACAAGCCCAGAACCTCTGTCCGGAGAGCTGTAGTTCGCTCTAAAAACAAGCATTGGCATAGCCAATAGGTGTCGCTTGTGGGACCTTATAAGTATTTTGTTTTGCAGCACAATATCCTTGTAACTAAATACTTATAAGGTCCCACAAGCGAGACCTATTGGCTATGCCAATGCTTGTTTACTGTTGGTTGTAAATAGCGATCTAAAAAGTTCCCTATGGGTTCATGGAGAGAAACCCTCGTGGAGACTATTGGTCGAAAAGGTGGATCCAACAAGTTTTTGGGTATTTTTGGTAACATTGTTATTGTTGGACTTCTAGGAAATTCTACCATTAGGAATTTCTTGGTTCGATCGTCGATTATCCCATGCTCATGTGCTCGTGTTATTAAGTGCAATAGTTGCAATAATATCATCAAGGGCAACAAAATCGATCATCCCTTGAAAGGGACAGAGATCAAAGTCAACGTAAATGCGACATGTGATTCCTCCAATTTAATCTACCTGCTGAAATGCCCGTGCGGGAAAATTTATATTGGAAAAACTGAGAGAAAAATAAAAATTCGCCTAAACGAACACAAATCTAACATACGGACCAAGCAAGAAAGAACCAGCATTGCCATGCATTTTTTAGAACATAACCATAATGTGGCGCAATTGAAATTCATGGTTTTGGAAATAATCGAGAAGAAAGAAGGAAAAGACAACAATAAGACTCTGCTACAGAAAGAAACAGCATGGATATATCGATTGCAATCTTTGAAGCCATTTGGTCTGAATGACCGGATTGAACTGAGTTGTTTCTTATGAGTACCCCAAGTGGTACATATGGACACATTGTTCAACTGTAATGACTGCCCATAACATTTATCTACATCTATAATTCATTGGATTATACTGTAATATTAAGCGTTGCCAATAGCACATTAGACGTTTTCCTAACACCGTTAAGCAATTGTATCGTTTATCATCCATTCACATCGCACCCTTTTTGCGTGATTTGTTATGTTGAGCTCCCCTTCAAGATGGCCGACACCGTTGCGGTGTTGCAAGTCCATCTTTCATGTCACCACCCCTGGCTGAATCTTCGGTCAGTAGTCCTTCATTCATTTTAGATTTTAGCGTTTATTTCACTCCGCCACGCGAATCATGTTTCGAACATCCGAAAGCCGGTTCCTGTAACCTGACTAAATCCGTTGAAGGAAAGTCGAAACCTCGCAAGAATTTTAGTAAGTCGGGTGCGCCCGCCGTGTACTAATATTTATTTACCCATTTTCATGACCTTAACAAGAGGTGATAATGGAACTGCCTTGTTTACCCGATACTTCTATTTTTATTACAGCATCGTTGAATCCACAGCATTCAAAGAGTATGTAAGTTTATCTTGCTCGTTATATACCACGCACAAATGATAGATACTCCCCTGCTACACACACCCCCCCCTCCCACCCTCCGACCTACGTTCAACCTACGATCACTTTCACTTGGGTCAGCATGTTATCACTCAAAGAACATTGGTAGTGTCCACCATGCATGATAAAGGATTTATAAATATTGGCCTTTCCAACAGAAACGCTATAAAATGCTTTTTATGTACATTTTTGTGTATTTCGTTATGATGATGGGCCATGTAGAATATTGATGTCATTCTTGAATTTCAGGGCTCCTTGAGAAAGGGCAATTCTTGCCCGAAATGCATCGGAGCATCGTTCCAAAAAACCTATATTGTTAAAAACAATGGATTAAGAAATCAAATGAAAAAATGAAAATTTGATGAACACTTAATAAATATACTTTAAAACAAAGTGGAGTCTGTCTTCGACAAACCTCAGTGGAGTGCCCACACCAGGGATGTGTACATAACTTATGAACACACTCATTTCAAAACTTCCAGCGTAAACGGACGGTTACGCCGCCTGCAGGAGCACCCTTAAACAAATAAAACGTAATCAACCATTCAAAAACACAAATTCAACCTAGCTGTGCACCGCACCTACCAAATTTATATTCAGTTAACCTCTCCGCCCTCAAGGTGGGTTGCACGCAATTCAACAGAAAATGCAGTATGAGAAATCTCAAAAAGCACTGACGCTAGAGCCAACCTTCTAGCCTATGGTAATGATGAAAAAGAGCGGATATATGCCCTAATCAATGACGACCTAACACAAGAAACTACCAGTCGCACAAGAGAACAATGTGCCAAACACCTATTATACCTATCTAAACGCAGGATAAATCAACAACTTCACGCCAATACCTTGATCAAGTATCATCGAGCTTTGCGCATACCCCGAGGACTCAGGATAGCTTTGAAACTCTCTCTCTGTAAAAATTCCAAGGACTTCCAAGAAAAGTGGAATGCTATATTGAACAAATGTAGCCTCTACCTCATTCTTCTCATAATAGAGGAACTATCGACCATCCTCAATGAATTAACTAAGGAAATCAAAGAAGTGGAAAAAGAGCTTGAAGATTCCATTACACCAGAGGAACTATCTGGGATGCTAGAAGACATTAAAACACATCTTGAGAAACACACAAAAGACATCAACGAAAGGAAAATCCGTAAATTTTGACGCGACACGCTCGATTATAAATTAGGAGAAGTGTACACCTGGGCTGACATATACGCCCAGCGTCGGCGGAACAAACCATACAGCCAGCAGACCAACACCTCATCCTCAGGAAGTGATACCTCTAGTCGTCCCCCCAAAAAAAACACTTTCGATCTGAACACCA
The DNA here is from genome assembly GCF_964261635.1 of Lissotriton helveticus. Classification (NCBI taxonomy): domain Eukaryota; kingdom Metazoa; phylum Chordata; class Amphibia; order Caudata; family Salamandridae; genus Lissotriton; species Lissotriton helveticus. Next base: position 1,108,353,742 of record NC_136067.1, read on the forward strand.
CCAGGGATAACGGAGACAAAGAACAGACATCCAGCTCAGTTGAGGACAGCATAACATCATCTGGTCCTTTTTTAGAGAGAGGCCAAAGCGAAACCGACGACCCAGGCGGAGTAAAAGAAAAGGAAAGAGGGGTCCCAGCAACAAGGAGCACCAAAAAGGACAACAAAAAGAAAGGAACTCACTAGTGATAAACATTTCTGACACTAGATTGTCATCATATGAAATTAGCCTTCTGCATAAAGGCACATCATTTATTCCCACCACCTCTACGAACCTTCTGGAATTGGAAACTAGCACATACAAATTAACACGAAAATTACGGCTACGTCATTTTTTTGAGACTGTCCTTCCACCACAAACAGAAACCAAACCAGATCAACTTCTTGGCTTACGCCCTTTGAGCTCATATATGCCACCAAGCAGTCACAAAAGTATCGATACTTTTGAAACGTTAGTTAAACAAGACCTGGTGAAAATTAACTACAAAAAAACGACAAGAAGGAACATCACCAAAAAAGACCTAGATACTTTAAAAAAGATTGCGGAAAATAAAGCAATAAAATGTATCAAAGCTGATAAGGGTGGCGCCCTAGTGATTGTCAATACCAGCATGTATCAATCGAAAACATTGGAACACATCTCGGACCCGAATACATACATGCCACTTGAAACCAATCCCACGAACCAATTCAAAGTAATCCTAACGGACTTAATAACACGAGCACATGAGCAAGGGATAATCGACGATCGAACCAAGAAATTCCTAATGGTAGAATTTCCTAGAAGTCCAACAATAACAATGTTACCAAAAATACACAAAAACTTGTTGGATCCACCTTTTCGACCAATAGTCTCCACGAGGGGTTCTCTCCATGAACCCATAGGGAAATTTTTAGATCGCTATTTACAACCAACAGTAAAAAAACTCAGAAGTTACGTAAAGGATACCACTGACTTTCTACTCAAACTATCTGAAGTAATCATTAATGAAGATGACAACCTGATTCTGTGCACAGCAGATGTTAAAAGTCTCTACACATCCATTCCTCATGATGGAGGAATTGAAGCAGTGGAAAAGGCCCTATTAAATAGTGAGATCTCCAGCCCCATGCAAACCTTCCTCATGGAACTTATGATATATACGCTATATCACAGTTACTTTACCTATGAAAAAGAATGGTACCAACAGCTATCTGGGATGTCAATGGGCAACTGCGCTGCGCCGACATATGCCAATCTATACATGGCTGAGTTTGAATCAAGAAACATCCATGGTAACCCCCAATGGACGGAAAACTTGCACATATACGTCCGGTATATAGATGATCTATTTTTTATTTGGAAAAACACCAAGGAGAGCCTAGAGAAGGCTCTTACTGAGCTGAACAGCAAAGACAACAGGATCCAACTCACATGGAACACAGATGAACATATGATAACTTTTTTGGATGTACTAATTACAAGGACTGAGAAAGGATTGGAAACTGATTTATTCAGAAAGGAAACAGATCGGAACAATACATTGTATTATTCAAGTTTCCATCAAAACTCTTTGAAACGACACTTGCCTTACAGCCAAATGTTGCGAGTCAAACGCATTGTTTCAAACCAAGAACTCTATAACAAACGTATGAATGAAATGAATATCAGATTCTTGGAAAGAGGATACCCGCAAGCAACAATTGACGATGCCATGAAGAAAGCATCAGATATCACTCGTGAAAAAGCACTAACACGATCGACTAGAAAAGAAGACACCAGGATGGTGTTAGTGTCGAAATACTCCACCTCAAGTGGTAGATACAAAAAAATCATACTGAACCATTGGCGGATCCTAGCATCCGAACCGGATTTCAAAAATCTGTTTGAACACCCACCCATTTTCGCATACACCAGGGCAAGCAATTTCAAAGAAATCCTATCTAAAGACAGCATTCCACGAATTGAATACAAAGGAACAAGACCATGCCTTAACTGCAATAGTTGCAATAATATCATCAAGGGCAACAAAATCAATCATCCCATGAAAGGGACAGAGATCAAAGTCAACGTAAATGCGACATGTGATTCCTCCAATTTAATCTACCTGTTGAAATGCCCGTGCGGGAAAATTTATATTGGAAAAACTGAGAGAAAAATAAAAATTCACCTAAAGGAACACAAATCTAACATACGGACCAAGCAAGAAAGATCCAGCATTGCCATGCATTTTTTAGAACATAACCATAATGTGGCGCAATTGAAATTCATGGTTTTGGAAATAATCGAGAAGAAAGAAGCAAAGACAACAATAAGACTCTGCTACAGAAAGAAACAGCATGGATATATCGATTGCAATCTTTGAAGCCATTTGGTCTGAATGACCGGATTGAACTGAGTTGTTTCTTATGAGTACCCAAAGTGGTACATATGGACACATTGTTCAACTGTAATGACTGCCCATAACATTTATCTATATCTATAGTTCATTGGATTATACTGTAATATTAAGCGTTGCCAATAGCACATTAGACGTTTTCCTAACACCGTTAAGCAATTGTATCGTTTATCATCCATTCACATCGCACCCTTTTTGCGTGATTTGTTATGTTGAGCTCCCCTTCAAGATGGCCGACACCGTTGCGGTGTTGCAAGTCCATCTTTCATGTCACCACCCCAGGCTGAATCTTCGGTCAGTAGTCCTTCATTCATTTTAGATTTTAGCGTTTATTTCACTCCGCCACGTGAATCCTGTTTCGAACATCCGAAAGCCGGTTCCTGTAACCTGACTAAATCTGTTGAAGGAAAGTCGAAACCTCGCAAGAATTTTAGTAAGTCGGGTGCGCCCGCCGTGTACTAATATTTATTTACCCATTTTCACGACCTTAACAAGAGGTGATAATGGAACTGCCTTGTTTACCCGGTACTTCTATTTTTATTACAGCATCGTTGAATCCACAGCATTCAAAGATTATGTAAGTTTATCTTGCTCGTTATCTACCACGCACGAACGATAGATACTCCCCTGCTACACACAACCCCCCTCCCACCCTCCGACCTACGTTCAACCTACGATCACTTTCACTTGGGTCAGCATGTTATCACTCAAAGAACATTGGTATTGTCCACCATGCATGATAAAGGATTTATAAATATTGGCTTTTCCAACAGAAACGCTATAAAATGCTTTTTATGTACATTTTTGTGTATTTCGTTATGATGATGGGTCATGTAGAATATTGATGTCATTCTTGAATTTCAGGACTCCTTGAGAAAGGGCAATTCTTGCCCGAAATGCATCGGAGCATCGTTCCAAAAAATCTATATTGTTAAAAACAATGGATTAAGAAATCAAATGAAAAAATGAAAATTTGATGAACACTTAATAAATATACTTTAAAACAAAGTGGAGTCTGTCTTCGACGAACCTCAGTGGAGTGCCCACACCAGGGATGTGTACATAACTTATGAACACACTCATTTCAAAACTTCCAAAGGGACCAAGTATGACACATCCAACTGCCCCTAACCTGACTCCCCAAATAATACCTGAAATAAGTCTGGAAAGAATGCTACAGGAGAGAGAGCAAGAGGCATTAATTAAACAAAGAACCAAATTAATTCAGAAAATCTCCCAGCTAAACACAAGTCCTGAAGCCCTGAACATCCCTGTGACTATTGGACCAGTCGTTCCCTTGTATGGGAATAAACAGGGGAGTCCCAAGACATCAATTATTACCCCGGCTATAGTACAGCCAAGAAAAGAGCCCTTAATTGTAGATGATCAGGCAAGTGAATGCGAATCTGTAATTTCCATAATGGATTTGCCAGTACGAGAGCTAGAAAGGGGGTCACAGAGAAGACACACTCCTCTCAGTTCAGCAGAAGTGCAGATTGAGTCAGCTTCTGGTACTAAACGTGCCACTGTAGTAACTCCTGAAGAAATCGAGAGATGGAGTCGAGAACTAGAGAAACCAAATTCCCCGTCGAGACCATTAGATATTTACAAATTGAGAATAGAAATAGAAGAACTGATGGGTGGAAATGTGGGGTTAGACCGATTAAATACTTATTCAGAAGAAGAGCTGCTGTTTATTAGTAAGAGTCTTACCCGTAATACCAGAGTGTTTCATGAGAAATTAACAGACACTGCGGCTAGTATGGGAATAGATATTTCGAAATCAAAACCCTTGCAGAAACCCTATGGGGCGGACTTTTCAGACAAAGATCTGGAAAATATGAATGTGTCAGGAAAGAAGGTACAGATGAAAGAATTGTTGAACGTACTGCAAAAATGGGGAGAATTTGAAAAGTGGAAAGCCAGGTGGGCAAAGAAAAAGGAGGAGGTTAGGTCCAAACAGATGACTTCTGAGTATGTTCTAAAAGAAGCTGACAAACCACAACAGTTATATCCCATGCGAGAGGTGCCAGGTGGAAAGTATGTGCACGTTCCATGGTCCAGACAGGATATTGTGTCTTTTACTAATGACTTCCCGAAATTACGAGAGAAGCCTGTAGATTGGTACCGACAGGTTGAGAGGTTCGTGAAGGTTCAAAAATGCCTGTGGAAAGATCTGGATGGGTTTTTCGATATCGTAGCTCCCGTAGATTTGTGGACAGAATGTAAAATTGCTGTTGATAGGCCTAGTAAGGAATACCCGAGGGACCCTCTCACAGGGGCTCCTTCTGATAATGTAATGAACAAATACAATCAGGTAATGTTACATCTGAAAGGAAAGGTGCCTGCAAAGGAAACTGATTGGACCAGAATAGATAGAACTACCCAGGATAGGGATGAAACTGTGCATTCCTATTACGAAAGACTGTTACAGGTGTTCAAAACGTACAGCGGTATAGATAACATTAAGATAAAGGACATGACCCACTTCATTTACAGGTTTGTAAACGGCTTAAGACCTGAAATTTGTCAATGGATCAAAGACAATAAAATTTGTTGGCAGTCTAAAAAAATAGATGAGGTTTTAAGGTATGCCAAGTACTCCGAGGATGAGATGGCTGACAAACGAAAGGCCTTAAAGGAAAAAGTCATGTGGGCACAAGTAAAATTAGCTGAGCAACAAGAAAAGCAGTTAAATAAAATGAATACAAATACCCAAAACCAAGGTTCTGGGGGTGGAGGGAAGTCCAAAGTAAAAATGAGCCGAGAGGAAGCTAAAAAGAAATTCCCCTGTCACGGGTGCGGACAGATAGGGCACTGGAGAGACGAGTGTCCATACGCACAAAACAGTAACCCCCAAACTAATGATTTAAATCCACAGATGCAGAATGAAAAGCCACGAAAGACCCAGCAACAGGTAAAGGTGAATCAGTTGCCCCGAGCACCTAGACCGAATTTTAAGGGAAAGGCACAGCAGGGTGAAGACATAGAAATTTGGGGAGGAAGGGAGGATAGAAATGCAGCAACTTCTCAGTTTTTGTTAAATGACACCTTCCTCTGTGATGAACCTTACTGATGGTGCCTGAGGGGGGAGGACAAGGAGTGCGTACTTGGCGCCTCCTTGCCGGTGGACCAGTCAGGACCATACATTGAAGGAAAGGTTGAAGGAAATGACGTCACCTTTCTGTTGGACACTGGGGCCACACGTTCTACTGTAAGAACAGCAGACGTTCCAAACCTACCCCTCTCGGGAGAAGCGATCCAAGTAGTGGGCGTATCTAATCAATTGATTAGTACCCCAGTTACTGAGCCCATGGAGATTACAATAGGGAATTTCAAAGAAATGCATAGATTTGTTGTCTGTGATACCAGTCCTGTAAACCTACTGGGACGTGATTTGTTGTGTAAAATCAACTGTACCATCTTTTGCACACCAAAGGGCGTCGAAATTCAAACCCCAGACGAAGTTGGAATATACAAATTAATGTTAATAAGACCTGACTCAGAACGACTGACAATCCAAGACTTACCTGAAGAACTCCAACAGACCGTGAAACCAGTGGTATGGGACTTTACTGGAAAGGATGTAGGATTAATGGCAAATGTTGACCCAATCAAAATAGCCATAAAAGAAAATGCAGTTTACCCAAATACTAAGCCATACAAAATGAGTGCAGAAGTGAAAGCAGGAGTTGCCATCGAAATAAAAAGATTGCTAGAGGCAAATATTATACAAGAAGTGTTGAGTAGCCCATGTAACTCACCCATAATTGGAATCAAGAAACCTAGTGGTAAGTACAGGGTAGTGCAGGACCTGCGAAAGGTAAACAAAATTGTTGTTCCTTGCTGTCCTATTGTTCCGAACCCAGCAGTGATCCTGTATCAGATTCCCTGGAATGCTGAGTGGTTTACTGTAATTGACTTGTGTCATGCATTCTTTTCAATCCCATTGCATCCAGACAGCAAATTTCTTTTCTCATTTGAATTCGACAGTCACGTGTTCGTTTGGAATCGCATCCCTCAGGGGTACACAGAAAGCCCCTCAATCTTTAATCAGATCCTGAAAAAGTGCCTTGAATCTTTGGTCTTACCTGGAAACTCAGTTTTGGTGCAATATATAGACGACCTCTTGGTGACGTCTAAGAGTCAGAAAGACTGTGTTGATGACACCATTGCCTTACTGAATCATCTAGGTGAAGGAGGACACAAAGTATCACCTGACAAACTACAGTTCTGTACCAATTCAGTAAAATATCTGGGGCACCAGATAGAGAAGGGTATCAGGAAAGTTAGTTCAGAAAGAATTAGGATAATTCGAAACATGCAGTTGCCCAACACTCAGAAAGAGGTCAGAATGTTCCTGGGGGTTGTAGGATATTGCAGACAATGGATTGTGGGATTTGCAGTCCTAGCAAAACCATTGATAAAAATGACAAGGAAAGGAGCAAAGGACCCAGTGGAATGGGATGAGGAAAGCCTGACGGCATTTACTAAATTACGAGAATGTCTATGTACAGCCCCCGCTCTAGGAATGCCTGATTATTCGAACGATTTTGCACTATTTTGTGACACCAGAGACAATTGTGCATTGTTAGTCCTAACCCAAGAGCATGGTTTGACTAGACGTCCAGTAGCATACTTTTCTGCTACTTTGGATCCAGTAGCTGCTGGATTACCCGGATGTCTGAAAGCAGTAGCTGCAACTTGCATGAGTCTTGAACAGAGCGAATCCATCGTTATGGGACATCCTGTAACTGTATATGTTCCACATGCAGTTGTAATTTTACTGACCAGAACTAAAACCCAGTATCTCACCCCTAGTCAGCTGACTAAATATGAGAGGATTCTTGTAGGTGATTCAAATGTAAACATTACTCGGTGTAACATATTGAACCCAGCAACCCTATTGCCTGAATCACTGATTGCAGAAGCAAAGGGAGAGGCCGAGAATGACTGCATTGACCTGACTGAGTTTAGTACCAAACCACGCCCAGATATTAAAGAAACGCCCCTGCCTGTAGAAGACTATGTGCTGTTTGTAGATGGTTCATGTTTGAGACATGAGAATGGAGGCCTAAGTGCTGCCTATGCTGTAGTCACAGTATCTCGCGCTATAGAAGCATCCTATCTATTTGGAATAAAGTCTGCACAAGTAGCCGAATTGATTGCATTGGCAAGAGCCTGTAAAATTGGGAAAAACAAAAGAGTAACCGTATACACTGCCTCAGCGCCAAGAAGCCCTTGGGCGTATGCGCGCTTTACAAGTAATAAATAACATAACATAACATAACATACACTGACAGTCAGTATGGTTACGGAGTTGTGCATGACTTCGGCCAATTGTGGCTGCAAAGAGAGTTCCTGACTTCTTCAGGTACTCCTATCAGAAATGGAAAAGTGGTACAGGAATTACTGGAAGCAATCCAGTTACCAAAAGAGTTGGCAGTGGTCAAATGTGCTGCTCACAAATCTGGCAATGACAATGTGACAGTAGGTAATAACTATGCTGACCAACTAGCCCAACATTGTGCAAGACATCAAATGTCTGTCAATATAAAATTGGGGGGGCATGGAAACAGCTGCCAACTTATGGTGTTTGAGGATGTGCCAACATGGGAGGAATTGAGAGAGTTACAAGGTGCAGCAGCACCGAAGGAAAAGGGAAAATGGAGAAAGCTTGGTTGTCAACCGAGAAGCGAGGATGGTGTTATAGTTTGCCCTGATGGTATGCCTGTGTTGCCTAACAATTTGCTTGCTCCTATGGCCAGACTAATACATGGAAATACACACATTGGTAGGGATGCCATGATTCGTGTTTTTAAGCAAACCTGGTTCAATCCGAGGTTCAGGAAGGACCAGAGTCACTCTGCCAGAGGTGCTTGGCATGTCCTCAATACAATGCTGGGAAGAAAACAGTAGTTGAAATAGGAAAAATTGGGAAATCAGGAGGTCCTTTTGCAAGATTACAGATTGACTTCATTCAGTTACCCCTTTGTAGAGGAATGAGATATGTCCTTGTCATTGTTTGCCTATTTTCAAAATGGGTAGAGGCTTACCCAGCCAAGAAGAATGATGCCATCACTGTAGCCAAGTTGTTACTGCGAGAACTAATACCTAGGTACGGGGTTCCAGTCACCATTGAATCAGACATAGGTGGGCATTTTCAGAATGAAATAATTGGTCAGATCTGTGAAGCATTAAAAATCACACAAAAACTGCACTGTGCATATCGTCCAGAGGCTTCCAGAGTGGTGGAACAAATAAATGGCACTATCAAGTCGAGATTAGGTAAGATGTGTGAATCTTCTGGCATGAATGGATAGAGGCTTTACCTCTTGTCCTGATGGGAATCCTAAGTATTCCAGACCGAAATACAGGCCTGAGTCCCCATGAGATCCTAATGGGAAGAGTAATGCGACAAGCATGGGTACCAGGACACAAACTGATAAGCATTTCTAATGATTTGGTACTTGAGTACTGCAAGCAACTGGGTGACCAAGTGCGTTCTATCTCTCACCAGATTGGGGAAGACGCCGTCGCCAGTCCAGCAACTCCAGTCCATAAATTGATTCCAAGTGACTGGGTGGTACTCAAGAAGCACACCTGATCGAATTGCCTTGCACCGAAGTGGGGAAAGCCAAGACAGGTGATCCTGGTGACCACGACAGCGGTGAAGTGTGCAGGAGTACCAAAGTGGATCCATGCCAGTCATACGAAGAAGGTAACCGAAGAAGAGAGAACTGACGCTGAAGGTTGTCCAGCTGAGGGGCCTCCAGATGTTGGTCCTGAAGTAGCTGATGATGAACAACCGAGCACCAGTCAAGATGAATGGATCCCAGTAATCGACCTGACCGTTGATCCAATAAGAACCAGGAGCCAGACCTACCCAGACAGAGAGTGGGATAGTGAGGAGGAGACAGGAATAGAAGGAGAAAATCAGATCATTGAAATCCATGTTAAATCTGATGAGGAGGAAGGTCAGATAGGGACAGAACAGGTTATCGACACACCTCCAAGAACTCCTGAGATTGAAAAGGGACAGACAGGAATTAGGGCGAAAGTTCAAGCGGAAGAAAATCAAAGGTTCGAAGTGCTTGAACAGGAACAGATAGAAATAGACGAAAGTGATCAGGATACAGGAAGCGAAACATCAAAAAGTCAAATTCAGTATTCACCTGAACAAGGCCAGCTTAGCAACCAGGCAGAAGAAACTGAAATAAGACCTGGAACTAGTCAGATAGAAAGAGAAAAGGAAACAGAAGCAGAAGTGCCAAAACAGAACGAAAATAAAAGAACATTAGACGAAAGCCCAACAACAGTGCCAGTTAAAAGACTCAAGAAGAAAAAGACAGAACCAAGGTACATTAAAAGACTGAGACTGAGACTGAAAACAGTGGAAGAGAAACTTGAGCAAAGGAAACAAGCTTCCAGTAAACCAGAGCTACCTGGAGAAAGCAGTAAGCGAAGAAGTGCCCGAATAAAAAGACAGAACAAAAAATACCAAGATCCTGAATGGACGTACCTGGTGTTGGATGAGTTTGAGGATCTTGAAATAAGTGACGAAAGTGACGAAGAACAGACTACTGACCAGTCTGCCGAAGAAGACGAACCGACCTGAAATTGCATAGTGTAAGCTACCTGTGCAAAGTTACAAAAGAGGGGTTGAAAAGCGAAAATGTCTGATTCAAATGTGAATGGAAGACCAAGACAAAATTGTTGTAAAACATGCTGCCAAGTATGTTTATGTAGTGTAGCTATAGTACTGATCCTTTGGATAGGACTAACAATAACACTTCCTCCTATGATGAGCAAGAACCCAAGTCTGTACCCAAATAATAACTTACCTGACGACACTGTAGAATCACATACTAAAAAGACACCACGAAGAGTAGACTCGTTGGACAAACCACTTAGTCTGAAACGAAGACAATTAAACTTAGAAGCACCAGATGAGGAAGGATTACACTTTAACAAAATTAAGAACAAGTCGCATTTAAATGTTTTCGCAAACCTGTTATTACATTATGTAGAAACTATGGAAATAGACGACTGTTATGGCTGCATGAAGCTACCTACTTCTGTAGCTGAAGGCGTGACTTATCATCACTTGCCCTTAACTTATGGAATTTCCTGTAGTCTACCAACTAGTTTATTTTATAAAAGAGGACCTTTACAGTATTATTATTCAAACTCTGACGTGATATTTTCTGAACTTCCTGTTCGACGAAACCTGAACCCTGTACATACGACAAGGGATGTAGCTAAGTTCATGAGTGATTATTTTCTAACTGTAGGAAAAATTAATATAGATGATGCACACAAAAATAACCTGACCTGTTCTTTACATGAGAAGGAAAAGGAGTTTCTGGACATGGGAGAGAAAAGAAGAGAGAGTTTCCAAAAGAAGGCCAAAGACAGGAACCATAAAGTTCCTAAATGGGCAGAAAATATACGGAGCACCTCAAATGGTGGAGCAAATGCTGCTATGCTCCTTGATTTCGAAAAGAAGGGGAAGCTCTGTCTAAAAAGAGAAATGACTAGTTATTATAACAATCTTTTCATTGGTTCCAGTGAATGCGAACATAATTACAAGGTAATTGGAGGGTGGGGTTTCAAAGATGGGACAGAGCCGGTGTTTCCTGGAATTTATTTTATTTGTGGGAACAAGGCTTACTTCAAATTACCCGACCATTGGTACGGGAGTTGCTATTTTGGTATTGTCTTCCCGAAGATATACCATGTGGGGAAAATCACTGGAAGCGCTGAAGAAACTAACAAAGTAGTACGCATTAAAAGAGAAACTGCTGGTGAGATTGTAGGAGATATTTTTAGTGCAATAATACCTGCAGTGGGAGTGGTTCTGAACTCAAACAAAATTTGCAAACTGTCAACAGTAGTAGATCGGTTATTGACCGACACTGCTGGAGGTTTCCTGATGGTCAATACCGAAATGGTTGCGATCAGATCAATGGTTGTACAAAACCGACTTGCCCTTGACACTCTATTGGCGAAAGAGGGCGGAGTCTGTAGAATGTTGAAAGCGCAACATTGTTGCACTTACATACCTGATAAAAGTGTGGGAATCCAAAGGTATGTAAGGAACATTACAAATTTGGAAAAAGAACTCAAACCACTGGAGGTTGATAGTGCAAGGAAGAGACTTACTGATGGTCTCTCCGCTGTAGGTCATTGGTTTGCAAATTTAGGTAGGGGTTTATTGTTGAAGGTACTGATGCCAATTGCAGGAATAGGTTTTGTCATATTCCTCATATTTGTCTGTTGCAAATGTCGCAAGCACCAAAAGAAATATACTGTGAATAGAAGAGGTGTGAAACGGAATGTGGATGAACTTGAATTAGAGGAATTGAATAATCAGATTTTTAAAAGGGTGAAAAATTCTCACCCTAGCAAAGAAACGAAAGAAAAATTGAATTGAATGTTGGAAGAGATTGAATTGGGCAAATTGTGAAAGTTGGCATCTGATTCTATTGGTTTTGTGATGATAGTAAATATCATCAAAGAGGGGATTGATGGAGCAAGATTTTGCACGTTATGCGACTTGCTCGTACTCATGAACCTCGAATAACTATAATATATTAATTCAACCTGTTTGTCTTACTAATTTCCTTTTATTCTGACATTTGGGGTATCCGAGAGATGCTTGCATATGCGTGTATTAACCTTAACAACGCTTGTCATTAAAATGGCTGCGGCTTAGCGGGGTTTTCTTCTGCGCATGCATCGGTCACAATCACGTGACGTGACGTACTCGCAGTTCTGGTGGGAATCTTTTGCACTTGCGCACTAGCATTAAGATGGCTGCTTTGTGTTCTCACATGCCGATGCTTGTGTTGCTGCTTTTACGCTGCTGTTTCGTGAACCTCTAACTCTAATGCTATAGTTATTAGAAAGTAAGGGGTATAGAGTAGCTATTCACGGTATACAGTGTATTCATTTTTTCTTGTATTTCTAATTTGTTCTTGCTTACTTTTCATGTATCGCAATTCATGGGCCTGGGAGGGAAGAAAACCCCATCTTAGAAGTCCCTACTGCGCATGTCACCCTGGTAGAGGGAAGAAAACCTTGAACAGTGGAACACAGCCAGCTGGCAGCCATAGCTAAGATGCTCCTGAGAGAGTGACCTGCGACCCAGCAGAAAGAAGCTGAACTGTTCTGCAAAAGATACATTTGTACATGTTCCATTGTATTCTGTAGAACTTCTCATGGGAACCCCAAATTCAATAGGCGGTCCCAGAATATGTAAATGGAGACTTGAAAAGGTGAAATGTGGTTGGTGTGTTGACCTATCCTACTTGGGGACCAATCGGAATTGGGGATTCTGACACTTGCAACATTTGGGGGGTGGTACACTGACACGAAAACAGTATAACTAGCCTAGGTTTAGCTAGAGAAATTGTCCGACTTGTCCGAATAGCTGACCTGTCACTGACCCAACGCACTCAATAGGTGACTTGATACAGAGGGCTGCGGAGCACTCTGTCCGAACTTTCCATAAACTCGAGAGGTTTTAAACCTTAAGTGCTGGCGGAGCACTTTGCTGGGGAATTCGAAAAACCCAATCGGGGTTCTGACTGATAGCTGCAGAGAGGGTGGAGCGCAGGCGTTGCTTCCAAACTGCGGGTGCTGGTCTTGCCTTGGTGGTCCTGTCCTGATCCTAATCTGGGTTTCCTGTCCTGGGGTGTCCATTCTGCACCTGCTGTCCTACTGATGACTGTCCTTCCTTGGGGTTCCTCCCGTCCTTAACTGACCCGTGGCCAGGGTTGGTCTTCACACCACTTTAGTTAAATATAGTGCTGAAAATCTACTCTACACCTTCTATATTTTGCTCTCTTTTGCTTTAGTAAAGTCATACTCTTGCAAATTAATTTTCCATGCCTTATCGCATCTCTGAAAGAACAAGTCATACATAAAATTGTCGTTATTCTAGCATGTTCCACTTTCTACCCATCCTTTAAGTTCATTTCCTTCTCAGGTCATAATATATCGATGTTCCTTGTTTTACCCATCTTTTAGTTGATTCAAGTAATTGCACCGGTTTATTAGTACGGTCTATTTGCACCTTACCTGTAGTTCCTCTTTATGGGGAAATATTTCACTGTGAAGTTCTAGTATGTTCTTTATTTTTCCCCGTCCTGTAGTCTCTCCTTATTAAGTCAAAATTCTGAACATTGCTGTCTAGCATGTTCCTTGTTCTTACCTTACTGTAGACTCATAAATGGTTGGCTTGATCTATTTCCTTTATGGATATGTGCTCTTTATGATTTTGGTTATCGATTGCTTGCTTGTTGTAAACCTCATGTTTTCTGAGCTTGAAGAATTTTAGATAAAGGTTTTCAAAACTTTTTCGAGTTTGTGGTTATTATAAAAGTACAAATAGAAAATATAAAGTATAAGTATTTGGTGTCTGCCTTTCTTTTACAGCTAGCTCCGTGATCCATTGTGATCTTAGGTACCCGTGACTGTGGAATGGTAAGTCGGGTACATTGGAAATAAATAGGAAGGAACAAGGGATACTGGTAGTAGAGTGTATGGTCACCCGATTAATAATATGGTAAATTGAAGTTTTATGGGCTCGATATGTATGTGGTAAATTGTTGGTCGGGTGACCTGTGCGCTCTATCACTATTATCAAGGTTTATCTCCGAAGCGATAAAAATCGGCCGAAATGCATGAATATCTCTGAAAAGTCAGCTATATTCATGCATTACCGAGCAAATGCTCTTAGCCATGTTATCCACCTACCATTGGATAACATAGCTAAGAACTGCTCTGGGCAGGCGTTAGCTTTTGGAGATAATCGCACTTAGCGCGATTATTTCCAAAAGTTGGTAATAGGAGTTAGCGATGTTAGCGAACAGTCGCTAACATCTTGGCACGCCCACTTTGCATGGCATTAGCGATATATATCGCTGACATGCAAAATGGGCCCCCAGAAGCTTGCTATCTCCTAATAGGTGTCGCTAACTGGTGTTAGCGACAGCTAGGTAATAGGGCGATAAATTATCGCCGCTTTAGCGGGAAAAATTCCCGCTAAGGCCGCGATAAGGCCCTTGGTAATATGCCCCTATGTTCGGTATAGCTCCCCCTTACTCTTCTGCCTCTGCTTGGCATTTGAAAGCAGGGGCAGATGATTTTGGGGGTCATACATAACAAAAAACTGATGTTTTTCACCTCGGGATTCTGATTGACATCATAGACAACTCGAACCTTGCTCTCGTCCTCTACTTGACACCACTCAGAAACTCTCAGTGAAAACATCCCTGTAACTCACTGTAACCCATCTATAATTCTATATGTTGTTACTCATTGATCTGATACAGCTAACAACCGGTTTCTATTATTGTATTTAGACATATCACACAACAAACATATGCCTCAAACAAAGCAGACCTTCATGCCCCTTCTTTCTTGCTTTCTTTCTTTCCTTCCTCCCTTCTTTCTTTCCTTTTTTCTTTCCAGCTTTCTTTCTTTCCCCCCTTATTTACTCCCTTCTTTCTTTCCTCCATTTGTCCTTCCTTCTTTGTTTCCTTCCTTCCTCCCACATTCTTTCAGTTTCTTCCTTTTTTCTTCTTTCCTCCTTTCTTGCTTTTTTCCTCCCATTTTTCCTTCCTCCCTTCCATTGTTCCTTGTTTCTTTCCTTCCTCCCTTCTTTCATCCTTTTTCTCTCCTTTTTTCTTGCTTTTTCTATCTTACTTTCTTTCTTTCCTTCGTTCTTTCTTTCTTTCACTCTTTCTTGCTTTGTGTCATTCTTTCATCTTGTATTGCTTTCCTTCTGTTTTGTCTTCCTTTCTTTTTTTCTGTCTTCCTTCCTTCCCTCTTTCCTTCCTCCTTTCTTGCTTTCCTTCCTACTTCCTTGATTTCCTTCATTCTTTCTTTCCTCCCTTCTTTCCTCGTTTCCTGTTTTTCTTTCTTCTTTCCTTCAGCCTTTCTTGCTTTCTTTCCTCTCTTCTTTCCTCCTTTCTTTCCTTCCTTCTTTATTGCCTTCCTCCTTTTTCCTTTCTCCCTTCTTTCTCCTGTCTTGCGTTCCTTCTTTTTTGCTTTCTTTCTTTCTTTCTTACATACCTTCTTTACTTCCTTCTTTCCAACCTCCGTCCCTCTTTTACTCATTTCCTCCCTCCATTCCTTCCTTCTTTTCTTTCTTTCTTTCTTTCTTTCTTTCTTTCTTTTTATTTCTTTCTTTCTTTCTTTCTTTCTTTCTTTCTTTCTTTCTTTCTTTCTTTCTTTCTTTCTTCTTTCTTTCTCAATGGCAAGAGGCTGTCAGCCAATGATATAAGGATTGGCTTTCTCAGGATTGTGCTGGTCAAGGCCTTTTGATTATACAAAAATTATGGGTATGACATAGTTATTTATAGGGGTCTTCAGCCACACTTTATCTATTTACCTGAGGTTATGCCATTCTAATTTTTCTTCCAACCCATTCAGCATGCACCATGGGGCAATGCTTCAGCCCCCTTCAGTCACTGGCTGACTTTATTATGCATTTCAGCATTCACTCTTTTCACAAGGGTACGATAATGTAACTCATTCACACACAAAGTAGTTCCCTTCAGTACCAGAGAGTACTACGGTAATGTGTGCTTTTTTCAGATCAAAAATATTTTTGCCTTTAGCCAATGTTTTTCTTTAGATTGATGAAGGACTAGCAGCTGCCCAAACAATAAAGTTTTGCAAAAACCATAAGAAAAAGAAAAAGAGAACTCCCAAAAGGCTGGCAGCCAACGTCAGACCTATTAGCTTTGCCAACACTTGTTCTAAATGCCTCTCTGAATCTTCTGCTTGTTATCCAGAATGAAATTTAAGTGAGTTGTTGGCAAACACATTTTAGTTTGATCATGTATCATGAGCATTTGATATTATTTATTTATAAAACAATTGGTAACACGGTTAAATGGTGTACCCCATACTATTGTTAATGAATGGTTTAAAAAAAGTTTCTCTTAATTAGCAATACTTATTACTTTTATTCTGCAGCTCCTAAAAGAGTTGAGTTCGGTAAGCACATTATTTCCAATATCATACTTCCACCAGCTTAGAACACATATAGAACTAGACTATTTTTAAAATGAAGATAATGAGACAGTTTCTCCTAATTGCAGAAAATACCATTACCACGATGAAGCCCATAACATAACATCCATACTAATATTCTAACGAGAGAGCCCAAACCTTTGAGGCGGGTAATCTCAGTAGCCACAGCACCAATCACAACACCCAATACAGCTTTGGAAAGGGCAGTTGCAGCAGAAGGACATAGGCTATGCAGACGGCCACCATATACATTTAAAAGGTAAAAGAACCGTGCCAGCAAAGTAGTCCCTTGTGGGCGTGTCTGAGTTCTGCTGTGGGCGTGTGCTGGGGGCGTGACACGCTGGGGGCGTGACACGCTGGGGTCGTGACAAACCCTGTGGGCGTGTGTCCGCGCTGTGGGCGTGTGTCCACCCTTCATGCCATGTGAAGCATCAATTACGCAACTGCGCGGCATCAAGGGGCACGCAGGGGGCGTGACAAACGCTCGGGGCATGTGCTACATTCCGCACTTCATGCCATCTGGGTCGTATATTAATCAGATTGTCTGCTGTGGCCGTGTGCTGGGGCCGTCACAAAGGCATTCACCTCGAAGCGTGGTAAGTAACCATTCGTAAGACTCCCTTGGGGGACTGCCCATTGTCTCACACATACTGGGGGTGCCCGATGCAGTGTGTGCCTCGGCCTGGGTGCGTCTGAAAGGGCCGAACGCAGTGTGTGGCTTGGCCGGGGGCATCTAAAAAGCACTTGGGCCCGAAGAGAGTCGGTGTGGGTCATAAAAAAATAAGAACAACGGGAAACAATCATTCAAGACTCACACAATTCTAATTGTTAGGCGGTCGCCGCTGGCCCTCAAGCGGGGTCACACGCGACTGAGCGTGTCTGCGGGGACAATTACTGCAGCCTCTCATGCGCGCTGTTACTGAACTATCACATTAGACCAAATTACACACACCGGCTAACATCAGCCAGGGCTGTAGCCGGGCTCGGGCGGCGGATCACTACACTAATTACATGCGCCTGCTAACATGAACAA
This sequence comes from Lissotriton helveticus, assembly GCF_964261635.1. Classification (NCBI taxonomy): domain Eukaryota; kingdom Metazoa; phylum Chordata; class Amphibia; order Caudata; family Salamandridae; genus Lissotriton; species Lissotriton helveticus. Next base: position 1,108,371,201 of record NC_136067.1, read on the forward strand.
GGGCTGCAGCTGGCCTCAAGCGGGGGGACACACGCCTGCTAACATGAACCAGGGCTGCAGCTGGGCCTCAAGCGGGGGAACACGCGAATGACCGTATCTGAATACACACATTACACACATTCTATTTCATACCCGGACAACGTCGGGACGGGCTGCTAGTATAACATACAGTGAAAGGCGTTGAAATCCAAACACCTTAAAATAAATAAAAATGAGGTACTGAGCATTGACTGTACAAAAATAGCATCTCAAATGTACCTATGACGTAGCACAATGCATTGAATTATAGCTCTACAGATGTCTACATTTTAACCAAAAAGGAGACAGTTTAAGGAAAAGGATTTTTAAATCAGCTGTCCCAGATTTGTGAGCATAAGAAAGAAAAAACATAAGTGTTGGTTTTTATGTTTCCCTACTTAAATACACTAGTCCTGTCATGTCAGCCAATAAGAGTCCCATATGGGCCTCGATTTCTTTTCAACTATTCTCAAATATTACAAAGAAAGTTAGAAAATGTTTAATCTTGTTTTGTATTGAGACACCCAAACCACGCCCTTCTTCTCACTCTCTCCTGGACCTCTACATGAGTTTTCATTAAAGTTTAATTTTACAATTGCATCCCTTATCAGACAGGCACATGTAAACACTGATCTTAGTGATAAAAGAATAAGCTGTGGTTTCTAAGAAGTTTTACTCGGCCCGCTGAATGATTTTAAGAACTAACACCAACACTTGAAGAAGCCTTGGTTAACCCAATAGGTTTGGCCTCTGAAAGCTGGTGTGATGAAGTTTTACTTTTATCGTTGCACAAAAAAAAAGAAAAAAGAAAATATGAAGTCATCTAAAAGTGCCCACTTTATGCTTGCAATCAAACTTTTAAATGTAAAAACATTCACCAATGCTCTGTTTTACTATTGTGTTCCATTGGTTGACTTCATTGTCACTCTCATGTATTTTCTTGCTACTCTGTGGTCTGCTTTTGCCAGCTTAACTTCCTCTTCATGTGTTTGTCCTTCCCCCGCAGCATGTCCCATATATCTCCTCCTTGCCCAGAGTCCTTCCACTGCTCAGAATTTTAGAGCTACTTTTTTTCTTTGAGTTGCAGCACTCCATAAGAGTGCATGGGTTTGCATGCTGTCTCTCCCCCACACCAACCCCCCTGTCCTGTGTTGTTACTGTTGCCCATCATCATTGTTCACCCGTACCTACCGCCCTATCCCACATTGTATTGCTTGCCCAGTCCCTCCCAATCTCTTGCCTTGTCCATCTAAACTCCTCCCTCATTATGTTGTTTGCCCCTTTCACTCCCCTCCTGCCAAAGAAAAAAATGCTACAATATGGTCAGGGCTTTTTTCCTGAACTTTCAGCCCCACTGCACATCAGCAAAGCCAAACGCTATGATTTTTCAGCTACATCATACCTTTTAGTAGTGTTATTTGTGAAAGAGACAAGAAAAAAAGCACTGCTAAACCAAGAATCAAATAAAAATAAAAACAACGGAAAATACAACTTAACTAGCTTTGCAACTGTAGAGAAAAGGAATGGTGTGGTGGGTGTAAGTAAAATGTGAATAACAGGCCAACGGATGAAGCATGCAGCCCAAAAGGTCTTCCATGTATGTGTGCTATGCCTGATTTTTGGGGACTACAATAGTCTGGTGTGTCAAGGATCAGAGTTAAAAAAGGCCTCATTATACTTCAGAGCTCCACTCCTGCCTGTCATATGGTCATCTGGTCTAGGCGTGCCTCAATACCTGCCCTCCCGTGATTTTGTTCAATGTCCATCAAGCAGGATACTTTGAAGACAAGCATTGGCAAAGCCAATTGGTCTCACCTATGCAAGAGCTATTGGCTTTGCCAATGTGTTGTAGCCATGTTCTACACCAGCGTGGCTGCTGCTCAGCATGGCTAAAAGTTAGTGGTGAAGAGGACAGTGGTGTGAAGTGTCATAGAGTGGAATGGCAAAGAATGGAGTAGTTTGTTGTAGACTGGATTGACATAGAATGTTGTGTATTGGAGTGACATAGAGTGGAGTTGTGTAGTGTGGCGTACAGTGCAGTGACGCAGAGTAGAGTGGACTGGTGTAGAGTGCAATGGCGTAGAGTGTTGCAGAGTAAAGTGGCATAGAGTGCAGCGGCATACAATTCAGTGGTGTATAATGCAGCATCGTAGAATGCAGTGGCGTAGAATAGAATGTTGCATAGTAGTGTGCAGTAGTGCAAAGTGCAGTTGTGCAGAGTACAGTAGAGTGGCATAGAGTATAATGGCATAGAGTGCAGTGGTGCAGAGTAGAGTGGTGCAGAGGGGTGAAGAGTAGACTATAGTACCATAGAGTATAGTGACATACAGTGCAGTGGCGTAGAGTGGAGTGCTGCAGAGTGAAGTGGCATAGAGTGGCGTCATGCAGAGTAGAGTGGGCGCAGAGTGGAGTGGTGCAGAGTAGAGTGCAGTGTCATAGAGTAGAGCGGCATAGAGTAATGGTGAAAAGTGGTGCAGAATGAAGTGGCATATAGTGCAGTTGTGCAGAGAAGAGTGCTGTACAGGTGATTGGCATAGAGCACAGGGGCATGTAGTGGAGTGGTACAGAGTAGAGTGCATTGGCGGGAGGTGTATTGGCATAGAGTGCAGTGGTATAGAGTGAACTGTTGCAGAGTGGCACACAGTGGAGTGAGATACATTGGAGTTGTGCAGGGTAGAGTAGAGTGGCCTAGACTTGAGTGGTGTAGAGTGCAGTGGCAACAATAGCAGTGGAAAAGGATGTAGTGATGTAGAGTAGAGTGGTGTGGAGTTCATTGGCATAGCGTAGAGTGGCGCAGAGTAGAGAGACGTAGAGTGAAGTGACGTAGGGTGCAGTGGCTTAGAATAGAGCATTGCAGAGTGGAAAAGAGTGAAGTGGTGCAGAGTGCACTGCAGTGGTACGGAGCGGAGTGCAGATGCATGGAGTGGTGCAGAGTAGAGTGGAGTGGAGTACAGTGGAATATGTATGGTGTGGTAGCACACTTCCATTACAGACAATACATCTTCAATTGAAATCACCATTACATTTTCACAGACATAGAGTTTCACTGATAAAAGTATACAGTGCACAAACGATAATGTGTGGAAATGTCATCACCTGGTGTGTTGATTTGTTGTGATCGTTTTAAAATATTTGTTTCCACCACACTTCGGAATTTACCAAAAAATGTGCTGCGTTTGGGTGTTTTTAATTCTGAAATATCTGCACGGTTCATTTATAGACATTTAAATTTTGTTATGTGCTAGAAAAAATTACATCATACAGCCAACATGAATGTCACGTAAATCCTCTCACTTAGAAGTCAGGGAAAGAAAAGTAAACACCAAGCTCCCTGGAATAAAGAGCCTGATATTTGACCTCTGCCTTTGAATGCACAGCAAATGTGACAAGATAAGAACAAGATGTTAAGGCCTGTTTACAGAAATTGATCACTGGGAAAGGGAAGGGGCGAATTTCAGCTGGACAGCCTAAAACAAATAGAACCAGCAAATAGAAAGCAAGCAAATGTGAGTTACAAACCGCAACGCCAATGGTAAGCCTAGGGCGGAATTCATTCCCAGGAAAGCATTTAAAATGTCCCCAAGGTTTTTTAGCAAACCAGACTGCTGCACTGTCTGGTAGGCTTCGACCAAAAAAGTACTGTGTAAAAGCAAGATCACTGTCATTTCCTGGTAATTATTTCTCAGTAATACTATTTGTGACATGTGTCTTTCCATTATAGGATCGTGTGTTATTTACAGCTTTTTCTGACATTTTTCATTAAAGTCGCCTGAAAATAAAATGAATATGATCTATCAACTAAATGTCTCTTCCAAGACTGCACTGATAACAAAACAAGAGGGGCTTGACTTTGAAACGAATCATGAGATTGAAGCCCTTAGTATGGAGTGTAGTAAATATCTCATATTTATGATGTCAAGCGGAAATGGGGAATGGCATGCAGAACTAGTGTTTCATGGATGGAGAATGCACCAAAAAGAGCTTCCACGAGTTTTTTCGTAATCAACACCTATTAACAGGATTTTTCTCCTACCATTTGTTCACAAACTTGGCAAAACAATAGCGCAAATTCTGCATACCCTTAAGACAAATCGGTTTCTTCCCCACAAGCCATTGTGATTTCATGTCTCCGGGGGCCACCTTATAACTGGAATATGAAGGAAGCCATTATTTTTAAAACTGACTACAATATTGGAAACATACTCATCATGGGACTACAACAATCTTGTTCAACAGGCACGAGAGGGGCAGATGTAGTAGAACTTTTCATATATATTTTTCTTTATTCCATAATTGTGGTCCGATATTTTACAGCACAAGTCTTGCAGGACAGCACTGTACATCATGAGGTGTGGCTGGAATACATACACGATCATGTACATCCGCTTGGGACTTTACATCTTTGAATTACACCTTTACACCACATATTCATATGTTTAGACAGAGGGATCAGGATATATACACAGAATCACACGGTTTTCAGTCAAGTCGTGAGCTGGGATTTCAACGGAGGTCCCTAGTTTCCAAATTTGGGTAGAACACACCCCGCCCCCTCCCGAAATGCGAACGCTTAAACATAATTGCAATAAAACACAATCAAGTAGAAATGCATTGCGACTTACGGTAAGCTGCTGCCGTTGTTGTTGACCTGCACACAGTCAAGGTCAATTACCATCCAATGGGATTGTGGGAAATTGCATAACTGTTTTTTGCTGAAAGATGGCTTCAGCACTGGATCGATTGACGCCTTTGGCCTTCGCCACGTGTACTGATCCAGCGGTGAGTGGATCAGCTTTCATAATGAGGTCATTGTCTCTCTTTGACATTGTCTAAAAGAAAAAAAACATAACAGATACATTTCTAAATCTGTCAAAGAATGCGGCGGTAAATAAATAATATACAGTATAAATAACGCATACTACACAGCAGAAATTAACGAGAACAGGGATGCAAAGCATCAGCGCACAAGGGCTACATGGATCTTTAATTTAAGGATTAAAGTTAAAATGTGATCAATAAAAGAAAGATTCTTAAGGTGATAAGAAAGGTCAAACCAATTGTCAATTTCAACTTTAAGTGGACAGATCACTAAGACATATGTTTGCTGCACTCTCTGCCCCATGTATCTTTGGGGTTGACCTCTGTATGAAAGGATAAACAGAAAATAGCAACATTCAGATTTTCACATTTGTTTTCTTCAAGGTTCCCAAGTGAAAGTTTGTAATAATGTCAAAAAAATGAGGAGAGAAAATATCATCAAGAGAAATCTGTGTCCCAAAGCCCAGTACCAGCAAGTTTGACTGCCCAACACCCTTCCTTCAGACCTGGAGGTCACTCAACTGAGCATCGCAAAGCCAACACTGAGGCTGTGCAGTGTGCGGGAAGAGAGAGAAGGGAACAATGTAGGCTGCTATGACCCACACACGCCCTGTAGACATTTCTATTCGCAGCCTCCAGCAGCGTTGGGTTAGATTGAACACTTTTGCTAGGGCTGATTTTGATGCTCAGTGCCTGCTGACAGTGGGGGCACAAGCAAGTCTGATTTTTGTGCGGACTCCAACACCTGGAGGAGATGGGCCTCAGCCACATCAAATGTGGCTGATTCCACCATCTGCAAGAGTTGCATTGGCATGGTATGGTGAAATCTGAGTAGGCAAGGCGAGTTCTCACATTTTTAAAGGTCCAGTGGTATTTCACAACCCGGATCTTATAAGTACTCCTACTTTATCTGCCTTTTCTGGTGCAGTTATAAGGAATAACCAAGAAAAAGGATATGGGTTGTGACCAAGGGCCTTATTTCAGGTTTGGCAGTCTTAATTTAGAACCCCCACCATGGCGGTCCCTGGAAGACAGCCAAGTCTGCTGTGAACCCGCCCGCCAGATTACAAGTTGAATCCCGGGTGGGCAGTGCAGCAGTGGTGTCACCAGTTGTGTGACATCAGTGGGTATGTAAGGCTCATAGGAGAGCCTAAACAGTATACCATTGTCAATCATTGCCTACAGCACATTCATACACAGTGTGGCATGCACCATATAGTGCTTGCCACACAGTGCACGCACAAAGGTGTAATTCTAGGGGGGCACAACATGTGCCCCTGCACACGCGACCCTCATGGGAGAATCACCCAGCATTTCCGCCACCCTTTTCATGGCGGGGTCCACGCAACTAAATGGGTGGTGGAAATTAAAGTCGTAATCTGCTCGGCGGTGCATCGGCATTACCACCATTTACTACCCCTTTTTGCACTGCTACAGCAGCGAGGTCCTGGATCACGGCAGAGGCAGCATCTTGTGGCGGTCCCACCACCACCATCGTAATACGGCAGTCGGAGCGAAGGGGTGGTGACGGACGGACAGACACTGTGAGTACAGCTGTCCTACGACCACTGTACTTATACTACTGTCCTATGTGCCTGATTTAGAGTACGGCACCCTGGTACACCAGCTGCCATACTTAAAGACTTCCGCCAGGAAGGTTGAGATCTCTTTGCCTTTTAGTAGAGCATCTGTTGTTGTGGCTCTGCTGAAGGCATGGACACTTTGCTAAACTTGTGCCATCTTGAAGGCACCTGCTCAGCAATGTTTTTTGTTTTTCAAAAGCAAACTTCCAAAGTGGGAGTTTGTTATTGAAAAATAAATCAAGAAAAGTCATTGATACACTGGGAGTTTTCATTTCTTTAGTTTCTAGTTTAGGACTGCCAGACTTTCCATGGTAGTCCTAAGCAGGAGACAGGTACACCAGAACATCTGCCTTAATGGGGCAGATGGTCTGAGGTACTTTAATCAACAGCCCAATGTCTGATGGGCTATCAGTGAAATATTTCCCCCAGTGAAACCAGTGTAGACTCTGCTGTCTGAAAGAGGGTGCCTCCCCCAACTCTTGTTTTGTAAGCAATTGCTAAAAGATAATGAAAACAAATGGTGGCCAAGCATGCAGCTAATTCACAGACATCTATCTAGATATAAAGTTTAAATATAAACGTAACCCTTTGAATTACATGTGAATGTCCACATTGAATTTGCAGCTGATAAACAAATGGCAACTTAAGAATGTGCTGAACCACCTATAAGGAAAACATTCTATTTTCCACCTGTGACAGAGGGAAAATTCTAGCTGTGAACCCTTAGCAGCAGCTACTTTGAACAATACAATTGAAATAGCCTCTGATTTTCTTAACACAGAAGACATCTTATGCTGTAGCTGAATCTAAAAATGACAGACTGCCTCATTATGAAGCCCCTCTGGTTCCAATGAGGCCAGTAAATGGAGTTAACCAGCACATACAAAATTACATCTGTAGTAACTATGAGGAGGCAGTTGCTTCAGCCTAACATTTTGACTGACAAGGTGATACTCTGGGGGGAAATGAGGAATTACCCACGGAACCAGATGCAGAATTAATGATTACCCGGGTGATTAATCATTTCTACAAAGGCCCTTAGGATACACCTAATACTCCCTTGTATAGCAAACTCCCCCAGAGTTACTGGTACTGCAGAGATAGGTAAATCTGGGCTGCTGGTATCCCAGGTCTGATACCCCCCACTCATAATAAGGCCCTTAAGGTACATCATTGATCATGCAAAAGACGGCAATGACGTTCACATACTAGATTACATCCTATCTACTTGTCCAATAGACCTAAGGTGAGATCTTTTATGGGAACTCGCTGTCCCCTTTAGTCAGGCTGATTTTGCCATATGTTATTGTATGCAGTGACCAACACCCCCATTACTGACATTGGGGTCAGGGCTGGAGAACTGAATGGAAGGCTGCATGGACTGCGAAGTCCCAAACATGTTAAACTGGGAGAGGAAAGAAAGTGTAATCTGAAGCATACTCCCAACTCAGTGGCAGTATTAGGCCTCTAATTGGGAAATCAGCTGAAGTTGCCCTTTATATAAATAGGAAATTGTATATTTGACTGGTGCCCCTCTCTAATGTTGCAGGGATTCTGCTCAGGAACAGAACTATGTTTGGGACCATGGAGCATCGTATTTAGGGCTGAGTCACCATACTACCTCAGTATCTATGAGCCACAGTTCGACTAGCAATAGTGCCTCACTTGCCCTCCTAATCTTACCAGAGAGACAAGTGATTTGGACTGGGAACCAAAACCGGCCCTGGCAAAGTGCTCGGCTGGCTCCCCAGGGGGTTGGGTGATGCAGTCAAGCTGTTTGCCAGGGCCGGTTTCGGGTGATATTGTTACAGGGGCCGATATTGCAGCTATGCTGCAAAAATGACCCTGTAACAAAAACGGCCCCCACCCTAGCGGCCCACCAAGGAAATGCCTGATGCCTGCTATAGCCAGTCCGGCCCTGGTGGCACAAAAGCAAGCGTTAAGTTTAGTAACAGGTGCAAAATAAAAGTGGCCTACAACATGCACATTTATGCTAACATAGGGAAAACGACAATGGGCCATCCAAGAGACACACAACAATAACAACCCCTAGATGGAAGTATCAATAAAAAGAAAATTTACACATTAACTGAAGCATTTCAGAAGTTGTGAGCAGGGGCGGTTCCTCTAGGAGGGCGTTGGGGGCAGAGGCCCGCTATTCTTGGAGGAAGGAGAAGAAGGAGACTCAAAGATTGATCTCAGGCACTCATACTGCCCAGCCTAGTAGCAGTGCACCACAGCAGCATACAAACACACAGTGCGTATGTGACATGGACGACTTCAATATCGCCCGACTCCCGCATGCGCAGTGTGTGTTTGTGAGGCAGAGGTGAGGGCAGTCAGGCGCTGCCTAAAGCAGCAGTATTTCCAGGGCTTCGGTCGAGTAATCAGCTTGCCCGTGTCTGCTACGTAGGTTATGTCGTCGTTCCAGGATCCCACCTCCTTTTCTAAATGGCTGACCCTTGATGCTGTCAGCCTATGAAAATAGGAGGTAATTCCACAACTGCAAGGGTTCTATGAGTGTATCACTTTATAACACCATGAGTACTGCCCGTGTGATTACAGAAACAATAAAAAAAACTGCCTAGGACCACTGAGGCTTCAGCGACGGCTGAGGCCCACTCTGTATATTTAAGTAAAGCCCCGGAGGGTGGCGATCCCCGGACTTTAGTTGCCTCGAACCCCCTGAACAATTTGAAAACAATGCCCGGGAAGGTGACTGTCCCATAGGCTGCAAAACGTCTCTGTGCCCTCCCGCGCCTAATTTACATGTGACATTAAGATCCCCAGTCCTACAGAGACCGCGCAATATAATAATAGGATTGACCACGGAACATTACCCTCCAGGGGCCTCATTTAAATGAACGGGTGAGACTCTGCTTTTTTTTCTTCTCCCCCATTTTTACCATCCGGATCTGCTCTATTAAAGAGATACAAGGTTTTCCTCCTCTCGCTTCAACTTGCACAAATATTTTTCCCATTAAAAAAAAAGTTACTATATTTTGCCAATGTTACTGCTCCCTCCAAAAGGCTCTACAAACCCTGGATAGCTTTGCAATACAAAACAAGTAGGACAAATGCTCTTTTAGCCAGGATACCTTTTTTGGGAAAGAGTTATGAAGGCTTATGTTGGAAGTGTCCAAACATGAAAAATAGGCTCAGGACATAAGCCTCAGCAGCTAAGGGATTAACCTTAATCACCTTGGCTTGCTCAAGCTAAGCTCACCAACACATACATTACCCACACGTGTGCAAAGTTTTAATTATGTTAACCAATATTAATGGGCCACTTCTGTTGAAAAGTTTACTATTTTTCGTACGTCTGTTACCTAGTGTAATGTTCCCCACAAGCTAGTCCGCACTGAAAATGGATATGGCGTTTTCTAGCATGTACATTTTTAAATCAATACAATGTATGGATGTAGACATTCAGATTTCTTTTTGTACACAACAATTTAAAAGAGCTACAACGTGATGATTTTTCCTATCACAATCCACATGCAGAGAACATGCCTACATGGGGAGTAATCGTTGAATTCACAATAATTATGGAGACTTATGTGGGGGAAAAACTTTGGAACTTTGTACACCCCTCAACGTAAACTCATATTGCCTATGTGCTTCTGCACTTTGCATCCTAAATTTACCTGACACCCCTCCTAAAGAAATCAGATTACCTAATCAAGTTTTAGAGGACTTCGTCAGAGCAACCTTTCTAACCTTAGCCAACCATACTTGCCAGACATTTAACTTGGACCAATCCTGAGATCTTATTAACATAAACAAATCTTGCCTCACCTCACCTGAGCGGGCAATCAAATGCCATTTTAAAAAAAAATATTTGTCTTGAACGCTTGCTGAATGATGTGAGATGGAGCAGAAAGCAGTTTGAAGTGAAATGAGGAGGGGAGAGAATGTGGCGTAAGGGCTAGACCTACAGACGTTGAATCGGGGGAACCGTGGGGCATATTATCAAAAACGAGCGAAATGTATCGCTAAATAAGCGGAGCGACATTTTTTTATCGCTGCGCATCGCCGGATTTTATCGCAGAGATAATGTGCTATTACCAACGTTTATCTCTAAAGCGATAAAATTTCAGGTGATAGCGGCGAAATGCGTGAATATCGCTGGAAATCCAGCGATATTCAGGCATTATCGCTAATAGGGACTTAGCCTGAATATCCACCTCCCATTGAACTGGTCTGAGCAGGCGTTAAGTTTTGGAGATATTCGCGCTTTGCGCGAATATTTCCATCGCTACGCCTGCGTTGATAATAGGTCGATAGCGATGTTAGCGACTGCTTTCAGTCGCTAACAGGTCGGGTACGCCCACTTTGCATGTCATTAGCGATAAATATCGCTGACATGCAAAGCGGGCCCCAAACCGGTCGCTATCGCCTACAAGCTGTCGCTAACTGCTGTTAGCGACAGCTTGCTAATAGGGCGATAAAATGATCGCCGCTTAGCGTAGGGTGACCTAATAGGGCGATAAAATGATCGCCGCTTAGCGTAGGGTGACCAACCGTCCGTAAATTTCACGGACCGTCCGTAATTGGGACCTCACGTCCGTTGTCCGTGAGGATCCCTTTTACGGACGCCTTTTGTCCGTAATTTTGGCCATCACAGGGAGCAGCACTGCTCCCCTGTGAAAAGCCTTAGCCCCTTGATGCTGGCACCTCACACTCCTCCTCAAGCACAAGAGCAGCCCCACCTGCCCATTGTCATTCTGTATGCCGTCTAATTGCCACATACAGATGTCAATGGGGCAGTCTGGGGTGTGACAGCATGTGGTGGCCTCCTCCTGCCTCAGTGTACAGCAGGGCAATCTGTTAGATAGAAGGTAAAACGCCCATGCTGCAACGTTAGAGAACAGTTTATTTAAAGAAGCCTGTAAAACAAGTTAAAAAGAACAGGTTATGTTCTTTCACTATCTCATCATTTTAGAAATGAAGCATTTTCAATATTATATTCAACAAAGCCATGGTTACTGTTTTTTATTTTAAGCAAATAACAACCATTGACAAAGCCAATAGTCCTGGCTTATTGTTGGTGTAATGATATGTGCTGTATTATATATCTGGATGCAATGACAGAAACAAAATAATACCAGTCGCGCGAAACACTATGCTAAGCACAGATTTCTAGCCTAGGTGTTTTAAACCACACCCTTAATTACATTGAACACCCCCTTTGAAGAGACCCCCAGTTTTTTTACGCCACTTAAAGCCCTGGAAACAACACCATGTCACAGTCACCTCACATCCTGGCACTGTGCATCATGCATGAATTATGACTTCTAGTTTTCAGATTGCCTATGTGCAGGGGCATAGTGAACCCTCCCCCACCCCACCCCTTGCTTTAGGAACTACAGCAGGGGTGGCGTTTTTGATGGGCCTCTTCTGTCTGCAACTCTGCAGACAAAGGCTCAGCTCATGTGAAAAGGTGGGTGAGTAAATAAGTGAAGGAATGTGTGAATGGCTGGATGGATTAGTGAAAGGATGAATGGATGAATGAAAGGGTGAATGGATAGATAATGAAAGAAAGAATGGATGGATGAGTGAGTGGAAGTATGGATGAGGGAAAAGGTAAATAGATGGATTTATGGGTGGAAGGGTAGATGGATGGGTAAAAGGGCGGATAGGTGTGTGAAAGGATGGATGGATGAGTGAAAGGGTAAATAGTGGGTGAGTGAATAGATGAATGGATGAGTGAAAGGATGGATGGATTGATGAATTGATAAGTGAAAGGGTGGATGGATGGATAAGTTAAAGGGTGGATGTAAGGATTGATGAGTGAGTGAAAGGGTGTAGATGGACAAAAGGATGGATAGATGAGTGAAGAATTGAAAGGGTGAATGAATGAAAGAACGGATGGATGGATGAGTGAAAGGATGGATGAGTAAAAAGGTCAATGGATGGATTCATGAATGGATGAGTAGATGGGTGGATGAGTGAAAGGATGGATGGATGGATGAGTGAAAGGGTAGATAATGGGTGAGTGAATGGGTGAATGGATGAGTGAAAGGATGGATGGATTGATGAATTGATAAGTGAAAGGGTGGAAGGATGGTTAAGTTAAAGGGTGGATGTAAGGATTGATGAGTGAGTGAAAGGGTGTAGATGGACGAAAGGATGGATAGATGAGTGAAGAAGTGAAAGGGTGGATGGATGAGAAAACGGTTGGATAAGTAATAGGGTCAATGGATGGATTCATAAATGAATGAGTAGATCGGTGGGTGGGTGGAAGGATGGATGGATGGATAAGTGAAAGGGGATGGAGAGAGAAAGGGTAAATTGCTAGATAGATGAGTGAATAGATGGATAGTAGAAGAGTGGATGGATGACTGTACGGATGGATGGGGTGAAAGGGTGGGTGGATGAATAATGGATGGATGAGTGAAAGGGTGGATTGAGGGATGAATGAGTGAAATGATGGATGGAAGGATACATGGTGGCTAGGTTTGCAAATGGTTGAATATGTTTGGATATAGAGGGGCACATAGATGGAAGGACAGAATGAATGGTGAAAGAGTGAATGATATATAAAAGAATGATTACACCTTGTAGCGCCCATTATCTTAACCCCTTCGCCGCAGAGCTAATTCCCCTGCGGTGCGGGGTAGGGTGGCGCGCGCAGTGCTCATGACGAGCTCAGCTCATCATGCAGCACAGTGGAGCTGTGCTCATGATGAGCCGAGCTCGTCATGACCACGCCTGCTCAATGGAACGCCCAGCACAGCAGGGGAATTATCCCCACGTGGGCGTTCCATGGCCGTTATGACGAGCTCAACTCGTCATGAGCACAGCTCCACTGTGCCTCATGATGAGCTGAGCTCGTCATGAGTGCCGAACGAGGTAAGTAACATTTCCTATACATTGACTTTCACGTTTATATGAGTCATTGTCTCTACTTAATGTGTGTGTGATGTAACACACTCTGACACCCTGCCCTACATACTTGGGATGAGTAACACTATAAAAGAAATTAAATACACATGAGAGACGGTCTATGTGAAGATGAGGGGCACCATTGGAGGGTGGTAGCAAGGCCGGACTGGCCAACCGGGCATCAGGTGTTGAAAGGGGGGTGAGCAGTTTTCTTACTTGGGGCTGGCACTGCCAAGTTCCTTGTATATCCAATAGTTTTGAATCAACAATAAAAGCAGCCTCACTTATATTGAGGTGTGGTTTACCATTGTCTGGTGACTAATGTACCTGCTGGAGCGAGATGCCAGTTTTGAATCGTCTAAGGTAGCAAGCAGCGGCCATACTGAAAAACCGTGAAGTGCACGATTGTCTCAACCTAATATAAACTTATTTTGACTTGTTCTTAAGTGGTTGTCTATTTACTTACTTATATACTATTGCGCAACCTCCTCCGACGCATCAGTAAAACTTACCTTTTGTCCCGAATGTTTTGTCCTGAATTTTGACCTTTTGTCCTGAATTTTTGTCCTGAATTTTTACACTCGCCGTCCTGAATTTGCACCCATGCCAGTTGGTCACCCTAGTTTAGCAGCCGTTTAACGGCCGCTAAAGCGGCGATAATCTCATATCGCCCGCCTTGTTAATATGCCCCCAGGTTGTTGTCTCTGTGGCAGCTCAACATCCTATGATTCCGGGCAAATCCCTTAATGTTCCCATCCCTGAAAAAATGTTTTAAAAAAAATCAAAGGTGTGTTATGTAATGTAACTAACTGGTACTCGCGCTCCAATATCTTCGTATCGAGGTCGCGCTATTTAAAACTGCAACAAATTAATAATAATTAAAAAAAAAAAATTATATATATATATATATATATAATTATGACGCATACACTGGACAATTGTATTTTAATCAAATGTAAGCGAAAGCACCTTGTATCCCGTGCCAGGCTCGGCCTCTTGGGGCCTCGTGTTCTTTCTCGTGCTGACAGACATGCCCCGTGTTGATAAAAGCGTTCCATTAATTGAATCTTTGTGACAGCTATCGCTGAACTGTAGCAGAAACCCAAGACGAGAGTGCCGCACGGCTGACAGAGATATATTTCCAGAGCTGAAAATCGTTAGCACGTACGAGTTATAAACAATGGCTTTCCAGATGCCCAGGGCCGAAACTGCAAATGCGTTTTTCATAGTAAAGCACGGACGTCAGCACGTTCTCAGGAGACGATAGACGCGGACACATCTCCACTGTAAAACTTTAACAGAAATAACCCGTGCAAGTCGGAGCGAAGATACACAAAGAGAGACTACCAGGCCATCTTGAAACATTTCCAATTGCTCTTAACGGATAAATGTGCTTATGTTTGACAATGTGGGTTCAAGATAGTTATAGTTAAAGTATACAGCTTGAGCAGCCAGCGCTGCTTTATTCAGAAGAATCTTCTAGGCTCTATGATATAACACCTTATCTATATACTCTTTGCGCTTTTTCTTAGTAAAACCTATCTCTGAAAAAGAAGTGAATGGAAAGTAAATTAATAGACACGTTTTTCATGTGGGATTGTTATTTTTGTGAGTTCAAATATCTTTATTATTATAATTAAAAAGAAAATTAATTTGCCACACAATAATAGAAATCAGAAGAGAATATATAATAATGAAGAATTTAAAATTTTAAAAAGGGACTACATAACAAAGAACATCTTCAGAAATGATTGTTAACTGGACTCCGAGCTTATGAATTTAAGTCTTTAATTTGAATTTAAATCTCAATAATGTATTCAATTAAAAATGCTATAATCATACAAATGTAAACACCGTAAACTTAAATAAATTCATCATCAACTCTAAAGAGAGACAGTTACTCACAGATATCTCATAGATTCGCACTATACAGTTAAAAAAGCACCCTACAACGAAACAGTCTTCTTCATCGTTAAGTAGCTGTAGAAATGTTAAGTTAAAATACAACCTTTAAGAATTCTCTCTTTTAAAAGTGTAGTTAAAAACCTTCTAGGATACAATTCATACATTTGCAAAAACATAAAGTGCAGCTAAGTCTGTTTGGAGACATCATCACTAGGACAAATGCTATCACTTGCATACTGACCAAGCAGAGAGCATAAGAAACTATGGGGCAGATTTACAAGCCCAATGCGCCACTTTTGCGTCACTTTTCCCATATAAAAGTGACGCAAAAATGGCGCAAGTGCCTTGTAAATCTGCCCCTGTGACTTTATCCTCTCCAAAAGTTGAACAAAAGTGCCGACTCCCAATGGCCAATGTTACACAAGAGATAAGGTTCCATAGATGGCGTGGTCTTGAGCCCTATGCAATTACGTGTGGTCCACTTCCTAAGTGTTGCTTTTTAACGTTGGGAGTGGACCATCTCAGAGCTCAGAAGGTGCGTTTGGCCCAAAATTTGTTCAGTTTACCAGTGGCAATAGGTTATCAAAAAATTCATTTTTGCCTATGTATATACAACTCTACCTGACATAAGATAGATAACCATCGGCTCTCTTGCCAGCAATTACACACCAAGCAGTCCTCAATAACCTGACGGTTGAGGATGACACATTTGCTAGTCCCAATTGATAATCATAGAATCAGAGTGGCATTCACAATTGTGTCCTCAATATACTGTAGGCCCCCACGGAGTGCAATAATTTTTGTTTCCTTGCAGAGTTATTGATATGTCAACTTTGTGAGGGATCAAAAATTATGCCAAAATATGGGAAACTGGCCACTTAAACACATGTCTGGGTAATTTCTTTCAACATGCCATAATCTGGGACTAGAAATCATTCATATCTAGGGCGACATTGGCCATAAAGCTATCAAAGGCTATTATCAATTTGCCCAGGCTGATGTGGGTGTGTGCCAGCAGGACAGTATTATCCTCATATAAAAGTGCAATAATGCCATAGAAGTTTATGATGGGAACATCCTGTTGCTGACATACTAAGACAGTGCTTAAGTAGTTTATCTATAAAATAAATAATAGTGGGGCCAAAATACAGTCCTGATGCACCCCTTTCAAGTTTTAATAGATCTGTTCATTTTCCTGTGAGTTCAAAACTGACCCTAGCAGACAGCTCAATGAGCAGATCAGAAAGAAATTTGACGAATAAGGTATCCAGTCTGCCAATTGTTAGAATTTTGATCTACATACCTATCTAATCAATCAGTCAATAAGACATTTATAAAGCGCTACAAATCGCTGTGAAGGTCTCAAGGCACTGGAGATGTTGGCTGCTGTGTGGTGGGTTGTTCATGCCAACATCCAGGTTTTGAGTTCTTTCCTGAATTGTTGGAATGATAGAGCCGCCCTGAGGAGGAGGGAAAGGTTGTTCCAAGCTTGGCTGCGAGGTGCGAGACGGAGCATCGTCTGCTGTTCGTTCCGTTGATCCGTGGGGTGTCTGCGTGGGAGAGAGGAAGCTGATCGAAGGTGCCTGGTCGGTTGGTTGGAGGTCAGGCATTTGTTGATGCAACTGATCAAAAGCACTTGAAAGGTCCAAAAAGGCCAGATACAATGGACAGGCCCTGGCAATAATATATTTTCAAATTACTAAATGAAGATTTAGGCACTGGTCCATTGCACCTTGGCTCTCGCTGAACCCATACTGGCAAGCACTCAGGATACCCTGATTGTTATTTCATGACTTAATTCTGTTGAAAATGGATCTCCCCAGAATATTTACAGTAAAGTCTACTAAAGAGGTTGGCAGGTAATAACACAGATCAGCGTAATTGCCTTTTTGAAAATGGGTATGTGAGGGGCTGGCCTGGTATATAATGTCCACTAAAGTAAGTGGGCACTCTGCACCAGTCTAGATAACCATTATGGTGATTTAAGAAGTCTTAGATAACCTTAGAATGCTCTTTAAGCGGTAGATGTGGAGAGCAGCCTTCAGGCTTAGTTCAAAAGAAGTGTAAAGCTGCTTGTTTTTACCAGAATGCAATCTTATATGTATAGATTAAGTAAAAAAGAACCACAGAAAGTATTTATAAAAATATGTATTTATTATATAATACTCTCTAGCACATACAAATATCTCCTACCCGGAGATATACACAATGCACACAAAACTTTGCATAGAAATTACATAAATAGCACAAAATACACAGTGGCCCCCAGGGGGGACCAAACCATGTACTAAGAAAGTGGTATCAGAACCACAATTTGGGTCAAGACAGTGTCAAAAGAACGTAGAAGGGTTGGGGACCCAAGGAACCACCCAAGGTGAGTAGATAGGGACCCCACGAGAGCGTGTGAAGTGTGAGAACAAGACTACGGAGTTTGGGTCAAGACAGTGTCAAAAGAACGTAGAAGGGTTGGGGACCCAAGGAACCACCCAAGGTGAGTAGATAGGGACCCCACGAGAACGTGTGAAGTGTGAGAACAAGACTGCGTTCTCCGTACAAATCAATGTGTAAGTCGTGGTTGGAATTTTAAAGATTAAGGACCCTTCCCAATGCACCCTGAAGAAACCCTCTGGAAGACATAAGGTTGGAGAGCCACCCTACCCATGGATTCCCTAGTACCCACGTTTACCTACGCCAGGGAAGCCGGATGCATAGGTGTGAAATGGTGGCGGAAACCTCTGTCGACCCAAATGGAGGACTTCAAGAATGTGCCGCTGCTGGAGAAGAGAAAGTGTCCGATGGAGTCAAAAGATTGATTCGGGATGAGAATTACCTGCAAGCAGAGGGGACAGAGTCTATGTCACTCAGGAGTGACCAGGAGATCTAGAAGGCGAATACCTGCCGATGTCGGGTATTGCAGGAGAGTTGACGGTGACCTTGATTCTGCAGGTGGGAGGACTAGGTGATGCTGACGAAGACCAGGAGTCGTGCACGAGCTGTCCCACGTCAGATTTCGAGAGTTATGGGGTCGGTGTCCGGCAGGAGCACCAATGAGCCTTGGCAACAGCAAACAATGTAGACATCGAAGAAGGTGCAAGGTCGGGACCAGCTAGGTCTAGGGGATTCACCACAAGCAGAGGAGTCGGGGCAGGTTCCAAGCAATCAGCAGAAAAAGAAACAAAGGTGGCCCTTGACAAACGCGGCGATCAAGGCTGTGGTTGTGTGTTGTTGTGGATGCTGCTGTATACCATATCTTGCTGCTGATTTTAGATCACGCTTGATAGCATTTTAAAATTGTAAAATTATAACTTGTATACCTTCTAAATTGTCGCTGCTGATTTTAATAGTACGCTTGACTAGCATTTTAATATTGTAGTTTGCACACTGGTTGGGGAACTATCTGAAGCTACCCTTACCTGCACTCTCCTTCCCTCGTGGCCCCGTTCCGCCCCGGCTTGTGCCGTTTGTTGCGGAGGGTCAGATCGAGGAGCATCACTTCCTGTTGGGTGACACCACTTCCGCCCTGCACTGAATCCTCGCAGGTTAGCGGTCTAGTGCTGCCGAGCCTCTCGGCTACTTAGTTCCCGCTTTCAGCTCCCAGCCCATTGACAAACGCGGCGATCAAGGCTGTGGTTGTGTGTTGTTGTGGATGCTGCTGTATACCATATCTTGCTGCTGATTTTAGAGCACGCTTGATAGCATTTTAAAATTGTAAAATTATAACTTGTATACCTTCTAAATTGTCGCTGTTGATTTTAATAGTACGCTTGACTAGCATTTTAATATTGTAGTTTGCACACTGGTTGGGGAACTATCTGAAGCTACCCTTACCTGCACTCTCCTTCCCTCGTGGCCCCGTTCCGCCCCGGCTTGTGCCGTTTGTTGCGGAGGGTCAGATCGAGGAGCATCACTTCCTGTTGGGTGACACCACTTCCGCCCTGCACTGAATCCTCGCAGGTTAGCGGTCTAGTGCTCCCTCCCCTCTTAGTATTTAATGGCGGTATGGAGGAAGCGCAGCGGACGAGCGCAGCGGGAGCGCCGACTTCGCGCCGAAGTCGCGCACAAGTCAAGCCCGTCTGCGCCCGTCCGCGGCCGACCAGGCCCAGGGCCCTGTCGTAATGCTCTAAGTTACTCTTATTCATCTTCCGACCTGCTAAAACTTAATAAATCAGGGCCTATTCCCGCCCGTACGATAAGGGCGACCCAGGACTGTGGCATTTTCGTCTCCTCTGATGCACCTGCTCTTGATTCATTTCTCGTTCCCCCTCAGGCCCCCCATTCGGCACACTCGCTGACCTCTGCTTCTCTACTTATTTACTACCTCAATACCCGCTCCCTTATCCGCCATCAGCTTGAGATATTTCAACTGCTCCA
Organism: Lissotriton helveticus; assembly: GCF_964261635.1. Lineage (NCBI taxonomy): Eukaryota > Metazoa > Chordata > Amphibia > Caudata > Salamandridae > Lissotriton > Lissotriton helveticus. Next base: position 1,108,390,784 of record NC_136067.1, read on the forward strand.
CCAGAGCAGCATCGACATCCTTCTTTTAACCGAAACCTGGATCACTGAGGACTCAGGTCCTGATGTCCTCGCTGCAATCCCCTCGGGATACTATATCATGCAAGCCAACCGCCCCGGTGGGCAAACGGGCGGTGGGGTAGCGGCTATCATCAGTTCCCAATATAAATTCTCTGAGATTACTGTTACTCCCATCCCCAAAACTGAATGCTTAGTTCTTAAATTCTCTGCTGATAAATCGTCTTTTATCTGTGTTCTTGTATATAGGCCCCCTGAACATATGCCTCTCTTCCCCCAGCTATTCAGCGACTCGATTTCCCAATTAGCGATCAACCATGCTCATATCATGGTCATTGGCGACTTTAACTATTGGCTGTCGGCTGCTCGGGAAAGTCAACTCTCCTCAGAATTCACTGACTTATTAACTAGCATGAATTTTTCCCAGCACGTTCATTCCCCCACACACTATAAAAGCCATATCCTCGACCAAGTTTGGACGTCCAACCTAGACATTTCCCCTCCTCTTGTTCGTCCCTGCTCCTGGTCCGATCACAGCTTTATTTCATTTCAATTACATCTTCGCATTTCATGCCCTCCTCCCCTCGCTAAGAACCTACGTGCTCACAACTGGAAAAGAGCAAATCTCCCCAATTTTCACGCTACCTTGGCTTCCACGGCACCCTTGCCATCTAATTCGCTAAATGATCAAGCTGATCTTTTGGACGAATGGCTTCTCCTCGCCAGCAATAAAGTGGCCCCTTATAAAAATGTTAAAGCCAAGCGCCCCCACGACGCTCAACGGTGGTTCACGGACCAACTCAAAACCGAGAAACTCGCTTTGCGACAAGCTGAACGCCGCTGGCGCCGTAACTATGATCCACAACTCAAACTTTTATATATCAACTCGCTAAAAACCTATAAACAATTGATTCTGAAAGCAAAAACGGAATACTTCTCTCTAAAAATAATGGACTCTCATAGCAAAACCAAAGACATTTTTGCGATTGTCAATGAGCTTTCCTTGCCTGATAGGGTCACCCCCCAACCTCAACATACCCAAATTCTGTGTGACTCGTTAAATTCATATTTCATCGATAAAATTATAACCATAAAAAACAATATCCCGACCCCTGCATCTCCTCTTCCTCCTCCCCTTCCCCCCAGGAACCCCACCACATTGGCGGAATTTCCCCTTATTTCTCTTCCGGAATTTTCCTCCCTTCTTCTTAAAGTCAGCTCAGGTTCCCCTAATGACTGTTGTCCCCCTTTGATCCTGAGAGAAGCCTTCCTTGCTTGTCCAGGCCCCCCACTGGCACTACTCAATAATTCCCTTGCTACTGGGGAGGTCCCTCGCTCCTTCAAACAAGCAGCTGTTCTTCCCATTTTGAAGAAGCCCAATGCGGACCCCACAATTTTAAGTAATTATCGTCCCATCTCCCTCCTTCCTTATCTAGGCAAGATTTTGGAGACTTATGTCACCCGCTGCCTGAGCTCTTTTATAGAGAAATCTTCCTTCCTCAATTCCCAACAAGCTGGATTCAGACCCCTCCATTCCACTGAGGCGGTCATAGTAGCAGTCATGGACGCCCTCAGGCAAGGTGCCGATAAAAACATCCATCAGGCCCTTGTCCTTTTAGATCTTTCGGCTGCATTCGACACGGTCGATCATGCCATTCTGATCGACCGTGTCCATAATGCTGGCGTTCAGGGGGTGGCCCTTGACTGGCTTAGATCTTTCCTTGACCAGCGCTCACAAGCAGTCCATCTGTCTACTTTTTCTGCACCTTTCACTTCCCTCTCTTGTGGTGTCCCCCAAGGCTCTGCACTGTCCCCTCTTTTGTTTAATTTATATTTGCAACCCTTACTAGCGTCTCTCCGCAACTCCCCTATCACAATTTTTTATTATGCGGACGACCTTCAGTTAATTTTTCCCATTGATTCTTCCCCTTCCACCCGTCTTAATTTTAAGTCTACAATGTTGTCTATAGCTGAGTGGATGTTTCACAGCCAGTTAAAGTTGAATCCCACAAAAACTGAACTTGTACTGGTGGGGGGTCCCTCAAACCCCTGGGATTCCTCCTTCTGGCCAACCTCCCTGGGGGCGGCACCTACTCCTGTGAGAACAGTGAAGAGTCTGGGGGTGATCATTTCAGATGATCTTTCGATGAGACCTCAAATAAACTCGGTCACCTCATCCTGTTTTTTCTATCTCAGGCGGATACGTAAAATCAGCTGGTTTCTCACCAGGGAGGCCTTAATCCAGGTCATCATTGCTCTCATCACCTCCAGGCTTGACTACGCCAACACGCTGTACGCGGGTATTCCCGCCTACCACCTCCATCGGCTGCAGCTGGTTCAGAATCAGGCGGCCCGCCTGATTTTCCGCCAGCCTAAACACCAGCATGTTACCCCCCTCCTTCGTAGTCTTCACTGGCTCCCGGTCTCTATGCGCTGCACCTTCAAATTAGCATGTTCAGTCTTTAAGGCCCTCTCCGAGGCAGCCCCAGTTTTTATCTCGTCCGCTTTGAAACGGCACATCCCCCTCAGAGCTCTTCGCTCTGCTTCCCTGAACCTTCTGGTGGTTCCTAAATTTAAACGGAAAAAACACGGCGGACTGAGCTTTTCTGTGTTGGCCCCCGTCACTTGGAACTCCCTGCCCCCTACACTTCGTCTATGTCCCAGTTATGACTGCTTCCGCAGTTTATTAAAAACCCGGTTCTTCCAGCTGGCCTTTGAATAACCCCCCCCCTTTCCTGATCACTGTATTTGTCAAGAGCGCCATGAAACCATTGGTGAAAGTGCGCGGTATAAATAATTTTAACGTAACGTAACATTTAACGTAACGTAACAGGACCCACAGCCTGAAGGCACTGGAGTCGCAAGAGGACCTCGAGCAGCTCACCAAAAGACGCAGACCACTGTGCAAGCAATGTGATGTGGATGTCGATTCTGGTCACTGGAGATGCTTGAGGTTGGGGCTACTTGGTGGAAGGAAGTTAACAGGCCTTTGTAGCTTCAAGTTGATGCAGTGCACATGGGTTCGGTTCCTGTGGGTCCCACAAGGGTTTCTAGCCTCAAACTTGGTGAGAGGGCAGGGCAGGCCTTGAGAGCTGTGGACAATCAGCACCTGTGTTGCAGAACCTTTCAGGGTACGTAGGAGCTCAGGATCTGCAGACCAATCAGCTTAGTTGCGGTGCCTGCTAATGCAGGGAAGTGACTGACTCCTTCACCTCAAGGAAGCTTCCTTCAGGTGTCTTGGATGCCCACAGGGCTTGGAAGGTTCCTGTATGGTGCACAGGCGATGCAACACACTGAAAGGGGAATGAAGTTGAGCCCAAACGAAGACCATCGAAGTCCAGAGTGCCCAGACGTTAGAAATAGAAGTGGTGTCTGAATTGAATCTTGTCCAACGACGAATCCAGTGACCTACTCCAGGTAATCCCTTAAGTACCATAAGGAAAGGGTTGAGGCAATTTAGGGGACCCTCCCAGAGGAGGGTTTAGACAGGGGGTGGTTACTCCCATGTCCTTTGTCCAGTTTCGCGCCAGAGCGGGAGGCAACGTCTCCCAGAGCTGGTTTGAACTTGACTATGCATAGACTATGCATGGGGACACCAAATGTGACCCTCATGCAGATTCAGTGGTGCTGGCAAGCGCACGCACCTGGCCCCAATACACTAAATCCTTTCTGGGTGGTGGTTTCACCTCCCTGTGACAGGATACATATTGTTCTGTCTCCCCCTGCCCGAGCTTGGTTCAGCGGCAGGAAGGCAGAATTGTGTCTGTGGTCGGCAGCAGCCATGTTGTGCTGTCCGGGTCTCAAAGACTGGTACCAGGAGCACGGAGAGCTCTTCCTGTGCTTGGGATCATACCTCCCACACCATTTACGGTGTGGGGAAGGATTCCAACATGTTTGATACCAAACATAATAGGATTTGTTTCAGCCAATTTCGAGTTGGTCATCACGTAACTACTCAGTGCCCTCTATATAGTATATGGCCGTTTCACTTACAACCCGGGAGAATGGACTCCATAGGCTGTAGAGGTATCCTGCTCATGCAGGGGCCCCCTCACACTTAGAACCAAGCACCCAGCCCTCAGGATTGATAATGTGTATCCAGAAACAGTGGTTACTGTGGACAAATGCATCTAATAAACAATAATAATAAGCACAATGGTAAGAATCAAGAACAAATGGATATCAGAGAGAGAAAAGACCATATACTGCGAGATACTTATAAATCCAAACGTTTATATAAATGAGTATTCACATTGTTCAAAAATCAAGTACATAGTGTCCCAAGTGAAAATAGAACCTACATATCAGTTTGTGACATTTTGTGACATAAAAAATATGTTTTTCAAAATTACAAAGACGACCATAACAGAAGTATCATATAAATTATCACAGCCTTCTAGTACAAGAGTAGGGGCTGGAAAATGGTGCGCTTTGGGTTGTCGATGACGTTTTGACCCCGAAAACAATAGGGGGTCTCTTCAGGACCTAACAATGCAGGGACATCTGAAAGAATGATATTACAAAGGATCAATAAAGACCCAAGGGAAAAAGTCCATCTGCAAGCATAAGCTAAATGGTAACTGGTTGTCTTACCTGACATAAGAATCCACTGTCAGCGTGACAAGTGAGCACCACAAGGAAGTGAGTGTAAAAGGAGAGTACTCACAAGGGACCCAGCCGAGCACTGGTGGGAAGAGGAAATCAATATGAGAATAAATGAGCTTCTTTCTAGTACTGCACAGTGAATAGTACCAATTCTATTATGTTTTAAGACTTACCCCAGTGAGGGGGAGGAAGACTGGCAGTCTTAAAGCATAATGGTAGTTATTTGCTGTATCTGTGAATGTATGAGCCACGACAACCTGTGTTGAAGGGTAGTATTCTAGGGAAAGGGTGACAATACTGAAGGCTTCAGTAATGCGCATATTGTAAGAGATGGCCAGGCCCGCTATTGGATCATTTTAGAATTCCCCAGATGCTCTTACCAATGCAGTTGAGTCGAGGATGACTCCTCAATGCTGTGCAACTGAGGCTGCGATTGTCAGCTTCACCTTTGATCAAAGGGATAAAATGTAGGAGATCTGCGTGAGTCCGTCTCCGCTTGTCAAATGACAAGGATGCAGCAGGAGCTGCAGTAGGTATTTATAGAAGCGCGCTCTACCCGCCATGTTTAGGACGGCGTGGCAGGCATCACTTCAGATAGTGACCAGGTGCATATGTTTTGTGCTGTTCTGTGATCGCTAGGAGGCCTGGTGTTTCCCCATAATGGCAAGCAAGTAGTATGCCATAATTTACCATGTAAAGGATATATTAGCGTACTTGGTACACGCCCATATGTGATTATACCAACAGAGAAAATTATGAAAAATTATAATTTTGGGGTATAGACGCGTTACTACCCAAGGATGTTTTCTATGTCCATGAGGCCAGGACGAAGGGTACAGTATGTTCAAGGGTTCTAATTACCAGTGAATGAGAGTCAGGGGTTACTCGTACTTATTATATAAAATACGAGGCCTCATTAGTATCTCATTTTAAAGTAGGGGAATAGGAGATCCGAGTAGGTTCCAATATAATGACAAGGAGACAGCACCAGCATGTGTGGTGATTATAGCGCTTCACTGACCCTGTTATGTGCGGCGTACACCAGCTGTCGCTTCTGAAAGCCTGAGTTTGCACAAGTGTTATGTTACTTAGTGAGCAATGAGAGGCCTTGTGTATGCCATAGGTGGACCATAATGAGTGGAGTAATGAGCCACAAGTGTATATTATGAAAAAACTTAATAATAAAGTGCAGCATATGAAAGCATTCTATGTAAATGATTAAAAGGGGAAATAGTACATGGGTAAGTGAGATATCTTCTACATATACATGTTGATTATCAAAGGAGGTACATAGTTATAATTGGTGATAGTTAACAGTACTACATTGCATCTGTTTTATGGTTGAGCTAGTTGTCAAATTGCATCAAATTACACGGCTGACATAACTGATATAGTTATTTTGATGGAGTGGCCACAAAACCACGCCATTCCTCAGCTGCATTCAGTCCTTGAATGATAGATTTAGTCCTTTATATCCATTGGCATTCACATCTTTATAGAATCTGTGCTAGGTCACCTTCTCTTTCAGGGATAGTTGCCTTGTCAATGACCTGCCATTTTAGTTCATCACTGTGTGGTTCTTTTCCATGAAATGTGATACCAAAGGGGCGTTCAGCACAGAACCTCTTATCCTGCTTTGATGTCGATCGATTCGTGTTTGACGGGTTGTGAGGTTTGTCCAATATATGGTAAATGACAAGGACACCATATGCAATATACAACATTCCGTGCAGTTCAGTTAAAAAGAAAATTCCAGCATTGTCTAACAAAAAAACAGAAATACCTTTTGTTTACATTCATACTTCTTGCTAGACACGAGATCTGCATAAACTGGATTCTTCCCAGTTCTCCTAAGGTTGATGACTGGGTCCGATCAATAGAAAAATGTAGAAATTTGGATAGAGCCAGAGGGGATTGTAAGCGCACAAAACACTGGGAATTATGGGATAATTATAGGCGGTAGGATAGGAAGGGATGTCCAATGATTTAAACAAGCGCAATCGCAACTTTAAGAGTTATAGCAGCTGGAACAGATATATATAACTCATGGAAAGTGCTTGTTTTAAGGAAAGGCTCTCACCTCAAATCCCGAGGGCGTACAGTGTGAGGTGACCCTGTTGCTTAAACAATAAATATTGCATAATTAGGACAATAATAATAATTTAAAAAAAATCATTGTCTAACGTTACCATGTTCAAAGATTTCTGTGTCAAAGGTAAAGGTACATGCAACACAGTTTCCACACTTGAAATGTCCTTTTACTTCAGGTAGGCCCCAGGCTGATTCGAGTGTGGGAGTTTCAATAGCAGGATCAATGTTCCTGATGAGATGCCGTTTTTTTAAAATAATTAAATTGCGAGACTTGTTTGTGTGTACACTAAAGGTGGTCACACAGATCAGTTTCTTAAGGGGAGTTTTTGTCTTAGGATTGATAAGGCCTGCTATAGGGGTGACTTATAGGTTTTAAGTGCAGTGACCCTAGATATAGAAAACCTATAACTTTCGTAAGTGGTTCTAGCACCAGCTTACAAAGGCTGCAATGGCAGGCCTGTAGTTACAGTTTGAATGGTCTCCCATGGGTGGCATAATACATGTTTCAGCCCATGAGGGACCTCTAGTGTACCTGTGCCCTGGGTACCTTAGTACCATATACTAGGGACTGATACTGGTGCCCCAGTATCCAATCCATGATGTACCTAAGTACTGAACATAGCAATTTAAGAGAGAAAGCTGATAGACTGGGGTACTGGTTAGCAGGATCCCAGTCAGACTAGCCAATAACAGCTTAGCACCAGGCAAAAAGTGGGGGTAACCATAAAGGCAGATCCTACCTTCCTACAGGGTACAATGATTGTGTTCGACCAAGATTTAGGCATGTTAGCACCACTTAAATTATTAAAGATATTGATCAGCAAAGGGGACCATAAGCTAAAGTTACATGCAGGGAAATCAACTGGAATGCCATCCGACCCAGGGGCCTTACTGGTTATTCCAGTAATGCAGTAACAACCTCCTGGAGTTCAATCTCACATTTTAGTGAAAGTGTAGGACCATTTGCAGGGTTCATACCAAGGTTACAGTTAGTCAGTATTAAATAAATGTTGGAAAAATGCCCCACACATTGCTCTATTGGTATGTGACAGCTGATTACAGTCAAATAATTATGATTACTTCTAATGGAACTTACTGTTTTCCCAAAAAACTGTGGGATCTCTTGACTAAGAGGCAGAAATAAGCTGCTGTCAGTTCTTGTCCTTAATCTCTTTGCACCTGGTGCTAATTTGTTTTCTGTGCTTCTGACCACTATTATGCTTTTGTCCCTTTGTTTCAAGCATATTTTAATCACCTATTGGTGACAGAGCAGACTCCCTTAAACAGTCTTGAAGAGGGTTTCTTCCTATGATTAATGGAAATAATTAGAAGACTTTTAGAAGTAGCTCACAGCTCCACATAGGCAGCCAAATCAGTGCAACCTCACTCCCTGATCTGAAAGACAAGCACAAACGTAACTGTGATTGACTTAAATAAAGCACTGAAATGGGAACTTGGGTTTGATATTTTCCATTTGAGACTAATGCTTCATTACAAAGGGGGAGAATAGAACCACTACCAAGGAGTCATGATCCCTATAATGCTTAGTGAGAATATCAAATGGTAGTAAGCGGCTTGTGAGACTTCTGGATAAAAAGATATAGTCAACGGTTGAGGAACACACTAGGCTCCAATCTTTTATGTTTGTTCACCAAATCATGTTTAAATACACATTTATCTAGCTCCGTCCCTCTCTTGTTACTACAAAACATGGGTGACTTTGTAACTTGTAGATTTTGTGGGTGGCTTCTTAGGTTGACCTCCATACCTATATGTGTAATAAAGTCTCCACAAATTACCCAGTTTGAAGCTGTGAGAGGGAACCAGGAAGAGAACACAATTAACCAATTCACAATAGCTGTTAAAATTAGAATAAGTAAAGTCATCCTTATAAAAGTTAACAAGAAAATGTTTTAAATCCCTGTCAACAAAAAAGTCTGTATCTCTTCATTTTTATCACATTTATACTGGAGAAGCTCACATTAAGAGCAAGCTTAAATCTGACTGTGAGACAACCCTTCGCTCTGCCTGAGTTTGACCGAACAGCAGGAACAGGCAGGCAAGTGTATACATCACAAGCAAGGTCATTGATAGACCAGGTCTCCTGCAGCATAATGATATTGAATGTTCTAGTTAAGCCTGGGCGGAGTTCGTGTAGTTCGCGGAGTTCCGTGCAAAAAAAACTGTCGCACTACGCGGCGCTGCACGAGTGGTGGAGTTTCTTTAGATAAATGCAGTTCACAGTGATTTTCCGTGCCAGGTGCTTGTCCACACTGTGCAATCACTGGGAACGGCATCATGCACAGCACAAGTGAGCACTGCTTCCTTTCTGCCGATCGAGTACATTTTTACTCGAGCGGCAGCTTTCTTAATGCGAGCGGGCGTTTTCTCAACACGAGTGGTCACCAGCATACACAGCCACTCACAATGAGAAACCTTACCCCCTGCATTGAGAAATCTCCCCGGGAAGTTGATTTTCCGCGCTCACCAACTTGCTGTTGATGATCGCGAACGAGGAAAAATCTCACCAGAAGGTGGATTTTTCCTGCTCACGCTCGCCAACTTGATGTTGATGAATGCGAGCAAGAGAAAAAACGTAGCGGAGCGGAGTTTTTTGGAGCTCCGCGTAACGCGGAGTGCAGAAAACTCCGCAAACTCCGCGAGCGGAGTGGAGTTCACCACCCAGACTTGGTTCTAGTAAAGGATAGGCATTCCTTATTACAGGTTTTAGAGGCAACACTAGCAATGTTCTAGCTGATACGTAGACATATGTATCATTTGAACGTGTTGTCATGCCTGTTATATTATTTTTCACATGTCCAGTGTGTTCTCTTAAAAACAATCTTCCAGGACCTAGATGCAATATTGTGGTCATTAATATTTGGTACGGGCAGACGACGAGTGGCACTGGCCAAGCTGAAATTGCCAACGGATAGATGGGGAATCCGTGCTTCAGACATTACAGAATATTACCTGACAGCGCAGCTCCATTTCCTGGCATTATAGCTGGCCGACTTAAAATTGCACTTAACAGGAGAGGAACTGTGTAGGCTCTGATGCTGGCCACTGCCAAGGATACCAAACACAGCTCACAGTTAGTCTAGCTTTCTATGCTGCACAGGGTCACTGTATGCAGCACGGGTTCAGACAATGGGAGCAGGAGAATTAAGCACCGTAGTCTGCGTCTTCCATAACAAAGCACTAATGTCATTCCAAACATTAGAATTGAACTGGGAGATACCTTGCAGTAAATTCCTGCTCCACACAAGAATCATGCACACCTTTCGGCAACTATAGGGGGTGGAGGAGGCGGAGCCCTGGTGCACATTCTCATCTAAACACTATACATGGTGGGGGAGGGTGGTAGAGTGGTATCATGGCTTTATAAGGCACTACTGGAGTTTACTGCGATTTCTTTGCAACCATTGAGAGACAAATGAGACGACACAGTAGACCGAGTGTTTAATGACAAAGAATGGCAAAGGGCTCTAGAATATCCTAAAAAGGTCATGTTCAAATTTGCTATATCCAGTTTTATATCTGTCACAGAGCTTACCTCTTCCGTAGTAGACTGAGCTGGATATTTCCTACACCGAAGCCCTCTACCCTGGATGTAGGAGCGATGAAGCAAACTTCCAACACATGATGTGGGATTGCCCCCGCCTGACTGGCAGGCAATGTATTAGATCATGGGTACTCACAAACTTTCTCTCAGGGGCCAAATTTACAGTGTGGTTTGTGGCCGAGGGCCGCACCGGTGGGGGCGGGGTCAGTGGGGGAGGTTGGCGGGGCTGGAGCAAAAAAAAACACAGGACCCTGCACCGGACGCCTTCGTCCACAGAGCCACCAGACCCGGCATGCACACATCTTTCTCTCTCTCTCTCTCTCTGTCTCCCTCCCTCTCTCTCTTCCTCTCTCTCCCTCCCTCTCTCCCTCTCTCTCTCTCTCTCTGTCCCCCTCTGTCTCACTCTCTTTCTTCCTCCCGCTCTCCCTCTCTGTCTCTGTCCCTCTCTCCCCCTCTGTCTCCCTCTGTCTGTCTCCCTCCCTCTGTCTGTCACCCTCTGTCTGCCGCCCTCTGTCTGTAGCCCTCTCTCTCCCTCTGTTATCGCCCTCCCTCTGTCTCCTTCCCTCTGTCTCCCTCCCTCCCTGTCTCCCTCTCTCTCTCGCTCTGCCTCCCTCCCTCTGTCTCCCTCCATATGTCTCTCTCTCCCTCTCTCTGTCTCCCTCTGTCTCCCAATGTCTCACTCACTCTGTCTCTCTCACTCTCTCTCTCCCCCTCTCTCTGTCTCCCTCCTTCTCTTTCCCTCTGTCTCCCTACCTCTCCCTGTCTGTCTCTTTCCCTCTGTCTCCCTCCTTCTGTCTCCCTCACTCTGTCGCCCTACTCCCTCTGTCGCCCTCTTCCCTCTGTCTGCCTCCCTCTGTCTGTCGCCCTCTGTCTGTCGCCTTCTGCCTCCCTCTCTCTGTCTCCCTCCCTCTGTCTCCCTCTGTCTGTCTCCCTCTCTGTCTGTCTCCCTCTCTGTCTGTCTCCCTCTCTCTATGTCTCCCTCTGTCTGTCTCCCTCCCTCTGTCTCCCTCCCTCTGTTGCCCTCCTCCCTCTGTCTCCCTCCCTCTGTCTCCCCCTCTCTCTGTCTCCCTCTGTATCCCTCTCTCTCTGTCTCCCTCTCCCTCCCTCTCCCTCCCTCTGCCTCCCTCTGTTTCCCTCTCTCTCTGTCTCCTTCTCTCTGTCCCCCTCTCTCTGTCTTCCTCTCTCTGTCTCCCTCTGTTTCCCTCCCTCTGTCTTCCTCCCTCTATCTGTCTCCCTCCCTCTGTCTGTCTACCTCCCTCTGTCGCCCCCTCCTTCTGTCTGTCTTACTGTGTCTGTCACCCTCTGTCTCCCTCCCTCTGTCTCCCTCCCTCTGTCTCCCTCCTTCTGTCTCCCTCTCTCTCTGTCTCCCTCTCTCTCTCTGTCTCATTATCTCTCTGTCTCCCTCTGTCTCTCTCCCACCCTCTGTCTCCCTCCCTGTCTCCCCCCTGTTTCCCTCCCTCTGTCTCCCTCCCTTTGTCTTCCTTCCTCTATCTCCCTCTGTCTGTCACCCTCTGTCTGTTACCCTTTGTCACCTAACCCCAGCTTCCCGGGCACACACACAGCCACACCCGAGTACTTCACAGGTCTTTAAAAGATCATTTACTTGTTAATGAGGCTTTATTGTGAATCGCCCAGCTCCCATAAAGCAGAGTGTCTCGGAGTCCATGCTGCTGTGGCGGTGTTTGCTGACACTTTAATTTTTTTAAATAAAACACAGGTACAATGTCTGCAAGATACGCGGGCCACCAAGGAAGGCTTGCCGGGCCACTGGCGGCCCACCCGCTGTACTATGAGTACCCGTGTATTAGATAATTGGTACATGGTTGAGAGAATTGATGTAGGGTCAATTGAGAACATGATGCTGGGTGCGTACAGGCTAAAGTCGAACCTTAAGGTATGTATGTATGTATGTATTTTTATTTTTGTATAGCGCATAACTCACCGTTCGGTCTCAGAGCGCTCGCGGAGGACTAGGCTATAGAGGACTGGCGAGGGATTTAATTTCAGTTAAAAAGCCAAGTTTTAAGGTTTTTACGAAAAGTTTTGTGGTTTGGGTCCGTTCTAAGAGATAAATGAAGGGTATTCCAAGTGGAGGGGCCTACTTTGGAAAAGCTTCTGTCCCCATTTCTGACTGTCCTGACCTTAGGGACCTTTAAATAGTGTTTGTTAGATGAGCGCAAGGTTCTCCCTGGGCAGTAGCCTTGGAGTTTTCTCTGCAGGTATTTAGGTCCGAGACCATTGATGGATTTATGTACCAAACAACATATTTTAAATAAGATTTGCTTTCTTATAGGGAGCCAGTGAAGGGCCTTCAGGCATGGAGCTGAGGGGGTGCGAGGAGGAAGATCAAGTGTCAGCCTTGCAGCTGAATTTTGTGGAGTCTGGAGTTTGGTTAGAGCGCTATCATTTACATCAGCCAGTAGCGCATTACCATAATCAAGGCGGCTGATTATGAGACCCTGAATAAGAGGTTTAAGGGAGGCAAGTGGGAGCCACTTGAAGATCTTCCTAAGGATTCTCATTAGCCCTATACTGGAGTGGACAACCTTATTTATGTGTGGGGACAGGGACAATTTATCATCAATGATGACTCCCAGATTTCTGACTGAGTTCTTTGGGGTTGGGCATAAGCCTAGAGATGGAGGCCACCATTCCTCTGTCCAGATTTTGTTTGCCATGCCAAACAGCATGATTTCCGTCTTTTCTGCATTTAACATTAAAGGTAGCCACAAGATTCATGGAATTAGCACTTCTCCTAGCCAAACGGGCCATCACAAGAAGCTGGAAGTTGTAATTTCCCCCTATGGTTAAGGCTTGGAGAAAAGAAGTCATACACTGGGCTGAAGCTGAGGGTAGAGTACAACTCAGCTGGGCCTTCTCAAAGAGGCAATCTTGCATATATGTGAGGCATTGAGCCGTAAATTCCAAGTAACAAGGAATAATGATCATAAAACCCTGACTGCTTGATGGTAGTGTCCCCTCAGAGGGGCACATAGAGGTGACCTGGCAAACAGGACTGTGCCACACAAGGCCTGGTGCCATTCAAATATTTTCTAGACATGAAGCAGACACAAAGTCCTCCTCAAACAGTGTGCACTTTGACAGACCCTGTCCACATAGCAGGCATATGGGAATGTCAAATAGGTGTCTTTCATTGTACTCCAGTGGATATCATGAAGAGGGGGAGGAATGGCATTGGGCAATAGAATCATAGAGTAAAGGTTTGTTAGTTAACTTGGTGCTGTGTATAACAAATGTTGATGCATGGCATCACTACACACCGAAAAACAATGAACCCCTGGAGCGGTGGTTTGCTGTAACCTTGTTGCGAACTAATAAAAACAATTAAATTGTGTTTAAAAAAGTATGCATCAGTTGAGCTGAAAAATTGAGTATATGGTCACTCTTGGTGCAAGCCATAGACAACGGACCAAAGTCTGCGGCAAAATGTGGAAATAGCTGCCAATCCAAATTGCACAAGCACTGTAAAGACAAAAACCTGTTAGACCATGGCACTGGGTTGCTGCTCCTGATTGTAAAACCGTGGGCAGAAGAACCAGAGTGTAACTTGGACTGGTGAGTGGGAGGCCTAAAAAAGAAGCCTAGAAGCAACCCCTGAACGCAGCAGTGTTCATCATCATGTTTATACTGCATAGCAGGCAAAGTTCTGACAAGGATAGATATATTAAAATGTACTCCTACACAGTCCTCTCAAAATATTTTCTTGTGCGGCCCAATCCATGGAACTTGTCTCACTGAGAGGATTAAGTAAGAATTGTAGGTGTTAAAGTGCCAGAGTCTGGATTGCCAGGGTAGAACTTTGTTACGTAACTGAGAGTCGATAGGTAACTTAGGGTCGTAACATTAGTAAGTATCAAAGCATATGGGCGGGCTTCGGTGGCAGAACCCAATGAATATTGCTGAGTAGGGTTCAGCTGTGGGCAAAGCAGGACCCAAGAGTCTGCACTGAATGCAGTAAACAGTCTCCAGTTAGCCTCATTTCTGTCAGCGAGGGGCATTCTGTTACCACATGGACTCTCTCTTTGAGTGGGGTGTGGCCGGGATTGACCCTTACACCGCTGAGGGTGGGGTGGGAGAGTTAAATTGACATAGTTGTCCACAGTTGAGCTCTGAAGTTGAAACAAGTGGGGTGTGAGCAATATTATGGGCGTTAACACTCAACAACCCCTCCATTCCCTCCACCTTCTCATGAAAAGGTTTAAGATGATAAATGATTAAGGAGTTAAGTTTCAAGAACCAAGCTTTGAGTAATGCGGATTCCATACATGGCGATATTCGGAGAACAGCAGCCTTTGGACTCCTTTATCGCTTGATCCAATGTTATTTTCTCCCTTTTTGAGCTTTTCAGCTTGTTGTATGGAAAGTGACCCCTCCCCCACTTAGGGCAGGTCTAACATCCTCCATAGCTCCAGAATGATAACTTTCCTCTAAAGTCTGGCTTCAATGCATATGGACTCAGGAGGCAACAAATTAAGAAGAATCCCCATCTAGTGAGAGCCACGGCTCATCCATGCTTACTTATAACCTCAACGGTGCAGGCGAGAAAACTGTCAGTGGTGGAAGACTTTTGAGTGCTGATTGTGTGACCTGTCAACATACCTGTTGCTTTGTATTTACCCATCTCTTTGAGGGTCAAATGAAAGAGGGGTGGCCTGGACCACCCTCATTTGGGTGGCAACAGGAGTGGGTGGGCCCGCCTTTGTCCCAGGCTTTGCCCGCATGTCAACTGCACACATCACATGCAGCGGGGCAGACAGCAGCATTTTGTCGCACAGAGTCATTGGGGTCCTGCCTTCTCTGCCCCCTCCTCCTCTGTAGCATTGATGGTTGTGGGATTTAGAGTACACAGCAAAGTTCCTGGCATCCCATGCAGCAGGGAACACAGCAGAGATTTGCAGCACAGAGTCACCGGGGGGCTGATCTCCTCCTCTCCCTCCTCCTCAGCAGCATTGGTGGTGTTGGACTTGGAGTCCCCAACAAAGTTCCTGGCATCCCGTGAAGCGGGGCAGGTGACAACGGTTTGCAGTGCAGAGTCACGGGGCCTTCCTCCTTCTCTCTCTCCTCATCTGCATCATCTGTGGTTGTGGGACTTGGAGTCCCCAACAAAGTTCCTGGTGCCCCAGAATTTAGGTCTTTAACTCACAGTCAGCTCTTTCTGAAGCAAAAATCTTGCAATCTGATATTTCCAGCTGCATTGGATTTAAGTGAGACGTTATCTTCATTTTCTTTAGAATAAAATCTTTAGGATCCATGTAGGACTACTTTCACCATTGTCCATGCAAGGCTCTCCCTCAGTATATTTTGAATATGCATTCGCCCATACCTTTGTTTGCACCTTGAATAAGTTAGGTCCTATCAACATTGCCCAAAAACTGCTGGCTCTCATGCAATGTAATTTAGGGTCTCCTAAAGACCCTTGCCCTCTGGCCTTGTTTGTCACTTTCACTGAGACCACAGTCTCCATGATCAATTAGCTTTAACAATTCACTAGAGTCAGTAGTAGTCCCCCCCTGTTAGAAAAGGGCTAAAGGGATACCTCTTTCAAAGTAAGTATCAGCCAATGCTCTATTTTGTCTGTCCAACTTCTCTTTCCCTGCTACCAGCTATTGATAAAATGGAGGAAAAGCTAGGTAATACTCAGGTATCCAACTACTTGAAAGTAAATCATCTTCTACATCGCACTCAGTCAAGGCCCATAGCATCGCACTGAAACTGCACTCCTTGAAGTTGCGGAAGTGATAAAGTTTGCCCTTCATGAAAGTAAAAGTGCTGTTTTGATTTTACTTGACTTGTCAACAGCACTTGATACTGTCTCACATTCTATTCTGCTTCAGACTATAAATGAGCTAGGCACTAAAGGCCCTTCATGGTGCAGACTAAAATCTTTTCTGGAAGAGAGAGAGCAAGAAATTTGTCTCACACCCCATGTCTCATCCAGCAAGCTGTTTGTTTCTTGGGGTACCACATGGCTCTTCCCTTATCCCTAATGTATTTATTATTTACATGGCCCACCTAGTTAAACCCATTGAACCATATGGAATGATAGCCAACTCCTATGCCGATAATACCCATTTGCTCTTGACCTTAGACCTTCCTCCACAGACACACCTTCCATCTTTAGTTCTTGTCTGATGGATGTTCTGTATTGGTTGAATGAGAGCCATCTACAGAGTACTGCAGAGGAAAGAGATTATCCCATCTGGGCAAGCAAGAGAGTACTATTTAAACACTTACTAGCCTAAGTGCCCCCACCCCCAAAACTTAGTTGCCAAATATCTTGGAGTCACTCTGGATGATAAGCTCTCCCTTCTATCTCAGATCCAGTCCATGTATGCGACCTGCGCTGCCTTGCTCTATTCAATCAAAATTTCAAATTTCAAATTTCAAAATTTCAATTTTTTTATTTGATTCAGACCACACAAGAGATCAACAAATACAGATATTTAAAATTATTGTTCTTGTGGCTTGCATAACATTGTTGAATTTCTAATTAAAAATGATTAATTCAAACTATTTATACAACATACAGTTAATGGAAATACTAAAAGTAAACGTTTTTAAAATAACATAAAAAAACTTTAACAATTTTTTAAATAAGTGATGACATACAAATTATTTTGCGGGAGAGTTACACAGCATAATTAGATCTTGAGCTAACATGGCATTGTCTTAGCTGATTAGGCGAAATAAATAGTCGCCTAGCCCCTACCAATCTCGGGTTGGGGCAAATTAATAAAACATGATGCAGATCTTGTTGGCTGCCTTTGCATAGATCATATATGCCTTTAGAGATATTGTTGCCTTCCCATTTAGCTATAAAAGTTGCTAAAGGGAGAATGCCCAATTGTAAGAGGAGGATACAACGCCTTGCCAGAGACGTTTTAAGGCATGGGCAAAGTGGGGTCTGGCCCAGGCCACGCCTTTTAGGGGTACCCTGATAGAGCCCGCTCTGTTCTGCAGAATGCCTTGCCCTAATGGTCCTGAATAATTCTTAAACAGATTGTTTTAAATAGTTTCCCTATAATTTATTTTTAATATAGGTGATGTGTGTGAGTCTATTGCAGACACAATGATGTCTTTATATGTTTGATGCAACATCCATAAAAAAGTTTCTTTTAGATCAAAAGAGGACCTCACATATGAGAAATGGTAGGAGGTCACAGAGATTATTTGCAGTAACATTAGTGAACTGCTCCTGTGTTACAATATTGAAAACAACCATCACTATCCCTGAATAGATGTAAAAACATATATAATTTAGACAAGTGTTCTTGTAAACTGCTAGTGACCTGGAAAAGAGGGCATGAAAGAGTTGAAAATGAATCATAAATTCGAAGCTGTTACGAACAGCCCCCAAAATACGTTTGGCCCAAAATCCTTAAGCTGTCCCTGAGCACCCCATAACCATGAGGTATTTATGTGCGTTACAAGTAAATGGAAAATAACTGTATCGTAATTAATAATCTGATAATCTGAAAGAAGGGCATGTATGTATTACGCTTTTCTTGCTTGCATTTTTTACCAGCTCACTTCCGACAAAGCAAGAGCCTCCTTGTAATGTAGGAAAATAAGGCCAGGTTAATTGTCTAATATATATTTATCTACGGATACATCCAGAAAGCTACCGTTCAGTTTACGCTTATCAACATGCAGGCGTTATTGCTCTCACATTACTGACACTAAACCAAATATAGTAATGTAAGAGAATGAATATCACTTAACCTAATAGTGAGATGTTTGCAATTAACCCTGAGCGAAGTGCTATGCTACGCTCGCATAGTTTGCGAAGTTTGCGCTACTTCGCACTACGCAAATTGCACGTAGCACAGTGCAAACTCGCATAGCGGTAATTTTTTGCTTGTTCACGGTTCTCAACGTCAAGTTGCCGACCGCGAGCGAGCAAAAAAGACATCCCGGCGAGACTTTTTCCTCGTTTGCAATCAGCAACATCAAGTTGCCGATCATGAGCGTGGAAAATAAACCTCCCAGCGAGATTCTCAACGTGGGTAGGGCAGGTTTCTCATTGCGAGGGGTCGCGTATGCTCACGACCGCTCGCGATGAGAAACTACCAGCCCGCGTTGAGAAAGCTGCCGCTCGAGTAGAAATCTACTTGAGTGGCCGAAAACGACTGCTTGCACTGTGCAAGATGCAGTTTGCACTGATTGCACAGTGCAGACAACCATCGGGCACCGTGCAATCAGTGCGAACAGCGTTTTGCAGAGTGCACTAAGCAGTTCGTGTAGCTCGCGTAGTGCACTTAACGCAGCTACGCGTAGCGCTACTACGCAAACAACGCCCAGGGTTATTTGCAATGCATTTAAAATATATATCTTTAGGAGCTTTACAATCTGCTACGTGTAACCTTGTAGTGATTTCAGAGCGCAAGGCTCTAGTGACATTGTCTCATTTTAGCAGGAGTCTGGTGGGGGAGCAACACATCCAATCACACCCACTAACACTTTCCAGCTGGTCATACTAGGCATGAATGTCAGCGCTTTGAGCCCTGGAATGGGGAATAGTGCACACTAAAGGAGCAGGTATTTCTGAGTCTGTGCAGTTATTCTCCAATCTAGTGAGAAATATCTGACTAGCTTATTTTTGGTGTGTTGATATTGGAAGCAATTGGGGATTTTGGTATTCCCACACCAAAAGGTGGCCCTTTTGTAATCAAGGACTTAGAAAGGACAGATAACATATTGTTAAATATATATCTTTCTCTTCGTGATTAGAGAGACTTAGATGTATGCTCATACAAAAAAATATCTTGTGATGAATTCGAAATGTACTTGGTTCATGGACACATAACTGGTTTAAAGAGTGGAGGTGCTGCATGTGGATCATGGTAATTACTTTAAACAAATAAGGTGCCTCGACAAAGTTTCAGTTTATCTGTTTAGGTTCATTCCATAAATAAGCATGCACATCAAACTTGGAATGTCACCACAACCGATTTGCTATGGCATCCAGAATTAAAACATCCTGGAGAAAGAATATTATTCACATAGTGTATAATACTAATTGAAGCCTGTAACCTATCTGACCATAAAGATAAAATCAACTCGATGATCAAGCTACACTGTAGGAAATTACCATAATTTGTCTGATTTTCCCCAAGATTTTTGCCCTAACTTCTTTGCAGCTTTTAGAACTCTGTGCATTAACCTTTGACAAAGTGTCTGTGCCCCCCTTTTTAACATAGTCGAATTGGCATACTCCTAAACGCCCATAAGTTCTTAATATATGGTACCAAGAGTACCCAAGGCCTGGAAGTTAAACACCAGTAGTGGACTGCAGCATCTATTGTGCCATCCACTATAGTTGCAGTGCAAATATGGCTGCAGGCCTACCATTGTAGCCTGACTATAACACCCCATGCAGGCCTTGTAGCTCACAAAGCAGGGTGCATGATATTTATTTGCAGAACATGTAGATATTAAATGTCAACATGTCCTTACAGTGACTAGCACTCAAAAGCTATTTTCATTGTAGGAAGGCTTGTTGGTCCACAGATAAACTATGGGAAGAAATATAAAATATAATTCTGCTATCTCACAGCAGAGGCCAGCTAGAGCAAAGCTAGAGGAATTCAAAACCTCTACATTCAATATTAATTGAAAGCCCAACTTATTGCTGAAGTGATATTTTTATTATATATTAAGGAAAGATAACTTTTAGACAGTAACTTTTCCATGTCTAAAGTTCCTAAAGGCTAATTTACATTGACCTCCAACTGTCACCCATCTGGTGAAGGGCCCTAAACAAGGTGTGAAAACTGCTAACAGAGCAGATACAAACACCTGCATGAGGGGAGGTGTTTTTGGTCCTCTGGCTGAAAGACCAGTTGGACTGTGCCCAGGAACTTAATTTGCTTCCGTGGGCTCTTCCCTGTCACAAGCAGATGTCAGATGACACCTGGTTAGGCCCCTTCTTTTATCTTCCCAGGCAGTGGGGGGAGAGCTGCACCGAAGAACAGGTTTGAAGTGACAAGAGAGTTGAGGCTTCTTTTTACCCTGGCTAGACCTCTGGATGAGCAGACAAGCTCTTCACAGGGAGGGAAATAGTTCACTATTTTAGATCTTAGGAGTGAGGGGCATTGTGGGGCTGTTTGCAGTAGGGCTGACAGGAACCACTGCAAAGGTGGATGTTTTGACTACTCAAATATTTTTCCTCACTGATTAAGGAGGGACGAAAAGTAACCTCCCACCCAAAATCTAGTGTCAGGCATACATGTGTCTGGCACCCTCCTCAGGACACTTCTGGACCCAAGGAAGTACTGAAGAGGACTTGGATTGCTCTCTGTTACCTGAGATTACCTGCGACTAGCCCAGAAGGGCTAAACTTGCTGCCACTTGTACCTGGGGCAAAGAAGTGGGCACCAAAGGTCAGTTGGCTGACCTTCTGTTTGGCGTCAGGGCTACGAAAAGCTACAAGATACTTTTTACTGCAATTCCAAACTGACAAGTACCACCTGGAGCTGACATCGACCCTGCTGGGGGCCTCTGCTACAATGAGTCCCGACCCTCAAGTGCTGTTCCTGATGTTCTGGAACCCCTGTTTGTGTCTGGCTGGATTTTTCCTACCATCCCTGATTACTTTGAACTTTGAAATTGAAGAGACTTATGGACCTCCTGAGGACCGGGATCAACTAGTCAAGCTGATGTGGGCAAGACACATTTCCACTGGGCCAAAGATCCAGGCTTCTCCCACATAGAGCTTCTCTCCAGCATCAAATCTGCTTCAGTGGAACCTTGACGAGAAGGTATCCTACCTTGTGGACCCCTTGTTAGCCAGAACCCGCACCTTATCTCGTTAGAGGATTTAGAGCTCTGCAAAGGGTGTCAAAAGTTTCCAAATGGCAAGGCGACTTCCGTGTGCACGAAATTTGAATGTTCCCACTCTATGCTTTTCTTGCTTAACCCAATGCCTTCCTTGAGAAGTTATGCAATGGCTTTCCAACGTCATGGAGCCCTCCACAGACACAGACTGCTGCCTTGCCCTCCTGAAAGATTTTGACTTCCAGTTTTGAGACCTGTCCAAAGGTAAAACCTCTGATTAGGTTAAACTTGGTTGTGTAGCCGACGTGGCCATTTTTGGTTTGACGCCTATTGGCTTGCAACGTCACACGGATGCCCTGACTAAATATGCAGAAGCCCATTCCTTGAAAATTAACATCACCAAAAGTAAGATCTTGGTTTTCCGCAAGAAAGGGCTCTGAATTAAGAGGTGTTTCTAGTAGATGTTGGGGTCTAAAAAATTGGAATTGGTTGATTCCTATTTATATCTCGAAAGGTTTTTTTCAAAAACCGGGCGAGATATAGAGCATATCAAACTTTGTGGAAGTAGTGCTGTTTCGCAGGCTGGCGCATTAAACAGATTTTATAAGACTTGTGGGAGATGCCATTTTGGCCATATTTTGTCAGTGTTCAGGGTTAAAATCCCCCCTTCATTGTCATATGCTGCTGAGTTGCTGGATATGAACCGTTGGCTCTCCTTTGATAAGGCCGAAGGTCGAATCCTGCGCCAAATTTGTAACTTAAATTCTCTGGCCACCCCTCATGTTTTACGTCTTGACTTGGCTTACTCTCCTCATATAACTTTTCCCTGGCAATTTTTCTGAGGTGGGGTAATTCCCTCTTCGGGGGGAAAAGGGTACTCTTAGGGCTGCCTTGAGAGTGGAAATCTTTGATAAGCTGAAAGAACAATCAACATTCTTTAGGTCCTTTGTGCAAGCAAATTAATTCATTTGGGCTTAGCTGAAATATGACTCCCCCATGCCAAAGTCTATATTGATGTTGTTTATAAAGAAGTCTGTAACCTCTATTAGTCTGGCCGGATATATTGCTTTAAGTCAGCCCAAGTCTCGTAATGCGGTAGTCTGTGGGAATAAACCACAGCCCTATTTAACTTGGAACCTACCTCACTGGATTAGAAGGTTGATACTCTTTTTGAGACTCCATGTATTGCCCCTAAGAGAAGTTACCGGTATTTGGGATAAAATACAGAAAGAGGAGAGAATTTGTGAAATGTGCCACTTACAATTTCAAGATTTTAACCATGTGCTATTTGCGTGTTCAGAGTTACAAAATGCAAGGCACATGTTTTTAAGATCGAAACACGTGTTGGCAAAATCTGTTGGTTATCTGTAATGCTGAAGGACCCTCTATGATTTGTACCCGCTAATTGGATTGAACTATGAAATTGGATTGGAATAAATAAAGAAGATATGGAATCCACAATATCTGGAAAAGATTGTTATTGATTTGGACATGTTCATGTATTAGTGTTGCTCAGGTTGAGAGATTGTATTTGTAATTAGGGATAGCTTCTTATCTGTCTATTGTTACAGCCTATGGTAGGGGTTGTATCTCTACCTTAGAGCATACACTAATTTAAGATATACAAAGAATAAATATATATATACTATTTTGCTCATTATTCCCTACTGCCAATCTGTTGTGGAGTGATTTGTTTTTAAGATCATTATTTATCAAATGTAACATTCATTCCGCCCATGAGGCCCATTTATTTGTTTTGTCCCCACCAAATTAAATGGTCTGTTATAGGATTCATAATTTTTGTTAAACTTTTTGGGCTATTTATAAGGTAATTTTTTATTTTATTTTGTATGTTGTAATATTCTGATGTCTGGTTATTTGATTGTATACATGTTTGAACATTTCCCCTCTTGCTCCATAGGAATATTTATTTATTTACCTTTCTTTTTTTCTCATGTATGTGCATTTTGCACTTTTCTGTTTCATACGACTGTATCATCATTCCTTGCACTCCCCACAGAATGCTTGATAATAGATTTTTTAAGAGGCAGCTTTATACAAAGGAAAAGTCGACCTCCGTAGGAGTTCCATATCAAATTAAACTTGACTTGACTTGGAATAGGACAGTGTAATCATCCTCTTGAATGCATGCTTTTGTTACCACCTTCAGACACCACAGTGAAAAGAACAGCCATCACCCCTCTTGTCCTGCACACAGGGCACGTTCTTGGCTGAGTAAGCGGCAGTCGCAATGGCACTTATATGTTTAATGTGTGCTGCGCACGTTCACTTTCATAGAGCTTCTAGGTTAGCAAAAACATGCCCAGGCCATAATAATTACAAAGAACGCAAATCAAATACTCCGCCCTCTCACCGAAGTCCGCAGAATTGCACTGAATTTTTTGGTCACTTCACAGAATTCCGCAGAGTGAAACTCTGCAAACTCCACCCATGCTTAGCAGGGGCTTAAAAAAAAACCATTGTAAATAATGTTAAATTAAATTACATTTTTTTAAATAGTTGAAAATATAAATAAATAAAATGTAATGTTAAAAATATCGAATATTCAAAAATATGTATTATTTCATTATAAAATATTTTAACACTCTGTTTAAAATGTATACATTAATGTAACATTAAACTGTAATTAAACTACTTTTGATTAATTTTAATGCATCACTTGTAATGATTAGTAATGCATAATAATGGTTTTTTGCTTCAGATTATTTTGCTAATATTTACTTAATCATTAATAAATGTTTTTAACTGTTCCTATTTTTATGGTGCAACAAATTATAAAAACAGTAAAAAAACTTTATTCAACTGAAAAAATATTAGTAAAAATATGTTTATGTTAAATATTCTTCCAAATCAATGTTATATATATATTTTAATGAGAGTAAAATATAAGAATGCTAAGAACATTAACTTAATTTTGAATATAATATTTAATTAGTTTAAATATTTAAAATTGAATAACAAATATTTTACTGGAGGTTACTTTAAAAAATAAATCCTCGCAAAAGTGAACAAATATTTTATATTATGCATTAATAATTATTACAATTGATGTTTAGAAACTATTAAAAGTAATATAATTATATTTTAATAAAAATTAATGATACATTAGGTTATAAATTCAAAGAAAGGTTGTTAAATGCTTTATACTTAAATAATAAATGCTTCATTTTCAGATTTTTGGAACATAAAATTATATTTCTTTATATTTTTCACTCTTAAATAATTTCATTTAATTTAGTTTAACATTATTTACTATTGGGTTTTATTTGAAGTTCCTACCTCTAGTATTTTCTAGATGTTGCTGAAGCAGTGGTTGGCCATGTTTGGAGCTGGTCTTACTCCAGATCTGAGCTGGGGTAATTTACTACTATTTTGGGTCCTTTTTTGGCTGTAGACTCCTCCTTGCTCCTCCCTAACTCACTCCCATTTAGTTATTAGTCTGCCCCTTCTTCCAGCTACACTCCTGGCCTGTCCCACATTTACTACAAAGTAGTAAACTTACATGGATGAGGATTTCCGATTAGGAAAGATAAGAAAGGTGGAAGAGGAGATTCACACTGGTGGAATTTTGAATGGCATTTTATAGTACTTTAGTAGTACTATTTAAGTACTGCTACATGTACTACAAAATGTTGTTTGTGAATAGACCCGCAGTATTTATGTCAAATTATATTTCTGCAGTCAATATTCTGACATATTACCAAGATCCAATCTGTGTTAAGAGGCTGATGACTGGAAACAGGTATGAATGCAGATAACCCTGTTCCCAACTAAACTAACAATCATGTTGACCATTTCCCATGCATAAAATCACGGTGATCAACCGAGCCATCTGCAAACTACTATGCTCCAAAACAATTTGCCACTTGTATGAACCAACCACTAAGAGGAGCTCACCATGACTTTGGTCTTGGCTTGCTGGGATTATTGCAGATACCCTGGGAGGAAGTGCAATGTATCTAACGAAGCAAACTACCTGTTAGATGCAAACACTTTGTCAATCAAAGGTCAACATCACATAAGCCATTTCTCAAAACTCCCTGAGAGCAAAGTTAAATAACCTCCTTTTAGAAGACTTCTGAAAATGAAGCAAGGTTACAATTGTTGACTGGTACCATGGAATACCTCAAACATGTACAAATCGGTCCCATCTCATTTCTAGGATAGATTCTTAAGTGCATTTGAGCCATGACAGGCATTACCTCTACCCAGGACACCAATACTGTTGCATATGTTATGTTATGATATCTTATGTCGATTTGTGGAATACACTAATCACCCGTGAGGGTATCCAGGCACTTGAGCTGGTGTGTAGACGTGTGCTCCCCATATTGTGTTCGAGGATCCAGGCCATCAGCTCTTGGTGGCACTTAAGAAGTAAAGCAGAAGAGGCTCTGATGTGTTGTTGGAGTTTCCTCCATGTTTTGCGTGCAATGTAGGAGAATGAGCGCCCTCCTGATTTGCTTTTGTGGGTGTGTGCAAGTGAGAGTGAGGCTGACCGTAGGTATCTGGCAGGTTTGTGTTTTTTGGGTATCTTGGTCCAGTGATGTGCAGGAATTTGTAGATATGCATGAGAAGTTTGAATTGCCTGTGTTTTGTGAATGGGGAGTCAGTGGAGCTCTCTGAGATTAGGTCAGATGTGGGTGCAGTGTGGAAGGTTGAGTATGAGCCTTGCAGTTGCATTGTAAATGGTTTGAAGACTGTGCAGCAGCTGCTTGGATATTCTAGCATAGAGTGCATAGCCATTGTCAAGTGTACTTGTGATGAGGGCTTGTGTGACATATAATGTATGTTTTTAATGCTTAACTGTAACACACAGGTTGGAATGGCCACTAAGGCAATCAGGCGGTGCCCAAAGGGCTATTCTGACAGTTCAGTGTGTGGGTCATTTTTTGGGCTGTTTGCAGGACTGTTTTATGGTCTACTGTTGATTTCCCAGTTATTAAAAAAAGCATTGCCTGCAGCAAGTTCAAATCAATCCGGTCTTCCGTATCTTATGAAACACTTCTACAGTGTCTTAGGAGTTCAAAACTGCCCCAATTTGCAAACACGGACCACTTTGTTCACTATCTAATTCACTAACTTTGGCCACTCTTATTTTGGTGCCCGGGCATGTTTTCTGGCCCTGGTAACACATTGTGCTGAAAAGACTGCAAGATGACATTTCTTCTTTCTTCAGTTGGAGATGTACGGTATTGCTTTATTGAAGAGTCTTCTATCCACCCCACCACGTACTCCATTCCCTTCTCACAGTATTAATCATTTACCTGATCTCTTTGTGATCAATTGATATTGAGGAACTGCTTTCCTCCGTCTTATCTTTTAATTCGTTTGCTATTGCTTAGGATTGTATTAATTTGCGAACAATCACCATGAACTACAATTTCTAAATATAGATCAACTTGGTCAAGTTCTCTTCGTTTTGATTTATGAGAGTGCTTCATAGAATCTTACCTCTCTCTACAAAATATATGAAATTGTACCTGCTCTAAATTAATTTGCAAGCATTAGGACAATTTGTTTCAATACTGTAAGGCATATATTTCAGTTTTTAAAATCAAGACAAGTCGGTCACCAGTCAGTAACCAGTGCTAGGTATTTTAATAGAGCGTTTATTTCACAATAGGTGCCAGCATTTTCTGCTCTATCCTCATCTGGTGTGCGAAATTTCCAAGAAGAAAATATTCACTGCAAAAAAGACAACAGTTAAAGTGACATTATAATTAGGTGTTAGAATGAGACACATGATAACCTTAAAAAAAATTTGACGTATTCCAGGTATAGTTTAGTGAAGCAACTGTTAGTTGCTCCTCCCATCATGCACTGGTTATGACATCACATCACTAATGACATGTTAAATGCCATTGTATTTTTATTTGTATTCACTCAAATTATGGGTGGAGTGGGGGTAGGCCACTGGCAAAGAGCTGTACCCTGAGCATTATTGAATAATATATCATTTGGGAAACCTTTGCTGTAAAGAACTGAAGGCTGAGCAGGTAGGGTGTTAAGAGATCTTTGAGAAGTGGGTGTGGGGCCTGGACAAAGCGAAGGCCCAGAGGCCAATCCCTTTTCACCTCCCTCATAGGGAGTGCTTAGATAAAGGTGTTGTCGACACACCTAGGCTTGGATCTGGCCATAGGCCAAGCAAACTGACAAACCTCTTTGTATGTAGGAAGCAGGGTCTGGAGTGACAACAGGCCTGACAAATATCCTCCACTGTGTATGGCCAAAGTCTGTGTACAGTATGGTTGAGCGGTTTGTGGAGAGGATGGTGCAGACCCTCGCCAATGGCTAAACCCTTTGTCAAACATGTCCTAAGTATGGCTGAAGATCATTTTCAGTGGAGGTTTGCTGCTTAGAGAGGGTTTGATGCAGTCGTATCAAAGGCACTGAGTCCAAGTCTTGATTCAGATTGAATGCAGGGACTGACCTGAAGCTATGACTGAGATGTCGATATTGGCATTTGGCATGGCCTGACTGAGTTAACTTACTGCTGTTGGCTTTAGAAGTACACGCTTCTCTCAGCATTTTAGAATGTTTTACTGATATTGATATACTGATATTGATGAGGAAGACATTTGTGAATTCATAGACAATTAGTCCTAATTTTCATTTTCTATAGCACTAATCATAAGCTCAGTGACAAGACAAGAAGATCCCCTAAATTTTGTTTCTTTACTGCTGTCTCCTCTGTAGGAAATGTTAGTTTTACAACTTTGATTCCATCAAGATGGCGTTCAGATGTGCCACACTTTTGTCATGAATACATGTTGGCCCTCTAGTTTCTGTTTGGAACTCTGTGGTTAAGCTGCAGTTGATCACTAGAAGTTTAGTGACAGTCAGATGTGGGTGTTGAAAGTAATGTTTCAGTCTGAATATCGGTAATTGTTGCTGACATGGATGAGAAAAATATTTAAAGATTTGCCAGGCGCTCGACCCCATGCTGTGGGGATGGACAGTTTATGTTTAAAAAACATAAAAACTCACTGACAAAAAATCCAAAGGTTAAGGCAATGTAATAGGTGAAAATGTCAGTTAAAATATACCATTATAAATTAACATAACCACTGATATTCACAAGTTATAGTTATCTCAAGTAACTATAACTTGTGCCTTACTGTAACTATAACTCGCACCATGCTATGCACAGTGTTGTCATGAATGATATTATCAATAATGTCACAGAACATGTCATGAGTGTTGTAATATGTGAGGTCATAAGCAGTGCATGATGATGGAGGAAGGTATAGTTACTTTAGGGCATGAGTCCCTTTAACCTTTGTGTTTTTTTCAGTGAATTTCTACGTTTTTTTAATACAAAGTAAGACTATGACTTCACTTTAACCTTTTGTTATTTCAGTGAATTTCTAGGTTGTTTTAATGTAAAGTAAGATGTCAAATGCTGTGTGTGGCCTGCCCCTAGGCCCTGCACCCACACCCTTGCTGGTACCCAGCCCCCTGCCTGCGCTAGGCCCTGCACTCCATCCCATACTAGCACCTGTGGGTGCAGTGAGGTGGTGGGTTTGGGTGCAGTGTCCAAAAACCCACAAGCACCCATAGCTGACTATGTGTGGTTAAAATTGTACGGGTGTCATATTATATTAAGATGAACACTAAAATTTAAGTGGAAGTGGGCATATTCGCTTTATCAAGGGGTCCGTATAGCAACGTACATTACGCAGATTTATTATTTTTCTCAGAAAAATCACCAATAATTGTACTTAAATGTATATTTTGTAAATTGACACATTTAAAGGTTTAACCAAATTGAATGTCGTAATGTTTTGTAATAAAGTTTTATTTAAAAAATACAACATGCCTTAGTCATTGTTCTAGAATTTTTGCAGGCCGCAAAATGCAGCCACAAAAAAACATCCACAAGAGGGACCATCAGTCCAGCTGAACAGCATAGTACTCTAGCTTGGAGTGCTTTAAAACAATACAGTAAGCTCTGATAGGGTCATGGATTCACTTATCCAGGAGACTTACTGTTTTTCTTAGTGATCCTGGGGGGGCTGGTGCACTTCCTGAGCCCTCCATAACATTTAACAAAATGCTTTGTGGTACTCCACTTACTTCTAGGGGCACCGCCAGCATCCAAAATGATATACAAATCGCTCTTGTAGGGCATAATGAGGCCCTCCTTGTCTTGAGCAGTGAATAATAAATGAGCGGCTCTTGGCTCTCATTTATTCTTTTTTTTACAATTTAAAAAAAACTTTTGGGGGGCCCCGGTGCCCACCCTTGGCACCTACACCCTTTTTTATGTTGGAAGTAGTGCGGGAGCCCCAAAAACCTTGCAGCCCCGGCAGGCTCCTCAGCCACTACTGCAGCGGAAGCCAGTCATTGTATTGCCTGGGATGCCATAGAGAAGCAGTATGACCGTAAGCTCTATTTTCAACTTAGAGTAGGCACCCTTCCAACTAAGTCATTTACAGCGAAATGGGTGGGAGTAACTGATGACAAATGCCCAAGGTGCAGGGACCAACAAGAATCCATAAGTCATCTTTTGTTCTTTTGTCCCTTATATGCAGCACCTCGATTAATGTGGGTGAAACCTATTTGCAAATTAATTGGCACCCGCAGACAGGACGAGTCATTAAGAATCCTATGCACAGATCCCAGTCCCCCAATTGCTATAGCCATGGCCAAATTTCTAAAATGGGCTTGGGTAATTTGATTGAAACAGCTACGGCAGTAAAATGAGTTTTAATTCATTTAGTCCTTCCAAAATTAACTGAAATATGAGGGGGGTGCATTTTACTTCGCTTAGCTGAGCTTTAAGCAATATTTTCCTGGACTGTATATATTGAAATTTGTATTTTTTAAACAATGCTTTTTAATCGACTTTTAAGTAAATAATATATTTGGCATTAGTCTTCTTGAGTTTAATCATGTTTTAAATATTTATATAAATTCAAATGGTAATGTAATTTTTATACTGCAACAATATGTATTTTATGTACCACTTTTATGACTTAATTGTAGAATAAAGTTTATGATAAGGTATTTTTTTTGCAATTGAGGGTACCCACCCAAGGCTCTCATGTACCTAAATGTGAGTAGCAGAGGGGAGCCCCAGGGACCTTATGGCCTTGGCAGGCTCACCAGCCACCAACTGGTAAGTGGGTGCCCAGGTGCACATCCATGGCACCCACATTTAGTGATGTCATCAATGAAGTCACTTGAGATATCATTAGTGATGTCATAAATGACGTCATCTGAACATGTCATGAGTGATGTAATATGTGAGGTCACAAGCAGTGCATGCTGGGGCACAAGGAAAAGCTAGCTCTGCTAACAATAGCTTGTGAAATTCTGTGTTTTTCTTTAGTTCAAAACATTAATGATGTCATTGACATATTCACCTACCTGTAATGCCAATTCAACCTTTG
Source organism: Lissotriton helveticus (assembly GCF_964261635.1). Taxonomy (NCBI): domain Eukaryota; kingdom Metazoa; phylum Chordata; class Amphibia; order Caudata; family Salamandridae; genus Lissotriton; species Lissotriton helveticus. Next base: position 1,108,421,276 of record NC_136067.1, read on the forward strand.
TTTTTTTAGTGAATTTCTAAGGGGTTTTTTTCAAACAAAAAGAGATCTTTTTTATCAGAACTAACTATAACATTACTTTAACCTTTGTTGAGTTTCTAGTTTTTTTAATGAAAAGTAATTTTTTATTACCATATGTAAAGCTGACTCGTCACCGTGCATGGCCTTCAGCTGTTTGCGGTGGGGGGATTGGCCACAGGACCTTCTATTTTTCAAACAGGAGTCCACATGCAACCCTCTCTAAGCCTTATTAGGCACTAGGAAGCCCATACCAGGGGTGCCCAAGTCTTTTTAGGCCCTGAGGACCCCATCATCAGGCCTGTTTTTTTTTTAATTAAAGGGGAGGGGGACTGCATGGCCCCTTCTCTGAGCTTTCTTCAGCCCAGGAAACCCCTTCCCCAGGACCACTACTTAAATTAAATGGGAGGGCGGTTTGTGGTCCCTTCCCTGAGCCTAGGGTCCCCCAGCATGGTTTTTTTAATTAAAGGGGAGGGTGGTCACATGCCCCCCCCTCGAGCCTTATTAGGCCCTGGGGACCCATTCCACCAGGGCATTTTTTTTAAATAAAAGGTGGGGGCGCGTGGATCCCCTCTCCAAGCCTTATAAGGCCCTGAGGACCACAGGGCTGTTTTTTTTTAATTAATGGGGATGGGGCGTGATCCCCCACGATGAGCCTTATTAGGCCATGGGGACCCCAACCCCCAGGCCCTTTTCATTCAATAAAGGGGAGAGTGGCCATGTGTCCGCCCTCTCTCAAACGTATTAGGCCCTGGGGGAAACCATCCCCCAGGGCTGTTTTTTTAATTAATGGGGAGGGGTGCCACATGGCCCCCCTCTTTGAGCCTTATTAGGCCCAGGGGAACCCATCCTTCAGGGCAGCTACTTACATTAAAGAGGGGAGTGCCACCTTTCCCCGAGCCTTATTAGGCCCTAGAGACACCATTCCCCAGGGCTACTTTTTTAATTAAAGGAGAGAGGGTGCATGGGCCCTCTCATTCCCCAGCTTTATTAGGCCATGAAGACCCCAACCGCCAGGGCCTTTGTTTATGAAAGGTCATATCTTTTTAAGAAGGGAAGGGGTGGGGTGTTGCCTCCCTCCCTGAGCTACTAGTGACCACAGGGACAGCTTTCTTAAGGCCTTTTTTAAAAAGTAAGGGGAGTATTTTACTACTGCTCCCGCTGGGCAGGAGCGAAGTAGGCTTACCTCCCTGGGAGAACATGGGTAGGGTATGCCCACACTCTCCCGGGTCATTGAAGAACAGTTTCCCAGGAATGGATTCCTGGGACACTGTGTAGTATCATGCCTCAGGGTTTGGGGTCCGGGGTTGGATACATCACAGGAACCCCACTCCACTTTTGTTTTGTTTTTTGCCCCTGGGCGACAGGGTTCCTGGGGCCCAACAGAGGCTTGTGGAGGTGGGCTTGATGCCCCCTCTTTATCAATTTGTCCCACGGAATAGTGTACGAGGCTTTTTTGTGGCTCGTGGAAAGGAGTCACATGCCACCCTCCCCTTTAATAAACATTTGGCCCTGGGAGCATGGGTCCCTTTGGCCCATTTAAGCCTCAGGGATGGGGGCCCCATGTACTGCTCCCCTTTATACAGTACTTGGCCCAGGGTGATGGTGTCCCAATGGCCCTGTGTGGCTTGGTGAGGAGGTTGCACAACCACATTGCCTCCCCATATTCATAAATATAGTTTATTGGACACTACAGAAGTATTTTCTTTTCCTTTTTTAAGGGTAGTCCCGCTGGATCGCTACTTTTTAAAGCTTTTAATATTTTGGCCTCGTCCTACCTACAATGGCTAGATGTGCCAGATGTACCTGCATTGCCAACATTGTTTGATGCTTTTCAATTCAAGTATACTTATGTCGAATGAGCGTTTAATTTAACACCTAGATATTTGTTGGTGTGTGAGCTAGGAGAGGGAATTTGCCAAGTGTAGGAAATTCTGCAGGAGGTTTTGTGGGTGTTTGATAATTTGCATGCAGAATCACATTTTATTAAAGCTAGTGGTGCATCATGACAACTGAAAAGGAACAGATTGGTCGGGGATAAGATACTTGTCTTTAACTCTGAGGAAGATGAAGATCCCCTAGCTCCCTGAAGGTGAGATGGCACTAGAGAAGCTGCGAACTCTAAATAAAGGAATAGTTAATCTGCCTTTCACGGTATTCTGTAAATCACGTTTTGTGTACCATAAATACAGTTTTGTGTGTAGGTATTTATTTAGGATTTGAATGGCGTGGGCAGCCATTGAGCAATGCAGCGCTATTCAGGTGAGAGGAGTAGTACAAGACATGGAGGGGCATATTATCCTGCTGATAAAACGGCGATAATTTTAACACCGGTCCTTGATAATATGCCCCTGAGTTTGGACGCTGTAAGCCCAGATGGGAACGTGTGTGGTTATGTAACATCATCGAACAGAGAGGTGAAAAGGGACAGCGAGCCAGAGGAGAGAGAGGTGATAGGAAGGGAAATGGGAGCAAGGGTGCGACGAGGAAGAGGGGAGCAAGTGAGATCTTGGGAGGATGGCCAGATCGAGGAAGATGTACAGGGAGACACCCTTCAACGGCGCAGCGTGCTATCCTTTCCATATAAACGTCCTTGGATTACGTTATGTGATGTTACGCCGTGCTAATTCATGCATGATATGTTATGGTATATCACGCCTCGATACTTATTACATTTTGTATTTCACGATTCAGGTTGCTAGCTTGTGCATAAAAGTGAGCAAGATTTTAAAACCAGTGACAAAATAAAAATAAAATACCATGAAGGAGAAAAGGATTGAGAGAAGGGATTGGTAAGGGGAGCAATGTTGATTTGAGGAGATTAAATGTGGTTATGGAAGCGACTGGGTAAGGTTAGCAGTGAATTTATATGTTACATATTTACTTTTTAACATATTTTTGAGCTTCAGGAGCAATCCCCTCAAGAAATGCCTGACAGAACAATAGACTAACATATCCACCACTCAAATTACTTTCATATTTCACTATACTAATTCACCATCAATCCTTTATGGTTCGCGGAGTAGCATGTTACTCACTGAAAAGGCGTTTCTATGCCTCTTCAGGGGTAGTAAGCGCTATATAAATGCAATTATAATTACAAATACATATTTTAGTTTGCTTAACAGAGAGGGAGCTGTGTGGGTGCACGAGATTGTTAGCCGTTTGGCGTTCTCGTCAGAGGAAGTGTTGTTTAAATTCTATCATAGTCTCATCGGGTGTATAGATTGCATCATTAGAGACACTTTAATCACTGATTTCTTGGCCTATGCGCGTGGTACTTTGATATGGATCCGCCCAGGAGTCCCCTTTGCTCTCACTCACAGCACACTGGACCCTGAGGGCAGATATGTGATTTTGCAGGGTAGACTGGACGGTCAACAGATAGTCATCGCTTCTCTATATGCCCCTAACACTGAACAGGGACGGTTTCTAACGCAGTTATCGACGGCACTGGCGGCATGGCCGGGCATCCCCCTCTTACTCGGAGGTGACTATAATTGCGTGCTTGATGTCCACCTGGACCGCTCATTCCCCCCACTGGCGAGCGCACCGGTAACCGGTATTTCGAGAACATTTGCTGACTGGGCAGTTCAGTGGGATCTCCATGATGCTTGGCGTACTCGCAATCCCAGCGTGAGAATGTACTCATATTATTCGGGTGCACACACTCTACATGTCAGACTGGACAGATACATGTTGTCTAGAGACCTTTTACCTCATGTTACGGACACCTGCTACCTAGGCCGCACTCACTCAGACCACAACCCTCACACACTTGATTTTGCCTGGGAACGCCCACACCCACCGATCCCCACGTGGAGACTTCAGCCGGATGTCTTACTGGACGCCCCTTTCCGGGAAACACTCTCGTCTCACATTCTTCGATACTTTGAAGATAACACTGACACTGCGTCCTCCCCGCAGATTGAGTGGGACGCATTCAAGGTGGTCACACGAGGTTGTTGTCTGGGCACACAGGCGGGACTGAGACGGCAAGTAGATAGAGATCTGACGAGAGTGGAGTCAGCCCTGTTGACATGCGAACAGAAAGCGGCGCAGGGTGACGACGCAAGTCTTATCACCACACGCGCGCAACATACTCAGCTCTTAGATAGACTCAAGAATCTGAATTATGCTACGCACTCGGCGCGCACTCATCATGCTAGTGATAAGCCAGGCAAGCTTTTGACTTGGCTGATTAGACAGGACACTCAATCACTGCCGATAATGTCGATCCGCACTACACATGGGACTGTTGTGTACACACAGAGTGCCATACAAGCAGCTTTTACTAGTCACTACACAGACCTATACCGTTCCCGGCTCCGGGCCACTAGAGATGATATTGCAGAATACTTATCGGACCTGCCACTACCAATGGCCACTGCTGCCCAGTGTGATGAACTGGGTGCGCCTTTCTCAGAGGAAGAACTCCGGACCGTTATCTTCTCCCTGTCAAACGGTAAAACCCCAGGCCCAGACGGTTTGCCTGCGGAGTTTTACAAGGCCTACTCAGTGATCCTCATCCCCGAACTCCTCCGAATGTATCAGGCGGCGGTGGCTAATGCCATTCTCCCACCCACCCTTAACGAGGCGAATGTGATTTCACTTCTGAAGCCTGGTAGGGATGGGATCAATATGGGGTCTTATAGACCACTAGCCCTCCTTAACACGGTTTAAAAGATTCTGGCGTCCGCACTGGCTCAGAGACTACCGCCTCTGGTCCCCACACTGGTACACACGGACCAAAACGGATTTGTGCCCACCCGCAGCACCTCCTATAACATCAGGCGACTATTCCAGGTGCAGAGCCTGGCTGTGTCCCGCTGGCCGGGATCGGGATGTGTAATACTGGATCTTGAGAAGGCGTTCGATTCAGTGGAGTGGCCCTTCCTTGTACAGGTTCTAGAGAAATTTGGTCTGGGTGCTGACTACATCCGAATAGTGAAACTCCTTTACTCTTGCCCAGTGGCGCGGGTACGCACTGGCAGACTCTTTTCGGACCCGATCCAAGTGCGTAGGGGCACCAGGCAGGGATTCCCCCTCTCCCCTCTGCTCTTTGCGCTAATGATGGAGCCCTTGGCTGCGCAGTTACGTACTTCTGGGGCGGATTGGGGTATCCCCCTGGCTGACGGGTTACACTCCGTGTCATTGTATGCGGATGATTTGCTGCTTTATGTCAGAGATCTGACCTGTTTTCCACGCGCACTCACTGCCATTTTTAACACCTTTGGCGATGTATCGGGCTGCGAGTCAACTGGGCGAAGTCGGGGGTGTATTCTTTCGCCGCAGACACCCCGGAGTGTGACATCATGGTGGTGGGAGAGCGGCTTCTCTGGTATCCAACCGTCTTCAAGTACCTGGGAATCCGAGTTTATCGCGATCCCGCTACTCTATTGGACGGTAATATCACAAGGACGATCTCGTCGCTTGCAGCCCAGGTGTCCTTTTGGACCTCCCTACCGTTGAGCATCCCCAGTCGCATTACACTGGCAAAAATGATTGCCCTGCCTCGGCTACTGTACTTTTATGCGAACCTACCTGTGTATATCCCTACTCGTATTTTCCAGGAACTGGAAGCTCTGAGCAGGCGCCTGATTTGGAACAAAGGGCGCCCCAGAGTGGCATTGAAAACCATGTACGCTGCAGCGGAGAATGGAGGATTGTCGGTCCCTAACCACAAACTCTATTACCTAGCGGCGCAACTGCAATGGGTCACATACTGGCTGAGTGGGAAGAATTTGGGGGATACTGCTACACTGGATGAGATCATGGTGACCCAGCACATGCACACCCCTTGTCCAGAACCCGCTGTCCTGACCAGCTGCACCTTGCGGTGGCCAGAAAGTGCTATGTGAGATCCCTGAAGCTCACGAGCGCCACCATGCCATATGCACCCAATCTGCCACTACTGGGTACACCTTGGGATGGAGGTGCACTCACGGGGCCTGCGTTGAGCAGCTGGACGGCTGCTGATCTAGAGAGCCTGGGCGACTTGTTTGAAGATGGCGCCCTTCTTCCTTTCGCGACTTTGATGGGCGACGCGGGCCTACCGGCCGGCCAATTTTTGACTCACGCAAAGCTCCTACACCTCCTGACATAAGCTTGGGGACCACTAGCGGAGGAGCCCCCGACGCATCTGCTGATTCAGTATCTGCATGTGATGGGGAACGGTTCCCACGTGGTACATTGGCTTGCTCAAGCGCTGCACACCCACAGACAGTTCTCGTCACAACGGCTGCGCGACAAGTGGACAGCTGACTGGTCTGATAAGGAATGGTCACGGATACTGTCTGGGATACTACACATACCACGCAATGCCCGTTTTAGGATTATACAATATTACATTGTGCACCGCGCCTATCTATCGCCCGACAAAATAAATAAATACTTTGGACTGGCTACGTCAGCGTGCCCCAGGTGCAAACTCGTAGACGCACCATTCCTACATGCACTCTGGACGTGCCCCATCCTGCACGCCTACTGGCGGACGGTGGTAGATACCCTGTCAAACGCAACGGGAGGAAGTTTGCCATATACATGGGAGGCATGCTTACTGGGTTTATTCAGGCGGACGAAACAGACAAAGGTCCGAGAGCGGTTCTGGGATCTGGGACTGATCACAGCGAAGCGCCTCATTACCAAGTGCTAGAAAAATGACCCCCCCCCAAGCATTGCACTGGCGTACGTCCTTTGATAACTGGGCACGAGCGGAAAGCACAGCGCTGCACAGCGCAGAAACAGCGGGGCTCCGCAAATATCCCATAGCACAGGACTGGGATAGCATTCTAGCGGCCTTTCATCAAACATGCCTGCGTAGTGGCATTGTTTAGGCACTACTGACTACCCCTGTGTAACTCTGATTATTGCTTTCTCCGCTCTCCTCTTTCCTACCCGGCTCTGTTCCCCCCCGCCCTCCCTTCCTTCCCCGCTCTCCCCCCCCCCCTGCTGCGAACTTGACGGGATTTATATTCCGTTCTTCTCTGCTGCTATGGCAGGGCGTGCGCCTGTCTCCGCTCGCCTGACCTACACGCTCCGCACAGACACACACACTCGCTGTTAACCACCGCCCAGTTTCTAGTTCTGGCATCTATCTATTCAGGTTTTTCTTTATAGTTGACTGTTTAGTAATAAAGCTTTGAATGTATATTGCGTAATGGTTGTGTACAACCTACCTTGGACTATTATCAAAAACACACTCTATGTTCCGGACTGAACAAGGCTCTGAGTGGATGCCGGGAAGTGATGCTTGCTTTACTACCATCCATGTAACTCCCTACCTACTGTTTGTATGCCGGTTACTCATGAGATTGATACGCTGCATTGCTGACCTGATTGTATACTGGCCCTCACGTTCATACTGATTACTGTATGTGACTGACTGCAGTGGGTGCTGATTTGTTAATTCTCTTACGACATTATTAACCATTTTTCATTTTTTTCATTTCTGTACCACGGTAGTGTGAAGGAATAACGAAAAAATGCAATAAACATATTAAAAAAAAAAAATTAGAGACACTTTAATGAGTTTGATGGAACGAAAAACTTAATGCGGCAGAAGTAATATTGGGAGGGTGGCTGGATAATTGGGGTTGACTAGTGAGTGTGACATAGTATGTGAGAGTTCTAAGGGGAGATTGGGACTTTCTCTTCGATGGCTTTATCTACAAGTGTCAGAAGTATGAGTTTTATTTTTCATTGATGTTGAACCGGATGGCTATTGATAGAGCAACGGAGGGGTGTGTCTGGAGTGTTGTGTAAGGCTTGCATAGTGATGTTTGGAGCTTTGTGCAGTGGGGGTCAGTATAGAGGGAGAGTTGCCAGAATGTTAGGTCCACTCCTGCATATGTTTAACCCCTTAACTGCTGGTCCTTTCTCGCCCCATCCCCTGACCAGTGCTGTGCCCTTTTGTTTGGCTATTTGGGGTAGTTTGCACTTGGGGCTCCATACCTTTTTTCATCCTTTTTTCCCAAACATCCTGAGGATTCTAAGCATACCTAGGGTTTGTGGATTGCCCTGGAGGGAACCAAGGCAATAGGCAGAATATTATTACATTTTGAGGGGCATATTTATGACAAAGAGGCGCAGGGCAGCATGTCAACTTGTTGCGCTACACTGCCTCACTGGGAAAGGGCAGGAATGGGCCATATTTAAGGCAATACAGTGCATTATTGTACTTTCCCCTGTGCTGGTGCACAATGGGCCGCCTAGCGCCAATGCAGGCACCCATGCACTATGGTGCAAGGGTGCCTCCATGGCATGCAGGATTGTTTTGTGCACGAAGGAGCACCTTCAATCACAATCATGCGTTTGTTAAGTGTTACTACTCACCCATGAGGGTTTCAAGGTGCTGGGGGAGGAGGAGTTTTGCAGGTTCCAGTCAATCAATGAGGGGTCTCTTGAAGAGCCAGGTTTTGAGGTTTCTTGTGAAGATGGGGAGAAATGTTGTCTGTCTGAGGTAGAGAGGGAGGACGTTCTAGGCTCTGGCTGCGAGGAAGGAGAATCAGCGGCCGCCTGATCTGGTCTTTCTGTTGCGGGGACAATGGCATAGGAGAGCTGGGCTTATTGTTGGGTCCTTTGGGGTGCGTGGAATTTGAGTCGGCTGTTCAGGTATGCTGGTCCAGTATCGTGGAGGGCCTTGTGAGCATGGGGGAGCTTCTTGAAGGTGACTCTAGCTTCGATGGGGAGCCAGTGGAGTGTGCGCAGGTCCTGGGAGATGTGGCAGGGTCTTGGCAGGTAAAGGACCAGTCTTGCGGCAGCATTCTGGATGTTCTGTAGCTTGCGTGTGAGGTTTTTGTTTATTCCGGCGCAGAGTGCGTTGCTGTAGTTGAGTCTACTAGTGACCATGGCTTTCTTGAGTGACGGTCTTTCTGTGTTCGAGGGGGATCCATTTGAAGGTCTTGCGCAGGAGGTGGAGGGTGTGGAAGCAGGAGGATGAGATGGCGTTGATCTGGCGGTCCATTTTGAGTTTGGAGTCCAGAATGATTCCCAGGTTGTGTGAGTGGTCCGTGGGGGTGGGCGGGCTTCTGAGGGCGGTGGTCAACCAGGTGTCATTCCAGGCATCGGGTGTGGGCCCTTGATGAGTACTTCTGTTTTGTTGGTGTTTAGTTGAAGGCAGTTGTTTTTGTTGAGTCCGTAGGTTCTGACGATGGGGGCAAGCGGAGCCATGTAGACGTTGAAGAGAATAGGGCTGATCCCTGGGGGATTCCACAGGTGGTTGGTGTAGGGTCCGAGAGGAAAGGGGGGAGTCTGACCCTCTGCGTTCTGCCAGAGAGGAAGGAGCAGATCCACTCAAGGGCCATGTCTTGAACCCCTGGGTCGGGGAGTCTGTGTATTAGGGTGCGGTGAGAGACTGTGTCGAACACCGCTGAGAGGTCGAGGAGGATGAGGGCTGCTGTTTCTCCTTTGTCTAGTAGGGTGCGGATGTCGTCCGTTGGGGCGAGGATGGCTGTTTCCATGCTGTGGGTTTTTTCTGAGTGTTACAGCAAATGATGGATGGAATTTTTTTATTTTTTTTAACTCTTTTTTTATTAATCATGCTCAGGTCTCATACAATACATAGCAATGATCAGAAGAAACATAGAAAACATCAGTACATATCACTTTGAGCGGACACAGTAGTGACAGACTGTAGAGTAATTCAGACGGCATTAAACCATCCCGCCCGCTCAGCCCGGTATCTACGCCAGGGGCCCCACACCTTTTTCCATTTCTTGACACACCCTCTGGATTTATAGACGGTCTCCTCCGCCCTCTGGCACCAATCCAGGTCCCTGATCCATTGCTCCCACTGAGGGGGCGACCGCGCCCCCCAGTTGCGGGCAATGTTTTGCTTCGCCACTCCTGCGGCCGTAGCTAGCCATTCCTCATTATACCTGGACCAGTCAGTAGCCTCTCTTATCATTAACAGCAGCCACCTCGGATCCACCGGCACTGACGATCTCACCACTACCTCCATTGTTTGCTCAACTTTGGTCCAGTAAGGCACTATGTACTGACAGTCCCAGAGTATGTGGAAGAAGGTCCCCTCACCCTGGCAGCCCCTCACACACAACGGCGACAAGCACCTCCCCCAGGAGAACAATTGAGTGCGTGCATAATACACCCGGTGCAGTATTTTCAACTGCACTAGGCGAAACCTAATCCTAATCACAATTTCACGAGGGCGTTGCACTGCTTCCTGCCAATTGTTGTCTTCTAGGCAGCCAATATCCCCCTCCCATCTCTCCCTCAGAGTCACTAGGGGGTCAGGCATGTTATTAATAAGCTTGCGGTAGATGGTAGAGGTAGGCTTTTCCGGGATGGGATCAAGAAGGAGTATGTCCTCCAATGGAGAATATTCTGGGAGCACTGCGTCTGTGCTTATGCATGTTCGTAAGGCATGGGTGAGGCGCGTGTAGTGAAAGTGTTGGGAGTCATGGAGTTGGTACTCCTTTTGGAGGTAAAGGAAGGATCTAGGTGCGTTCCCCTTCCACACATCACCCAAATAGTCAATCCCTCTGAGCCTCCAGCCCTTAAAGCCAGTCAGTTTAGACACCTCAGTGAGCTGGTCACCAAACTAAAGTGGCGTCCTACCCGTCAGGGTGCCTGCCCAGCCCAGGAATTTATTAGCCTCCCTCCAACACTGAATCAACACCCCTGTATGTGACGGGAGGTCCTTACATTTCCTCCTCGTGTACAAGAGGGGCTCACAATTGCCCCCCGGCATAACATGCCTATCCACCTTGTAGGCTGGCTCTGACCTCTCCGTGTAGACCCAGTCATTAACCACCAGCAACTGTGAGGCCCAGTAATACAATTGAACGTCCGGGAGGGCCAGCCCCCCGTCATATACCCCCCTAGTCAGCTTACGCGCTGCTATTCTCGGGTTCCCCCGTCCCAAAGCAATGTCTGCACTGAGCAGGAGATGCGTTTAAACACCCCACCCGGGATCGGATAGGTCTAGTTTTGCAGGATATAAAGCAGTTGGGCAGTGCGAGCATCTTAAAAAGCGCAGCGCGCCCCATCAAGGACAGAGGCAAGGAGCGCCAGTGGGTGATGTCCGAGGCCAAGTGTGGCAGGTGGGGCTCCAGGTTCCTGGTGAAGAACTCCGCTCTGTCCCTTAGCACATAAACCCCCAGGTATTTAAACCCTTCAGTGACTATCGAAGCCGGGCATCACGAGGGGATCCTTGGGGGAGGGCCAGAGAAGGGGTAGATCAGCGATTTGGTCCAATTGATCTGATGGATGGAATTTTGACAATGCAAACATTCTCCCCCAGTCAAAAGATCTGGGTTATTTTGCACACTACACCACCCTAGTTCGGACCCAACCATATGCAAATCAGTCTTGACCCTGTGACTCATGGGAACAGTCCAGACCGAAGTGCCAGGCCAGCTCCTCCCTGGACCGGAAACAAGCATCCTTTCAGGGTATGTCACCCTTCTTCAGCCAGGCTAGCTTGAATCCAGTGGCACAGTGAATAAGGGACCCACGTCTGGGCATACCCATCCCACTTAGGGCGAAAGTGTCTTGACCCTGTGCCTTATGGGAACAATCCAAACCAAACTGCCAGGCCAGGTCCTCCCTGGACCGGAAACAAGCATCCTGGGACTGGTTTTAGGGTATGTCACCCTTCTTCAGCCAGGCTAGCTTGAATCCAGTGGCACAGTGAGCAAGGGACCCACGTCTAGGCATACCTATCCAACTTAGGGCAAAAAGTGTTACATCAAACAAATGATGGACGGAATGCTGACAATGCAAACGTTCTCCACCAGTCAAAAGATCTGGGTTAAATCCATAATTTATTTGCACACTACGTCACCCCAGTTTGGACCCAGCCATATGCAAATCAGTCTTGACCCTGTGTCTCATGGGAACAGTCCAGCCCGAACTGCCAGGTCAGGTCGTCCCTGGACCAGAAATAAGCTTCCCGGGACCGGTTTCAGTGTATGTAACCCTTCTTCAGCCAGGCTAGCTTGAATCCAGTGGCACAGTGAGCAAGGGACCCACGTCTGAGTATACCCATCCCACTTAGGGCGAAAAGTGTTACAGCAAACAAATGATGGACGGAATGCGATCATTGCCCCAGTGTTGGTGCACCATGTTGCACTCCACTACCTCCGCAGCGCTTGATGCTGCAATTACGTCACGTTATCCAGTTACGGTATCCAGTCTCCTTCAAGATCATGGATTTCTGATAAACTGGAAATAATCCCTTATTTAAAAACAGCAAAAGATTGAGATCATGTTCAGGACAGATTTGGGACAGGTCTAACTTCCAGGAGAAAGGGTCCAAAAACAGAAGTTACTTCTGTCTCAGATCATGAGTCGATCAACAGCTCTCATACCCTGGTACTTCAGGACTATATGGTAGCTGAACTATTGATAGTCTGATTAATACGTTTTCCGATTCATTCAGAATATGGCACAGGAATAGTCTTTCCAAAACCCCTAGCACTAAGGACTTTATCATGAGCTCAACATGCGAAACAAAGCCAGTTGGAGTGCAACTACCACTCAATCCACTGGGACGGATTTGAGTGAGATGCATTTCAGGTACAATCATTTCTACGACATATCACATGGATGATTAGTGGAAACCAAATCATCTTTAATATTTGAAAGGGGCACTCTAGGACAGGAGGAAAAAATGGATATATTTTAAAGGTTTATTTCAAAATTAAAATCTTATCATAATTCATGCAATATAAGTATTAACTATAATAATAAGAAACAGAATAGTAGCTGTGATATTTACAAGAAGTGTGAAAATCAGAAAACATTGCAACATATTGAATACATAATTTCATACAAATTTCACTCACATATCTAAAGGCAGCACCAAAAGAAAAGCCTAGAGTTTCAAAGATAATTCACATCTCCATACTCGCATTAAACAATACGAATACTAAAGAACAATTAGAACACTTCTCAATATAATAGTGTTGTCTAGTCTGCATTGAGTGATGAACCCACACAAGCGAAGACTGAGTGCGACTCCTTTTAACTTTTAGCAAAATAAGATGATATGCTTTAGCATTGCCTGCCTCATCTCTGGCATGAAGTTCTCTCTCTTTTCACTCTGATCCCAACTTACATAACACTATCTGGTCATTGTTGAATCCTGTAGAATAAATAATTAGCAGAAAGTGGACTACTTGCTTTAATTCTGTAAAACTGTGCTTGTTGAATAATAAAGATAAAAGAGAAATGCAATTTTCTGGGTTCATGAAACCTTGAGTCCAACTCAGCACCAATTATTTAGAAAGGAAAGATTCAGATTAAATACTGTGAATATATTCGAGCAGACTTGATTATCATGTTGCAAAGAACAATGGGCCAGATGTAAGTGGCCAAATACCGATCGCTAACGCTGAAATTTGCAGAATTTCAGCGTTTGCGGTCGGTGTTTGGCTGAGGGCAATGTAGGTGAGCTTAAACCTACTAGCAAAATAAGGAATCACAAAATTTGTGAATCCTTATTTTGCTCTTGCATTTAAAGAATTGCTAATTGCGATTCCTTAAATGCAATGTAGGTACCACAAAAGAAAGTGCACTTTAGGCTTAAGGATTCGCTAATCACCACCAACTTCAAGTTGGTGGTAATTAGCGATTTCCTGTAAAAAACGCACTTTTGTGCTTTTTTTAAAGTGCCATGTTGCACACATTCATGCCCTTAGGGCATGTATGTGCCCCACATGTGCACACATGCACATTTCAGGGGTGCAACTGGGTGTCCTTTTAACACCCTGGCACCCTTGAAATAGCTCCCGCTATTTGTGATTCTTTAATACGGAATCTCATATAGTGAATATCTTCCCTTTCATTACTATGGGCCTCCTAGCCCATAGGAATGAATGGGTAGATATTCCTTATTAAAGAATCTCACTTTGCGATTCGTTATTAAGGAATTTTAAGGAATCGCTAATATTTTAGCGATTCCTACCTACATTCAATTTAGCGAGTCCTTAATAGCGATTCGGTAAAAATCGCTATTAAGGACTCGCTAAATTGAATTTATCGTCATCTGGCCCAATGTCATTAGTAAATATGCATTCTAAGTTTGTCACTTGAGGCTAAATAATCAGCATATGCAGCGCACAAAGAGGAATATTGAACATTCATAACATAATGGAATCGGTTTCATCTGGGGTTTGTAGTCTGATGCGCTATCAGGTTCTGGGCTCCATGGAGGGATGATTAGAGGATTCAATTCCACTTCTTCCATGCATATGATGTGTGTTGAATTGGTTGAGCCCTCCTCCGCAGATTACAGTAATAAAAGATGCCAGTGCCATGGGTGGAGAGCCAGAAGGGAGCTCTTCACTCCTCCAACTGGAGGAAACTATCTGCTGTGTTCAAAGATCTGCACTCCTTTCAATCCCATCTGAAAATCTATGGTGTTTTTATTCGGATGTACAATACTATCTGTCTGGCCTATATAAACCATCTGAGTGGTACATAATCTAGGGGTCTTGTCAAACACTTCTTCAGGATAGGCTATTGACAGAATCTCATGTAACATCTGTTTCGGCAGGACATATCAATGATATGGACAATTCTCAAGCAGATTTCCTAAACAGGTATTTTCCATTTTTGTCAGAACTTTTATTTGTCTCCCCAGGTCTGCTCATGTATTAAACCTGTTTGCTTCACAGCAGAATTCCTTCTTATCTCATCATTGCCCTCCACTGTCTGCTTCTCTCTAGAAAGTCAGGCTAACAGTTTTTCAGTTAAGAGGTTTTAGTTTCAACACTTTCGCTTTTCCAGTGATGTGTCACCCGTGATCCAGGAATTCTTGTAGAAAATGTTACTGTTAAGGCTTACAATCATCACTGGTCCACCTTTCAGATTTAGTGCAAGGATAGAGTGGTAGGTTCTTGGGACTATCCAGACAGTTTGTTTCTTCAGTTTCAGCTAGACAGTTCAACAATTGTCTGGCAATTTCAATTTTCAAGGTTTAATGAGCAGCTATCAGAGTCTTCAAAGACCCTGAAGAGGTTTTAAAATGCTACGGTGTTCTGCTTTTAGGATGGTTATGGTGTGTGCAGTGGCTAGACCTGTTTCCAGGTTTTTGATCCACTAAGGCTCTTCCTTTAGTTTTCAGGACATTAAGGCATTTTCCTTTGAGTTGCCAGAAGAGGTTCCCTGAAAAAATCTTTCTTTCCAAATTTAGAATCATTACATCTGCTAAGCAGCTAGAAGAGTTTCTTGGTTTGGATTCTTCTTTCCTGGAGACTTTGTTCAGACAGATTTGTTCTGAGGTTGGGTCATAATTTTGTTCCTATCTAGAACAGGAGATGTCTCTCCCTTCCATCCACCCCAATCCTTCTTTGAAGTAAGAGCCAACTCTCCATAAATTAGACTTTCTATTTAGCCAAATTGAATGGCAGAGTTTTGTTGTTGTGATAGCTTTGGTTCCGCATGAAAATGTCTGTTACAGGTTTCTGCTCTCAGTATACGTAGAAGAGTTAGTCTTCGCTTGTGGTATTCAGGCAAATCAACAAGAGGAATGCCAGATTATTATGCAGAGGCTCAGGGTGGGGGGGGGGGGGGTGCTGAGCTTGACACATGTAAGGCTGCCTCCTAGGCTGTATCCTCCACATTTGTGTTCCATTACCTGCTTTAAGCAGGAGTTGGTGAACAGCTGCAGTTTGGATCCAGGATTCTATGTCCTTAGACTTTGAATTTTTATATATATATATATTTTATTATAATTTTTATTAGCTTTTCAAATATTTACATTAACAACAGGGAGCCAATTTACTGTGTCACAGGTTATTACTACGAAATGCATGATGAATCAAACCCTCCTCACCTCCCCCGTTTCAGATCATCACATATAAAGAAAAAGAGAATTCCATACGATATTGCATTAGTGGCAGTTACTATGGGTCAGTGGACTATATTCATTTTAAGTCTGGAGGGAGTTAATTGGAGTCAGTCTTTTCACTCTGAGAAGTCTCTGTAACGTCTGTAACAAGTTTTCACTGTGTCTCTAAGCTATGGGGGTAACTTATCTGGCGACGTCAATAGTTCTGTAAACACTGCTGCCCAAGCCTTCGTGTTGTCCTCCAACTTTTCATCCCTGCACATCTGTTTTCATGTAACACCCCTCAGCATTTATCCATTCAACCAAGTCTCCTAACCAGTCTTCAATTGACGGGTGTCTAGGGGACAACCACCCCATCTTAATTCTGCATTTAGCCACGAGCAGCCCCAGGATAAAGGAATTTCCTGCTTAATTTTTTTTCTTACAGAAAGGGATATGCCCCAACAGGCACTGGCCTATCTCGCTGGGAATCTCCCACTCCATGACAGAGTTGAGCTTGAGTATGAATGACGGATTGCCAGAATCCATCTATGTTAGGGCATCTCCATAACATGCAAAAAATCAGCAACCTGTCCCCTGCACCTGGGGCAATCCGCCAACTGATCCGGGTTTATGGCCTGCAGCCTACTAGGAGCTACATATAGCAGATGGATCACATTGTACTGTAGTAGTTTGAACCGCGCATTGGTTGAAGTAGTCTTAACCACTGTTCCCTAAAACGTGCGTGGGTACGCGTGCGCGCACTGAAGTCACCCAGAGCGTGCAGTGTCCCAATTGTATCGCGCACACACAACACAGCCCGCAAGACCGATCGCGCCACCGCTTTTAGAAACGCGAGCGGCACAAAAAATGGTAATTTCCTGGTTGCAGGAGGCAGAGCTGGAGACGACGGTGAAGAGGACACGTCAGGAAAGTGTCTCCCTTATGTCCTGTATGGTTAGGGAGGGCATTTTTTTCTTAATAGTGCATGGCTGCGGGGCAGCTTGTAGGTCTTTATGAAAATATTAATGTTAATCACAGTGCCGTCATGTGCTGCAATTAATATGAATACTTTTATAAAGGCCCACAATCTGCCCCGCAGCCGTGAACTATTAGGAAAAGGAATCTAAAGCGCGACGTGTTCTTTCAGATGATTCTGAAAGAACACGTCACATTTGACTCTGCATTCCTTTGCTAATACTGGGCATCTGTGGGGCTAAATGTGGGCCTTTGAAATAGTTTTCATGCTAATTACAGTGCACATGGGCACTGCAATTAACAAGAATACTATCTCAAAGGCCCATATTCCGCTCCGCACTATCAGCAAAAGGAATTCAGAGTCATACACCACGTGTGCTTTCAGAATCATACGAAAGCACATATTAATTTGACCCTGCAGTTCTTTAACTAATAGTGGGCAGCTGCGGGGCTGAATGTGGGCCTTTGAAATAGTGTTCTTTTTAATTGGAGTGCTGGTGTGCACTTCAATTAACAAGATTACTATCTCAAAGGCCCACCTTCAGCCACGCACTATTAGCAAACATGAGGGGGTTACTTGACCTACCATGCCCTGTAAAGAGGGAGGGGTGGACTGGCAGTACTGCCCTCCTTGATGACCCTTCTCTGGCTCACAAGGCCCAAGACCCTTTGCATCCACTGACACCCCTCAGTCCTACTGCCAGCGCTCCCTCTCAGACCCCCCTACAGATCCCCGGGGACCGCCCACCTCCCGCTCCAAGGGAAGCTCAGAGCATGGCCCCAGTTTGTGGTGAAGCAACATATAAAATCACAGGTTGTATGAGGGGTGGGCAGGTTAGTTCCAGGTGTGAGGGGATGGGCAGGCTGGTTCCAGGTGTGAGGGGATGGGCAGGCTGGTTCCAGGTGCGAGGGGATGGGCAGGCTGGTTGCAGGTGCGAGGGGATGGGCAGGTTGGTTGCAGGTGTGAGGGGATGGTGCGAGGGGATGGGCAGGCTGGTTGCAGGTGCAAGGGGAGGGTCAGGCTGGTTGCAGGTGCGAGGGGATGGTCAGGCTGGTTGCAGGTGCAAGGGGATGGTCAGGCTGGTTGCAGGTGTGAGGGGATGGGCAGGCTGGTTGCAGGTGCGAGGGGATGGGCAGGCTGGTTGCAGGTGCGAGGGGGTGGGCAGGTTGGTTCCAGGTGCAAGGGGGTGGGCAGACTGGTTCCAGGTGCGAGGGGATGGGCATGCTGGTTCCAGGTGCAAAGGGACGGCCAGACTGGTTGCAGGTGCGAGGGGATGGGCAAGCTGGTTGCAGGTGTGAGGGGATGGGCAGGCTGGTTGCAGGTGCGAGGAGATGGTGCAAGGGGGAGGTAGATGGACTGTGTTCCTGTAGGAAGTGTGGGCAGGCCGGCTTCCATCTGTTGTGTTGAAAGCTCTGGTAGAGACGCCCCCCAGGTGGTCATGTATTGCTTTGATCTCAACGAGCTCCAAGCACACTCACCCGCCTGCCCCAGAATACAAACCCTCACCTTGTAAAGGAATTCACTCAGTTTTTGTCGGAAGAAACCCTCCTGAAATTCCAGCCTCTGCTATGGGAGGTGGTGTGTGTGTGGGGGAGGGGCTAGTGTGTGGGTGGGTGGGGGTATCAGCACTCTGACCACAAATACAAAACATGAAGTCTTCACTGGTCCCAAAGTGACCTGAATGTCAACCTTGAGCTGTACTGAGGGGTTCTAGTAATTGCCAGCCGGGGGATGTGTTTGCAATGAGACGGCATTGGAGGCAGCCGAAAACAGCCAGACGCCAGCATAAGAGCAGAGGGTGCCTGGAGGGGTTCTGCTGATGCCACTGGTAGGGAAGATGGGCTGTGGGGATCAAGGTTTAAAATATAGGAAGACAATACAATATTCACCAGTGCAGGAATAATGTTAAATACTGTTAAATGTTGTCTCTGCTTCAGGTATAGGAATGTTACTGCAAAAGGTCAAAGGGAGCACCCCTCGCATGTTAAAGTCTTTGTTCGCTCTCCACGGGAGGGCGCACAGAGCCAGTGACTGGTAGCCCTGTCCTCTGGCTTCACCGGTGTACAACTGGGTCACTGATCACCCCACTAAAGAGCTAGCTGGATCAATAACAATCGTACACTTCTGATTAGATATAGATTAGGCTGAAGTTGGGAATGTTTTCAACTCCAAGGCACATTTTTTCTCTAAGAACCATGAGCTTAAGTATGCATATTTATTAAAAGCATGCATCTTAAAAGCGAGCACACTTACCAACAAGCACCGACGCGCCTATTTTACCAGAGCTTGGCCCTCTTTCAAATCATAGAAACCAGAGTCCTCCTGGCCACAACGGCTGACTCCCTCTGCAAACTTGCCACCCTGACTGCATTCAGACTCAGCAGCTGCACAGTGCATGCTCTGGACTCCAGCGGCCGCCGCGGGTCCGTGGGGTTGGGTCTTGGCAGTAGTAGGGATCATTCATGATTATGTTTAAATTACTGCGCTACGGTGTAAGCACTGCCCTGGCATTGCCATGTCCTGAGTAATGCCACACGCGGCCATGAGGATTACTTCCTATTCTAACTAATACATTGTAGCCAGCAGCCCTCAAAGCCTACCAGGAGCAGCGCTCTCACACAGGCGTGCTGCCACTCCAGTTTCAGTATAGCTGCATTATGGCTTGACAGCTGAGGCAGGTGCTATGCCTATTGTGTGTGAATTTGCATTTCAGTGCGGACCACCACACTGAAATGCTTTAGCCTAACACCTGATGCGTGGTACTTGGTCACTGGTACTAGGCAGCAAATAAATGGTGTGAACCTTTTATCGCTCACAGATGTACAGATTCAAGAAGAATCAAAATTAAGCAAAACAAACTAATATGAACAGAGAACTACATTAAATGACAATAGAATCTTTCCTTTCTGAAATCCGCCACTCTTTCAACCTTTTCCATTTTAATGGGATCAAGCACAACAAATACACTTTCCTGATAGTGACTCGGGACAGAATTGTGTCAAAGGTAATTTGCTGTATTATTGCTTGAAAGGGTGTGCTGGGTCAGTATCCTTTTAATTACTACACACTCCTTTGGCATTGCAAGACAATGCGCGGGGCAGTATTGGAACACGGTTTTATGCAACTCCATGTTTAAACTCAGTAGTTTCAGGAGCAGGAAAATAAGAAAAGGCGCCGGGGTCATTGTGAGGCTAGACCCAGTGCTTGCACTTTGTGTATTTAAAGGCTTCTCCAAGCCGCCCACAGCCAGATTCATCTAGTGCCATATCCACATGTATTGTATGTATGTGATCTGGTATAGGCTCCCAACATTTTCCCACACTATGAACAGGGCTCGAGTTGAGGATCTTTAGTAAAATTTAAGGTACCATTGTTGGAGCCCTATGCTTTTCTAAACCCGAAGTGTACTTGCCTGTGTAACCAATTCATGTCATGTCGTGTGCATCTAAATTGAACACCTGCCTTTAGACCCATCATGTGGTGCTACAGGTGTGGAAATGCACCGGCCTTTAATTTTTTTTAACAAAAACTTGGGAGTGTTGTTTAGCGCTGCACCCACACGCGCAGTCTGGTTCCCAGCGCACATAGCCTGGGCTACAGTGCACAGAGACATTACACTGCCGTACAAAGAGGAAACAAATTAGAGGGAACATTGGTCTTAACCCCCAAGTACATCCGCCTAAATTAAGGAAAGTGATGATTAAGTGACTTCTGGGGCTAGATTCCTTGTTCTATTCAGTGGCCTAACAATAGCCCCTGCAGCCCCTGCGGTGCGGGGAGGACCCCGAGCACCAGGGGGACACCTCTGGCACTGTACGCATGTGGCAATCTACTGACCTGACAGCTCCTGACCGGATCTGAAAGCATGGGGGCCCCTCTCCATGCACTTTGCAGGGCCCCTCAAGTTTCTTTATGCCACTGGTCCTATTCCTTTAATTTCCTTAACGTCCTGGTGTTTTTTTAGATGTTGCCGTCGACGGGGAAGCAGGCTCGTTACTTACATGACGCATGCAGACATCTAGCCTGGTTTTGAGTAACATCTCCGTTTGTAAAACATATATTACAGGTTAAGAGGAAGGGGTACAAACACGTAATGTAAGCCTGTCATGGAGAGGCCTGTACCAGAGGCTCAGTGCCTTATGGTGTAAGGAATGGGAGAAGATGGCCCCACATGTAATGCAGAATACGGGTAAATAATCGGACCATTTACCCCAGTTTCTACATTAAGAGCTACAGAGCTCAGTGTGTTTTATTTATACTCAGTTCTTCTGGGTGGCAAAATGCACTTTCCTGATATAAATGCAAGCCAAACATTGCATAACAGCATTAATCCATCCGGGTATGGCCGTCAATTCAGGCCACTGCTTCCACAAGAAGTTTGAACTGTAAAGGATAAAAAAAGAGCGACCATATGTTTAAAAACACTGGGCAGAGTCCCCGATCACTCACAAAACCCTTATCTTCTTGGCGATAAGTGATCAAAGTATTAGGGGCAGGTAAAGCAAAAGCTGTGCAGAATAGAGTTGCCTCCAGTCCTCTAGAGAAGGAAGCTGTCAAATTCAAGCCCTATCCTGGAGGAAATGTGAGCAAAATCAAAAAGGCAGTGAGAACCAAGGGGTCCATTAGGATGGCGGGCGGACATCCCCGTGCAAAACGGGACCGCCCGCCATCGGAGCAGCGGTCCCGCCTTGGCCATTAGGATGCGCCCGCCACACTTGCGGGCGCATCCTGTATTTTTACCATTGCGGCGGGCAGTGCTGAAAATATTCACAAACTGTAACAATTAATGAATGTATTATTATGTATTGTTATATATGTAGTTTGATAATACATATATCTTCAAGGTACATGGATATGGAGTCAAATATTGAATCTATACTTATCTAAATGTACTTACCTTTACAATGTTTTGTTGCTCGAGATTCAGAATACAATATTTTGTTGTTACCAACAATATTCTGCCATTCAACCCCTACATGTACTAGCTTCATCCCTTGACCAACACAACCCCATTGTACAAATCTATTGGGTCCAATTACTGATTGGGAAGTTTGAGGGTGGTACCACAACGTTCGCCTTTTTCTCTCCGAGCCAGAAAGATTTTGCATATTTAGATTTTTTAAGATTTGTTAAATCAGGGCTTCTTCTATTTGTCATATGTTAGCATTCAGTAATAGGTACAATGAGAGGAAGAAACTTCATCCACAGTGCATCACATTCCTGGAATGACCTACCTATTCATTTAAAAACAATGAAAAATCTCTTGGTTTTTAGGAAAGCCTTAAAAACCTGCCTTTTTAATTCCATTCAAAGTGTTTCTGCTGATGCTGACAAAGTTAGTAGGTCTATTACGAGCTAACGCCAAGACAACTCTGGGTAATCGTTGCACTTTACAAAATAAATTAACCAGGCGGATTCTCTACAGTCTGCAGAGTGAGCATCGTGGGTGGTTTATCTTCTCACGATTTGAAATTGGGGCTGTCCCGAAAGTGCATCCTTGAAAAACAAACATGATTCATTTCAGTCTTTCAAATGCAATCTTGGTGTTGCCCTTTCACTTCAGAGGAGGAGCCAGTCTGGCAGCAGCATCTGGTGGGTGACACACAGACAGGATGCCAGTGATATTTGCATGTAACCTGAAGGCTCTTAAGAAGACTTTCATGCTTCTGAGCTCATCAACCACGCCATTTTCTTCTGATTCAAGTCTCTTGCCTACAACTCTGTCTTACTCTTTCTCACTCCTGGAAGTTGATCTTGGAGTCTTTGATAGGCCATGAAGGCACCATTGAACAGCAGCACTTTTGCCCTTACACCTCTCTGCCTTAGAAAGACCTTTTGGTTATCCAAGTGGAATTTCAGTGGAGTGCTGTGTTTTGTATTAGGGAATATGCACCAGAGAAATCAATAAAACTGTTCCATGGTTTTTGTGAAATAAGGGAAAAAGCCTGATTCAGCAGTCCAAATCCTTCAGAACTTTTATGCCGGGAACACAGTGGGGCTCATGCCAGAGATCAGTGCTGATCAGAGACATCTAGAAACTCCAAGTCAGTCTGGCCACACTGGGTGCAGCACATTGCGCTGATGGGTATGGCTCGAAGGAGAAAGAAGCGGTAGGCAGTCTACATCTTCGCTCAGTGGGCTGTCACAATCGCTCCTTGCCTCCCTGCATGCTTGTCCATGGCCCCACATACACAGCCTTCTTCTGGGGAATGGATGGGTGCATCACTGTCCATCCGCAGGAACCATGGTCCTTGGTGGGCAGGAGTTGAAAGTCTACTCTTAGCAATGCTTCCTAGATTGAAGTTCCTCACAGCAGCATGTTTAATGAGGGTCTCTAGAATCTAGCAAGTCTCACTCTTGCTTTCAAGTTGCAGAAGCAAGACTTTTCCTCAGTCCTGGAGAATATTTTCTACTTCTGGGCAGGATCTAGCTAAGCTCTATGATTCACAGCTGCCAGGGATTTTAAGATACAAGTCATCGTACATACGCTCTGTCACTCATCCTTAAAGGAGCCACATGTTTATCAGATTCCCTTAGTTGGTTTTGTGAGTACGTAAGAATGGTCTAAACAACCTTCCAGGGACACCGTGCTCTGTAGAAAGCCAGGGTTCCCAGGATCACGCCAGGGTGTCCTTGAGCAGACCCTGACAGTGCAGCAGAGGCTGCGTATTTTATGCATGCATTTATTTATTTAGTATACTTATATTTTTAGGCAGGTATATATCACCACTGGGACCATAGAAGTACAATGTCTTTAAGTCACCGTCTGATGTACAGTTTCACTTTGTGTTAAAAAGGCACCTGGTTCACTGATAGAATGTCGACCCCCAAAATATCCCCATGCACAAATATTGAGTTATAAATATCGATGTCAAAAATATCGACATCCTATCCTATATTTATAATGGTAAGTACAAAAATATCAAGAAAAATATTTATGTAAAAAATATAGTTGTCCAAAATATCGATTTTAATATATGTATAAAAAAGAATATTAAATATATTAAATAATAAAATTAACTTTAAAAAAATAAATAAGATTTAATATACATTTTAACAAATATAACAAATAAATGCAATTAAAGTGAGTGCAAATGTAGGGAAAGTGTTGGATAGCGGAGGGGTAAAAAGTATTATTCCCATTCCATTGAGTGCAACAGTAGGGAAAGTGTTGGATAGTGGAGGGGTAAAAATTACTATTCCTACTCAAGTGAATGCAACAGTAGGGTAAGTGTTGGATAGCGGAGGGGTAAAAAATACTTTTCCCAATCCAGTGAGTGCAACAGTAGGGCAAGTGTTGGATAGCAGAGGGGTAAAAATTACTATTCCCACCACAGTTAGTGCAACAGTAGGGAAACGGTTGGAGAGCGGAGGAATACAAATGACTATTCCCACTCCAGTGAGTGCAACAGTAGGGAAAGTATTGGATAGCAGAGGGGTAAAAATTACTATTCCTACTCCAGTGAGTGCAACAGTAGGGAAAGTGTTGGATAGCGGAGGGGTAAACAATACTATTCCCACTCTAGTGAGTGCAACAGTAGGGAAAATGTTGGATAGAGGAGGGGTAGAAATTACTATTCCCACTCCAGTGAGTGCAACAGTAGGGAAACTATTGGATAGCGGAGGGGTACAAATTACCATTCTACTCCAGTGAGTACCACAGTAGGGAAAGTTTTGGATAGCGGAGAGGTAAAAATTACTCTTCCCACTCCAGTTAGTGCAACAGTAGGGAAAGTGTTGGATAGCGGAGGGGTAAAAATGACTATTCCCACTCCAGTGAGTGCAACAGTAGGGAAAGTGTTGGATAGCGGAGGGGTAAAAAAATACTATTCCCACTCCGGTGAATGCAACAGTAGGGAAAGAGTTGGCTAGCGGAGGAATACAAATGACTATTCCCACTCCAGTGAGTGCAACAGTTGGGAAAGTAATGGATAGCAGAGGGGTAAAAATTACTATTCCCACTCCAGTGAGTGCAACAGTAGGGAAAGTGTTGGATAGCGGAGGGGTAAACAATACTATTCCCTCTCTAGTGAGTGCAACAATAGGGAAAATGGTGGATAGCAAAGGGGTAAAAATTACTATTCCCACTCCAGTGAGTGCAAAAGTAGGGAAAGTGTTGGATAGCTGAGGGGTAAAAATTACTATTCCCACTCCAGTGAGTGCAAGAGTAGGGAAAGTGTTGGATAGCGGAGGGGTAAACAATACTATTCCCTCTCTAGTGAGTGCAACAGTAGGGAAAATGTTGGATAGCGGAGGGGTAAAAATTACTATTCCCACTCCAGTGAGTGCAACAGTAGGGAAAGTGTTGGATAGCTGAGGGATACAAATGACTATTCCCACTCCAGTGAGTGCAACAGTAGGGAAAGTGTTGGTTAGAGCTGAGTTAAAAAATATTATTCCCACTCCAGTAAATGTAACAGTAGGGAAAGTGTTGGATAGCAGAGGGATTAAAATAAATATTCCCACTGCAGTGAGTGCAACAGTAGGGAAAGTGTTGGATAGCAGAGGGGTGAAAATGACTATTCCCACTCCACTGAGAGCAACAGTAGGGAAAGTGTTGGATAGCGGAGGGGTAAAAATTAATATTACCACTCCAGTCAGTTAAAATTAAATAAATATTTTTAAAAATCTAAAAAATAGAAGCATATTATAATGTTAAATAGATATGACAAATACCTATAAATATAATATTAAATACATTTAAAAATAAATTATTTATATCAAAAACATTGATTATTATATAAATGTAATCTTTTTTATTTCCTATTCTATAACACCGCGCAATGTACAACACACATCTAAATTTTAAAAACATATGCCTCCATTATTAACATAATTAACTATCAATTAAAGAAACATTATTAATTAAAAAACAATTTTAAACAGATAAAAATTAATTTACTCCCCAAATGTTACCTCTATAAAATCAAAACTCACACACAACACAAATACAAAATTACCCTCAATAATTATCAAATGATGAATTAAAAGTAATGATCAACTAATTATTAATTAATTAAACATAAATTACTTTCCACCCTCTACCCCTATAAACCCCACAACCCACACCTAAAAATATTTACACAATTTCCATAATTAATTTTAAAATAATAAATTAATATCACTTAACAACTACTTAATGTTTAATAAAAAAACAATTAACTCCCCACCCTTTATCACTATAAACCGCAATACTCACATCTAAAATTAATTACACAATTGCCATATTTAAATTTTAATTAATTAATTAGCATTAATTAACAAATAATTATTAATTAAAAATAAATTATGTCCCACCTTATAACCCTATAAACCCCAAAACCCGCTCCTAAAATAAATGACACAATTAACATGTTTAATTACCAATTAATTAATTAAAAATATGAAGAGTACTATTAAATCTAAATTAAATAAATATTAACAAATTTTAAGAAATCGGTAATTTATGATAATGAAATTACTTCCCACCCTTCCCTATAAACCCCACACTCACATCTAAAAAACTAACATGATTACCATAATTAATTACCAATTAATTTATATTAATTAACTAATTATTTAATAATAAATTACTTCCCACAACTAACACTATAAAATTTAAATTAAATAACTATTACTAAGTAAAAAATAATCATTATTTATTATAATTAAATTACTTCCCACCCTATTCTCCTATAAACCCACAATACGCTACGAAACGAAAAAATGCAAAATGTAATTAAAATTAAATTGATAACCACTAAAAACGTAACACATATATTAGAAAACAAGAACAATACTAAAATGCATAACACTAATTAAAATATCGATATTTTAAACAACTGTATTTTTGCAAGCAATATTAATGACTTCGATATTTTTTAAAACGATATTTATTACCTTAAAGTCGATATTCTTGACCACGATATTCTTGCTGTCGATATTTCTGTGTCACAATATTTCCAACTCGATATTCTTTCTGCATACCAAGGCACCCATAGTCCCGGTCTGCACCTACACAACGAAACTGGGTAAGCTCCCGGTCCAATCCAGGCCTCTGCACACTATTCAATCAGTTAATCAATCAATCATTTGTAGAGCGCACTAGTCACCCTTAAGGGTCTCAGGGTGCGGGGGGGTGCTGCTACTGCTACTGCTACTGCTCGAACATTTAGGTGTTGAAGGTGAGCAGGTCCTGGGTCTGTCGCAGGTGGATGGGGAGGGTGTTCCATGTCTTGGCAGCAAGGTGGGAGAATGATCTGCCGCCGGTGGTCATTCTGTGGATGCGAGGAACGGTGGGGAGGGCGAGGTCAGTGGAGCGAAGCTGGTGGTTCAGGGTGTAGAAGGTGAGTCATTTGTTGAGGTGGATCAGGGTGTAGAAGATGAGTCGTTTGTTGAGGTATAGGGGTCTGGCATTGTGAAGTGCTTTGTGAGCGTGGGTAAGGAGCTTGAAGGTGATCCTCTTGTTGATGGGGAGCCAGTGAAAGTCATTCAGGTGGGCTGTGATGTGGCTGTGGCAGGGGATGTCGATGATGAGGCATGCAGAGGCGTTCTGTATGCATCATAGTTTTTTCTGGAGTCTGGCTGTGGTTCCCGCGTAGAAGGTGTTGCCGTAGTCCAGTCTGCTTCTGACGAGGGCCTGGGTGACCGTCCTTCTGGTTCCCGTGGAGATCCATCAGTTGATCTTGCGAAGCATGCAGAGGGTGTTGAAGCAGGAAGAAGAGATGGCATTGACTTGCTCGTTCATTGGTAGTGATGAGTCCAGGATGGACCCCAGGTTGCGTGCGTGGTCAGTGGGTGTCGGCGCAGCTCCCAGCGTGGCCTGTCACCAGGAGTCGTCCCAGGCAGAGGGGATGGAGCCGAGGATTAGGACCTCCGTCTTGTCCGAGTTCAGTTTCAGGCGACTGTTCTTCATCCATTTGGCAACGGCCTTTATTCCTCCGTGGAGATTGGTGTTTGGCGGTGGCGAGGTCCTTGGTGAGGGAGAGGATCAGCTGGGTGTCGTCGGTGTATGAGACAATGTTGAGGTTGTGTGATCGGACGATGTTGGTGAGCGGTGCTATGTAGACGTTGAAAAGGGTCGGGATGAGGAATGATCCTTGGGGTACGCCGCAGGTGATCTTGGTGGCTTTGTATCCGAATGGAGGTAGGCGGACTCTCTCGGTTCTGCCGGTGAGGAAGGAGGTGTTCCAGTCCAGGGCTTTGTTGTGAAGGCATGTGTGTAGGGTGTGGTGGCAGACCGTGTCTAAGGTGGCTGAGAGGTCCTGAAGGATGAGGGCCGCGGTTTCGCCGTTGTCCAGCAGGGTCCTGATGTCATCAGTGGTGCAGATGAGAGCGGTTTCGGTGCTGTGGTTGCTGCGGAATCTGGATTGGGATGAGTCCAGGGTGTTGTTCTCCTCAAGGAAGCAGGTCAGTTGCCTGTTGACAATCACTATTAAGAATATGGGAGTATGAGTTCTCAATCCAGGCTTGTGAGTTAGTGAATTTGGTTGGGGGCAGCCAACCTTTGAGGGTGCATCACTTTGACTTCATGAGATATGTTATATTAGGGGGACCGATTATATGTACATTGAAGTACAATTATGTAGTGAGTTTGCCCAACAATGTTGCTTGATAGTTCTCTATCCGCTATGAGACAGTACTGCAGAAGACTTAATTACACACTATGGGTTGTATCACATCAAGTGAAAACTGCAAATGTTAATTTAAGACACTTTACCTGCCATAGCTTTAGGTTGACTAATGTCTTAAATAGTTGAAGAGCTCTACCACTGCTCTTTTATCACCTTCAACAGTGGTAAATGGTGGCTTGTCACAGACGCTTTAAAGGAAAGTGCTACATTTGGCTAGAAATGTGGCAGCATTTTTGACACATCTAAAGTAAACAACTGAACATAACATAAGAGCATACATAACGCAACTAAATCAAGCGAAACATAAAAGTAAGCATGCAACACAACAAAGCAGTCACAAAAGAATGTTTAACACAACAATCGTTGTACAGCACACACATATGACATTGTAATAATACAGAAAAACAATACAGCAGCACCACAAAAACAACATAAGTCATCACCACCACAATAAAAGGACACACAACAAATTTGCCCAAAAATTCTTGTCACACATTAACACATCCAGAAACCTCCTTTCATGTAACAGTTGCAAAAGGTGATTGCACCAAACACTGCCTTAACCTACCACCAAAGACATAAATAAGAGCCAGGCAAAAATGCTTTATGATCATTCTAATGAAATAATAGTAGCCAAGCTTACTTCCTTTTTTCTCCCAGTTGCTTACATTTAAACCAGCATGCAGAAAAGAAAATCCTATTCAAAATAACAGTGCCTTTTAATAGTCCAAACTGATACCATTTGATAATTCACATTTTAAGTCACAAACTTATTTCTGTGATCGAACTAGGTAAACAGTATTGTTTTTGTTAGACCTTTGTCTATTTACAAATTCCAAAATTCTAAATCTTTTTAGGTCATATTTCTATAATATTATAGTTGGTGCAGTTGATCCAAGTCAATATTTATTTAAGCTATAAAATATGTTTTTGAATGAAAACCAGTGAACATCTTTCTGTGCTTACTATTGAGACCTGTTGCCATATTCAGGCCTGTTGTTTTACATACAACTGTGCAGTTTTGATCTTCAAAAGGCCATTATACCTACTATCAATGAAGAGTGATGTGAATGGTTATGTCATTGACCCCCAAAGATTACCTTTTTTATGTTTGGCCATGCTTCACGTTGAGAATATGGTAGGATAGGAGAGAAATCACATGTTGAGGAACTGGTGCGCTGTAGATCTCTTGAGATTTAGATGTGGGCGTAGGAGACTGCAATTTTGGCACCCTGAGATTTCACCTCACCAGAAAGCCGACAATTAGATGAATTGGAGATGGTGTTCAACTTCAATTTAATGAGGCAATGTGTCTCCTAGGTAAGGTGCTTTCCATCACATCACAAATATCAGGATTCAGTCAATTAGGTAAAGGTCTCACTCAATAACTGAGTTCTAGATCAGTGTAATACTTAAAGGGTTTAGTAAAAAAATTAAAATTGACCATACAAAGTCAATGCCTTAAAGAGTGTCAGGAAATAGGGCATTAAGGCGAAGTGCAAAACCAAAATTATTCTAAGTTCAAGTGGGCAGAAAAATCAAAAGAAAAATGGACAGCATATCGGGCAGCATCTAAGTCTCCAGATAGTTCTTCAGGCTCACCCTCAACATTGAGGGGTTTATAACAGTGTTCTCGCATGTGAAATCAGTAAAACTGCAGAATCATTGTGGTAAGATCAAATGTGGTACTTTCACAACAAACCAGAGCATAGTTTCACTGAAGGTCATATTGCCATAACATTTAAGCACTATCCCACTACATGAATAAATCTTCTGCCCACTCTATGGTAATGCCGTACGGAGATGGTGGAACAAACTAGATACATGAACAACAGTAATCTTTTATGAATGAATAGGTTAGAGTGAGCTACCAGAAGGACCTTAAATTATGTTTTAGTTAGGTGACTGAGCCGGAGAAAATGCATCGAGCCATATCTATAAGTGTTATCATAGCTCCTAATGTATCTAACACTATCTGCCCAAAACAACATTTTACTGTCCTCAAGCAGACAGCATCATTTATTCCACTCACATGATAAACTCTAGGATAAACAAGATATCAAGAACCCACCCAATTACATGGCAGAATGAAGTAAGCAGTCTTACCACACACGTAATAAATCCCTCATAATTAGATCTTCACCAATCAGAAATTCTCCATTAAGGACATCACTTCTCTCACACACTCTCTCACCCACATATTTAATTGACTTAACTCCTATAGATTCACAACACTCCATACAAAATTCTGCCTTTCTCTCATACTCCATTCGCAAATTTGAAGTCAACTTCGATAATATAAATTCTTCCTGAGCCTTAATCTTCTTTCTTACATTATCATCTTTACAATCTCTCATGACTTTCACTCTTTATTCATTGTTCTCCCTAACATATTCATGTTCTTCCTTATTTAAACTGCACACATACTACTGATTAGTCACTTTACGAAAACATAACATGGTCCGAGGATATACATACCATCCGTTTAGCCCAGTCCAATGATCCATTGACTGTATTTAAACCCTAAGCTGCAGCACAAATTCATTTTATGTCAACACTGATGTGATACCAATATCGTTGATAATTTCATGACACAGCAACATGCTCCATTTTAGTTTGTTTTACATGATGTGAAAACTGCGGGGGTCGTTACGATGGCGGGCGGGCTCGAGTCACCCGCCACTGTAGCAGCACGGCAGTCCCGCACGGCAGATTACGATGCGACCACCACTGTGGCGTTTGCATTGTGTATGGTTAACATTGTGGCGGGTACTGCTGACTGCAGCACCCACCGCAATGCTAAACATGCATGTCGTGCTTTTCACTGCACTACGTGGCAGGCACCACGCGGTGCCTGCCACACAATGCAGTGAAATGTAGGGGGGGCCATGGGTACCCCCACAGTGCACCACCCCCGATCACAAGGGGGGCCCGCAACAGGCCCTCAAATGCATTCTAATCCTGCCTTTCAATGGCAGTTTATCCGCCACGAAAAGGCTGGCTGCGGCCAGCATCGTAATTGGCAAACACCACCATTTTATGCTATCGGGACTGTCCGCCAGGCAATCAGAATGATTGCCTGTGGCAGATCTGCGCCCGCCACGGTTGCGGTATGATTTCCCTGCCATCCTAATCTGGGGGGAAGAAATAACATAGTTAAATGCCTTTTAAATATTTTAAATACCTGTATATCGTCTAACTTTCTTTCCCTTTACGACATTGTCATGGTTTTTATTAACGTAACAATAAAGCATTGATTGAGTACTGATTAGTGTTATTAGAAATGTGGTTAATTTGTGCCTCTGTATTAGGAAATTTACCATATTTTAACCCATCTTTAGCATCTTTGGAAACAGGACGTTCTTCCAGCAAGACATAGAAATCCAACAGATAATGTGATAGAACTCATGTTTATTAAAAATACTAACACACACATTGCAACCTGGACTGTAGAACATTGAAAAGTGCCAGTATATTCATCTTGGGAAACATCCTTTACAACAAAACTTTTACCACGCAGTGCTGTTACAACGCAAGTATTACAACAAAAACCTTTACAACGCATTACACTGGGGAGCGCTCTAGGATAGGGAATAGTTTTAATTTACTATCCAACACCTTCCCTAGTGTCCACGGGGACTGGAGTTGGAATAGTAAATTAAACTATTCACTATCCAGCACCCCCAAGTGTAATGCGTTGTAAAGGTTTGCGTTGTAATACTTGCGTTGTAACAGCATGCGTGGTAAAAGCATGCGTTGTAACGTCATACATCCATTGATCTTTTACCTGCAGAAGGAAGAAAAGTACACATAAAACAAACCTTGAGTCTCATAATATCCCCATACTCACCCAATGTTTCCGTATATAGGTTATCATTAAATCCACTAACTAAACTTTTTCTTACTGTTAATGTATTAAAAACAACATCATGAACTATTGTAGTTAATTTAGCTTCTGTGGAAACATACTCTATTGGAGAAGTGAGGCCCAACAATAATCCAATAAAAATGATTAGTATTGTTATCAGAGAATAAGCCAAACATTTAATGATATTCGCTATATACTATTTTCTATAGAGATCAAAAATAAAAAGGAACGTGAAACTCTAAAAATCAACTAAAATTTCCTTTCAAACAAAAATATACTTTTCTTCTTTTTCTTTCAAAGTAATAATGAAAAGTAAAAATCAAAATTACACTTTACAAAGTTTTTTTCAGATCTTTACTCCAGTTCTTACAGTTCATTTCTCATACTCTGGTTTCATCTGGATTCTTTCAAGCTTCAAAATTGATTTCACCACTGTTATGGTTCTTCTTCTGCAAGTTTGTTTTAAAAAATAAATTGGCAACAGTTTTTTGGACTGCGGATATCTGTATCTAACTCTCCTCTTCTTCTTCAAATACAGATGCTAAACACTCCTGTGCAGACGAATCATATTGCTTGTTTGGAATTCACTTTTTTACTGATCTCTTATCAACAGGCGACCCACTTTTACTGTTCTCTGAGTCGATTTTGATCACTTCAGGTTCTTCTTTCATTGAATTTAGTCTTTCATTCTGCCAATGCTTTCTTTTGTAGGTTCTCTAAACTGCCTTTGGTGTCTCAACTCTATCATCTTCACTTGCGACTTCTGCGGAACTTATTCACCGATGAAATTGAGCTTTGTTCAGCAACAACTTGATTCACTGTGAACTTCTTTCTTTCCCCGGGGCTTCTTGAGACTCAAATTTTCTACTGAAGCCTTTCACTGGTCGGATCAGAGAATACTTCTTTGTGCTGCCACTTGGGACTTTGTAGCAGCTCTTCACTCTGACCCTCAACTAGAAACTGGTCATTGCTACTGTTGCCTTCACCAGAGTATTCAGTCTCATCAGCAGCACCTTCTCCAACCTCACCAGTTTAAAATGTTCTTTACCCCCTTTGGATTGACGGTGCAAACTTTAGCTCAACTCTGTGAATCAGAGATCGCTGTCGGCACTTCTTCATCTGCTACCTTCAGTCTTCTCGTGTGAGCTGCATTGGTCCACTTTGGGACTACAGCACACTTCACAGCAGTATTAGTCACAAGCAAGACTTGAAATGGTCCTCTCCAGCATGCTTCCAAACAGTCCTTGTGGACATGCTTCTTGATGAGAACCTAATCTCCTGGGCTCTGGAGGGGACATTGGATTTCTTTTGTTAATGCTGTTGCCAAATTCACCTGATGAGAAACAGATTTACCATATCAGCTAGACCTTTGCAGTAATCTAAATGTCATCAGTCATTGAAACAAGTGTAGCTGAAGGAATGTAGGCCAGTCTCATTGATCTGCCTATTAGCACTTAATGAGTGTAGAGATCAATACTTCTAAAACTCATTAGGACAAGAGAAAGGGTTTAAGGCCATTTCCGACTAGTAGATGCACACATTTTGGCAGCTTGTTTTTGATGGCCTCTCAACTATGCCAGATGATTGAGGGCGACAGCTACATCCGAACCTTTGGTCAGTATGGAGAGCTGCACACATCAATTTCAAAATCTTGTTTTTAAAGTGGGAACCCTGATCCATCACTATAGAGGTTGGCAGGCCAAAATGGGGTAAACATTTTCTCAGTAAAAGCTTGTCAACTGTCATATTGTCTGATATCCTATTGGAGTATGCCTCGACCCATTTAGAGAATAATCACACTATCACAATAATGTACTTGTGGCCATTGTACGCTGGCATCTCATTGAAATCTGCTTGAAGTCTCGTAATTTGGCCCTCTGATTTGCCAACATGATTCATAAGGACAGTAGTCTCCTTATAGCTAAATATACTATAAATGTTAAGCATTGCCCTTTGTACCTGGCCTAGATTAATTTGTCTTCTGACGTTGACAAGGTTAATTGAACTAAACTATGACTATTCTTATTGGAGATGGAGCTTGATGCAACTATTGTACATTTTTATAAACTCTGCACCAGAACTTGACAGCTAGCGTTAGATTAGACGTTGAACTTTCTGACCCAATTATTATAAATTGTGGAGTTAGGCAAGGGTGTGTCTTAGCCCCTCTTTTGTTCATTTTATACATTAACAAACTAAATGCTTATCTGAAAGCAGTCATACAAGATGTTCCTTTGGTCAGTTCTGTCCCTTTACCCATGTTCTCACATGCAGATGATATTGTGCGTCTTGCACAAACTCCAAATTTTTTGTGCTGTCTGGTTAGTTCTTTTTCTGGATTTATGTCCTGTCTTGGCCTGTCTACTAATTTTTCAAAGTCACATACCATGGCCTGTGGTCCCAAACAATCTTCTCTGCACACCCTCTCTATTTTTATTTTTTTTATATATTTCAAAAACCTTTATTTGGGTACCGTACATCTCACACAGCTTGCAGCCTACAACCCTGGGGCCCGCAGCGAAATATAGGCATCTATTTTGCATCATCTACGCAGTGCAAACACAGCCAAGTAGCCGGCAACCCGGAGGTCCGGCGGCGTACAGAGGTATGAAACGCAAATATCCTCAGCCCTTATGTAGCTTCGTTGCTCTCCATCCCGTCCCGCCCCCCAAGGGCGGAGGTAGACTCTCGGTTGTTAATAACTGCCATGACAACTCTGCTTAGCTGTATAACTGG
The DNA here is from genome assembly GCF_964261635.1 of Lissotriton helveticus. Classification (NCBI taxonomy): domain Eukaryota; kingdom Metazoa; phylum Chordata; class Amphibia; order Caudata; family Salamandridae; genus Lissotriton; species Lissotriton helveticus. Next base: position 1,108,456,282 of record NC_136067.1, read on the forward strand.
GTAATCCCTTTGTGCTAAACAATGTGAAAGCTAACCCCAACAACCCCCACACCCACAACTTACAAACTGTCCGCCTCCCCGTCCTACCCACCTTGGAAGTTAGATTATTATACAGCTCCTCAAGTCACCCCCATGAGCGAACTCACCCTCCATTCCATATTCTGCCCCTCCCCACCATTAGACCAATACCACCCAGAGCGCCCTCCGCATCAGCATACCCCCAGACTCCGGTTGGTCATGGCAAAACTCACAGCCCCTACCCTCCCCATGCAGCTAGTGCCAACGCTCCCAGGTCCCTCCCCTCGTCCATGTAGTGCTCCCAGCTCAGATTAGTGCTCTATTCGTCAAGGCCAATCACCTCTTCCAGTGGATCCTGAATGTCAGTTATCTCTTCCTGCACTGTTTCCTCACCATCCCCAGTGTTCAAATATGTCTGGTACAGACCCCAAAAATTCTTCGGCCGACTCATAGGCGGGAGCAGCTCACTGTAAGTTTGTGATTGGGTGCAGCAGTACAGCATATCCCTGGCCCATCTACTTTTAGTCGGCAACGGGCCCCTCATCCAGCATATGGCGACAACTCGTCTGGCTATTAGCAAGCCTATATCTGCCAGGCTACGTAATGCCACCGGGAGTGTCTTGGAGTATCCCAGCAATGCCAAAGCAGGATTGGCCGGCATCTCAGTTTTCAGTATCGTGCTCATTTCCGAAAAAACATCATTCCAAAATGTATTAATACCAGGGCAACTCCACGCCATATGTATGAAATCTGCCACCGGTGCATAACAACGTTCACACTCGGCAGTTTGTCGGAACCCATATCTATGCAGTCTTTCTGGTGTGTAATATACGCGCTGCAGATATTTGAAATGAAGCAATCTGTGTCTTCCGTTAAGAGACAGTTTCCTCGTGCTGCTACAACAGTATTTCCACATTTCGTCATCAATCTGCATTTGCAGATCCTGCTGCCACGCTAGTCTAGTCTTCGAAAGTTGATGCTCCTTATGTTGAGTCCCTATTTTAAATAAATTTGTGACCAATTTGCGCGGCGAGGACGTTTTGATCACATACGTAAGCTCCGGAATTTCGGGGGGCTCCGCCAGGTCCGGACCCAAAAGTTCCAGCAGCGCAGTGCGTACTCTGTGGAACTGGAAGCGTAGTAACAGTGTGGCCTCAGCATTCAAGGAGGCAATCTGCTCCCAGGTTTTCGCCACCCCATCTGTAAATAGGTCTCCCATCTTTATGACGCCTAACTGGTTCAGTGCTCACATGACTCCCTTCTCTGCCAGCGGGGTAAGCCATATTGCCCATTCTATCGGCATAAGTGGGGAGTATAGCAGTTCACAGCCCTGCTCCTGTAACAGCGCATGCCATGCATGATTCGTGGTCTTAATCGAGTCCAGTTTGCCGATGCTGCGGTCAACCGGCTGAAACACTGTAGCCGGAGGGGGTATGGGTCTGCGAATAAACGCTCTAGAATCACGTGTGGGATATTAGGGTCCCCGTGTATCCATGTATGCAGTTGAGCCGCCTGGGCTACTCGATAGTATCGTTCCATGTCCGGTGCACCCAGCCCCCCCAACTCATATGGGAGCATAAGAATCTTCCATTGAACTCTGGGCTGTTTACCACCCCAGGCAAGTCAAATAAGAAGTTGTGTCAAGTTTTTGAAAAAGGCCTTAGAGAGGACCACCGGTATATTATTGAACAGGAACAGGAACCTGGGTAAAACCACCATCTTCATGATGGCTATCCGTCCCATTAAGGATAGAGGAAGCTTGCACCATGTATCCACATCATCAACTAACTTAGTAAATGCAACCCCGTAATTTTCCCGTACAAGTATGTCAGGATCTGTATGGAGCTGGATCCCTAAGTACCGAACCGGCTCCGTCGTCCATTGCAATGGGTATTCCATGTAAAATTGCAGCGTCACCGGCGTTAGCGGGAAAGCAACTGGCTTTGACCAATTCACTTTCAGCCCTGAAAGTGCTCCGAACCGTACCACCTCTCTCAACACTGAGGAGAGATTTGCTTCCGGGTCCCGGATGTATAACAGAGTGTCGTCTGTGTATGTAGAAATACCGATTTTATATGTAGGGAAGTTGATACCCTCGAACCTATGGTATTCCCGGAGCGCGCTTGCCAGCGGTTCCGCCACCAACGCGTATAATAATGGCGAAAGAGGGCAGCCCTACCTGGTGCCTCTACTTATCTCAAAGGCGTCCGTGACTCAATCTCCCATCCGCAGTCTCGCTGTGGGCTTATAGTATAACGCACCTATCATCTGTAAGAAGGGCTCACCCAGCCCTAATTTTCGGAGAACCCTCAGCATGAAGGGCCACTCCACTGAGTCAAAGGCTTTCTCCATGTCAAGGAAAATTGCTAGCGCTTTGTTCTCCTGACGCACATGTTGCATAGTCCCTAGTACCGTGTGGATGTTATAGGTGAGGTTTCTGTTGGGAATAAATCCCGCCTGCTCTGGTGCGACAGCTCCGGCGCAAGTAGCGCCGGACGGGTGGCTAAGACCTTAGCATATAATTTGGCATCCACATTTATTAGAGACAGCGGCCTGTATGAACCGCAAGCAGTAGGGGGTGTCCCAGGCTTCAGAAGCGTAATAAGGAGAGCCTCCCTCATAGATCTAGGCATACTGCCCTCCACACAAATGTCGTTGAAGAGTGTGGACAGGTGCGGCGCAAGTTTGTCTTTAAAAGCCTTATAAAAGCCAACCGTTAGCCCGTCTGCACCAGCGGCACTGCCAGACCGCATCCCCTCCAACGCCTCCAGAATCTCATCCTTTTGAATGGGCATCAACAGGAATTCTCTCTGGGAGTTGGATAATAGGGGCATTTTGATATAGCTCAAATAATCATCAATTTCATCTTCCACTTGGGAGGATCTGGATTTATACAGTCCAGAATAGTATTCTCTGAACTCCGCAAGTAACTCCGTTTCGTCTGTGAGCACCATCCCCGAATCCGTCATCAGCTCACCTATCACCAGTGGCCGTCTGGCATTCCGCACAATTCTAGCCAGCAGAGAGCCCAGTCGTTCCCCCTCACCATACGTACGTGGTGTATTTACCCATGTGTTGCACTTCCCTGTCCGCCTCCTCATTATATTCAGTAATTAATAGCTTAATTTGCGCAACAGTATCCACATCTGGGTTGTTCTGCTGCTGCGATTCAAGGTTCGACAGTTGGGTTTCAAGATGTTTTAACCGCTGCCTTATGGACTTGAGAACGCTTGAATGCTTGGACATGGCAATGCCGCGAATGAATACTTTAAATGTTTCCCATACTGTTTGAAAGCTATCAACAGACCCAACATTGGTCTCAAAGAAGCTGTCTATTTCCTCTGCCAGTTCTCCTCTGAATACCTCATCTAACAATGAGAACGGGGGGAAGCGCCACGTAAATGGAGGGATTCTCTTTACTGGTGTCTCCAACACCAAGAGCAGCGGCGAGTGGTCCGAGAGGGTACGCGGTAGTATCGCACACCCCTTGATGCTTTTGGCGACCGCCTGGGAGGCCAGCCAGTAGTCAATTCTAGTATGGATATCATGGTAGGCCGAATTGTGTGTGTACCCGCCCCTCAAAGGGTGTCTACTTCTCCAGACATCAACGAGATCTAATTTGATAAGTTCCGCCTGCATAGACAAGGCTGCGGCCGAAGGTCGTCGGGCTGGCCCCGCAGACCTGTCCAACTCTGGGTCAAACACTAGGTTAAAGTCTCCCCCCCAGATCATCCTGGAGCTAACATGAGTCCTACAATGCTGGGCTAAGGTATCATAAAAGTCTGGGGAGTCGTAGTTAGGGCCATAGACATTTACAACTATAAGATCATGCCCCTTGCCTGCACATCTGGAAATTAAGTAACGGCCTTCAGAGTCCACATCAAGCGCCGTCAATTTTAATTTGGATTTGGGGTTAACCCACGTGACCACCCCCCTGGAATGTGTTGTAAATCCCGCCGCTACACTGTTACCCCCAAGCCCTTTGGCAGAAAGCATTCTACTCGTGAGAGGGAGGTGAGTTTCCTGGATAAGTGCCAGATCAATGTGTTGTCTGTGTAAGTAATTTAAAACCTTTCTAAGCTTCCGATAGTCATTTAGACCTCTCACATTCCATGTCAACGCTCTCAACGATTCAGGGTAGTCTTCTGCATTCAGTCCACTAGTATCAGTCATTCCTGAAGTGGAAATGTATAGGCTTCAAATGGTGTTTGCCAGACTCAGGGCACAGTGCTGTTATGGGCATCAACCAAGATAGTAAAACTTGACAAGTAGGACCGAAAGGCGGACCGTCCTGTTTGGCAGTCAATTCCCCCCCAACAAGAATAAAACATCGTCCCCACCCACAGCCGACCACCCCCAACCTGGCCTGGCAGTTCCCTTTCCCTTCCCCCTCCCTCCCTCTGCTAAAACCATCTTTAGCAACCCTCAAACAGGCCTCTCTAGAGACCAACAGAGCTAAATGCGCTAGGGCAGAGGTCGCCAGGAAAAGCAAATAACAGTACTTCAGCATCATGTGCTACAAACTCGCCCCAGCGCCATCACCCCACTAGTATCGATCAACGTGAGCCCAGACCGCCTCCCAGCGAGTTCAAGAAGGGTATCCATCCACATTCTCTATAACCCACACAGAAATTATCAGTGCTAACCAGCAGTATGCCTTACAGTGCTCACCGGAGCGATCCCCGTTGTATCCACATTAATGGCATGCGTCGACAATCTGACATATATATATCGGAAATCTCTCACCCAGCCGTGACAGCGCTGTCCATACACCTGCCCCCTCGCGGCTCTTGGATCGGAACTGTGCAACGTATGGAGTTCACTGCAGCAGGAGAGCTTGAGCCCACCACGCCGTCCAGCCTCCTACAGGTCCCATGAAGCAAAGGCCGGAGTGGTGTCTACCAAGTTATTCCTGTTCGTCCAGACGGCTGGCATCGTCTTGCTCCCCATTCTGACTCCTTGGGCTGTTCTTCTGTTCCTTAGCCCACGCTTTCAAGGATTTCAGGAGTTCCCTGGGGTCCGTGAAAAAGTGCGAATGTCCTGGTCTATTGATCCGCAGTTTAGCTGGGTACAGCATTGCGTAGTCCAGCCCAAGTTCCCGAAGCTGTGGCTTTTATGGGGCGAAATGTCGTCGTTCCTCCTGAACTTTCGCAGTGAAGTCCGGGTATAGGGAGATATCCATGCCCTCAAACTGTAGCTTCCCTTTGTCTCTTGCAACCCGTAACGCCGCATCTCTGTCTCTGTAATTTAACAGTTTTGCTATTATTGGTCTCGGGGGAGCCCCCGGGGACCCAACGTGCGGTGCGCTTTTTCCACGATAAACACCGGTGAGAAGACGTCGTCTCCCAGGAGGGTGACCAGGAGTTTCTCCACAAAGAGTTCCATCTTCCCAGTTTGCGTTGTCTCCGCAACCCCCGTGATGCGTATGTTCGAGCGTCTCGAGCGGGCTTCTAAGTCTTCTGATTTATCCTGTATGACCTGGAGTAGTCTACCAAATTGTTTGCGGTCCTTGTCCCATTCAGTTTGCGCTTCCTCGACTTCTGTTAACCGCCTCTCGGACATGTCAAGCCATTCTGCATGTTTGCCCACCCTCTCCGACATGCGATCCATACGGTATGTGAGGGCATCAATCTTCAATCCGATTGAGGCCATGCTGTCCTGCAGGCCTTTCTCCATTGTCACTAGCAGTTCTTTAATATCCGAGTACATGGAGGCCTCCGCGCCCCTGCCACGCGGCGATGATTCAGGGACCTGAGATTCCGGCGCCTTGGATCGCCGTTGGTCGAACACTAGCTTGGTCTGAGTTTTATCTCCCTTGCCCATGGCCGTCGGACAGGCTGCAGAGACAGCAGGACTCTCCGCACGTGCTCCGCTGCCGATTACTCTGCAGCACTCCAGTCACTGGTCCAGCGTCGGAATACTCCGGCCTGCTGGGAGGGGACACCACTCCACAATATCCTCGGAGTCAGACACCCAGCGCTACAACACTCTCTAAGTTGGCACCCAAAAAGACAGAATAGTTCCGAGGGCCGCTCCGACGTCCCTCCCGAGCTGTTTCTGCCACGTGCGCAGGAATGCGTCTGCAGTGTGCCCGAGCAGTGTCTCGTGAGGGGTCAGCAGGGTCCGAGCCGCAGCTCATGCACTCCGCAACCCGCACCTCAGGCCTTCCCTCCGTCTACCGCTTCAGTCGCTAGCCAGTGGTTGTGGTGGCCGGTGTGTTTCCGGGCTCCTCCGATCTCGAGTGAGTTTACAGGCAGGAAGGCGAGAGGCCAAGCACGGCCAGGCCCACCTCCCGCAGGGGCGATTCGGAGTAGTACCTGACAGTGTTCGCGCACGTGGGGCAGGTCCTTCATGCCAAGCGGCACCCCCAAGGTCAAGTCCGGAGCTGAGCTCGCTCGCAGGGCAGTGGGCTCCAGGGGGCTGCTAGACGGAAAGAGGCCGGAGCCTGCGGCCCAGTGCACCGCCAATACCAGGCATCCGTCACCCCCACCGCAATTACCGAAGATTTACAGGGCGATCCTCCGTCCCCGCAGACCGCTGCAATTGTTCTCACCCCCGGACGCCTCTGTGACCTGGCAACGCTGGCGGTGACCTCTGATCCTCCGAGTCTCCGGTGGGTCCGGGAATAACCCCGCTGCTCAAGCCACATGCACTGCAACGCACACCGGGCAGCTCTCCAGGAAAGACCGGGGACTTCGGCCCAGTCCGCCAGTCAGCAGTCTCGCGCCGAGATTCCTTCTCCAGGCACCGATTTTCTCCGGCGTGCACTTCCAGAAAAGCAGCAGGCTTCCGTGAGATAACGCCCCTGCAGGGAAACGTCTGGCTACGCCGGAAAAGGATTATTAGCAGGATCTTGTGGGTGATGGCGCGGAGCTCGGCACCTAGGCGTCCACCATCGACGCTGGCAAGCTCCGCCCTCCCACCCTCTCTATTAATGGCAATAAACTCAAGAGTGTTTCTAGTTTTATGTACCTGGGGCTTGTGTTTGAGTCCAGTGGTTTATGGGCTAGAAATATATCTTACCACAATGCAAAGTTTTCTCCGACAGTGAGCTCAAATTTTTATATTTGCCAAGTTGTTGGGGTAAGCCTATCTCTTCTCTTCTGGAGATTTAAAAAAAACAATGTTGCCAACTGTGAGTTATGGAAGTGGCATTTTGGGTTTTACTGATTGTCAAGCACTCCAAGCAGAGGAGAATAGAATGTGTAGATCAGTTCTTTCCCTTCATCACTCTACCTCGCATTATTTTTATCACAAAGAACCTACCTTGGCATATCTTGAGGACTGCATCAGGATGGGCCCCTTTTGTAGTGTCTATCAGTATGGAATAGACCTCTAGCTACTTTAAAGCGACTCCTGACCCTGTTCACAGGCCAGGTCGCTCCCCATGCCCCACCGCACCACCAGTTTTGCCCGTGCCTTCTCCCCTGCTGCCTCCTGCCTCGCAAGGTCGCCGCTGCTGTAGCCCTGCTCGGCTGACTCGTGTCTTCTGCTGCATTTTTCTGGGTATTCTCTGATTGTACTGTCACGTATTTTGCCGTTTTCTGTACTGCTGTGCCCCTGTGTCCCGTTCCCCCCCTTTTGCTGACTTCTGTACCCCTTGCAGATCCCCCGCTCCCTGCCGCTGCTCCCCTGCAGCCCCGACCCCTTTCCCTTCTGTATCCCGCTATTCACCGCCCCGCTCCCACCTCCCAGCTGCCCCTCCCTCCCACCTCGCCTTAAATGGCGGCCGCTGCGCAGTGGTGAGAGTGACCCCTGACCCTGTTCACAGGCCAGGTCGCTCCCCATGCCGCACAGCGCCAACAGTTGTGCCCGTGCCTTCTCCCCTGCTGCCTCCTGCCTCGCAAGTTCCCCACTGCTGTAGCCCTGCTCTGCTGACTGGTGTCTTCTGCTGCATTCTGCTGGGTATTCTCTGATTGTACTGTCACTGTATTTTGCCGGGTTCTGTACTGCTGTGCCCCTGTGTCCCGTTTCCCTCACTTTTGCTGACTTCTGTACCCCTCGCCGATCCCCTGCTCCCCACCGCTGCTCCCCTGCGGCCCGCACCCTTTTCCTTCTCTATTCCGCTATTCACCGCCCCGCTCCTGCCTCCCAGGTGCTCCTCCCTCCCACCTCACCTTAAATGGCAGCCGCTGGCACGCCGGAAGCGTGCCAGGCGCAAGACCATCTGCGTCCGTCCGCGCCTGGACCACGCCCAGCGCCAGGACCCCTGGTCCCCTCAAGCACCACAACGCCAAACTCCGCTACGACGCCAGCACTCTCCTCACACTCAATGCTGGCCGAGACCACCACTGCTTCCAGGCCGCCCCGAAACGCACCCACGAACCCTTCGCCTGCCGCTCCTGCAGCTTCACCTGCGACAGATCCACGAAACACCCAAGGCTGGGACCCAACCAGCTCCGCTGCATACTGCTCAACACCTGCTCCGCACGCAAGCACACCGTCGAGCTCTGGGACCTGACCGACCACCGATGCATTCACTTCACCTTCAAGAAACCAACCACACCCAACAGCTCCCCCGCCGCTGCTGGGGCAAAGTCACCAATGACCAACTGACCACCAACCTCGCCAAGTACCGACCCGCCGACCCCACCGACCCAGACACCGCCGCTCACAACCTCAGACAGTGGATCGATGACTGCGCCAATACCCTCGCCCCACTCAAGAACATATCCAACAACAACGCAAGCAAGAAGGCCACCTGGTTTACCGATGAACTCCAGACCTCCAAACACGTATGCTGGAAACTGGAGAAGAAATTGCTCCACGACCGCACACCAGACAACCAGACAGCCCACAATAACGCCACCCGCAGACTTCACCAGCTCATCAGACTGGCCAAGAGATCTTCCTTCAAAGACCGCCTGGACAAAAACGCACACAACAGCAAAGAGCTCTTCAGCATCATGAAAGAACACTCCAACCCCAGCGCCAACGGCAATGACATCCCGCCCTCTCAAGACCTGTGCGACTCTCTGGCCACCTTCTTCCACCGCAAGATCGCCGACACCCACGAGAGCTTCAACACCACGACCAAACCAACCACGCCAGACACCACCCCTCCTACAAACACCAATTGTCTGACCTCCTGGTCCAACGTCACCGACGACGAAACACGCAAGGTCATGAACTCCATCCACTCAGGATCTCCGTCAGACTCATGCCCACACCACGTATTCAACAAAGCAGATGCAGTCATCGCACCCCAGCTGCGGAAGTCCATCAACATCTCATTTGAGACAGCGACATTTCCGGATAGCTGGAAGCACGCCGAAATCAATGCCCTCCTCAAGAAGCCCAAGGCAGACCCCAAGGACCTCAAGAACTTCCGACCCATCTCCCTGCCCCCGTTCCCGGCGAAGGTCATCAAGAAAATCATCAACATGCAACTGGCCCGCCACCTCGAAGACAACAACATCCTAGACCCTTCCCAGTCTGGATTCAGACGAAACCATAGCACCGAGACAGCCCTCATCGCCGCTACAGACAACATCAGACGCCAACTGGACAACGGCGAAACAACAGCCATAATCCTCCTGGACCTGTCAGCCGCCTTCAACGCGGTCTGCCACCGCACCCTAAAAACATGCCTCCAAGAAGCCGGAATCCAAAAGAAGGCCCTCGGCTGGACCACGTCCTTCTTCTCAGGCAGAACCCAGAGAGTCCGCCTCCCACCCTACTGATTCGAACCCTCCAACATCATCTGCGGTGTCCCCCAAGGCTCATCCCTCAGCCCGATGCTGTTCAACATCTACATGGCCCCCCTTGCACAAGTGGCCCGCCAACACGACCTCAACATCATCTCCTACGCCGACGACACCCAGCTCATCCTCTCCCTCACCAAGGACCCGCACACTGCAAAAAACAACCTCCACGAGGGATTGAAGGCCGTCGCCGACTGGACGAGAAGCAGCCATCTGAAGCTGAACTCAGACAAAACCGAGGTCCTCATCCTCGGACCCACCCCTCAGCCTGGGATGACTCCTGGTGGCTGACCTCACTGGGAGCAGCACCGACACCCACCGACCACGCACACAACCTAGGATGCGCCCTCGACTCCTCCCTCTCCATGTCGAAGCAGGTCAGCGCCGTCTCCTCCTCCTGCTACAACATCCTTCGCATGCTCCGCAGGATCTACAAGTGGATCCCAACCGAAACAAGAAGAACGGTGACACAGGCCCTTGTCAGCAGCAGCCTGGACAACGCCAATGCACTCTACGCAGGAATCCCAGCCAAGCACCTGCGCCGACTACAACGCATTCAGAACGCCTCCGCCCGACTGATCCTCAACATCCCCCGCCACAGCCACATCTCCCCCCATCTGAGAGACCAACACTGGCTCCCCGTCGAGAAGAGGATCACCTTCAAGCTCCTCACCCACGCACACAAAGCACTCCACAACGCCGGACCGGCCTACCTGAACAGCAGACTCAACTTCTACACATCAACCCGCCAGCTCCGTTCCGCCACCCTCTCCCTCGCCATCGTCCCCCGCATCCAACGAACGACCTCCGGTGACAGATCCTTTTCCTATCTCGCCGCCAAGACCTGGACGCCCTTCCTACCCACCTTCGGCAGACCCAGGCCCTACGCGCCTTCGGAAGACTCCTCAAGACCTGGCTCTTCGAGCAGTAGCACCCCCCCCCCCAGCACCTTGAGACCCTCGCGGGTAAGTAGTGCGCTCTATAAATTTTCTGATTGATTGATTAAATCAGGCCGTAATTAACAATTGTCTGTGTTGAAAGCATGACCTGATTATTCTATTGATTAATTATGTAAAGTGGAGCTTCAAGGAACTAGGCAGGACTTTTCTGTTTGAAAATCCAATTTCCACTTGTAAAAACAAGTTGGCTGTCAAGCATCTGCTTCAGCAAAGGTGACACATTCAAAGGGCAAATGTGAAACAAAGCAAGCCATTTGTGCAACAATATGCAGTTTTAGAACCATGGGGTCACACCCCCAGGAAATAAAAGGACAACCTATACCCCTTCCTAGTTACCTCTAATCTCTCATCCTCAACCACTGATCTGATCTGTTGTGTCTCAGCTGCTCTGTGTATACTTGTTATCTTTGGTGTGAACATTTACTGTTGTAAAGCGCTCTGATACCTTCGGGTCTAGCTAGCACTATATAACATTCTTAAATAAATAAATAATGTTGGAATTGGGCCTTATTTGAAATGTATAGCTGTTAGAGGGAGTTGCTACTAAGGTTCAGACCATGTACGATTTACTATCTTTTGTTTCCCCTGGGGTAATTTGGCATGGGTAATTTGGCAATTGAAAAGAAAGGTGATGTGCTTGTGATGGTATCCCTGCCCAATCAACTTTGCATTTTCAGTTTTTTTGTACATTTAGGCAACACAGAGTTGCCTTATGCTAGCTGCAGCTGTTACCTAATGAAGATGTGTGTTTTAGAATGGGGTATTTTCTTACATCTGCTGTATCTATTTTTTTTGTTAAGTACTCTTGATTGATTTTCACATAACACTTTGGACCATCAGTGTTCCAGTACATATCACATTTGTAAGTAGGACAGTGTTAATAAAAAATACCCAACTCCCTACCCCCTTACTGCTCTCATCCATCAGTGGTAGTGGTTAAACTAGTACCCCTTTGCTGTGCATTGAAGCAACATTCCAAGCCCTCCAGCCATGCCCTGGGACTATGAGTAGTTAGCTCAGCCTACATAGTGCTGCTGTGATCCAAGCCTACTCCCCTCATGTGTCCACTCCTCCCTCGGTCTTCACTGCTTTCAACTCCAGCTGTGTCTCCCAGGTGCCCATCACACTCCTCCCACCCACATGGCAACTCATCACAAGTTAAGGCACCGGTTCCGCACTCACCGACTCCCCCGGACTCACACTAGTCCCTGGGGTTTCACGTAAGTCAGTCAGTCAGCATTGCCGCCCATGTAGCTAGACCATCTTCTACTTTCTCATCTCACTGTACATGCTTCATTCGTACTTCATCTGCCACTACCCATTCTGACATGTCTCAAAGCCAGTCTGAGTATGTTGGGGGTGTGGTCCCTAACCATTTAATTGCAATGCAGCACTTTGCAAGTAGTAGGCCCCGTAAAATAAATCTCCTACTAAGCTTCTTATTTTCTGGGGTTGGTACCAGGCCCAACAAACTGTTATGCGGTGTAGGTTGCAGGTCACAGCCAGTGGCCCTATTGAGGTTCTCCACAATATCTGACCAATATTGCCCTAGGGATGCGAGTGCCAAACAACATGTATGAAATGTTTCGCAGGGCTCCCACAGCTGGTGCATCGGTCCTTCTGGGTACTATAAATATTAGGCAGAGTTTTAGGGGAGAGATACGCCGTATGTTTATAATTATATTGGACCACTTTAAACCATGCATATGAACTGTTCGTCTTCACTCCTGCATGAACCTTTTCCTTTTTCTGGGCAGACAGGGTTTCTTCCAAGGCCTCCTCTCACCTAGCGCTGGCTTTTGGTATTATCTTTGCTAAGTCTTCGCTGAGAAGCGACATCAATGTCTGCAAGAGTTCTGCTTCTTCTGGAAAGCAGGGCCATATCTCCCTTAAAGTTGCAGACTTTTTGCATACTGTAAGCATTGCCCTGTGTCTAATGCACAGGAGTCAATCGCGTCTTGCTGCGTGATGAATTGACCTCCAAGATACAAATCCCAGAGTATTTCACAACACTAATCCTTCCATTTCTGCACTGACATCACATCTGCAATTTGTGCAAACTTCAGATCTCATATTGGTATATTCCTTGTGATTGGGGCTCACTGTAACATTCTTGTGACTTCTGTCTCCACACTCGACACACCTGTTGTATAATGAAGGGCATATCTGGAGACACCCGCGCTCTGCTCATAAGGAGAGCAGAGAGCGTTAGGTTGCTGTGTTAGCCACTCAAAAATCTCTTTTCCCAGTTGTGCCTTGGGTCTAAACAGTGGACAGTGTGTTGTAAATGTGCTGACATATAATAGACTTCTATGTGGGAAATCTCAAATCTCCCCTAATTCCCAAGTTTGCTTGAGCATGGGTTGTCCAATTCATTTCCTCTTATTGGTGCATAATAGGTCTATGATTAGACTGTCTAGCTCAGAGAAATATCTCTGATGAATGTCATAGAGCATGCCATGCAGTGCATACAGGCACTGGGAAGCCCCACCATCTTCACAACTGCAGCTTTACTCATCGAAGACAGAGGGAGGTCTCTTCAGAATCGAATCGAAGATCTGAGACCGTCCAATACCCTGTCAAAGTTAAGGTCTAGAAAGGCCCGCTCTGAGTGAGCCATCCTGACCTCCAGCTAGAGTTGCATAGTTGGGGTTCCACTGGGATTTCTGTGTATTAGCATATTGGACCGAGGCCAATCCAAACACCTGCAGGGCAATCAGGCGTATAGGAATTGAATATTCGGGTTCCGCAGATACATCAAGGCATCAACCGCTTATAAGAATATCACATGGATAGTATCACTCACTGTGATACCCCAGGGTCACAAAGCATGACGTACTAGCACTGCCAGTGGCTCCATAGACAACTCAAACAGGAGGGGGGATAAGGGGCATCCCTGACAGCTGCCCCTATGTTGTTGGAATCTATTGAGATCACACCTCCCATACGTACCCTGGCTCCCGGGTCTGTGTATAACAATTTGATCCAGGCTATGTGTTAGGGGCCAGTCCCACCGTATCTAGAACATGCCAGAGGTATTCTCAATGTACAGAGTTGAATGCCTGTTTGATAGCTAAAAAGCTAGGGCATAGTTGCTATCCTCCAAGTGTGTGATAACATATGATAGTCGCCTAAGGTCGACTCTTCAATATGAATGCACATTGGCCTGTATATCTTAATGCTTGGAGATGTGATAACAAACGTGTCGCTAATATACCACTGAGGAATTTAACATACACATTTAAAAGCAAAATTGGTCTATAGGAGGAGGCATCCAGCAGGTTTTTCCTTGGTTTGGACACTAGTATTATAAGAGCCTTGCACATGGTGTCAGGTAAACGTCCTTTCTGAAGGGCTTCCTGATATACCTCCAGTAGTTTCTCCACAACTGAGTCTGTATATTTCGGATAGAATTCAGCCTGGAGGCCATCACCTCTGGCTTTTTGATGGTTTGCAGTCTTTTAATGGAAGAGAAAACCAAGCCTGGAAGGTCTATTTCAGGAAACAACCTCTGCTCCGCCATTCTCCCCTGAGCTCAGGACAGTCAGGCCCCGGCCCAGCTCTTAGTGGGTGCGGTCCAGCCAGCACCAAGGGGCCCAGTATTTTGTCGCCAGGCCAATGGCCTGTGCACTGCCCCTCACACAACATGTCACGGTCCTGTGTTGCCACTCAGCCCCCTGCCACTTGGTCTGCAGGCCTCTACCAGACACAAAGTCTGCTCCTTCTGAGACTGCAATCCTCACTCAGGACAGGCCAGTTCAAGGAGGTCAGCACCGTGCCACCTCTTCGTTGCTGATTGGAGGATGAATGCTCCGTGGCGTCATGATTGGCCGGTGGGAGGCCTCAGTGACACTGGTGGCGAGAGCAGGAGGGGCCAGGCAGCAAAGGGTGTATGCATCTAGAGCCCCTATCCATGTGGAACCCTTCTGCAGAAGCCATGCACACAGCCTTGCGCCTGTTCCTCCTGCAGTAACGGTTGCAGTTCACTGCAGACTTTTGACATCTGTTTTCCATTGAGTCAGTTTAAAAATCACCCTGAAAATATTTCTGTAGGGATTGTCAAACGATAAACTTGAATGGTTGTGCTGGATGTATGTCATTACCACGCATGCTTTTACAACGCATGCCTTTACCACGCAACTTTCGCAATGCAAGTCATTACAACGACTTGCGTTGGGGGGTGCTGGATAGTTAATAGTTTAATTTACTATTCCAACTCCAGTCCCCGTGGATAGTAGGGAAGGTTTTGGATAGTAAATTAACTATTCCCTATCCTAGAGCGCCCCCGTTGTAAAAGTTGCGTGGTAAAGGTACTGCGTTGTAAAAGTTGCGTTATAAACGCTGGTCCCTGTTGTGCTGCACATGTTTTCTAATGGTGCAATAGCTTTGCAGGTCAACAGTAAACAAACGGGTCTCCTGTTTAAAAAACTCTCCACCGAGAAAATGAAACACATTTTGTGTTTCAATAGTAAGCTGCTATTTTTTTCAAAAAAGCTTACAATATTAGTAACACATTTTCAGTGCAAACAAAACATGCACAGGCTGAAAATGGAAACTATACTCCGGAATCCCGTAAATTGGGGGTCAATGCTAGCAGTAGAATGGGGGTTGAGTGTTAACTTCTACTTTTTTTTTGTCTCTAATATAGTAGAAACAAAGACCCAACCAAATGTGTTAATGATTCTGTTTTGACTTAAGTGGTCAAAAACAGTCTGCATTTTAAAATGTCTTACAGTGTTCAAGCACCTGCTGCAGCCGCATAGATCTTTGTGTACCAAGCATCCTCCTGGGTACAGTAGTTAAAATAAGGTAGTAGTTGGTCAGTGCGTTTGCTGGTGACATTTGTATGCAATCTTGTTACAGGATTGGCTCATTCTGAAATAGCATACAACATAGTTCTGTTGGTGACTCCTTATGTTCCGGAGAATCTTGGCTGGTACCTTATGACACAAGTTGCTATCCTTTTAGCTTAGAGAGCTGTGAACCAGCATCAAGAAGCTGCACTCAAATTGAATAGCATACGTTTAGAACCCTACTGTCTTTTATAATTCTAATTTTGTTAAACAGGGTTCCTTTGAGTAGTAATAACCACTTATTAGAAATGATAGGTTCGGAGACTGTATGTGCTTTTATGAGTGAACCTCGAATAAAGCAATATTTGACTTGAGAAATGATAGGTGGTGATTAGTATCATCACTCGAATGGATACATGCATATAAAATTCTAGCTGGACATACATACCTCCTATGTACAGAGTCCAAAAATTCAAAACCCTCCTGCCAAATATTAGTTTCTTTTGTAAAAAAAATTGTGAAGGGACAAACTGTGTATTTGCTTCCTAGATGGCATTGACATCATGGTGTCAAGCATATCTAGCCTCTAGACAAGATGAGACTTCAACAAGAGTAGTGCTGATGGCCGTTTAAGTGTGTCATAGGTGTCCTGATCGGTTCAGATGTCTGCCTGGTATGGACACTCGTTGTGATTGCCAAGTTACACTTTTTTTTCATGGTCCGTTTTCTATTTCTCACATCCCACTATATTGTCTCTGCCTCAGAACTGAAGCAGAGGTATAACCAAGGTGCAGCTTAATCCCTTTGCACCTTTGTCTGGGTGTGGTGCTGCATTCAGGCGGAGTGCTTGTGCAGCATGATAACATAGCCTATCTCTGCTTCAACATGCCAGGAATTTTATCTTTAGTTGGAGTTCTGCTTTTGTGTACTGGGGGCGCTGTGCTTGCTCGTGAGAGGGAAGGGGTACCAGGTAGGTGGGGGAGTCTTACACTCTTCAGGTGTGTATTTTTCAAATTGTTGTCTACCACATGCCGCATGAGCACCTGCCATGTATATGTACTAGTTTGGAAACTGATGTATGAGTTTCATGTATGTATGTGTGTACTGTCCTGTGCTTTGTAGCGATTGTCAGTTAGCAGCAGCAGTGTAAGAAAGTCAGACAATAAAAAGTGAATTCTTTCATGATTCTGGGAACATGCCTTTGAATTCTGATACTTGAGCATGTAGTCCTGGGTGACAAACAGCTGGGCATTAGACAGGGCTGGCTTTTAGGGTGGTGAGCACCTGGTGCTGAGTTCTGGGGCGCTTAGTTAGGGGACACTGTGTTAGGAAACAATATATTTGGATAAAAAGCTCCTGCTGCAGAGTTCCTTGGGAGTTCCAGCAGGATTCAGCCAACATTAAAAATGTCAAGATAACGCTGCATGCTGGTGATTAAATGTTATGTTCCAGCTGGAGTGAGGGATCCTAGTTTTGTCTCGCGGTAGTTTTGACTGTAGCACATAAGGTTAATGTGCCTTCTGAAAAGTATGTGTACCATGCAGGTGACAGAACTGTATCTATGTGAATAGGTCAGTGGCTTTCTGTTTTTGTCACAGAGATCCTTTTATTACTCGTTGTTAATTAATTACAATCCTAATATAGCACAGAGAACAGACTCAGTGGAGGTGTGTGCTTTGTTAAAGAATCGCTATTGTGTGACAGGCCAAGAATGATAAATCCTTGTCACCCCTTAACTTTATATATTTATTTACTGTATATTTAATAAACCAGAGGTGAACTCTAGCTCTCCCTCAGTATCTTCTTTTCTTTCTCCTCTTCACATCTCACTTCTTCCCTTCGCTCAATTTTTCTTTCACTTTCTGCACTACATCCGTGCTCCCTTCCCTCATTAACTGCTTATCATTTTTCATCTTTCCATTCAACTCTCCCTTCTCACATTCCCTGGGGTCTGCTCTTCTTCCCCTGCTTTTCTCCTCTTTCCACTTTTCATTCTCCTCATGTTCCACTCCAATCTTGCTCTCCTAATCTCTGCTTTCTCCACTTCTCTTCATATTCTTTGTCTACCATATCTATCTTTGCCTTCAGACCTCTCCTCCTTCCCAACATTCTTTTTTTCCTAATACTTCCTTCATCCCTTCTTAAAATTCTTCCTTTCTTATCATCAACCCTTCCTTCTGCTTTTCTTCCTCCTTTCCTTTCTTCTTTCTATTCATCCATCACACATTGTTCACTTCCTTTTTCCATCTATGCCTTCATTTCTTTCTTTCACATTCCTTTCTTATTTCCTCCTTTTATCCATTACTTATTTCCTCACTCCAGTACTCCCATTCCTGCCTGCATTGTTTGCTGCCTTCTTTAATGTAATGCTTCCTTCATCCCTTCCTATCTTTTAAACAGTGCAGTGCAAGCATTCTCTTTAGTTTGCAAAGCTGCCTCAAGTCCTCAAATGACCTTTCCTAAAGCTTCATTTTGAGATTCACACACATTCTATTATTTGAGTTTACTTTTAAGTGGTTGTCATAGGCTTCCCATATGTTATATTATGTTATGGTATATTGATTTGTATAGCGTACTAATGACCCAAGAGGGTATTCAGGCACTTGGGCAGGTGTGTAGCTGTGAGGTCTCCGAGCTGCTTTGTGAAGAGACAGGTCTTCGGCTTCTTGTGAAACTCAAGGAGTCAGGAGGAGGCTCTGATGTGTTGAGATTGGTGGGTGTTGGCGGTTGCAATAAAGGAAGTGGGATGGAGTTACTGGATGAAGTGGGTGGAGCCATGGGGAGTGGGTGTGGCATCCTAAATAAATGAGAGCACCTGCACTTAATATTTTACAAATTAAGAACTGAAATACCTGGCAAATGATTATGGTTCTGGACAAATGAATAAGGAAAATGCTTTCTTGCCCGCTTCTGCGCTTCTGAGGATGCTGTCCTCACCCCGAAGGCAGAAGGAGTTTGAGGTAAGTGATTTACGTGGTACCAATGCCAGATGAAGTGCAGAGAACTGGCAAGTGAGGTCACAAGGAACCCAAGGTGTAACCAAGCAATAATAATGCCAGCACAATAATAAATTGTCCCCGCACACAACTATTGTAGTGCACAGTAGGTGCATCAAGTTGGCTAAGCTGCAGTACTCAAGAGTATATAACGGGTGAGGTTTGGCTGCAGCACATAGGGGTATCAAGTAGTTTATGCTGTGTATGCATGAGCACCACAAGGGGCAGCTGAACCACTGTACCAAGGGAGGAGTGGCAAACACCAGAGTAAGGGTGTAAATCTCCAATACATGGGTGGATGTGATGAAGCAAAGCTTCGCATATTTTGCGGCTTGCCGAAGTCAAGAACCTCGTTTGTGTATAACAAGGTAATCAATGTACGTCTTACTAACATTTATATTAAGTTTGAGTAAAGTTTATGACGCTTGCCTATGTGTATTCCTAACTATTTTAATCCGTGTTTATAAAAATGGCCGCCGCTTGTATTTAGTTACTGCGCATGCGTCAGCCACACTCACGTGTCCTGACGCGTCTGCAGAAGTGGAGGGAAAGTTATGCGCATGCGTAATTCATAGCTGTGCTTATCATGTGGTACTGCTCGTGCCACTGCTCTTGTGATCGTATCAATGTAGCTAACATTTAAAATTGCATAAGTTTATTTCTTGATGATGAGTTAAAAGTACAAACCCTGTGATGTGTTTTCATGATGACATTATTATGTATTAATTTGTTTTCGCTTACTTTTCATGTATCGCGGGGAATGGGGGTCTGAGTGAGAGGAGAGCCATATTGGAGGTCCCTTCTGCGCCTGCGCCACTTTCGGCAGCACAGTGGACCTTGACTGATGGAACATAGCCAGTTGGCAGCGATGGGCGAGATGCTCCTGAGAAAGTCACCTCTGCCCTGCGAGAACGGCGAATGTTGCTCCTCATATGATACAATGTTAAATTGTCATTGTGTTTCTGCACAGTTTTTCCTGGGAACCCCAAACTTACTAGGCGGTACCCTACTATGCAAATGTAGGCTTGAGTTACTATGTTGTGATTGGTGTGTTACCCAAATCCTACCTTAGGACCAATCCAAATTGAGGGATTCTGACACTTTGCAACATTGGGGGGTGGTACACTGTCCCCAAACTGTATATCTACCCTGGGTTCCCCTGGGGAGTCGTCCGACTTGTCTGGTTTAGCTGACCTGTCACTGACCCAACGCACTCAATAGGTGACTCAAGATACAGAGAGCTGCGGAGCACTCTGTCCGAATTTGACCATAGACTAAGGTTCTACTGAACCTTAAAGTGCTGGCGAAGCACTTTGCTGGGAGGTCGCTGACCCAATCGGGGTCTTGATCGATAGCTGCAGAGAGGGTGGAGCGCAGGCGTTGCTTCCAAACTGCGGGTGCGGTCCTGTCCTGAGCGGTCCTGTCCTGAGGGTTTGCTGTCCTGTCCTGAGGGTCCTGTCCTGATTCCTATTCCGAGGGTATCCTGTCCTGTCCTGGGTGTCCATTCTGCACCTGCTGTCCTTGAGGGGTATCCTTCCTTGAGGGTTTCCTGTCCTTAACTGACCCGTGGCCAGGGTTTGGTTTCCACACCATTCTAGGTAAATATTGCTCTGAAACTCTTAAATCTTGCACCTTCTGAATTTCTAACTTTTGCTTTAATAAAGTTCATCATTGCATATGTTATATTTTCCATGCCTTTCCGCAACTATTGAAAGTCAATTTCATATTTTCATAAGTTTGTTCCTATGTCTTCTCACTTGTTAGAGATTATATTTTGCATTGCAGTTTGTAATTTTCTGATATGGTCTAGAACTTCATTACCTAGACTGTTCAAAGGCCCCTTTACTTTAAGTGAAGCGTGTTACTCATTATAGGCCCTCTTTTAGTTACCCATACATAATCTGCCCATGCTTAGGTATTTCTGAATTGCATAGTATTTTTCTCTTGCATTTTATATCAGTATTTCAATGATTACCCTATCATTATTTTTATATAGCTACATAATTTACATTATCTTGGTCATTGATTGTCTCATTCTTGTATACTTGATGCATGAAGAAAACGAACTTTAGATAAACATTTTAAAACTTCCAGTTGTCCGTGGTCATTTAAACAATATTTGAATGTTATTGGTTGGGTTTGTATTTTGCTGCCTTTCTTTTACAGCTAGCTCCCTGATTCATTGTGGTTATTAGGTACCCGCATCGGTGGATGGTAAGTCGGGTGCACTGAGAAATATTAGCAGGGAACACACACACACAAATTGGTAGAGCTCGTGAAGTCACCTGATCAATGTGTATGGTGATTTGAAAGTATATGGGCCCTGAAGCCGGAAACGGCGAAAACTATTGGTCGGGTGGCCTCGCGCGCTCTATCAGTTTTACTGGTAGCTAGAGGATGGTTAGGGACTAGTTGAGAGTAAGGCAGGGATTAGTTGGACTAGTTGAGTCGGAAGCTGCTAGTATATTGATGCTGCTAGAAGAGCGGCTGTTCTAAGAGACCTGATCATTCTCTTGTGAATACGCTGCTGAAACTCATGAATTTTTGCATTGTTATTATTCTTGTTCTTATATTGTTATATGTACTAATCCATGCATTTGTAAACCGTATTGTTTCGTGTTGTCCGAACTCCCCGGGGAATTGAAAGGGCAAGTGGTGAATAGAATCCATTGTCCTGAGGTCACAGGCTCGAGGAAAGTTAGGTGCAGGTTAGGATAACCGGGAAGCACTAACTAGGGTTTTCTGAATACATGTGTGAATAAATGACAGTAACGGGGTTCATTGGCAAAATTCCCATAGTGGCGTAACCTAGTAAGGGTCACATCGGAAGAGTAGCAGGTTCCTCGGAGCTAGCGTGAAAGCAGAGGGGTCCGCTGAGAAACCTTAAACTCGGAATATATCCCGGAAAGAAGTGGATGAGTTTAGGGGAATAACAGGTTCACCGATGCTAGAGTGAAGGGTAGGCGGAAGAGATCTGCCCGCAGCGAGTGAAAAGTAAATGGAAGTAGTTTACTTGCAGTAAAACAATTCTTTCTCTGTCTAGACACTTGAGCACTGTGGCGAATGTGTATTTGTTGTAAAATAACCAAGCACTGAGCACTTTAGAAAGAAAGAAAGTTTCCGTTACCTTGTGAAGGGAGGGGGTCAGCCGCGAAGCGCCTCTGACGTCACTTTGTGCCGCGCTGGGATTGGTAGAAGCAGCGGGCGGGTAGCGGAGCTGAGTTTGTAAAGGAGGGGTGAGCGCCAGAACGTGGGAACTGTCTCACGAAGGGGCCGCGCACCCATTGGCGGAGATTATTCAGAGTCGCGCACCCATTGGTCGCACGGATTTCTGAAGCGCGTTCTGATTGGAGGTAGTTTGTAAACAAAGTTTAGCGTAGAAGTCGTATGTGGCACTCGCAGACTACAGGAACTAGACCTGATCCAAGGCACCTAGGGTTTGAAAGGGATCAGTGGAAAACAAATAGATACGATATTATGTACGGAACAAAGAGAAAATTGTCCCTTGTAAGTAAGGTGAAAAATTATTTTAAAACGGACAAACCAACTAAATCTAGAGAAGGTGTTCTTGTCCCACCACCCAATACTCCCGCCTCATTCATGATGTTTGACCGAGGGTACAATACCTGTGTGTGGTTGGAGAATTGGGTGAAGTACACAAAAGATGACGGAGTATTGGCTTTTCCGTTAGATGGTACTTTCAATGGTAGGATCTTATTTAATTTAAGAACCCGAATGAATGAACTGCATCCCAGGCCAAGACTAACGCAGTATGAGGCATTAGAGGAATGGGAGATTGAGGCTTTTGAAAGAGAAAGACCCCGAATGGACAAGGGTTTGACCAAGTGGTACCCCAGGCAGAAACAGGAGTCCAGGGATAAAAGGATGAAACAGTGGAGGCAGAGCATGATTGTTGAGGGTCTGTTTCCCATGATGCCGGCATGTCATAACGTTGGAGCAGGTGAGAAAAGCACCGAAAAGTGTAAGCATTGGGGGCCCCCGGGGGAGTCAGATGATGAACTGATAGATGACATCTGTACCAGAAGTCCGCCACCTTATAACGAGGGAACCCGACCTTCCAGTGTAGGAGATGCTCCCCGACGCCACTTCCTCAAGGAAGAAGACAGATTCCTAGGACTGGGAGGGGGTGGTCAAGTATTGCCCTATTCTGAGAAACCCGAGCCTGCGGAAACAAGGGATATATATCCCAAAGTGCCCGCAAGCCAGGAAGAAAAATATTCACGTACGAAAGTTTTGTTTCCCAGACCCTTGTATGAAAGCGAAGAGAAACCATCGAATTCAGGACTGCCTTTTATTCAACCTCCATATGGGGAAGAGCGCAGGTCCTTTAACACTGGAACTTTATTCCCGAAACCAAATTATGGTGGAGGACCAAGTGAAACGCATCCCACTGCCCCGAGTTTTACTCCCCCACTGACCCCACAGATATTACATGACACAACTTTAAGAAGGATACTAGTGGAAAAGGAGCAAGAGGCTCTAGCTAGACAAAGGACAGAAATAATTCAGAAAATCTCCCAGTTAAATACCAGTCCTGAGGCATTGACTATTCCAGTAACTATTGGACCGGTGGTCCCGTTATACGGAAATGGTCAGGGAAATCCGATTACTCCAGTTATGACCCCAGTCATGGCACCCCCGAGACAGGAACCGATAATCATAGATGATCATTCCAGTGAGTGCGAGTCTGAAGTTGCGTTCTTGGACTTGCCAAACAAACAGACCGGAAAGGGAATGCAGCAGAGGCATAACCCTTTTAATACAAAAGAAATTAAATTAGAGTCAGCAACAGGTACTAGGAATGTCTCTCTGGTAACTCCGGATGAAATTGAGAGTTGGAGTCGTGAATTAGAGAAACAAACTCCGCAAACGAAACCTTTAGACCTCTACAAGCTGAGGGTAGAAATAGAAGAATTAATGGCAGGGAATGTGGGGTTGGATCGATTGAACACTTACTCTGAAGAAGAATTGTCGTTCATATGTAAAAGCTTTACAAGGAACACCAGAGTGCTCCACGAAAAACTGACCGAAACAGCAGTTAGTATGGGGGTAGATATCTCAAAATCCAAGCCCTTACAGAAACCGTACAGAGCAGACTTCTCAGACAAAGATATAGAGCACCTGAATGTGGCAGGGAAAAAGTTGCAGATTAAAGAATTATTGGGGGTACTGCAAAAATGGGGAGACGTGGAAAGATGGAGAAGCAGGTGGGCGAAAAAGAGGGAAGAGGCTCGTTCCCGACAAGTGACTCCTGAATTTGCTTTAAGGGAGGTAGAAAAACCTGAGCAGTTATGCCCCATGCGCGAAGTTCCAGGAGGGAAATATGTGCATGTCCCCTGGTCTAGACAGGATATTGTGTCCTTTACGAACGATTTTCCAAAATTACGAGAAAAACCAGTAGACTGGTACAGGCAGGTGGAGAGGTTCGTGAAGGTACAGAAATGTCTGTGGAAAGACCTGGATGGGTTTTTCGACATTGTGGTTCCGGTAGATTTATGGACCCAGTGTAAAATAAACATAGACTGGCCTAGTGAAGAGTACCCAAGAAATAAGGAAACAGGGGAGCCATCAAAGGATGTCATGCGAAAATATGAGCAGGTAATTCAGCATTTGAAAGAAAAGGTGCCCGCAAAGGAAACTGATTGGACAAAAATAGATAGAACAACACAGGAAAGGGACGAGACAGTGCACTCCTTCTATGAGAGGTTATTGCAGGTATTTAAAACATACAGTGGTATTGATAACATCGATTTGAAGGACATGACACACTTTATTTACAGGTTTGTAAATGGTTTAAGACCTGAAATTTGTCAGTGGATAAAAGATAATAAAATCTGTTGGCATACAAAGAAAATGGATGAGGTCCTGCGGTACGCTAAGTACTGCGAGGACGAGATGGCAGAAAAGAAAAAGGCCCTTAAGGAAAAGGTGATGTGGGCTCAGGTGAAGCTCGCAGAACAGCAGGAAAAACAATTGAGTAACATGGTTAAAAATGCTGAGAACAAAAGTCCTGGGGGAGGGGGTGGAGGAAAGCCCCGGCCCAAATTTAGCAGGGAAGAGGCTATGAAGAAATTTCCCTGCCATCAGTGCGGCGAAATTGGACACTGGCGAAACGAGTGTCCCCAATTATTAGATGATAATGCAAAAACTCCTGATTTAACTCCACAGTCGCAGAAAGAAAGACCCAGAAAGACTCAACCTCAGGTAAAAACAGTTCAGGTGCCTCGAGCACCCAAGCAGGTATACAGGGGAAGACAGGCAGAGGGTGAGGAGATAGAAGTTTGGGAAAGCGGGGAGAACAGAAATACAGCAACTTCGCAGTATCTGCTAAATGATACCTTCCTTTGAAATGATCAGGACTGACGGGGCCTGAGAGGGGAGGACGAGGAGTGCGTACTTGGCGCTTCCTTGCCGGTAGACCAGTCTGGACCATACATTGAAGGAAAGGTTGACGGAAATGATGTCACCTTTCTGTTGGACACTGGCGCTACCCGTTCTACTGTAAGAACAGTGGACGTTCCAAACCTACCCCTCTCGGGAGAAAATATCCAAGTAGTGGGTGTATCTAATCAATTGATTAGTACTCCTGTTACCGAACCAATGGAGATTTCAATTGGAAATTTTAAACAGATGCATAGATTTGTCGTCTGTGACACCAGTCCAGTGAATCTGCTGGGTCGTGATTTGCTGTGCAAAATGAACTGTACCATCTTTTGCACACCAAAGGGTGTTGAAATACAGACCCCGGATGAAGATGGCATTTATAAACTATTGTTACTTAGACCTGACTCAGAAATTAAAAGATTGACCCTGCAGGACTTGCCACAAGAACTCCAGGAAGCAGTAAAGCCAGAGGTGTGGGATTTCACTGGAAAAGATGTGGGGTTAATGAAAGATGTGGACCCCATACAGATAGCCATCAAGGACAATGCAGTATATCCTAACACTAAGCCCTACCGAATGAATGCTGAAGTGAAAGCAGGTGTCACTCTGGAAATTCAAAAATTATTAGAAGGAGACATCATACAGGAAGTAATGAGCAGCCCATGCAACTCACCGATTATGGGCATCAAGAAGCCTAGTGGCAAGTATAGGGTAGTGCAAGACCTAAGAAAGGTAAACAAAATTGTAGTTCCTTGCTGCCCTATTGTCCCGAACCCAGCAGTGATATTGTACCAGATTCCCTGGGATGCTGAGTGGTTCACTGTGATTGATTTGTGTCATGCATTCTTTTCGATACCCCTGCACCCCGACAGCAAATTTCTTTTCTCGTTTGCCTTCGAAGGTCACGTGTATTGCTGGAACCGGGTCCCTCAGGGGTATACAGAGAGCCCTTCTATCTTTAATCAGATCTTGAAAAAATGTCTAGAGACTTTGATCTTACCTGGGAATTCGGTCTTAGTGCAGTACATAGACGACCTTCTACTGGCGTCTAAAAGTCATAGGGACTGTGTAGTTGACACCATTGCCCTCCTAAATCATCTGTGTGAGAAAGGGCATAAAGTGGCCCCTGACAAACTACAGTTCTGCGCGAAATCAGTGAAATATCTAGGACACCAGATAGAAAAGGGTGTCAGAAAAGTCACATCAGAAAGAGTGAGAATAATTCAAAAGATGCAGTTGCCCCGTACTCAAAAAGACGTCAGAATGTTCTTGGGTGTACTAGGGTACTGCAGGCAGTGGATTCTGGGATTTGCAGCTTTAGCTAGGCCTTTAATAAAAATGACCACGAGAGGAATGCCAGATATTGTAGAGTGGGACGATGAAAGCCTAATGGCTTTCACAAGACTGAAAAACTGTCTGTGTACAGCCCCTGCGCTGGGAATGCCTGATTATTCCAAAGAATTTGCCTTATTCTGTGACACTCGCGATAATTGCGCATTGTCAGTCCTGACTCAAGAACATGGCACGACCAGAAGGCCTGTGGCCTATTTCTCTGCCACTCTGGACCCAGTAGCTGCTGGGTTACCAGGCTGTCTAAAAGCGGTAGCTGCTACCTGTGCAAGTTTAGAACAAAGTGAGTCCATTGTCATGGGACATCCTGTGACTGTGTATGTTTCACACGGAGTAGTAATTCTATTGACCAGAACTAAAACGCAGTATCTCACCCCTAGTCGGCTGACTAAATACGAGAGGATTCTTGTGGGTGCAGCAAATGTAAGCATTGTTAGGTGCGGTATTCTGAACCCTGCCACTTTGCTCCCCGACCCCTTGGAAATGGAAGGTGGGGATGATGATGAACATGATTGCATTGACCTGACAGAGTTCAGTACTAAACCACGCCCAGACATAAAAGAAGTGCCATTGCCTGAACATGATAAAGAACTATTTGTGGATGGTTCCTGTCTAAGACATGAACTAGGAGGCCTGAGTGCTGCTTATGCAGTAGTCTCTTTAACCAAAATTGAAGAAGCAGGTTACCTATATAACATCAAGTCTGCACAAGTAGCCGAATTGATTGCTATGATAAAAGCTTGCAAAATTGGGAAGAACTTACGCATAACAGTGTATACTGACAGTCAGTACTGTTATGGAGTTGTGCATGACTTTGGCCAATTGTGGCTACAGAGGGAATTCATGACTTCCTCAGGTACTCCCATTCGGAATGCAAAGGTTGTTCATGACCTTTTAGAGGCCATCCAATTACCCAAGGAACTGGCAGTGGTAAAATGTGGTGCTCATAAGAAGAGCATGGACAAAGTATCACTGGGAAACGATTATGCTGATCGAGTGGCCCAATGGTGCGCCAAAGATCGGTATATTGTAAATCCAAAACGAGGGGGGCCAGGAACCAGCTGCCAACTTCAGGTGTTTGAAGAAGTGCCTACATGGGATGAAGTGAGAGAGTGGCAGGAATCGGCTCCTTGGCAAGAAAGAGAGAAATGGAAGGAGGATGGGTGTAGACCGAGACGTGTGGATGGTGTGATTTTGGGCCCAACTGGTATGCCTGTGTTACCCCGACACTTGCTTGGCACAATGGCAAGATTAATACACGAAGGATCACACATTGGTAGGGATGCCATGATTCTGGTATTTCAACAGACTTGGTACAGTAAGAAATTCAGGAAGGTAGCAGAGTCCCTCTGCCAGAGGTGCCTGTCATGTCAACAGATGAACCCAGGCAAGAGGACAATGGTGGAACTGAGCAAAATTGGGAGATCAGGGGGTCCATTTATAAAAATACAGATTGATTTTATCACCATGCCCCGTTGTGAAGGAAAGCGATATGTCCTTGTCATTGTGTGTGTATTTTCGAAATGGGTAGAAGCTTACCCTACTCCCAAAAATGACGCACTGACAGTAGCGAAGTGTTTACTAAAAGAACTGATACCTAGATTCGGGATACCATACATTATTGAATCAGATAAGGGTGGACATTTCCAGAATGAAATACTGGCTGAACTCTGTAAGGCCTTTGGAATAAGGCAAAAACTGCATTGTGCATACCACCCAGAGGCTTCTGGAATAGTGGAGCAAGTAAATGGAACTATCAAAAACAGACTAGCAAAGCTGACAAATGCTACTGGCATGACCTGGGTGAAGGCCCTGCCTCTGGTCCTGATGGGACTGAGAAGTGTTCCTGACCGCAAGACAGGCCTAAGTCCCCATGAAATCATTATGGGAAGAGTGATGAGACAAGCATGGGTGCCAGGAAGCAAACTGTTGAGTATTACTGATGATTTGGTGCTTGAATACTGCAGAAGATTGGGTGACCAAGTGCGTTCTATCTCTCGCCAGATTGGAGACGACGGCATCCTCAATCCAACGACTCCTCTCCACAGCTTGGTTCCAGGAGACTGGGTCAAAATAAAGAAGCACACTCGATCAAGCTGTCTGGCACCAAGGTGGGGAAAGAAACGCCAAGTAATCCTGGTAACAACCACTGCAGTGAAAGTCGCAGGTGTTCCCCAGTGGATCCACGCTGGGCACACCCAGAAGGTATTACCAGACAAAGAATTTGCGGAAGAAGGGCAACCAGCAGAGGACCCTGCAGGAGCCAGACCAGAAGCAGCTGACAACGAGCAGCCCAGCACCAGTCAGGTTGCAGGAACAGCAGACGTTGGCCCAGAAGTAGTTGACTACGAACTGCCAAGAATCCAGCCTGCTGAAGAGGTCCAGGAAACTGCGCCAGGAGTAGCTGAAGACGAGCTGCCAAGCATATGGCCAGAAGAATGGATACCGATGATTGATCTGACCGAAGATCCCATCAGAACAAGAGAACGACTTTGTGAAGGTAGGGAGTGGATTAGTCAGGAAAAGCAAGGCACAGGCGAAGAACCTCAGCCGCTTGAGATTCACATCAAAACTGAGGAAGGAGAAGGTCAGACAGGGACAGAACAGGTGTTCGATACACCACCGCTAACACCTGATGCGGATAAGGGAGAGATTAGAAATAAAGTGATAGTTCGAGCAGAAGAAAATCAAGAGATCGAAGTGCTTGAACAGGATCAGATAGGGATAGAAGAACGGGTTCAGGAAACAGAAACAGAAACAGAGACAATCGAAAGCCAAAAACAAAATATTCCTGAACTAGGCCAGATTAGTAACAAGGCAGAAGAAATTGATGCTAGCCCTGGAACTAGCGAGATACGGGAAGAAGGAGAAGAAAGTGAAACAGAATTGACACAAGCTAAAGAGAATAAGAGGATAAGAGAAGAAAGCGAAGTCCAAGTACCAACTAAGAGACTAAAGAAAAGAAACAACCTTGAGCCTAAGTTCATAAAGAGATTGAGGCTAAGGATAAAGACAGTGGAAGAAAAACGTGCAGAAGCAAGGAGAAGTGCACGAATAGCAGAACAAGAAGAAAACTCTTACAAGAGAAGGAGTGAACGAATAAAAAGACAAAACAAAAAGTACAAGTCTCCTGAATGGACACTGGTTTTGGAAGAACTTGAAGATCTTGATATAACTGACGTGAGCGACGGAGAGCCCGTCCCTGAGTACTCAGCTGAAGAAGAAGACGAACCACCGTGAATTTGCACAAAGTAAGCTAGTTGTGTAAAGCCACAAAGAGGGGTCGAGAAACTCCTTCTGAGCAAAAATGTCTGATTCAACAGTGAATGGTAGACCTAGTTGCAGCCGTTTCAAGACATGCTGCAAGGTGTGTATATGTAGTGTAGTAGTACTGATAGTCATCTGGATAGGACTAACAATTTTCATTCCCTTTGCTGTAAGTAAAGATACTAACATTGTCCCTACTGAAGTTGTAAATACTGACAGTGAGGAGCTGACAACACAGAGTGTAGCAAGACATGAAAGAGCACTGAGACAAACAAAACAAAACTTAGAAGCATCAGATGAGGGAGGACTACATTATCATGGAGTTAAGAACAAGACACACTTAAATGTTTTCGCAAACTTGTTAATACACTATGTAGAGACTATGGAAATGGAAGATTGCTATGTCTGCATGAAGCTACCTACTTCTGTAGCTGAAGGCGTGACATACCATCACTTGCCGTTGACATATGGAATTTCCTGTAGCATTTTAGCTAGTTTATTTTACAAAAGAGGACCGTTACAGTACTATTATTCTAACAATGACGTGATCTTTTCTGAACTTCCTATACGAGGGAACTTGAATCCTGTACATACCAAAAGTGACACCATAAGATATATGGGAGACTACTTTCTGACTATAGGTAACATTGACATAGCAGACGCACACAGAGATAACTTGACTTGTTCTTTGCGTGAGCAGGAAAAGATGTTCCTGAACATGGCAGAGAAAAGGAGAATTAAAATTCAAAAGAAGGCTAATGACGAAAGTCAGAGAAAGCCAAAATGGGCAGAGAACATGGAAGGCACCTCATCTGGTGGAGCGGGTCCTGCTCTGTTGCTGGATTTTGAAAAGAAAGGCAAGCTATGTCTTCACCGCGAGAAGACTAGCTATTATAATAATGTTTTCATTGGTTCCAGTGAATGCGAACATAATTACAAGGTAATTGGAGGTTGGGGTTTCAAAAATGGGTCAGAGCCTGTGTTTCCTGGAATTTATTATATTTGCGGGGACAAGGCTTATTTCAAATTGCCGGATCACTGGTATGGAAGCTGCTATTTTGGCATTGTCTTCCCGAAAATATACCATGTGAATGGAAAAGCTGGAAGCAATGAAGATACTAATGGCTTAGTGCGTAGTAAAAGAGAAAGTATAGGTGAAATTATGGGTAGTATTTTCAGTGCACTGATACCTGGAGTGGGAGTGGTTCTGAACACTCACAGAATTTGCAAATTGTCTACTATAGTGGATGTGCTGTCTACTGAAACAGCTCATGGATTTCTGCTGGTCAATACTGAAATGGTTGCGATCAGATCAATGGTTTTACAGAATCGACTTGCTCTTGACACCTTATTAGCGAAAGAGGGCGGAGTCTGCCGGATGTTGAAGGCGCAACATTGTTGCACTTATATTCCGGATAAAAGTGTACAGATCAAAAGATATGTGAAAAATATTACTAATTTGACAAAGGAACTCAAACCACTCGAGGTTGATAGTGCCTGGAAGAGACTGGTAGATGGTCTCTCAAATGTAGGTCATTGGCTTGCTAGTGTAGGTAAAAGCTTATTGTTCAAAATACTGATGCCAATTGGTGTTATAGGTTGTATCATATTATTCATTTTTATGTGCTGTAAATACCGCAAGCGCACCAAAAAGCACGAGGTGAATGCAAGAGGAGTGAAACGAAGTGTGGATGAGATCGAATTAGAGGAAGTGAATGATCAGATATACAAAAAGGTGAAGACTTCTCACCCTACTAAAACTGAGAGAGAAAAGTTAGAAAGATTGCTGGAAGAGATAGAGTTATATAAAGTGTGAAAGAAAAGTTGGCATCTGGTTCCATTATATTTTGTGATGATAGTAAATATCATCAAAGAGGGGATTGATGAAGCAAAGCTTCGCATATTTTGCGGCTTGCCGAAGTCAAGAACCTCGTTTGTGTATAACAAGGTAATCAATGTACGTCTTACTAACATTTATATTAAGTTTGAGTAAAGTTTATGACGCTTGCCTATGTGTATTCCTAACTATTTTAATCCGTGTTTATAAAAATGGCCGCCGCTTGTATTTAGTTACTGCGCATGCGTCAGCCACACTCACGTGTCCTGACGCGTCTGCAGAAGTGGAGGGAAAGTTATGCGCATGCGTAATTCATAGCTGTGCTTATCATGTGGTACTGCTCGTGCCACTGCTCTTGTGATCGTATCAATGTAGCTAACATTTAAAATTGCATAAGTTTATTTCTTGATGATGAGTTAAAAGTACAAACCCTGTGATGTGTTTTCATGATGACATTATTATGTATTAATTTGTTTTCGCTTACTTTTCATGTATCGCGGGGAATGGGGGTCTGAGTGAGAGGAGAGCCATATTGGAGGTCCCTTCTGCGCCTGCGCCACTTTCGGCAGCACAGTGGACCTTGACTGATGGAACATAGCCAGTTGGCAGCGATGGGCGAGATGCTCCTGAGAAAGTCACCTCTGCCCTGCGAGAACGGCGAATGTTGCTCCTCATATGATACAATGTTAAATTGTCATTGTGTTTCTGCACAGTTTTTCCTGGGAACCCCAAACTTACTAGGCGGTACCCTACTATGCAAATGTAGGCTTGAGTTACTATGTTGTGATTGGTGTGTTACCCAAATCCTACCTTAGGACCAATCCAAATTGAGGGATTTTGACACTTTGCAACATTGGGGGGTGGTACACTGTCCCCAAACTGTATATCTACCCTGGGTTCCCCTGGGGAGTCGTCCGACTTGTCTGGTTTAGCTGACCTGTCACTGACCCAACGCACTCAATAGGTGACTGAAGATACAGAGAGCTGCGGAGCACTCTGTCCGAATTTGACCATAGACTAAGGTTCTACTGAACCTTAAAGTGCTGGCGAAGCACTTTGCTGGGAGGTCGCTGACCCAATCGGGGTCTTGATCGATAGCTGCAGAGAGGGTGGAGCGCAGGCGTTGCTTCCAAACTGCGGGTGCGGTCCTGTCCTGAGCGGTCCTGTCCTGAGGGTTTGCTGTCCTGTCCTGAGGGTCCTGTCCTGATTCCTATTCCGAGGGTATCCTGTCCTGTCCTGGGTGTCCATTCTGCACCTGCTGTCCCTTGAGGGGTATCCTTCCTTGAGGGTTTCCTGTCCTTAACTGACCCGTGGCCAGGGTTTGGTTTCCACACCATTCTAGGTAAATATTGCTCTGAAACTCTTAAATCTTGCACCTTCTGAATTTCTAACTTTTGCTTTAATAAAGTTCATCATTGCATATGTTATATTTTCCATGCCTTTCCGCAACTATTGAAAGTCAATTTCATATTTTCATAAGTTTGTTCCTATGTCTTCTCACTTGTTAGAGATTATATTTTGCATTGCAGTTTGTAATTTTCTGATATGGTCTAGAACTTCATTACCTAGACTGTTCAAAGGCCCCTTTACTTTAAGTGAAGCGTGTTACTCATTATAGGCCCTCTTTTAGTTACCCATACATAATCTGCCCATGCTTAGGTATTTCTGAATTGCATAGTATTTTTCTCTTGCATTTTATATCAGTATTTCAATGATTACCCTATCATTATTTTTATATAGCTACATAATTTACATTATCTTGGTCATTGATTGTCTCATTCTTGTATACTTGATGCATGAAGAAAACGAACTTTAGATAAACATTTTAAAACTTCCAGTTGTCCGTGGTCATTTAAACAATATTTGAATGTTATTGGTTGGGTTTGTATTTTGCTGCCTTTCTTTTACAGCTAGCTCCCTGATTCATTGTGGTTATTAGGTACCCGCATCGGTGGATGGTAAGTCGGGTGCACTGAGAAATATTAGCAGGGAACACACACACACAAATTGGTAGAGCTCGTGAAGTCACCTGATCAATGTGTATGGTGATTTGAAAGTATATGGGCCCTGAAGCCGGAAACGGCGAAAACTATTGGTCGGGTGGCCTCGCGCGCTCTATCAGATGTACTGCAAACTGCGGAGTGAGTGACTGCAACACAGACAGAGGGGCAAAGCAGGCAGCACTACGGGGCTAGCAATGGGTGAGGGGGGAATAAACACAATTGGGGTACATTAACTGGGGAAGACTTTCTGCACATGATGGATGTTTAGGTAAAAATTCAGGTCATGTCCGCTGGTGAGATGCATCTGATTCGACCCAGCGAGTTCAGTGCTCCTGTAAACAGAGAAACACTGTGATACACAGCGACCCGCTGCAAAACCTCCATCTGGAATGACCAAGAGCCAGATTGATAGGGGCCAGGACTCCGCTATAATCCTATGAGAAAGGGCACATCTTTAAACCGGAAGGATTAAGCAAGGCAACTCACCTCTACAGTTCGCTCCACACAGGCTCCCGCATTCTCATCCTCCAGGTTGGGGGCAGTATGGCGGGTTGCTGGGGGTGTGGACGGACAAAGAGTAGGCCCGAATGAAGTGGGGGGGGGTGCGGCAAGTGCTGAGCGATGCTAATGCTACACAACCAAGAGTGGGCGCGTATCCCCAAGAAATGTTTTATTGCCTGGCAGGCCCCCAAAGACGTCAGAAAGTTACGGAATGAAAACAGCCTTTCGTGTGTGAATCAAGGGAGAAATAAAGTGAAACTGTATAAGGGCACAGACATTTTACTTTCAGCTGAAGGATAAGCTCATGAAATGGAACGTGGGAGGTACCTACTTTTTTCCTGCAGAACAGTAAAGCTTTCTTCCCTCGCTCGTCGAAATATGTTATCTATTGAAATACTTTTATATCCCAATGAAACATAAAAAGCTGCGCCGCATTGATAACACGTTGCAATGGCTGTCCAGGAGAAACGTACAGCATTGGCGCGACCCAGTCTGGGGAGGAGAGGGAAAGAAAGGGAGTCAGGAGCGGAAATAAGATCGCGCGCACACCTCAAGTTAAAAAAAAGCACGCGAGTGGTGCGCGTGCAGCAGAAGTGAAAGTAATTGCCCTCCAGATGGCGCCTCGGGCGCTAAAAGCCGGTTGCACGTGTGCACGCACACGTGAACGCAAGTGCTAGGCCAGCCAAAGAAGCTTGTGGTAGCACTTTTTAAAGCCCCTACTAAATGTCTCGCCGAGCAGCGCATGCGCTGGTGCCCATCATGGCTAAAACACATTGGCAGCGCCAATAGCTTTTCCATGGGTGAAATCTACTTGATTTGCCAATGCTTGTTACTACTTAGTGGATAACTATTGTTTTAGCCAAATTCATTGGGACTACTTTTGGGCCTGTGAATGCTTGTGCCTCAAGGTATTTTTCATGAAGAGTATTTTTTGCAAAGCCCTATTTTCAGTAAGAAGTTATCAAACGTTATGCTTTTTTATGGTGAGCCTTTTGTTTTTCCTAGAGAGCAGCAGGTAGTGTTTAAGATACGTGTTCTTACTCGAATTTGTTATCGATGCAAAATGTAACTGTTTCTGATTGCCTTTCTGAGTCCCAAGTCTGCAGTAAAAGAAATGTTGTATTGTGGATGTAGTAAGACCGCTCAAGTATTACACTGAAACGGCTTGGGTTCATGCCAAAAATGACTGTTCACTGCTCATGGTTCTGCAGCTAGAGAAAATGTTCTCTCACTTTTCAGAAGAGGAATATTCACTGGCAGCATTCATTAACTTCATATTACCGATTCAAATGTGCAAATCGGTCGTGATTTGAACATATGTCCTGAGAGTGTTAATACCTGAGAGTGTTAATATCCGAGGGCTGTAGATCAGGAATGTATATCTGTACTTTAAAAAACCTCTTCAGTCTGGGGCCGGCTCTGGTGCCACCAGTCTTGTCGATCACGTAGCTGGCTATTCTTTTCAGTCACACTCTTAAATCTGAAAAATTCAGCGCTGGAGAAGAAAAACGTATTTGCAATGGATCTATAGCACTGAACAGTAAACATATTTGCACCTTCTGTAGACTTGAACACAACCATCCTTGCGTTTCCTGCTTTCGGCTCTCCCATGTCACGAAGAAACAGTTGAAGGGTTAGGTTAGGGCAGACTCTATTAAAAGGCTTTCTTATTACATATTGGTCCGGGAGCTCAAGTCCATACTGATGTCTACTGAAGATATGAATGCTGATCTATTATTGCTACAGAGAAGTAGCTTTTTTTGATTTTAGATTGGTGTGTTACACAAGCACCATCGTTTGCTCCCGTTATGAATCATACAATATCATACCTTATAGTAGAGTATGTTGTGTGCTTTGTTAGTCCACTGAGTAATTTGTAAGTTGTGAGGCCATTTAGCAAACTACATATAAAAAAATACAAAGGCTTTAGTACATTGTTTCTCAGACATGTTGGCTGGGACCCCCATAGGGTTCAATAGAAAGGGGGCTTTTATCAGGTCACTGCTTGGGTGAGAAAAATAACATTTTAGTCATAATCACCAGTAAATGGAGGGTCAGAAGTTTGGGCTACAAATCAGAATCCAATCAGTACATATTTGATGAAGTACGCTCGGCTTCAAATGAACAAGTTCCTTGTTAAGATGTACAAGTCTTCTGATGTTGCTATCGAAAGAAAAATGTTTTCTTGTAACCTAATGTTATTATGCGGTGTTTGCGCGTCGTGTGACGCTTCAGTGATAGGTATTACAAAACAATCTCCAGCGTACAGAATATGCCTGGATGCCGGACTGAGATAGTGGAACACATTCACTATACGTAATTGATTGATTTGTTTACAGTGTTACAGCAGTCACATAAAAGGCAGAGTAGATTAGCCTGACTTGTGTATGGGTGTTTAGGACTTGCTTGCTTAGCAGTGGTGTTTGGGAATGGACAGAGAGCGCAGTCTTAGCGTCTTAGCTTCCCACAGCTGTGTTTTCCTCCTAGCGGCTGTACAAATCCAGCACGTAGACGTTCACATCTTATCCTGCCATGCACACTAAGCCCGTGCTGGGGTCAGTTTGCTTTCATTACTATCTGCTACGAGATTAGGATTCAAACACTGTGCTGACTGTGCTCCCTGTCTCTATTGTCAGGAGCAGAAATAAGATCGGGCACTCACCTCAAGTTTAAAAAAAAAGCACAGGAGTGGTGTGCGGCAGCAGAAGTGAAAGTAATCGCGCTCCAGATGGCGCCTCGGACACTAAAAGCTGGTTGCGCGCGTGAACGCAAGCGCTAGGCCAGCCAAAGCAGCTTGTGGTAGCACTTTTTAAAGCCCCTACTAATAGTCTCGGCAAGCAGAGCATGCGCTGGCTCAGGCGAGACCTAAAAAGGCCTGTTCACATCTACTGATCACTACACAGTATGCTGCCACCACCACACTTGTGCTGCTCCTGGCAAAGACAGTATCCTTTCTCCACTATCAGGGTAGTGCTTTGGGCACCCTTCCTAGTCCAAAAAGACCACAATCCTTGGTACAGGCCTTTGTCATGGTGCACACACATAATCTGTGTTCACCTATGACAACAAAAGTAAGCATCAGGGATCCAGACATCATTGTAGGTAGGTGCACTCAGGACAGGTTTACACATCCATCACCATTGCACAGGACTTTTTCTTTCCAACAGGTTTAAACATCATTCTCTGAAAAGGAGGCATGCTCTGATCCTTTCATATACTTGTTGTAGCATCACTCCACAGAGAAGAAGAAGAAAAGTTATGTCTCCTCAATGACATTAAATTGCACCCTGTTGAAGTGAAAAGCCTTTCTTGAGCTGTAATTACATTTTCTTGCTGGGAAACTCAAACATATCCTCAAATGCACAGTTTTATCAACTGCTGACTTTATCATCAATTGTTTTCCCTTTGTGGGTCTTGAATTCGATTATATCCTTTTACTTCTTTGTTTTCATATGGCTGAGATACCCGCCACCCCCTCTCGACACAATCCCCAAGGATGGGAAACCGAAACGGTTCTGGACTTTTGGAAGGCGGGAGGGAGTGACCCTCCCGGCCGTATTTATTAAAATATGAAACAAAATCAAAACATTAAAAATAACAGTTTCATATTATGTACAATTTCATTTCCACATTACGATGTTTGGCTAACCTTAACATATCTCTAATACAAAGATTCTCCTAGCCGATCCAACATCCTACAAAACATTTGATTTGAAATTGTACATCCTAACGTTAAGGGCCAACGGCAAGGTCGTAACCGGTGTCAGATCCCTAAACCATAAATACAACCCTCACTTGTGAGAGGACCAACCGCACAGAGGCGTACCTCAAGTGCATCTACCAATTTCCCTTGGACTTGACGGGGGCCCCAATGAACTCGACGCCATTTAACGGTCGTCCGAGGACTCGTGTGAGGTGTCTAAGAGGTAGCGTAAACCCCCTCCCGAACCCCACACAACTTACCCATCTGCCGTCGCAGATGTCCTGGCCCCGGGAAATTCCCCAGGAGGGCCCGTAGCCCCTCCTATCCAGGAAGGGGCCTTGACCACCTTTCCTTTCCTTCCGGCGGCCTATCTTTAGACGGGACCGCCTCCCCGTTGAGGGGCCAATGGCAACCTCCCCCGAGCGCTCCCATCCGTAATGGGTGACGCCCCCCCATAGGGATCTTCCAATTACTGCTCACCGATCATGACCTTACCGCCTGACAATAAATACGACAAATCTACCTAAATTACTAAATCACGAAAGAATTATAGCCTATTAAAAGCATGATTACTGATCAACACCACTGCAAAATCCTCTATTTGCACAACATACTGAAAGTGACCATCTTTAATGCATACTCAAAAAATTATCACGACAATCCTCACAACCTGTAAGAAAATATGGTTACCACATCAAAACTTTATTTCAAAACAACTAGCTGTCCTCAGGGGCTGGTGGGTGGGTCAAAATTGGCTCTTCGTTCCGTCCTGAGCTCACGTGCAGTGGGGAGGTGCAGCTTCAGAGCACAGGAACAAGAGGATGTTTCTTGGCTTGTTGCTTCTTTTATCCGTCTTCGGGGCGGGCGTCAACCCGCCCCCGCCCGCCACCGAGGGCGTGGCCGAGTGCGTCAGTGTCTAGGACAACCCACTCCAGGGCGGGAAAAGGCGCGCCCCGGCTACGCCGCTTCGGGCATACCAGCCGAGACTCGCCTCCCGCCCAAGATGGCTTCCCGGGGGGATCGTGGTACTCCACCATACGTTCGGGGGGACCGAATGGTCGCCCCTTTCCATATGGCTGAGATACCCGCCACCCCCTCTCGACACAATCCCCAAGGATGGGAAACCGAAACGGTTCTGGACTTTTGGAAGGCGGGAGGGAGTGACCCTCCCGGCCGTATTTATTAAAATATGAAACAAAATCAAAACATTAAAAATAACAGTTTCATATTATGTACAATTTCATTTCCACATTACGATGTTTGGCTAACCTTAACATATCTCTAATACAAAGATTCTCCTAGCCGATCCAACATCCTACAAAACATTTGATTTGAAATTGTACATCCTAACGTTAAGGGCCAACGGCAAGGTCGTAACCGGTGTCAGATCCCTAAACCATAAATACAACCCTCACTTGTGAGAGGACCAACCGCACAGAGGCGTACCTCAAGTGCATCTACCAATTTCCCTTGGACTTGACGGGGGCCCCAATGAACTCGACGCCATTTAACGGTCGTCCGAGGACTCGTGTGAGGTGTCTAAGAGGTAGCGTAAACCCCCTCCCGAACCCCACACAACTTACCCATCTGCCGTCGCAGATGTCCTGGCCCCGGGAAATTCCCCAGGAGGGCCCGTAGCCCCTCCTATCCAGGAAGGGGCCTTGACCACCTTTCCTTTCCTTCCGGCGGCCTATCCTTAGACGGGACCGCCTCCCCGTTGAGGGGCCAATGGCCACCTCCCCCGAGCGCTCCCATCCGTAATGGGTGACGCCCCCCCATAGGGATCTTCCAATTACTGCTCACCGATCATGACCTTACCGCCACAGGCCGGATAGTTGACCGGCTATCCGGACTCCCCACAACAACTCCTGCCTAAAGGTCATGTTATAAACTCTTTAACCAGGCTATGAGGTCTCCTATGAGTAACTCATTCCCCACCCGGGACAAATGAACCCCGTCCCCCAAATACATACTGTCCCCTCTGATACAACCATGCGAGACAGAATGCAGAGAACTTGAACGAAACAATCTACTCACTTTGTTATTTATTTTCCTTACTGAATGATTCAGAGCAGAAACAGAAATAGCCCCCCGCCACACTTTTCGTGGGATCATGTGGGACCATGCAATTGTGCACCCTGGAACTCTCCTTGCCAACCAACTTACTGTGGAAAGCATTGCCTCAAGAAGAAGTCGTCTACCAGTGGCCACCAAATCGTTGCCCCCAAGATGGACTATGATTATAGACGGCGGTGACCTTGTCCGCCCTAACAAACCCTCGAAAAAGGATTGAAACTGGTCAATACAGAGCCCGCCCTTTCCGTAGAAGGACACACTGTACCCGTATTCCCCAGCCACGTGAATCATGTCACCTGCTTTGAATACGTCCGCGGCACGCCTCACGTATGAGTGGCCCACGACCCACACCTTCTTTTTCCCAGCCGGTGATGTCTGACCGCTGGTCCCCATGTGTCGGGTCGACTGCACAGTCCGCCCCGCCTCGTAGGCTTGCGCAACTGAAAACCAAACAAAACAAGAAGCGTGAGTACATCATTACAGCTTCATAACATGTGCAAGCGCACATACCTTTTATAACAGTTCGAGGACCAACGCCCTACACGTTTTACTTCTTCTACACTCAGACCCCTGGCTGTAGCCTCTGTAGCAGCCCCTATCCGAAAAGAATGGGTCCCAAACTCGCCGGGGTTCAAGCCCGCGGCCGAAATCGACATCGCAAGCACCCGCTGGAACTGAAACCTTGTCAGTGGGGTGGTGTCAGCGTGTCTCAAAAAGGTCCCCCCCCATGATGCCACTCTCTGCGCTAAATATTCCTCTACGCAAACCACAGGGCACATGGGGGACCCGGGAATCCTCTGTATGATTATGCAGTCCCCAAACGCACCCTGATCGGTTTTGGACCTGACAAACGAGACAGTCATTGTCTCCCCCTTTACCTGAACGTGCTCTTGGCACAATCCCCCCATCGTATCCCACTTGTTCCTCGCCACTAGTTCGCTTACCCGCATAGCCCCATGGAATGCTAGCGCAAAAGCGGCTCGGAATAACACTGTCTCATACTGTGATGAACACGTTGCCGGGAGTATGGAAAATAACAGGGCCAACCTATCCAGACCTATCGGGCGCCTCTCATCTGTTTTGCGACCCTCCAGGCGTTGCCACCCCCGTAGCGCTTTCTGGACTACGAAAGACGCTGTCGGGTCCTGGATCCCATGAGCCCTTGCCATAAAGGAAATGGCGGCCCGATGCCTCTGGGCCGTAGCTACTGATTTGCCTGCCTGATGTAAAGACAGCAAAAATTTAACGACAAGCTCCTCCTGGCCCCAAAGCTCCCCCCTAGCAGAACCCAAAAAGGACCAGTAAGAACGGAACGCCCCTTCGTATGCCTTCCTTGTCCTGGGCGCTAAACTCTCTCCCACGAGGTTTTGTAGTTTGGGGCACCGAGAGACCAGAGAGCTTCGGGAAAGGGTGCTGCCACCGGGTCCGCTGCGGGCAGAAAACCCCAGAAGGCCTGCATACGGAAACGAGAAAGCGCATCAGCCGCTTGGTTCAATACCCCCGGGACATGTCTTGCCCTAAAGAGCACATTCAACTGCATGCACAATAACACAATTTCTTTAAGCAGTCTCAGCATCCATTTGCAACGTGCTGCCTGATTATTGATACACTCTACCACGGTCATGTTGTCAGACCAAAACACCACAGACTGATCCCGGAACCCCTCAGGCCAGGTTTTCAGGGCCACCAAAATAGGGAAAAGTTCGAGAAAAGCAATGTTCCTCGTCAATCCGCACTCATGCCACCATGACGGCCATTTTTGAGCCGTCCATTGTGTGCCGAATATGGCGCCAAAACCTATACTCCCCGCCGAATCTGTCCACAGCCCCAGCTCCTCAGAGGACACCGCCGGTTTTATCCAGACTATTCGACCATTGAAATCCGCAAGAAATGCCAACCAAATGCGCATGTCCTGGCGAACCTCTGCCGAGAGTCTTGTGCGGTGATGACCCTCCTTCAGGCCGACCATGGCTTGTGCAATCGAGCGGGAAAAGGGGCGGGCCATCGGCATTACTCTCAGGGCAAAATTCAACTGGCCCACCACTTGTTGTAATTGATGCAGTTTTACTTTAATCTCACTGATACATGTTTCAAGGGATGCCCTGAATTTCAAAACCTTTTCTCTTGGTAGTCGAAAACAACCCTCTACCGAGTCGAGCTCGATCCCCAGAAACTCGAGGGAAGTCGAGGGACCCACGGTCTTACCTGGCGCCAATGGCACACCAAATTGGTTCATCAGGACACAAAATTCATTTAAAGCCTGTCCACATTCTGGATCCCCGGCTGCCCCCAAGAACAAAAAATCATCGAGATAATGCATAACATGTTGAAAACCCGTCTTCTTTGTGAAGACCCATTGCAAAAAACAACTGAACATTTCAAAATAGGCACAAGATATAGAACATCCCATTGGCATACATCTGTCCATGTAATAGCGACCCTGAAACCTAAAACCGAGGAGACGCTGATCGTCTGGGTGTACCGGGAGCAACCGGAACGCTGACTCGATATCTGATTTTGCCATCAGCGCCCCGGGCCCCAGGCGATGCAACATGGCGACGGCCTCATCGAAAGATGCGTACCGCACCGAACACACCTCCGGGTCTATCGCATCATTCACGGAAAGACCACGTGGGGCTGACAAGTTATGTATCAGCCGAAACTCACCCGGGTCCTTCTTGGGGACCACCCCTAGAGGGGAACAAACAAAATTATCCACCGGTGGCAAGTCAAATGGACCGGCGACACGACCTCGAGTCACCTCCTTCCCAATCTTTGCCTGTACCACAGCCGAATGCTGTAAGACCGATAGTTGATTCGTACAGTTAGCTACACCCTGAAAATCCCCCACTGGGATGCGGAAACCATATGAAAACCCGTTCCGCAACACCCCAGCGGAAGCATGATCCGGGTATTCACTGAGCTAAGGTATCATTGCCATGGTATCAATCGGAGAAGGTAAAGTCGCCCCTCGGACTATCTCAGACCTGTTTGGCGATTCCCTTACCACCGTTATCACCCGTTTTGGCTCTGCACATGGACTCAGGATGGGATGGCTGCCCACACCCCCCACATTCATGTCTGAACTTGCATGACCCCTGGGGCCTCGTACATTTACCTCTGTTAAAATTCCAACAGATCCCCCTTTTACCTGCGTTGCCACTCGTCTTCGAGTGGTACTCGCTACCTGCACCCGTCCGAAAGGATGTCCCAGAGTATTGGCGGGAAGATTCACCCCCGCTACTCCCTGACAATGGTACTTTTAACATTCCAGTACTCTCCATTTTTTGCCATGACACGGAGTCGTAACAATCCCAAGTCAAAACTGGGTCATGTTCCTTAGCTTTTCTAAAAATATTGTCATAGCAGAACCACTGATTGCCCCCATACGCTACGGAGTACTCCATGATACGCGATTGATAAATAGGCAACTCGGTCAGCAACTCGGGCCTGCGCTCACCCATGATGGAGGTAAAAATGCCCCACGCTCTGCCCCAAGTACCAATGTTTTCGTCAACCTTAAAGGCGGCCATTTTTGCGCGCCAAACACTCGGATGCATGAGCTCCTTTTGGCTCTTAACATGCTCCATCTCGTAATGGTCGGTAAGCAAAGAAAAAATATTAACATACTTATTCGCCCAAATCTTTTCCTTAATTTCCAGTGGAACATGCTGAGCCACCTTCTCCCTTCGTGAAGGTACGGACCCTTCCCCCGCGATCGGCAATGGCCGCTTACCTGAACCAGAAGCTGCATTTGCCGCCGAAACTGGGCCCGTTGCATTTTCCGCCGCCGTAACTGGCGGGGTAACAGAAGCTGGTGTCTTCGCAGCCTCCCTAGATTCCCGCAGTTGTCTCATTACTGCCCGGGCGTCGTCAGCCGTGGTGCCCTCGTTATCTTTTCCCAACCACGCTGCCAATTGTGCCGCTAACTCGGGAGGCATATCTTCTCTGGTCACGAGGGGGGCCACCACGGGGATCGGATTCCCCCCCTTCGGCACCGGGGTTGGCTCCTCAAGTGGGATTTCACCCCCAAGCGCCCCCTTTCTGGACCTCTTGCCTCTCCCACCGGGGAC
This sequence comes from Lissotriton helveticus, assembly GCF_964261635.1. NCBI lineage: Eukaryota > Metazoa > Chordata > Amphibia > Caudata > Salamandridae > Lissotriton > Lissotriton helveticus. Next base: position 1,108,499,967 of record NC_136067.1, read on the forward strand.
TACTCCCGGCAAAGGCCGTTTCGGTCCTCCCTCCCCGTTCTTAGCCGCCATCTGCTTCTTCAAATCGGCTACCTCCTTCATGAGCATGCGGAGCATCTGATCGGTACTGACCCGCTTTTCGACTTTCTTAGGCATTCCCAGACGGGATATCTGTAAGACAAAAAGAAAGATTACAACGCTCAAAATTGGCTCTTCGTTCCGTCCTGAGCTCACGTGCAGTGGGGAGGTGCAGCTTCAGAGCACAGGAACAAGAGGATGTTTCTTGGCTTGTTGCTTCTTTTATCCGTCTTCGGGGCGGGCGTCAACCCGCCCCCGCCCGCCACCGAGGGCGTGGCCGAGTGCGTCAGTGTCTAGGACAACCCACTCCAGGGCGGGAAAAGGCGCGCCCCGGCTACGCCGCTTCGGGCATACCAGCCGAGACTCGCCTCCCGCCCAAGATGGCTTCCCGGGGGGATCGTGGTACTCCACCATACGTTCGGGGGGACCGAATGGTCGCCCCTTTCCACATTTACAAGTTGCCCCCCCTACACTAAAATTGTACTACTTGATGAGCTAGAGATGTCATTAGTCTGTTGGATACTGTGAGTTGTGCCTGAGCATGTTTCCCTAGGTAAGTTATAAAAACTTTGATCAATTTATGATACATCACACTGCACTGAATACCTCCTATTCCTAAAAGGTCAGCTTGATAAGCTAAGAAGCATTCCATTTGACCTCTACCTCAGCCAAAAGAACTAACAAGGTCGACCAGATTCGTTAGCATATAGGGTGATAACGAAGGTCTTAGATACCAACACCTGTTTTGCAAGTAGGTCTTAGCGGTGGCATGACCTATGTGGCACAATTATGGGGAGCCTCAATACTACCACAAATAAAGCAGTGGCACTCAGACTTAGACTGGTGCATGGAAAATGAACGCTTTATATATGAAAGGAGAGGATGCCCTCATAAATTCCGGAAAGTGTGGGGCATGTTGAGAGACTATCGTGGCCAGTCTCAGTCCTCACTTTACAACGTAGTTCCTGTGGGCAGCATTCCACTTTGCTGACTCCCCGGGGGGATTGTGGGACTCTTATACTGTCTATATGATTATATCTCTTTATCTATGTATCACCGTATGAAAGTGTTACCATGCGAGATGTGCTATGCGCCACATGTCACTAGCTGTAACAATGTTTGTTTCTTATTACTCAATAAAAATATATATTTTTTAAAAATGTTGATCAGATGAGACACATTTACCTTTGAGCTAGTGAAACATGATCCATGTTGCCAACAATATCTAAACTATTCAGACAAAATGAGACAATTATTTTATAGGAAGTAATGTGTTAATACTACTGATATTGTGTCATGCATTGTCTTTGGTGTGCGAATCTAGATACACCTATCTTTCCATAAACCATGCACCAGTGGGTTTGTTTGCCTAATGCATGTCCACAATATGGCCTGTAATAAGGGGCCCTCGTCTTAAGGTATAACAATTAAAGATATTCCATCTATAGCAGCATGCTCCCCACTAAAGTTCCAGACAAAGTTTAAACCATTACTCCAACAAGGCCAACACAGACCCAGCTACAATACATTTTTCAAAATAGATAAAGAGGGTTAGCTACCAAATGTATAATAAAGTGCTATTCTCATAATTAAGCAAAATATAATAGCATTTTAACTGCACAATATTGTTGTCAGATTGTTATCTTGTTTCATGTAATCTGTATTTCTTTATTTCTAGGAAAGCTGACTCCGCATTTACACAGTGACGTGTCCTTATTTCCCATTTTCATGTGAAATGTTTTCCTTATGTGTTAAGTGTAGAATGTTTCAATTCATTTTAACAAGTACAACTGCGGAGCACAGGTTGTCCAAAGTATCTAATTATATTGCGGACACCTGCAAGTTTGAAGGACGTTTAGAGAAGCTTCATTGTGAACGATCCTAAGAAAATATTGAGCTCAGAGTATTATGTGCTTTAACCTGATAGGAGTGTTTTGCGAGAATCATGTGTAGGTCTATCAATGTTAGAATTGTGTGATTTACACTAGTGCAGCGTAGAAGAGATTTAGATTATTTGCCTGACCCTTTTCGAGGTTGCTCTCCAGAATCTTTCAAAGCCTTTTCTTTAACTTATCAGAGCAGGGTACTCTATGTTTATGGGAGAACCGATTTGCTAACTCTTTCTTTTGAGATGACTTCATATAAACTTGCCTCCTGCTTTTATGGTACTGATTGATTTGAACTTCATACCTGCTAAATGCATGCATGTATTGAATATTGATTTACAACTAATGTGATGAACTGAATTTGTAACCCGTTTAATCCCTTAATAAATCTTTATGGTTTGCAACTCAACCGGTTTCTGTCTTTGTTGTGGAGCCTATCATAAATATAGATTCAGCAGAAGAGCCCTCTATGAGCCCTGAAGTTGCACAAAGAAAGGGCTCAATCAAATTGGAAGCAGAGGATGGTTTCCATTGATGATTAATAGATTTAAAATGTGCCCGGAATCTTAAAATCTGCCTTGACCGAGTCTCCTTTCCTTAACTTCCATGGTCCCATGCATAGTATTGACGGCATTCCAGCATTCCTGAGAGCATTTGCAGTACCTTGAAGTGTGAGTATAAGTAGGGTAATGTTTTTTGGAGTTGTTGAGAGTTGAGCCATTTGTGGTTTTTGGTGTTCAAACTGATTATTGAAGTACTTTTTCGCATATATTTCTTGTGAAGATTAAAGTGTTTGCTGCAAACAGCTGAAGTTTGTCATTAGAGTTGTCATAATCCAAGATCTCAAGTTAATAAGATATATTAGGAGATATTTGAATTATCCTTTAAGATTGAGGTGTTGGCCTGTAAAGTGCTATCAGCAAAACCAAGATATTCGCTTATTAAGCTACTACTGTGAGATTGTAGTAACTGAAATTAGGGTTCGGTTGACCCTTTATGCACAGGAATAGAATACACTAGTCATGTTCTTGGTATGTTCCTCCTGGAAAAGAATTCCCTTTGTGCATTTGAAAGTTTTAGGAGGGCGTTACTCCCCATATACCTAGAGTAATTACTGACTTTGTTTTTCTTTAGTTGAACAGACAAGAGTTATTGTTTTTTTACATTTTTTATTTTTGATATTTTTACTTATGCGAAGCTGATTGCAGTGGAGCAAGAGCTTCTTTGTGGTGCTACGAGTTACGTCATTAGATGTCACACTAGGAATGGTTATTTAGCGTGTATTGCACTGTGGCTGGCCATTATGACATTGACTGCCACGCTGTGAGTGATAGGTTCAGTGGTGTTGTGTTAAGATTGGATGCTTTTATCATTGAGTATTACATTGTGATTTGATTTATAAGTGCCTATAATTTCAATTTAGAGTTTGCGGACTTTGTGTTACATTGTAAAAGGAGCAATAATGACATTCTTCAAGCAAAGAAGAGGTATGTTGAGAATTGTTGTGAGAACACCTCTCGATAAGGGTGAGGAGGGCCCTCCAGAAGACACACCCTCCTCTCATCATAACCAGATCAATTTACACACTTGTATTTGGATCAAGCAATAAAATAACAATGAAATAATATCACAGTGAGTGATGGGTGCTTGCAATTTCTTCCACACTGCACATTCAATTTATGAATAATCGAGAACCTAAGAAGAGTGTTTTATAAAATGAAGCCATTGCCAAAACCTACTCAATATGAGGCTTTGAATGCATGGATAAGAGATGTGTATGCTAAAGAGAATGACAAATATAAGACTCAAGTGAGGAATAAGATATGGAGTTACATGGAGACAAGGTAGAATTCAGAGCAGCAGGGTTGGTGGCAAAACAAGATTGAGGGTAGAGGGATATATCCCAGGATAGCATAGCGAAGAAGAGAAAGAAAGAAAGAAATTGAGGGATGTGAGGATGACAAGTGACACAGATAAAGACTTTTTGGATCATTTGCTAAGTTCCTGACCAACTCTATACAATGTTGCTCAGGCTATGGGAAACCAACAGCCCCCAACAGGAGCTGTAAAATGAGAAATAAACTGAATGCAGAATGATGGTCAGATGTCAATGAATGCAATGTTGATGCTAAATATGCAAGTTCAAAGGTCCTATAATGCCAATATGCATCTAGCTCTCATGATGCATCAAAACATGGCCAACCGAAGGCATGATTTGAATCCTTCCCAAAGGCTCAACAGAACACTTTCATGAGTGATGGTAATCTCCAACAGTTCCCAGTTTTTGACAGTCGTATCAGACTGGATCCTAATCAATCACAATGACAGTGTCTGAAAGGGGGAAAGTATTGTGTGCTTGGTGCGGTTATTAGGGTAGACATGAATGGGCCATATATAGATGGAGAGGTGAATGGCCGCGCCTTATTATTCTAGATTGTTACCGGAGTTACCCACTCTAGTCTATTGTTTGAACAGTAGAGGTCCTAAACCTGCCCCTCTCAGTAAAGTCAGTTCAAGTTGTATGAATTTCCAATCAGCTAAAGTCCTTTTGAAAATAGGGCCTCTCGAAGAAGAACATCAGTTAGTAATTTGTGTTTCAAATCCAGTCAATCTGATGGGCCGGGATTTACTCTGCAAATTAAATTGTGTGATCTATTGCAGACCGGATGGGGTTGAACTTTAGACAAATGATAAGGATGTAGACTTCAAATTAAAATCACAGGAGGCAAACACAGGTTTGTTCCCAGTCCTAATACAAGAAGACCTGTCTTCAAGCTTAAGATATTTAGTAAAAGAGCAAGGCTTTGATTTTACAGGCAAAGATATTGATCTAGTTGAGAATGTTGAACCAGCGACAATTACAAAAAAGCCTAATATACAATATACCCAATTGCCCCAGTACAAACTCTTGCCTGAGACTATGTCAGGAATTACTCCTACGATTGAGTGCAAGATAGAGCATGATATCCTTAAGGAAATATTAGGTAGCTCCTGCAACTCATCTGTGATGGGTTTGCAGAAGCCAAATTAACAAGCATTTGCAATGCAACAGGCGCCCGCATATACGCTAGTTTGAACTATTGGCATTGTAAATGACAATGCCTTTTATTTATGTTTATGTTTATGAAACATAAATAAAACGCATTGTCATTTACAATGCCAATAGCTTAAACTTGCGTGAATGTGAGACCTATTGCATTGAAAATGCTTGTTTATTATTGTTATGGGCCCAGCAGTTCCCACAACATTAACGTTTTATAACACCCATGAGAAAATAAAACAAGATTTTAAAGGCAAAAAGGCTTGCAGCCACTGCTGGTTTGTTTTGTTGGGAGAGTGGAGGAGTGGGGCAAGCAATTTAAGGTGTGCCTCCCAATTCAAGAAACAGTTTTCAATGCCATACTTAAATCTACTTGTTTTGACCTTTGGACCACAGATTTTGGACCACAAACCTTGGTTCTTATCTGTGAAACGGGAACATAAAGGAGTGTCTGAGCAAAAATGCCGCGTTTGAGTCATTCTATTAAATGTCCTTTATTTTATTAAACAAGAGGGGGACTGAAGTTGTCCTCAACTAACTTGTGTTAAATGGCGCAAACAATACAGTGAGCCTTGTAAAACATGATATGTTTGAGGACACATTTATACACCTAAACAGTTTTACTACATCATTTTTCCTTCTCAATTTCCTTAGAGCAGAAAGTAAAAATAACACACAAATACTACCAGAATGACAGACAGACTCCGCCCACTTACATTCCCTCTACCAATCTGAGCATCTCTCAAGTATACTTTTTAATTTCCAGGACTGATAGACAGTGACATCCAGAGATCAGGATAACAGAGGAAAAAGGTGAGAAAAAGAATAAAAGAGAGCAGAGTAAGGAAAGCACAGGCAATTCACGCGAGAAAAGGACCGCATTCAAGTTCCTGGGAATGGAACTATTTTGCAATCTAAAAGACGAAGTTACACAAAGTCTGTCCAGCCTGTTGTAGATCCTCACAGAGGTTTTTGTGATGTGTGAAGTAAGTTTACACCTCTGCCCAGCCTGTTGCAAATCCACACAGATGTTGTTTGTGACATATGAATTAAGTTTGCACCTGTCTAGGTGTTAAACTGCAGCCTTTACTTTTTGAGGGGCCTAACTCCCCCCACCCCTGCATAACTTTGTTGTTTTCACCATAGCACAGAAAACTCTCAAAAGAAACTCTATTTAAGTGTAAAATCGGATTCTGTACTTACTTGCTGAAAGGTGGATGTCTGCTGCCCACAGGAGTCCTCTACTTCTACTAACTCAGCTCGCCGCACCCCTCTCCTGCCAGCAACCTACAACCCAACAATCTGTATGGGGGAGAATTAATGTCACCTCCGCTCCTCATTGTTCTGTACGCACTGTACGCTGATACTGCTGGAAGTTCCGCGCCTGTCCCTACATCACGTACAAAAGCGAAACCACCTCAGGCTAGCCCGATTGTTGACTGTTTATCACTTCCTTCTTATTGGTATTTAAGGGAGCCCCTCTAGCAAAAATACTTTCAGGTCAGGGAGAAGAGGGGAAGAAAACAATCAACATTTATATAAGAACTCCCTCATGACCTCTCTATTTTGTCAAAGGACTCAAATTGAATTACAACATGGGCAACATCAAAATCCCAAAAACATTTTTTACTTTCTCAATTTCTTTTTTATTATATTACTTTTTTTCCCTTGAAAATACTTTTTTTCATGTTATTATTTTCAGCATTTTGATTTGTAGGAGGTGCACACCACTAGTTGATTGTGAGAAAAGTTTTATAAAGGTCTTTAAAGTTTGAGGTGCTCCAGCAGGTAACGTATCCGACCTGTACGTTCATCGATATCCTTTGGTTAGTGCAAACATACACCATGCATGCATCCCTGATTTGGGCACACTTTAGGTTCTAGGTGAAAGACTCCACACCATCTTTTTTCATTCTTTCAATCTTTTTTCATGTTTATTTCATGTTACAGGTTCAACATCATAATTTCATCTTTATATCCAACATTTTGTTGCCAAGCTCTGATGCATTTCGGGCTGTCATGCCCTTTCTCAAGGAGCTTTTGTGTTATCTAATCAAAAACAAATGAAATATAGCCATCATATATATATACCCAACTTATCAAAAATATGTATAAGACCATTCATGTAAATGTGACCTTTTATAAATACTAAATTCACGTGGTGGTTTTTAGGTAACGAGTGCCCGTTTCGTGGAGTGAGCCGGTAAGACTTAAAACGTGTGTGAAATGGTATCAAACGCACTTTTATTTTGCGTCTGAACGAGCACAAATCAAACATCAGGACTAAAAATGAAAAATCGAATATTGCTACTCATTTCATGGAAAAGAAACAACATCGCGCAATTGAAATTTTTGGTTTTGGAAATTATTGAAAAAAAGAGGGTATGGATAATAATAAAACCCTACTTCGACGTGAAACAACTTGGATTTACCGTCTTCAATCAATGAAGCCATTTGGGCTTAATGACAGAGTGGAATTACGTTGTTTTTTATAACCATCACCTAGGTGGTATCTCTTGATGCTATTTTGACTCTTTTGTACCTATAAATGTAACGATATATTTACATTTGCTGATACATTTAATGTACACATCTTGTACCCACACACTAAATCACGTTAAGACTTTTCCTTCTCCAATATGGCCATCACAAAATAGGTCCGTTTTCTATGTTTACCGTCCCACACAACTAAGCTACCACGTCATCCAATCGCCGAACCCGTTATTACACAGTGTTTCTCCCCAAACAAACCCTCGGCGGAACTGAAGTCAACTGAACCGGGCACACAGGAAGATTCATGATAACTCAGTAAGTCGGTCTTGGACCGCCATTGCATAAAGTTTAATAGTTGCGAGGCCTCGCGCAGTTTTCTAAAGACTTTTTCGTTACCGTTTTTTCAGAACTTTATCCTACACGTTTTGGGTCAGCCAGACACGTAACTGCAGCGCATGCATTTGATACCATTTCACACATGTTTTAAGTCTTACCGGCTCACTCCACGAAACGGGCACTCGTTACCTAAAAACCACCACGTGAATTTAGTGTTTATAAAAGGTCACATTTACATGAATGGTCTTATACATGTTTTTGATAAGTTGGGTATATATATATGATGGCTATATTTCATTTGGTTTTGATTAGATAACACAAAAGCTCCTTGAAAAAGGGCATGACAGCCCGAAATGCATCGGAGCTTGGCAACAAAATGTTGGATATAAAGATGAAATTATGATGTTGAACCTGTAACATGAAATAAACATGAAAAATGATTGAAAGAATGAACAAAGATGGTGTGGAGTCTTTCACCTAGAACCTAAAGTGTGCCCAAATCAGGGATGCATGCATGGTGTATGTTTGCACTAACCAAAGGATTATTTTTCAGCATAACATTTTATCAAAATAGTACAACATTTTTTATTCACCAGAGATCTATAATGTATAAATTATCATCCACACTGCAATCCAATCAAACCTGGGTAGAAAACTAACACAGCCAGAGCACTCACTCATACCTCATACACATTCAAATCACAAAACAATCTATCTGAACAAGTTCAACACGTTTTGTTATTTTTTATTTATTGCCCAATACAGGGTTACTACATTCAGTAGGATTTTACAAAAAGACTTTCGGTGGCATACAACGAGCTTCAGAGCCACCTTCTTCACGACCCATCAGATATATTGCAACATGATCTCTACACCCAAAGATCGCCTGCAGAAATATATGTGTAACAATCCATAATCAATTACATACCAATGCCATAACAATTACAAAAGACATTGATTGGACCAGTGTCAATGCATGCCATGTTAAAAAAATTTCAACACACCAGCGCTACCTCTACCATACAGTGATTATAATTGTCTCTCTTGAACTAGTTCCATATCTGTTTTATTGTTGCCCCCACTCACTCGGGGCAAGAGCGACAAAGGCCAACAAAAACACAAAGAGCCAGTTTTAATTCCTATTTCCTGTCTCATTTCGATGTCCTAAGCTGTATTAGGCAACCTATTTATCTTTCCTCTCACTATATCAGCATCAGGTATTTCTGCATGATCACTAAACTATACTCTATTGATACTTACTGTTATCTAATCTTCGGCGAAAAATCTACGGCATCAAGAGTCTAGGACGACATTTCAAATCTGTACTCTTGTGTCCAAGAGAGCCTATTTCCTAGATGATACTGAAAGAGAGGGGAATGCTGTCAAATATGTCCCAATATTGGTCAAGCAATATCCATCACAAAAAAATAAAATGTAACAGATGAAGATTTTTATTTTCTTCTTTTACCAGTACTATCTAAGCACCCTGAAATACATTAGGCGTCCTCTTTGTCTATATTTTCACTTAATTGGCATACCTCACATTTACATATACATTCAAATCCACTATATATATATACTTACTGTTATTTATCTTTAGTAGAGAAAGTAAGGCGTTAAGAATCTGAGACGGCGCTCCAGATAAGTACTTATTTATACGGGGAAGCCTACTTCCTAAATGGTAACAAAAAGAGAAGAGAAGGGAAGTTCTATTATCTATGTCCGACCTTAAATCCATATCATTCATCGCCCATACACTAACCATCGTAATTCACAATGTCTTACCCAAGAACAATCGCTATAGATCCTGCCAGTAGTGGGACACAGGTTGTTACCAAAATTCATTTGGATGTAAAAAAACCTGTGTGTCCAGAAAATATAATATCGATCTATTTAAGCATATACAATGCCTAGTCACTTGCAATTCAAGCCTAGGGTCATACTTCTTATAATTATCTCCAATTACCTTCAATATATTCGTTCCCAACGTGTCAATGCCAGAAAAAACCTCTCGGTACTGCAGTATTCAGCGCCGTGACATCATAGCAAAACGATCATCTCAACTTTTCCATAATCGCTGCGAAAAAAGCGCAAACGCATGATTCACTTTTCTCTATTCACTATTGACATTATTTAAAATTAATTGAAACGAACATCCAACACGAAGAAACTGGGGACACCCCTCTCTTCTCTACTATCCCTCGACAGTCAGTATGTTAAAAATGACTGCCCTAAACTCTTCTCCATTCAATGTTGCACCACAACAGTTATCGGAGCCCCACGGCACTTACTTGTTCAATTCAAATGTCCACGACGTACTGGTCTCCGCAACACCGCTCATGCCCACACGATAAACGTGTCAATTCCGAATGCCACTTTTTATACCTTTACAAACATCCGTGGTTCCGCGCCAAACTCAATCATTATCCTCACCTGCGAATGCGTCGAAACTGACCACGGACTTCCTGTTAACTTGTAACATAGTCGATCGAGAGGTTCCACTTCCCTGCAGCATGCAAGCCCATCGGCATCATAGATATTAACGATGGACTTACAAACTGCCTACCTGGTTAGACATGCCATCTTGGAAAAGGCATTCTCCACAATAACGACACGCTTCTGTGTCTGCTGGTACATCCTACGTCATAATGTACACAAATTATAGATACAAAAAAGCGGCATATGAAAAACATGAAAAAACGGCATGTGGAAGATAGAAAAGTAAGTACCACAACATTCTGCCAAATAAATATTAACAATCTAACAGTTGTCTCAAATATCCTAGTATTTCATACGACTGCATGGGAACGAACAAGGCATTGTGATGGTGATGGTGGTTAAAGATTGCTACATTTGGACATACTTACCGTCCTCAACTGTAGCAAGTTTAACATACCATAATTTACCTCTTACCTACTCCTTTACATGTAGTTTAACAATGACTTTGTTTTTATCAACAAGGTCGCTTTGAATATTATTTCTCTAACTTTAATTGTGTGCCTATGCTTAAAAATTTGAAGCAGGATGCTGGAGCCAAGTCCATGGGTATAATGGGCCATTATTTAAGGTCTGTCACACAAATTAGCGTTCCTAAATTTCTTAAAGTTAGAGCGACATGTAAATTGACTACGACTAAGAAGGATTTCGTATGGGAATTGGATGAATGAAGAGAAGAGACTAGGAGCTGAAGTTAAATCTGGATTCACATAGGGAGGGAAAGGTTTGTTTCATGAGACAAAAGGAAAAATGAATAAATCTCAGATGGTAGGTTGAAGCGAATATGTATAGAGATTATACATTTTGGGTGAGGAAATATTTTCAGGAAAGGATCCTGTTATTCCTGAAGTTTATTATGTGTGTTGGAAGAATGCTTATTTTCAACTTCCGGCAAATTGGATTGGCAGTTGTTACTTAGCTTTTGTGTTGCCTAAGGTTATCATGTTGGTGAGAAAGATGATAAGAAGAAAATGACCGTGGAAGAGCTAAATGTAGTGCTGCACAAGTAGTAGGGGATCTTTTCTGAGCTATGATTCCTTCTGTAGGAATACTTTTAAATGATTTGAAAATCAGAAAGCTGCCTGAATTGGTAAATCGCTTCGCTACTAACAGTACTGTAGCTTTAAATGTAATTAATTCTGAGCTTGTAGCAATAAGGGCAATGGTTTTGCAGAATAGGGTTGCTTTAGATAGAGTACTTGTAAAAGAGGCAAAGCCTGACTCTTGCCATGTGTCCAGTTGTGCTGCACATATATAATGGACACAAGTAATCAAATGCATAAATTTGGGAATTACATGACTGACGTTTCTCGTGAGGTGAAGGATTTGGAGAGGACAGATGCCTGGAAAGCAATAAGGAAGGGATTTTCTAACATTGGTGAAATGTTAAGTGATATATGCGATGGGATATTAAATAACATACTAACCCTGATATTAATCATTATAATTTGTGCGATATGCCTATTTTTTATTATAAGGGGAGTAAAGATTATTACTGCAAAGAGAAAGAAAAGCGGCTGCATGAATTGAAGTGGAGGGAAAGGAAACACACAGACATGGAGCTGGAGGAACTACAGATCTGTACAATTTATACTATGAGATAAATGATCTAGAGGAATCCAGTAATGCTGAAGCAGTGTGGCCATAATTTTTTGTGCTTAATAAATTGTTAACTTGGAACATGCATAATCATTACCTATCATTGTGAATACATTACTTTACATTTAGATTTGGTGAAACAAGTGATGTATATGTTTTCTATTACTATAGTTAGATTATGTGCATCTTAAAATTGACATGAGTCAACATGGGTGTATGTGCCCAACTCCATCTTGGAAATAAAATGTTACATTTCTGCTTGCATAACTCTCTTTTTGTTTCAGGTACCAGAGTCACAGTGTCCTTAAAATGTATTCTTTCCTGTTAGCTTACTGCATGGAGGTCCTATTTGTTGTAATGAATTAGTTGGACGATGATTTTCAGTACTTGTATGTGCGGCAGAGGAGGTGAATACTCTTTTGAAAGATATTGTGAAGACTGCGATGATGGAAGAATCTGGTATTGTATTACCCATGAGAAAGAGGCTGACACCAAGTAAAGCGGGAACACTCATTTTTGACTAGTTCTCCCTGAGTGGGTACCCATGCAATGTATCATTTTTAATTATTGTCATGTTTTAACTGTGTGAAGCAGATTTAGTTAGTTAGGAGGCTTGCCCTGTCCACCTTCAAAGGCGGATGTTTCTTTGCCTCTCTCAAGACCCAATACTCCTGACATTTCTGCTCATAAACTTACTTTCTATAGCAAGCATCTTCCTTCTTTTTCGAATTAGAACCTTCATTTAGTTCTACTTCCGATACTATATTTGAATAAACTAGCTGCTTTACATTTTCTGATTTACCCACAATCCTGGTTTGGGATTAGGGAGTTTCCCTTCATGGGAACGGAATTTTATCCTATTTTACATATCCTGTCTTTAATTACGTGTACTTGCCTTTGCTGATTTGAATTATGTGGATTATATTCATATGCACTGTATTCAGATGACTATTGATTTATGCTTACTGTATTTGATTTGAGATTGTGACTTTACTAATTTGTTATCAAACCTTCATGGTTTGTAAAATTACCTTCCTCTGTCATTTTTGTGAGTAGAAATTCTGCTTCTCTGTCATTGATACGTTGTTGAATTTATGATTTTAGCCTCAGTTCAAGATAAAGGCCCATCCCAGTGGACTTAGCGGAGACTCGAGTTTGCACAGAGTTTGCAGAGTGCAAATGTCATCCTTATCTCTTGCGCTATTAGACTCAAGCTGAAAAGTTGTCAACTGTTGTGTAAATGAGATTCGAAAAGAAATGTGGGTACAATGTATGTGACTCCTAGAGTAATCAGTGGGAGGGAGCGAAGGTGATTTTTCATATTAAAGGTTTTGCATTTATATTGACATTAACAGGTGCTTATGCAAATATGTTTACTGTGTGTAATTCACATTTACATTGACCACAGCTAGTGTAGACCTGCATTTTAGAATGGCTAATTTCTGGTTTCCATCTTGTTTCATATAATGGATGTATTTCTTTATTTCTAGTAAATGCTGGCTCCACATTTACACTGCAAAGTGTCTTTGTTTCCATTTTGGTGTGAAATGTGTTCCTTACATTATAAGTGTAGAATGTTTAAATTCATTTTAACAAGTGCACCTGTAGAATACAGGATGTCTGGTGTATCTCATTATGTTGCAGATAACTCCAATCTTGAAAGATGTTTATAGAAACCTCGTTGTGAATGACCCTGATAAAAACATAAGCTCAGGTTAGCTTTGTGTGCTGTAACCTGATATGAGCGTTTTGTGGGAATCATGTGTAGATGTATCAATGTCAGAACTGTATGATTTAAACTAGTACAATGTAGTTGATATTCAAATTCTACTTCCAAGAGGGGATCTGATGGCAGTCTATGGTGGAAGCGGTATGGAAGGACTTACCTGTTAAGGCTCTCCTTTTGGTAGCGTAAACGGTCGGACATGTTTGGAAGTGCCGTCTGAAAAGGACTATCACAAGGGTAAGGTATTCCCTTCAGCGTTCCTTGTGGTATTTCCCCAACTTCTGTTAACTAGTGGGTCAAATAGATAGACAAACATAAAGGGGCTTGTATGGTGCAGGTCGGCAGTCTGTATGACTCCAACATATGATGCACTTTTCAGGAGGCAAGAAAAGAGTATGGGCTCCACCGCAGCCAATTTCTTGCCAACGAAAGTGTAGGGAAGACAGCTGTGAACTCATGGGGTCAGACAGTCAACCAATTAGAAGTTTACATGACACAGAGGCTAATAGTCACATACAGTCTTGACTATAAGACAGAGACAGACCTCTACCGAGCACTGCTCAGACTCTATAGGTGAGAGTCCCCAGATGTTAGCTGCAATTTAGAAGCAGATATAAATAACAACAATACCAGATGACAAATGGGATAGGGTAAAAGGCGATGTGACTGTAGTGTCATTGAGGTTCTGTGAATTCTGAACCCGTGGGTTCCATTTTGTGTATGGCAGCCATTCTGTGGTTGCCCTCACATAGGCCGATGACTGTGGCTGAACTAGTCTTTTAAGGACATGTACCCCTTCGCTCGAGTTCGTGCTGACTCCTGTTTGACCTGAGTGACCTGATCCTGTTGCCTGAAGCTGACCTTGTTAAACCAGTTCCTGCCCTTTAGCTGATCAAGATTAAGGATCAGAGCACAGGACATCATAAAGTTTTACTGCACACAAACATGCCTTATCCTATTTCTATCTGTTTCTGTTTCTTCTTTTATGGTCTATTTACGATATGGGTTGTGGTCCTTTTTATTATGGGTTTGTCCGGCTTGTCTAAAGAAGAATGTTCGGCTCGTTCAATGATTGATTATGGGCCGGACAACTGTAAAATAGGTTTGTCGTCATGCAATACTTTCATTGTGGAAACATGTGATTGGTTAAACTGTAAACAAAGAATGTTTGCCTGAAGCATAATGTTTGGCATAAAAAGGGATGACTTGCTTTGTAAAGTTGAGCAGTCTCCTGAGAACTCATACCGTGATGATTTCTAGGACTTCTGTTACTGGCTGCAGCCAATAAATTTGATCTTTGACGCCACTCAGACTTTGGGCGTGCCCCTGGCGCCGCTGGGTCTTAAATAACCCGGTTCTTCAGTTGGCGCTTCCAACGTGGGGTGACTTCAGCGGTACTGGTCCAAGCCTGAAGATCGTGAGGAGCTTCGTGAGGAAATTCTGGAGGACGGCCACCACTTCATCGACCCCGGCATGTCGAACGTGGACTGAAGGTCTTTGCTGCGAGGCTTCCCGCTTTCCTGACGGCTACGAAGGACTGCTGTCCTGACTGTCGCCCTGTCTTGGACCCATTTGTGATGCTTTGTACGGCGAGACGATAGACGGGTCTTCTGGTGGCGTGACTGATACCTCAGTTAAGTATAAGTGGGTCGCTCTCAGTCCTTAGTTTTTGGTTCTTTGGTTCTTAGTTTGTTTAGTCCTTAATTTTGATTTGAAAATTGCAATTTCCAAAGCCAAGGGACTTGTATATTTGCGAGACTATCGTTGTAGATAATCCCTTGAAGTTTGAAGCTAGATTAGTGAGCGAAGATGCCTAGTCTTAGCAAAATTAGGAGGATATTCTGTTGTGGTTGTAACAGGGATTCCAGATTGGAGGATTCATGTCCGATACCTCCAGTTGGGACTCCGACTTATGAGCTCTATTCTAAACATGGCGTGTGCCCCATTACGTTTAATGAAGTATGGGTCCGCTATACTAGAAAAGATGGTGTCTTACAATGGCCCCAACATGGCAGCTTTGATACAGAGATTTTAGACAATTTGGAAACTAAATTATTTAGGAAGAAAGCCCGGCCGGCAATGTTTGACTCCTTTCGCCTTGGCGTAAAGAAGCCAGACAACAAGAAATTAAACAAGCTAAAAGAGATAAAAGAGAAAAGGATGTATCAATAATGCAAGCTGCTAGGCAGTTTAAAGAAAACGAAGAAGATAAAGCAATTGAGGTGTTAGATAGGCAACATAATATGGCTATTGATAAATGTTATCCAGCTTTGCCATCTCTTCTTGAGAATGCAACGAAGGACCCTGAGAAGGATCCTTTGATGTCATATTTGTTGAGATTACCACCCCCTGATGCACAGAGTGCTACGGCACCTCCGCAACCTCCAGTTGCACAACCTCTTGTTGCTGTTCAGCTACCGGTTCCTCCTCAGCTGGTTCTTCCTCCTACGGCGCAGCCTCCTCTGGGGCCGCAGACTTTGCTATCGGTTTTGTCTGGAACTACTTTGCCTTATTCTCCTGTACCTTCAACTTCTCTTGCTACTAACCCTACACTTCTATCACCTCAAAATACTTTGTCTCCTGTCCTTATGACAGCTTCTCCTTCTGCTCGACAACGAATAACTGATACTGTTACTGGTCTTTTGTCTCCTTTCTTTGGGTCATTGAGTATGACCCCTGTTTCTGCACGTAAACAAATGCGTAGTCAGCTACCTGGTCCCGAAGAACGGGCAGTGTTAGATCTCTTGGCTCGCAGGTGGATTTCGAATGTTTCGAGGTATAATTTAGAGTCAGTTATGGATGTTTTCCTGCAGTGGGAAGCACCCAAGCAAAGATATGCGTTTGATGTAATGTGTACTTTCCTCCGTGAGGAATGGGAAGATAATGATTTGGGTTCAGTCCCAGTGGAGTTTCTAAATATACAGTCTGAGTTTGCGAAAGGGACGATAGTGGGTCCCAGAGTTGAGGAAGCAGTTGCGATAGTACTTGCGTTTAGGAGCGATTTTCCCTCTCAGCGATTGTTTGAGCCTGATTCCGCAGTCAGGAGAAAGGTACGACAATATCCAATGAGAGAGGTTCCCCCAGTTTGGAGAGAAGGGGACGCAAACGCTAATCCGCCTGTTCTGCCTCATTTTCAGAGCGTATGGGTACATGTGCCATGGAAGAGAGTAGAAATTTTGGCCCTTAAACAGTCTTTACCTGATCCCCGTAAGAATCCGGCTGGCTATTACAAAGAATTGTCCCAGACAGTTGACGCATGCATTATGAATTTAGCCGACATAGATATGCTGTTGGGTAATGTAGTACCTCAACCTCTATGGGCAAAGATTTGTCATGAGGATCATGCGGTTGAATTAGGTGACTCATGGCTCAATATTGCTGCTGCGGACGCTAGACAAGTTGGTAGTTCTAAGCCTGAGCCTCTAGTGGCAGATCTACCTGGCAGAATTATAAATCTTATGAAAACGATGATGCCAGCGTTACGAGTGAATTGGGACAAGTTAGCAGCATGCAAACAGAAGAAAGATGAAAGTGTGTCAGATTTCTTCACTAGGTTTGAAGAAACATTCATAGATCATAGTGGTCAGGACATGAGTACGGAAGGTGGCCAAAGATTGTTTGTAGATAAGTTTGTCTTTAATTTACTTCCAGAGCTTTGTAACAAGTTGAAGGACTCTGAGAGTTTGTGGGCTGTTTCTTCGTCGGCTCAGATATTGGCGACTGCACAGTACTACGAGAATAGGGATAAGGATGAGAAAGATAGAGTAGAGAAGAAGACTAAAGACTTGAAGACAAAAGTTCTTTTGCAGCAGGCGTATCCGCCTCGCTCGAATCAGTAAGAGTCACAACACAGTTTCAGCAACCTCCACAGTTTCAGAGAATATCACAGAAGCCTGAGTATTTTGCTCCAAGACCACCTTTGGGTCTGAATCAGTGTGCGCATTGTAGGGAGGAAGGTCATTACAAGAATGAGTGTCCTGTTTTACAACAACATACAAGTGGTATGTCGGGTCTGAGAGGTCGTGGTGGTTTCCAGCAAGTATCTATAGGTAGAGGACGTGGTGCGTTTCCTCAGAACGAACGTTCTTTTCCTCCTCAGAGTTCAATTAATTATTTTGATCAGCAGAATGTACAGACTGGCAGATCTACGTAATACTACACTGACGATTATTATGTTGAAAATTAGGGTACTAGTCATAATGATTGCTAGGACAGCCATGGACAAAGAGAGGGAGTAGTGTCAGTTCCAGTAGACCAGAGTGGACCTTATGTTGCAGTAGTTACATCAGGTGTGGTAGCGCCTTTTCTTTTGGATACTGGTGCAACAAAGAGTTCTATCATGCACTCTAAACTCCCTGGCGCACCTTTGTCTGGCTTAACCAATGTTTCGGTAGGATTTTCTGGCGCCCCGGTACGTAATCCAGTTTCTAGTCCTTTGTCTCTTTCCATTGGGCCTTGTGAATTGGAAGCACCCCTTATTCTAACGACAGGTTGTGGTGAGAATTTGTTGGGTTTGGATTTGTTAAAAAGATTGCATGCGACATTGTATTGTTCTCCTTCGGGAGTACATCTTACATTGTGTAAGAAAGTGATCTCTCCAATGTATTTATCTAAAGATCGACTTCCACTGGAATTGCGTTTTCTCCATGATACTCTTTGGGCTACTGGTCCTAATGATGTGGGTCTTTTGGAGATTCCACCCTATGTTGTTACGCTCAAATCGAATGTTAAATTGCCACGTATTCCCCAATATCGGATTTCGAGTGATGGTGAAAGAGCGCTATTAGCGATTATCTATGATTTGATTGAGAAAGATGTGATTGAAGAAACGAGAGGTAATGTGTGTAACAGTCCTGTTTTGCCTGTCCTGAAACTCACTGACTCTTCTCAGCCACCTGTTTACAGGTTTGTGATCGATCTTAGAGAGGTTAACAAGATTGTTGTGCCACAGTTTCCAGTTGTTCCGGATATTACTGCTTTGTTGACTTTGATTCCTGCTTCAGCTGCCTGGTTTTCAGTAATAGACTTGAAAAATGCTTTCTTCAGTATTCCAATTGCTGAGGGGAGTAGAGATATTTTTGGCTTCTCTTTAGGAGGCCGAAGCTTCCGGTTTAAGAGAGCTCCCCAAGGCTATTGTGAAAGTCCCTCCATTTATAGTCAAGCTTTAAAAACTCAGCTCGATACTCTTGTGTTACCTGCTGGTGCTGCTCTTATACAGTATGTGGATGATCTGTTAGTGGCCGCTGATGATGAGAAAACTTGTAAAGAAGCTACTATTTCTTTGTTGCGACATTTGTCGGACTTGCATCATAAAGTGTCACCTTCTAAGTTGCAGTATTGTCGCCAAGAAGTGACCTACTTAGGTCATCTCTTGTCAAAGGAGGGAAGAAGGTTGACCCCAGAACGAATTCAAGCGATTGCGCAAATGACTGTACCAAGCACACAGAGAGAAGTGCGTGCTTTCTTGGGTATGACGTCGTATTGTAGACAGTGGATTCCAAATTTCTCTCTATTGGTGAAACCTCTGTTGGCTTTGACTTGTAAAGATACACCGAATCCTCTTCCGTGGTCTGACGATTGTCAGAAAAGTTTTTCTGAATTGCGTGATGCATTGTGTTCTGCTCCAGTGTTGGGTACTCCTGACTACAGTAAGCCTTTTACACTCTATGTTCACGAGAGAGAGGGTTGTGCATTGTCAGTTTTGACTCAACAGTTTGGTGATAAGCAGCGTCCATGTGCGTATTTCTCGTCAACTTTAGATCCGGTAGCTAGAGCGTTGCCAAGCTGTTTGAGAGCTACAGCGGCTGTTTCCATCCGACAGTCTGCTGGATTGGTGATGGATAATACGTTGGTTGTGATGGTTCCACATGCAGTGGATACTTTAATAAATCGAACCAAGACTCAGCACCTTACTAGTGCGAGGTTGTCGGGTTATGAGTTGACGCTTTTGGCTAGTCATGTGCACATCAAGCGGTGTAATGTATTGAATCCAGCAACATTGTTGCCGATTTCTGTGGATACAGATGGTCAGGAACAGCATGATTGTTTTTTGAGGACGGAAGAGGAAATGAAGGGTAGAGTCGATCTGAAAGACACTCCTCTTTTGGATCCTGATGGTACGCTATGGGTTGATGGGTCATGCTACAAGCTCCCGAATGGTGATACGACTGCAGCATATGCCGTGAAGACATTATGCACAATTGTTGAAACTGCACGAGTGAGCTATAATTCGGCACAAGCAGCGGAATTGATTGCATTAACGAGAGCGTGTATTCTGTCTGAGGGAAAGAGAGTGAATGTGTATACCGATAGCCAGTACGCGTTTGGTGTTGCACACAGTTTTGGACGCTTGTGGAAAGAAAGGGGATTTCTCACATCCCATGGGACTAAGATTCAACATGGGCAGTTGGTGAATGAGCTCTTGAGTCACTTACTTTGCCAAAGCAAGTTGCGATTGTGAAGTGTAGTGCTCACCGGAAGGTTACGGATGATGTTGGTCGAGGTAATGCATTTGTGGATGAAGTTGCGAAAGAAACAGCGAAAAATGTGATGAGTCGAATATATGTTGCAGGCCCTGTGAGATGGATTGGTGCAGTTGGAATGTGTGAAGATACGATTGAGAGTGTGTGGAGAGAAACTACGGGTAGATTGGATTCGACTGGTTGTTGGGTTGAGTTATCAGAACACCAAAGATGGATGTTGCCGGATGCGTATGTGCTTGCGGTGGTTACGATGGCACATGGGTTGTCTCACATTTGTGCGAAAGGGATTTGTAAGTTGTTGGCTCCAGTGTGGGAGAATGGTGGAATTCCCAAATGTGCGGAGAATGTGGTCAAGAATTGTATGGTGTGTCTGATGTATAATCCTGGCAAGGGAATTCCAACTCCAGCTGGTCACTTTGCACCTCCGACGTATCCGTTCGAGGTTCTGCAATTGGATTTTATCCACATGGAAAGATGCAATAATTTGAAATACGTCCTTGTAGTTGTTTGTGCCTTTTCTAGATGGGTAGAGGCATATCCCCTAAAAGATAATACTGCCTCGTCCACAGCTAAAGTCTTGCTCAAAGAATATTTCCCTAGGTTCGGATTGCCATGGATGGTGTGGAGTGATAATAGAAGTGAGTTTGTGGGGAAGATCATGAAGAGAGTGTGTGAGGGTTTGGGCATAAGACAAAAATTTCATGCTGAGAATCATCCCCAATCAGCTGGTTTAGTGGAATGTTATAACGGCACCCTGAAATTGAAATTGGTCAAAATACAGGCGAGTTCTGGTCTCCAATGGCCCGATGCTTTGCCGTTGGCACTTTTGTCAACTAGAACTACAGTGCATTCCCGAATTGGGCTTAGTCCATATGAAATTGTTTTTGGACGCCCGGCGAATCTGTGGGGAGTGCCGAGGCCAGTGAAGTTTAGTGACATCGAGTATCCTGTGTTGGTGGACTATTTGTATGACCTGACGGCTAAATTGCGTGTCTTGCATCAACAGGTTCACGATAACTTGCCACCAGCATCTGTGGACCCAGGTCACACCATCAATCCCGGTGACTGGGTCCTCGTGAAAAACTTTCAGCGGACCAAAAACGAGCAGCCCCGCTGGACCGGCCCCCACCAGGTGCTCCTGTCGACAAGAACCTCGGTGAAGGTCTTCGGGAAGCGGAATTGGGTCCACGGCATACATTGTAAGAGGGTGCCTTTACCTCTGCCGTACGACCAGTAGATCCGTGAAGGTATTGGTGACTCAGAGACAGAAAGAGTGCCGAAGTTCATGCCATTTAGCGATGCACATCTAGTATGGACAAAGTCTGAACGAGAGGACGACGACATTTTGCAAGCAGCTGTACCTCCGCATCTGAGATTGGACACGACTGAGCCTGAACTTCTGTTTAAAGATCAGACAGTGCCTGGTAAAGGCCGTTATAATTTACGACCGAGAAACAATGGACAAATAAAAACATAATTTTTCCTTTTGTTTTTGGAGAACTGCACTCTCTCATCCAAGAAACTGTTTTGGCCTATTTTTCTTTTTCGAGCTGCCATCCGAGCTCAGCTGTAGGGTCACGGTATAAAGACTTGGGATTGCAGCCGTGTAGACACAAGGTCGATGGTTCTGGTTGGTCCTAAGGCGTTCCCTGGACTGACAGACGCATTCCTTAGCGGAAGAAAACCAACTGCCGCGAACAGCACGGTTAGAGGATGGAGTTTTTTGTGATGGAGAGAACTGCCGAGGAAATTAACTTTAAAATGAAACTGTGTAAATTAATGCATAGCAAATGTTTTCTGATAACATGTGTTCCGATGTTTTTAAGCATGACGTTAGCATTGGTGGGTTGGATTGTTTTCACTACCCAATTGACTTCTGCACCCACCTCCCAACCTATGTCTTTTCCTACTACTACTTCTTTGCATTCTTTTCATATCTTACCTGAACACGAGCAGATTAGAAGGTCGGAATTTGTGAATAATTCTTTTGTACAGCTTCTGCATCAACACCAGTTGGTAGTGAACACCACTAATTGTTGGGTGTGTGGTCTTATGCCGCATACTACGGATAGAGGTATTCCCTATTTGGTTCTACCGTTTAGTCAGAATGGGTCTCTATGGGCTTTCCAAACGATGTTTATTTATGCCATCGAAGTCTATCCCCTGCGTTCCATGAGAGATAACTCAAGTAATAAAGCCTTGGTGAACGGAATTACGAATATGAGTAGAGATATCGAAATGTATATGACTATTCCCAAGGATGAGTTACTAGCATATGTTGGTTGGAATGCAACCGGATATAGTATTAGTCTGGGTGAGAAGCAGAGACGGAAGAGGTCACCTCGGATTTGGATCGTACCCCACCGAGGTCATTTTTGTTTGCAAGGTAATGGCAAGAATCCGAGAGCTCAGTTAGGGAAGAGTGTATGTACTCAGACGTACGTTTTTGCATCTCAATCTTCCCCACCGTTTTTAGCAGCTAAGAGCACGTATTTTGTCTGCTTCAACAGAGCATATACATGGTTGCCCCCTGATTTTTCGGGCACATGTTATGTGGCGTATTTGTTGCCCCCTACGCACACTGCTGCTGCAGATTACCACAGAACAAGAGTTGTTAGAGGTGTCTTCGATCAGGAAGATACCACTGGACAAGAAGTGGGAGACTTCTTTAAGGGTTTCCTGCCATTTTGGGGACCTATGGTTAACAGTAGGAACATACGCCAATTGACAAGAGTGGTTGAGTCCACCGTAAATGAAACTGCCGGTGCCCTTAGTAATTTGACTGCTGAGCTTCAAGCGGATCGTCTTATGACGTTACAGAACCGTATGGTTTTAGATGTCATACTTGCAGATCGAGGTGTAGTATGTAAAGTGATCCAATCGAGTTGCTGCGTTTTCATTCCAGATAATGCTCCTACAGTATACGAGGCCATTTCCAGACTGCATAAGATCTCTGAGTCTATACATGTGGACAAAGGAGATTGGTCGTTGACTGGATGGTTTTGGGGACTGTTATCCACTTGGGGATGGAAAATTCTGATGGTCATTGGTATGGCTTTAGCTATTCTTTTTCTGTGTTGTCTTTGTGTACAGTGTGGTCCTGCCATATGTGGCCTTTGTGCTACTACGTGTGTAAGGAGACCGCCTGTCTCAAGAGAAGTACAGAGAGATAGAATGATGCTCCAGCAGCACCTAAATGACCTGATGAATATTGACATCGATTCAGATACAGACTGAGTGATTGCCTATGTAAGGGCAAAAGGAGGGTCTGAGGTTCTGTGAATTCTGAACCCGTGGGTTCCATTTTGTGTACGGCAGCCATTCTGTGGTTGCCCTCACATAGGCCGATGACTGTGGCTGAACTAGTCTTTTAAGGACATGTACACCTTATCTCGAGTTCGTGCTGACTCCTGTTTGACCTGAGTGAACTGACCCTGTTGCCTGAAGCTGACCTTGTTAAAGCAGTTCCTGCCCTTTAGCTGATCAAGATTAAGGATCAGAGCACAGGACATCATAAAGTTTTACTGCACACAAACATGCCTTATCCTACTTCTATCTGTTTCTGTTTCTTCTTTTATGGTCTATTTACGATATGGGTTGTGGCCCTTTTTATTATTGGTTTGTCCGGCTTGTCTAAAGAAGAATGTTGGGTTTGTTCAATGATTGATTATGGGCCGGACAACTGTAAAATGGGTTTGTCGTCATGCAATACTTTCATGGTGGAAACATGTGATTGGTTAAACTGTAAACAAAGAATGTTTGCCTGAAGCATAATGTTTGGCATAAAAAGGGATGACTTGCTTTGTAAAGTTGAGCAGTCTCCTGAGAACTCATACAATGATGATTTCTAGGACTTCTGTTACTGGCTGCAGTCAATAAATTTGATCTTTGACGCCACTCAGAAGTATCCCGTGTCTCTGTATTCTAAGACAGGTGAACCCGAAGACTTTGGGCGTGCCCCTGGCCCTGCTGGGTTCTAAAACCCGGTTCTTCATCATGCAAACACCGGTTCAAACTCATTCAATTTCACTCTCTGCAGCAGACATATGTAATCCCAAGGGAATTATGTAGTATGTATCAGAATGTCAGGGATGAATGCCCTGGACGTGGGAGGGATGGTGCTGGTTTCTATTATAAGGTGTAGGAGTGATTTAGCCAGTGCAATTCCCACACTAATTTATAAGAGGGTGGACTGTGAGCTGAGTGTATGCCTGCTGGGCTACTCTCCAGATTCATGAAGCTGGTACTAGGGCTCAGGCTGTGGTTAATCACTGCATTGCCATGTCCTGAAAATTGCCAAGGGAACCTGCTCGAGGGGTTTGGTTGAGAGAAATGAAGAAATGGGTAGAAGCAGAATATTCCATGATGACACAGCTGGCCAGGCGCTCTAGGTAACAAGATTATTGTCAATATTGGACCCCATTCTATCAGATTTGGGATAATTTGTTGAACATAGGTTGCATTGAGCAAAAGGGACAAGGAAATTAACAGCAAAATAAAATCAACTGAGAGAAGAAGCAGGCCATATATATTGAAGATTACAGCCGGCTGAGGACAGGTCAAGTCCAGTGCTTAATTTGAGCCTGTAGTTTCCGCTGCTCGGCACCGGCACTTAATTGTCAACACCGGCACTTGTGACATTCTGCCACAAGATGACTAATAACTGCCGCCCAACCCATCCTTAAAGCTTTGTGGGCCTGGAATAGTCTGAATTGTCACTTTTGTAAGACTGTGAAGGTTAGTTGTTGTAATGTTACTGTCATTGGCAGCGCGGGCTGGGCCAATGGGTGGTGTAAGCTGCAGTAACCTCCTGACGAGGGCCCTAGCACTTATGTTTTTTACAAATTAGGCACTGGCCACTCCTAGTGTGACATGCACTGCCAAATTCTCAAATTCACAGTCCTACAAGCAGAGGAAAAAAAAATAGACTGGTCTGGCCAGACTGCTGTTCCCTGATAGAGTCTCATGTTTTTTGGGATTTTTTCTTGTTTATAACCATTGACATCATGCCCTCAAAATGCAAAACAGATGTGTTTCATTTGTTCTCTGTACTTCTAAGTGACAAAACAATGTGCAGTCTACTAATATGAGTGGCTGAGATGATATATGTGTATGACAAAAACTAATAGAAGTGTTTGATTAAAAAAAAGTGAACTTAAAAGGATAGATACGCAAGCAGTGATAAACTACACACTTGTAAGTAATTTTTAGACACAAGAGCCTTCCTAGTTTCCATAGCTAATGGTCAATTGATATTAGGATTTTGGTAACAGAAATACTGCTTCCGAAGACTTTTCTAACCATGCCTCTGTAAAATTAAATTGTTAAAGTTATGCAGTATTCTAAGTATTTCCTAACCTAGTTTTAACTTATGGAATATGGAACTTCCACAGGAACGTCCTCCTTTGGTCCTCAGGCTACACAGTGATCCAGTGGTTAATTTGGAAATTAAATAAGTGTGAGGCTCTTGTCAGGAGGCAGCTTGCACCACACTATTTCTCCTGTTAGCGCTGCCTAAAATAGAGCCAACTACTAACCATGAAAGTGAGGAGAGGATGTGGCGTAATGGCCAGAAATGCCGACTTCGGAGCTAGGGAAGCAGGTTTAAGTCTTGGCATCGGCTCAACATCCTGTGATTCTGGGCAAATCACTAAATCTCCCCATAAATTAATGTGTCTTTAACTGGTGCTCATGAAAAGCGCTGGCGTTGATAATTAAGTGCCGGTGTTTAGCACCAGAACCCACCGCCTCAAATTAAGAACTTAAGTGATCTCACTCCATTTTGTCTTAAACGTTTCCCCACATTCAAAAGAAGGAAGTCAGGAAAGAAGGGTAGATGTGTTTCTATGAACAAAGTACTGGTGAGTGGAACAGCCCATCCTTAAGCCACCACTCTATGACTTTGGTATATGAAGTGAGGTTCAGAGAAGGCACTGGAATTGCAATTGATGCCAATCTCATTGGTCAGCACACATCTCCACCATTCACTCGTTCCTTGACCCGAGTGAAGAAGGCGGATCGTAGACCATATTTATGGGTGGGCTTAGCTGGTACTGGTGAATCTCAGAAGGGAATATCATACCCTCCAAGATGTATGACTCAATTGTTCTGAATATGAGTTGTACAGTACTGGTGCGGTGCAAAATCTGCACACATAATTACCATTATAATACAGTAAAACCATGCCAATGCAAAGGATTGATGAGTACAACCCCTTAGAATGGGTAAAAAGGGTGCAGATATAGAATTACTGTATGAAATTCCGCATGGTATTCCCTTTTCTGAGAGGTTTAACACACACGTTTTCTAACTGCTCTGGAGGTGGTAAATGTGTATGGGTCGTCTGTGTTGGGCAGAGATGGAGGTGGGAGTTAGGAAAGATGGGGGCAGAAAAGGAAAATTAGTTCTGGCAAGGGGAAGCAATAAATGCTCCCCTCGTGCCAGAGAAAATATCACGGTGGATCACTGGACAAGACTAGGTTGCTGTTGGAGCCAAAGACTCATGTTTTACTGGCCAGATTGCTAGCTGGTACAATTGAGTCCAGTGTTCCTACACATGTGAAAACTGGATGTGAGAAAGTCCGGCCAGTTGTGATCAAACCTGGGAATACCACTCCACCTGACTTGTAATCAATCCCCATATCAAGCTCAATATTATAAACCTACAATTACATTGCAGCCGGTTACATCACCTGCCATTATGTCATCAAGGTAGGTTTATTAATATAGCCTTATGGTTCGCTGCCTAGGCCTATACTGGTTGTTAAAGGCCCTGAACCTGCGACCACGGAATATAACGAGGGAGAGGGCCTTTAAAAACCGGTATAGCGTGAGGCGGAAGGGATATATGACAATTAGAATGTTCCACCAACAGAGGGTGGAATGTTCTAAATTAAAAAGGGCGAAACAGAAAGACAAATATTAGAATGTTGGAGCAGAAAGCTTATACCCGCCATTATTAGCCCTATGCCACTGCATTGTCCTAAGGGTTGTATGTCAATACAACGCAGTGTTTACACCGCACTACCATTACAACGCAAGTCGTTACCACGACTTGCGCTGTAGGGTGCTGGACTTAGGAATAGTAAGATTTACTATTCCAACACCAGCCTACGTACAATAGGGAAGGTGTTGGAATAGTAAATCTACTATTCCTTAGCCTAGAGCGCCCTCCAGCGCAAGTCGTGGTAATAACTTGCGTTGTAAAACCAGCATTGTAATGGTAGTGCGTTGTAAACACTGCGTCGTAATGGATGTTCCCCGCCCTAAGTGGAGCTCCCACCATTCAAATGTCCTAATATAGCCTTATAGCCCGCCATCACTAAGGCCTTTGTTTTATTTGTTAGAAAATTCTTCTCTCTAGTGACAGAATGTTTTAAAAGCCATAAAGCATGCTTTAGCGGGCAATACCGGCCATTAAAGGCCCTCTCTAGTGTTAAAGGTCCAAGCCGAAGACTCGGGACAGTACAATAAGAATCCTGGAGTGATTCCTCTCACCTCTGCATGAACTGCAGCCATTTTTCTAGAGCACTGAACAGTCTTTTGTGACTGGCAGTTGGATGCAGTTGGTGTTGTTAACATCTGGTAGCTTTCAAGGAGTTGCTCTGCTGCAGGTTTCTTGTCTGACGAGTTAGACTAAGCCTTGGGTTGTGTTCTCCCTTGGGACCTAAGCACAGGTAGCGCCCCAAGGTGGGTATTCTCTACCACCATGTCAAGATGCTGAATGTTAAACCAAGGGGTGAGAGTGACTATCTGTACCTACGAAAGAATCTTTAGAAAACATCCACGCCCGGACTGGCTGTAGCAGGCACTGGGCATTTCCCCGGTGGGCAGACAAGGTGGGTGCCAGTTTTGGGCCCCAGGGGGGGCGATTTTGTTACAGGGATGTTTTTACAGCATAGCTGCAATATCGCCCCCTGTCACAAAATCGGCCCAAACCGGCCCTGGCAACAGCTCAGCCGCACCCCCCAACCCCCGGGGGGCAAGCTGAGCACTTTGCCAGTGCCGGTATGGTTCCCAGTCCAACCATGATAATGTCCAGTAGTAACTTTCCATCCCACTAGAGTGACTGCCTAACCATAGGACACCTACCCGTTCCTGTAAGTGTAGGCTACATTCAGGTGTGATTGTCCACACCTTCTAACGTGTCTGTGAGCTCTATTTTAAGGCAATATGCCCTGTTCTGTAGTGGATATGAGTTATACTCCTACTTGCTTAGATGGCTGTGGACCATACCTTAGAATAATTGCTATCTCTGAATCTTCTAATGAGGCTAAAAATGAAGCTAGGAGTGGCCATCATCCTCTACTGCAGAGTCACTCTGGGCTAAACCCAGGAGCAACTATCCCCACCCTGTATGGAGGCTGTAAGGGTAAGCTGGAAGTCCCAATGTCCAAGCGCTACAGTGGTTACAACCTATGCCAAAGCAACTTTACCCGGTGGTAATACTGAAAGGCCCTCCTGTCTGTATATTTTAGCTTTCGTGCAACCATCTTGTAATCCGGACGCCATTTTGTATTATAATCTAAACTGCTTCTTTGGTTATTTTTATAAAACGGTCTTTAGTAAGTTTTGTTTCCCAAGGTTGAGCTTTCTTTATATATTTGCAAGTGTTCTCGTTAGTGCATGCCTTTCTCGTTAGATAAAGAGTCCTTCTTCCACCTGGCTAGTGGGGAGGATAGGCCAGACGACCTTGGGCAGTAGATAGCCTGTGCCCGGCTGCAGAATCGAAATTCATGTTCTGTACCTCATTTGATTTACGACACCTACTTGTGTTTTTCATGGTAGGTGGGCCTTTTTGGTCTCCGCAACGTACATAATGTAATTGTATGCTTACGGGGTCCAGTCCCCTCGACAGCCATCCCAGGAGGCTGGTCAGACTGAGCTCCGCTGCAGTGTAGTATCAATAAATAATCTGGTTTGTATTCTCTACTGTCTGACCGACTCTTCATTTGTAGGAAGGCAGAGAAGGTAGTCGTGAGTGACCCGAGTAACCCTTACCGAGTCACTTCCTCCACCGGGAACCAGTTAATCCCTAAGAGTTAAATCCAGGAATAACTATACCCAGGAGTAACTATTCCCACCCTGGACAGAGGCTGTGAGCTATATAGTGGTTGATGGTGGGTTATAATTAGGCAAGGTTATTCTTACTTACAAGAATGGTTGTGGGCTATAGCCCAGAAATAACTACTATACCCACCCTGTAGAATGGCTTTAAGCTGAACTTATGAGAATAATATCCCTAGCCGAAAAGCAGCTGTGGGCTATCCCAGAGAAAGAGGGGGTGATATCCTACCCTGTAGGATGACAATAAAGTAACCTTAGGAAAGACTAACCCACTGTCTGCAGTGGCTGTAATCTACATCCAGGAGCAAATCCATTCTGCAGCTATTAGTACAGCGATACGTATATCTGTAGGCCAAACTAAGACTGACTTTTGTATCTACTACGGTCACTGGGGTTTATTCACAGGAGGGAGAGTTTCTACCTATGGAACAAGCCCAGTTATATTCGGATTGATCAGCAGCAGCTTGAAGTCCCCACTTTGTAGAGAAGTACTGGCTTGTAACTGGTGTGACAGAACCTCTGAAGACAGGCTGCAGGCTGTGCGCAGGAGTGGCTGACAAACTGATGTTAAACAAGCAGGGCTCAAAGGACCCAGGCCCATCCTGGACTTAACAGCAGCACCTTTAACCTGTTTGCCTGAACACCTGGGCAAAATGCACTAAAGGTCCCATTTAAGTAGAAGAGAAAGCCATATAGGGCAGATCAGTCATGTGACCTGGATCCATTGAGATCCCTAAACATAACAATCAGGTGATCTGGGTCCAATGGGAACGCTTAGCAATCAGGAAATCTGGATCCAATGAGAGCCCTAAACATAACAATCAGATGATCTGGGTCCAATGGGAACTCTAATCAATCAGGAAACCTGGATCCAATGAGAGCCCTAAACATAACAATCAGATGATCTGGGTCCAATGGGAACTCTTAGCAATCAGGAAACCTGGACCCAATGAGAGCCCTAAACATACCGATAAGATGATCTGGGTCCAATGGGAACTCTTAGCAATCAGGAATCCTGGAATCCTGGACCCAATGAGAGCCCTAAATATACCATTAAGATTACCTGAGTCCAATGGGAACTCTTAGCAATCAGGAAATCTGGATTCAATGGGAACTCTAACCCTGGCAATCAGTAGACCTGGATCCAAAGAACGCCCTAATCCTTACAATCACGAGAACTGGAACCTATGAGAGCCCTCACAATCAGCTTATTTGGGTCCAATGGGGACTCTAACCTTACCAATCGGGTGGCCTATAAAAGTAATGAAAGAGGTAAGCCTAAAAAACAAGACTGATGAACAGCACTTCCTGGGAACTCATAGAGCTACTTGTCTACACACATTAAAGCCCCGCAACTGGATATTTGCGAACCTCCGTCCTGTGTCTGGTCAGGTATAATCCGGATCAGTATACCAGTTTTTATGAATTGTCACCAAACACATGCAGTTATGGATCAACATACACAGTTCAAAAGGCAAGCACAGTTGTGGTTCCAGTGGAGAAGTGTGGCTCACTGGTTAGAGCGGCAGACTCTGAAGCAGAGATCGGGCCCGGGACCAGGGTTCAAGTCCTGACGCGGCAGGGTCTTGAGCTCAATGTCCGCGGACTCGATAATTCTCGCCTTGGCGCCTACTCTAATCATGGGTCCTACGCTGCAACTCTAGGCAATGGCGTGCTTAATCTCCACAACGGCCCCTACAACAGTGGGATACCTGGCTTCACCTTGGGGGTGCCCAGGAGGGGCATCTCACAGGGAAAGCCAGGAAGGGTTCCACAGCGTTATACAGCGCTGGGACACCCCATTGGGGCAGCTGTGCGCTTTACAAAATACACTACATATATACATACAAATGACTCCAATGTAAGTAATAGTCTGGGGTGGGCACACAGTCAGTCACTGATCAGAGGCTATAATAAGACCATGGCCTTGCTTTTTAATTTGATTAGTTTACTTCTATCAGAGCTCTTGTCTTGTAAGCTGGATCAGACCCCCGCCAGCTATTGCCTCTGCCTCTCTTTATTGTTCAGGAATTGCTATGGAGCTATTTGGTCAGAGAGAATGGCCTCACACGAGCTATATACAGACCGTGCAAGGATTTAAGCAATGTGCAAAAGAGTGGGCGCCGAGAAGCCATTTTCTCGTGGGAAACTCATTCTTCAGAGATGAATGTTCTCGAAAGGTTCTGTGGCCAACACAATAACAACTCGGAGCGTGAGTCAGTCATTGACGACTGTATTCACCATTTACGAAACTTCACACCTAAGACGACATTAAAACCTGAAGTGCAGCTAAACGACCACCGTCAATCATCGTGCAACTATATCTTCCGATAATTAATGCGAAGTACTGTAATTCAGCTTTGACCTATTTCACTCGATGATTCAGCATATCTGGCGGTTCTTTCCCCCAGAATCACTTTTACCTCACAGCAGGGTTTGTGGCTGCCAAAGACGCTTACCTAAGGAACTTAAAAGGACAAATAGTTAATTAAATATTTATCTGAACTGGTGATTATGTCGCCTGAATTCCAAAAGGGAACGGACGAATTAAGTTCTGCATTTTGGATTGGCTTAATTTCAACCACACAAGCAAAGCTCCCCCTACGCCTGTTCCTTTGGAGTGGCCCGCCTCCCTGCATCACTGGTACAGGCCGGTCACCTACAGCTGTCAAAGAAACTGCGCTCAAGAAACTGCCTGGCAGCCCTTGCTTACCGCGCACCTTCTGACTGGATCATAACTGTGATTTTCAAAGGTGGGAGACGAAGCCTATTGGCTGAAGCTTCCGAGTTTTGGAACTTGGGGAACCAGGTTCGAATCCTCAACATCCTGTGAATATGCCAACATCCTGTAATTCTGAATAGATAAATTCATCTACATAGAAAAATCTGTAACATGCCATGGTTCAATTTTAAATTCCTCTAAAAACAACGGTCCAGGTTCATGCTAAAAAAAAAAACTGCAGATGTATCTATATTATTGACACCATTTTTCAAGTTCATTTTACCACAGAGCCTTTGAGGTGTAAACTCGTGACGCACACGCCTCGCGAGTTCCGCAGTGCCTTCACGCGCACGTTAGTCATACAGGTTAATTTCCTTCTTCTTTCTTGTTCCTGATTTTTGAAGCCCTGAGCCGTGGGTAGAGGTTGAAGTGAATTGGAACTAACACGAGCCGAGTTCCATTACTTTTTTGGTTAATAATACATAGTCACATCTGCCACAATGATTTAGCAATCGCATCGTGGAGTTGAAGAATACTTATTTTTATTTTACAATTGCATATGACACTTTGAAGAGGAGAGTTTCTCTTGTGAGATGGAAGGTCTGTAAACGTAATAACTTTTCAGCAATCGCCTCTTGTGTTGGAGGGCCATGATGTATGTATCTCACAGCCTTGTTTAAAGAGAATGGACATACAATGCCTTCGCCATTTCCACCTCCGTGGCACTGGGGTAACACCATCTCTCCAGACCACCTGAACAAGACTCCAGAGAGATGTTTCATCCTCGAGGGGCTGCTAAACCCCAAAAAAATTACCTTTCAACCCTGCAAACAATGCTGGTCGGCCTTAAATGGATAACACTGAAAAAGAAAACAAGAACACAACTTCTGATAACAAGATTCAAATGAGTGACGGTCAAAAACAAAATATGCTCAAAAATAGATTTTTTTGACGGTAAACAAACTAACCTCATACAGGAAGCGAGCATCGAGTGGCGAAAAAAAACGTCTGTACATTTTAACCTAGCTGGAAAACCCAACAAGTTGTTTTGCTGAAAAAAGAACCCCATAAAGAGACCGAGGGTGTTTGGTTTTGTGTTTTGTGCCTCTACAATGGCCTCCCACGGAGCTCGGAAGGGCAAAGTTTAACAGAAAAAAGTGAAAATCTTTGAGTAAGAGCACAAGTAGTTTAACGAGAAGACGACACGGATCCATAGAAAGTATTGAAAACACCCACAGATTAGAAACTTGTCAGCATTTGGCTTTTTTGTGTGGAATATGCACCTCAGATGTGATTGTGTTTTCCCCTTTTGCTCCCGAGTAAACTAGATAAGAAGATGAAAGATTAAATTGAACTGAAGCCCTCTCCGAAGGGATTGCAAAAATATGCACCTGCTTAACAAATATATATATATATATATATATATATATATATATATATATATATATATATATATATATATATATATATATATATATATATATATATATAGATAGATAGATAGATATAGATAAATATATATATGTTTATTTATTTACAAATACATCAGTAGTCTAGACAGGAATGTGTTTACGTTTTTTTTAAGTTGTCGAACAGCTGCAAAGTTTAAGAGAAGATTGGTAAACTCAACAAGACTGGACAGCGTCGACAACATGACTCGTTACCGTGTTAATCAAATTCTAATCGTTATTGATTCAATAGCAGTCGCCTTCGCACAGAATGACAGTAACTTGTGACACTCTCAGTGTAATAAAAATGAAACTGGAGAGGTGTTTTCTTCCCGCGCAGTCTGACGCAGGTTGCATGAAGTAAACTTCCCCATCAGAGGGCCGGTGGTGTAATGGATATGTTTCAGTAATAAGACCTACATAAGGTGCCTGGAAAAAAATATTGGTAACTCTCTTGTGGAAAGTTCAGTTGCAGGTGATTTCTGCTGGGTCCGATTATAGCATGTGAACTTTTTAAAACGTTGTGCTCTAAATGGTCAGAAGCAAACAAACAAGCCAGATTTTTTTCTGTTGAAATAAAGACACAAATTGAGGCTAGCAAACACTGGTAATAAGGGTTAGAATTTAAAAAGTGAAATGAAACTGCCACAGAATGTGCAACATGCTCAGCATAATTAAATAATTATTCTTAATGGATAATGTGGTGAAACATGGCGCATAATTTGGACATCTTTTGCTTCATAATTCCAGCTTCCCTTGCTATATGGTTTAGTGTCACAACTTTGCCGCGCTGCGCTGTTGAAGAGCAGCGCTATCCACCTCACTCCAGTTGTGTGTATTTTAGTTTTAATAGTATATACTTACGAATGGGCTGCATTGTCTTGTTATTTTTGCACCTCTAAAAGTCACTTACCCTTTTGCCATTGCCGCTGTCACAGCAGCCACTGCTGCTGCTCAAAAGGTTAAGCAATGTTCCTACCGAAACCCAGTGTGGGCTGAGAGAGAACACTGTGCTGAAGAAAGTTTCCCAGCGGCTTGTATTTTATTATCGCCAAAGCCATCAGAGTTTCAGTTTGACACATTTGTATTTATTTATAAAAACAGCGATTAGATCAGAAGAACAAAAACAAGAAACGCGCCCAAATTTCTGTTTCAAAGCACCTGATTCGTTTCAGACAAGAGGCCAAAAACGTACCAGAAAGGCTGCGGTTTTTTACTGTGCGCCTGGGCCACGTCCACACAACATTCGGAGGTTCCCTCCCAGGAACAAATCGTTCTAGTTGACACATAAAAACAAGAAGCACTGAACACCTCTTCCATTGACTCGAAGATAGCTCAGTGAGCCGAGCACACCCTGCAGAGATTAATGTGTAACCTGCAGGTCACTAGTTTGGTTCCCCCACCTTACAGAGCCTCTCAGCATTTTACTGGTGATAACCCAAGAAGCATTGACTTAAACAATAATGCTACCTAGTATTAAAAACCAGAGGCATTTACGTTGGTGGTGTGGGCAATATTAACAGTACTAACTCTGAAGTTCATGCTAAGATGCATACAGTGTACGCACTAAGTCATACCAACAATAAAAAATCCACATTATTTATTTCAAAGACAGTCATTGGTTCAACATGGTAGGACAGTCCAAGGTTATACAGCCTCTAATTATTCATTAAATGTGTCGGTTCTTATTTCTCCAATTCATTAATCCTAAATATTAATGGCTTTATCCTGTAGCAATTGCATTGTATTTGCCAAACAATAGAATGGATATGAAAATATATTTCAGTCTCATGTATAGGTTTCTAAAAACATGTTAATGGAGTACAAAGCTCCACATCCGTATATTGTAATGTTATGTTATGCATATATACATGACATACATGCATACATTTACATTTTACATCATAACTGTGAACATGATTCGAATAAAGGTTATTTGAAAATAACAAAGTGAGATGTTCCTCCTCATCACACATCTTGGCTGAAAAATAGTGCTGACGGGACTATCGAATACAAAAATTTCAAT
This sequence comes from Lissotriton helveticus, assembly GCF_964261635.1. Lineage (NCBI taxonomy): Eukaryota > Metazoa > Chordata > Amphibia > Caudata > Salamandridae > Lissotriton > Lissotriton helveticus. The sequence continues at coordinate 1,108,535,344 of NC_136067.1, forward strand.
AACGTTTCAGCTTAAAAATGATTTCATAACAACCCTTCTTCAGGTTCAAATCGTAGCATATTAGAGATGCTGCTAACCTTATCTGATAATTTTTAGACATATAATCACATTTTCAGTTTTGCTTCATTACAATAACTGTAAGCTAAGATAACCATGCATGTGCTCTTCAGAAAGTACAGTAGGCTTCTGTATTGTTATTTACCCCTTTTGCCTCATAAACTGTGATGCCTCTGTGAAACATTTAACCCACCCATAATTTGCATCCGAAGACAGTCACATATTTACAATAAATGTGATATGAATGAACCAAAGTGAACAGGTCATTCTATCCATATCAAATGGGGATGGTTTCTTGTTTGTGGTTAACTCGGCATTTTGATTGGATTACACTTTGGAGTTGCACACATTTGCAGTTTATCTAAATTGAAAGAGCTTAAAACTTTTTGAAACGCTGATAACACCTATAACACATTTAGTGTACAAATGAACCAGAATTGAAATAGACAGCCTGGTTCCAAAACTGCTGACAGAAAAGAAAGTTATGTCCTGTGTGGTGGGACAAAAATGATCCCATAAATGTGTACAATAAGCCAGTAGTTTTCAAAGGGTTGTGTTATTATTTGTTGAAAAAAGTACAAAACTCTTATTCCTAATATTGTTTCATCAAGCAAACAAAATAAACAACTGAGATCACTTTGGTTGCCTGTTGGCTGGCTAATTATTTTCAAATCAGTCAACCAATCACTCAATCACATCAACTTAATCAATGAGCAAACTTATCAACAATCAACTCAACCATCCAACCTAACAATCAACAAGCAACTGAATCAACTGAGCAATCAATCAATAATTTGATCAATCAGCCAAACAATGAATCAATGGACCAATCAATGAAATAATAGTTTTTGTCCAATGGCAAACTGATGTTAAAATTGTGCATTTGGAATTTCTTTTCAACCAACAGAGGTGGAGTAGGATAAATGTAAGAAGAAAATGGTTGAACAACCATCACAAGATGACTAACAATAATAACTTATTTGTCGGACCAGAGCTGAATTATAATTCTGAACCAATGACTGTAACAAGAACACTCCGCACATGAAAAGCCGTAATCAGTGAGCTGTCACACTATGCTGCCGGAATGTTCTCTGTACACTAATAACAGAACCTTTTCACAACTGTATACAAATAAGTGAAGGACAAACTGCAACATAATAATTTCAGCAGTTCTCAACCCCAAACCACTGAAATCGAGTGACACCCACATTGAACACACTGAACAACAATAACGAAACTACGCAGAAACTGAGTGACGAATTGATAACCTTTTCTTTAAAATAAAATCTTCATTTAAACTAAATATGCAGAAAAATAAAGTTTTTTTGGGCGCAAAAACTGACAGGAAAAAACAAACTAGGTCAAAACGAGTCATAAAGAATGATGGTATTCTGATGAACTTTAAAGAAAAGTCTTACTCAGTGTTGCTACAAATTGTCAATGCATTTTGCAACTACATGGTAAGCGAAAACACTAAAAAAACAGTTATATGTTGGCAAATCAAAATTTTACAGCCCTCATTCACACAATAGTATTTTGGTTTCATATGATGATGTATACAGATGTATGTCAGTTGAACTACATTGTATTGCACTATTTGGGTAGCTCTTACTATCCTAGGTAGGATACTGAAGTGCTTCCCCCCACGGATAGCATGCAACGCTTTATATGGTGCATGTTTGGAAGGATGTTATTCTTGTTTGTTGTCCTTGTTTTGATACTATGTGGGAAATGATTCAATTTGTAGAAAAATGTGTTTCCAACATATTACAGAACCTTCAAAGGTAAAAGGCACAAGCATGGGGAATAGTTTTACAACTATTCGGCAAAGAAGCATTTAAATAAAAGAAACTGCTCCAAAAAAACTAAAAATTAATTAAATACATGACTCAAATATACATTTTTTTGCTAGATTTACGTAGCCAAAATTAGTTTCACTCTAGAGCTTGCAACCAAAAAAAATACTGTTAATCACCAACGTTATACACAATCCAGACTAAGCAAAATAATAGTGGGGGTAACCAAAAGAATATCTGAACACTAGCCACATATGTTTAAGACAACATTTCCGCACAGTGTGACAAATTTAGCCATTAGTATGCTTGCAAGCTTTGGTATTTCATTTGAATAGGAGTCATTCTGAAACCTTTAAGTAAAACCCATTTTTTCCCTTTCTGCCTTGCACGGGCTTGTGATGTGTGAGAAATGTCATATATTTGATGGAAAGTATTCCTCAATAGTGAGAGTGAGTCTGCAAAAAGGCATGCCCTTCTACTTCTTTCAAAAATACAGAAGAAATTCATAATGATAGTTTTAATCATGTAGATCTTCTGGCTTTTTAGGTGTATGTTTTCAATAAAAATAAAAAAATAAAAATGTTCTGTACTTTGTTTGGTATGATCTAATAGTTTCAACCGTTGTAATTCACAGAAAAAATGTTGTAACCTTGAAGTATGGGCAGGACAATGGTATAGTATCAATTACTTAATTAATTCATGCAATAATCCTTTATTAGAGTTTTTCCTATCTAACATTTAGCAGTATTTGACAGTTTAGAAAATTACATTCACTAAGTACATTTTATCAATACAAGGTTATAATGCAGAATATTAAACAGGATTAAACTAAATTGCATTAAAATCATTTCCTATTAGCACAGAAAAAAAGCAAATTCCACACAACTCTTTCTTAGTGCATGGATAACAATTAATCAAAATTGCTCCTCACTGACCGTAAGCAGAACTAGGTAATTAGGAGTTTTGGATGCTTCTTCCTTTCTGAAAGTACTGACGGGCATATTAGTATTACATGCAGTGGTGTACAATGTTCATATTGATAATGGAACCACCTTGAATCTCCATTAAGCTTAAAATGATTATTAGGAATAACTAACCTTAATAAAAACAGGTGGTGGCAAATGGTAGGGATAAGAACAGTAGGTAATCAGCCACCCCAGGCTTTTGCTTAACCATATTAAAATGAATAAGTGACTTTGTATTTACAACATACAATTTGTCTGAAATAAATGAATTCTCCCTAGCCAGCTGCCTAAGCTACTTCTTATTCACTATTACCAAATTGCTAACCACAACATCTTGATAAACATCTTGCATATCATAATGCTCAAACCAAATTTGAATTCCCTGTCCCTCTGCGTGCAAAAATGCTAGGATTTTTAAGCAGGACTTTTAGATACTCTGCTGTTAAGCTAACATTCCACGTACTTGTCAGAGATACTCCGAAAATAATACTCACAGTCCCTGTTTTTCATAAGCCCCGGCGCAATGCCTTCAAACTTTTGAAAATTAAAAACTGCCCCTACTAACAAACATACCACCCAATAAGTTAAGACTGGTACAATTGTGGTGAAAAAAGCCTTCACAAATGGAATCAAATCACCATATTGACTGTTAAAGCAAGATAAGCCCCACAGAGTTACCTTGCAATGGGTAAGAGCTTGATGCACATCATCATAACTCAAGTTATTACTAAAATTGCACCAAAGTATTTTAAGAAATTAGAGACCATAAGATTTACAAGATTTGCTGAAAACTCCATGACTTGTGTTGTCTTTGTATTCATTTCTTATATTAATTGTTAGTAATTATCAGTCTGTTCCAAGGACAGTGAGAGTTAAGTGCTGCTAATTGTCTTTGAAGGCCATTCCCAGTATGGTCCAGTATGACTAAATCATTTCCATACAAAAATGTGTCTGATGGGACCCACATTAATTCCACATGGCTTAGCTTTAGGCATACAAATAGTAATAAGCACATTGTGCTAAAAAGAGAAAACAGAAGAATAAAGGTTGTGCACTAGAATCCTCACCGCCCTCCTGCGCCCCACAGCCCATATTCACCTACATCCAGATCTTAGTAATGGAATGCAAGTAACCTGGATAACAGCCCATTTAAGATCCCCTTTGCAGTCAGCTTAAACATAGCAATCTGTGGCCAACCACACCAAAGACTGACTTTAAGTCAAAAAGGCAGCTACAAGGAATACTCATCTCTGATGCCTTATGTATTATGTCATTTAACCCAAAGATGTGGTATATTGTTGACTGTCCATGTAAGAGCTCTGTTCTTTTGGAATGAAGCGGAATCTACCTGCCCAATCCACCCCTGCTCGCGTAGAATGTGGGCCTATATGTTAGAGGCCTTATTAAGGAGTAAAATAACAGTGTAAGACCCGTTTTTTTGCCATTACCCTTTTTTAAGGCTAGAAGCGGTTATTGACCCCCTTCAACTATCAAACTACTTGCATGTTGTCACTATGAAGTGGAAATATTGCTATACAAATTTTGCCCAAGCTGCAGGTGGATGTAATATTGGAAATCATGCCAGGTTCTGTAGATTTACTAATTTTCAATCTGGCAATGAGACATATCCATGGTCTTTCCAAAAACCTATCAAACAAGTGAATTCATTAAGCTACAGAATTTTGCCTGCAAGTTTGGGAGACCATGTAAGTTATTTAAGTATTCATCCTTCGGATTGCTTGTAATGTGCGAGACGGTAACTCAAGCCTCAACCTGCATGCTCCGTTGATTTACAACCTTTCCACGGTGCTTAGTAGTACATTTCTTTTTGTGGAGGATTCAGAAAGTAAGGGCCATATTATCAAGAAAGGGGGATACAGGATTGCCGCTTTTATCGGCAGAAAACTGCAGCTAAAGCGGCGATAAAGGGCTTGATAATATGCCCTTTTGAATTCCCATAGAAGCCCAGGTTAACACCAGAACCTGGGCTTCTATAGGAATTCACAAGGGCATATTATCAAGCCCATTATCGCCGCTTTAGCGGCAGTTTTCTGCAGATAAAAGCTGCGTTAATGTATCACCCTTTCTTGATAATATGGCCCAAAATGCTTCCCAAGGGCTTGCCAGAGTTAACACTGTTTCCTACATCAATCTATCTACATAAGTGAGACTTCTGCAACTAGGACCCTCAAGTGGTCTCTGCTTCCAGTTACGCCATTTGGGCTAAGGACCAGTTTTCAACCTCTTCGTTATTTTTAACAATAATTTCTTTTGTAGACTGCTCCCTATGTAAGCAGATGCAAATACTAGTTGTGAATTCTGGAAAAAATGCTAACATTAGCTTAATAGGGAGATGAGCCCTACTTTCTCATTTTAAAACCTCAGAACATAAAATATCCTTAGCAAATACCCAGAAATACGAAAACATATAGTCTATCAGGTTGTTAATGTAGCTTCTGATAAAAAGTTTTCTAGTTGGTGGTCACCCTTAAATCGCCCATTTAACGATACCAAACTTTACTTTTAAAGCAGTATCCTAAGATCTTCCCCCCACTAAGGAGTAAATGAGGGCTGGAATGTTAATATATTTAGATATAGATACAGCTATTTTCCTGTCATAGTTCCTTCCTTTTGAATTTTAAATCTTCATAAGTAGCCCTCAGCCCAAAATAATTAGTACCATATGAGATTTGACCCTCAATTCATCTACACAACTCTGAATTGTATGTAAAAACGGTAAACAACCTTTACAACGAAACTTTTACAACGCACTACCATTACAACGTGGTCATTACAACGCAAACTATTACAACGCATTGCGCTGGGGGGCGCTCTAGGATAGGGAATAGGTTAGTTTACTATCCAATAACCTTCCCTAGTGTCCACGGGGACTGGAGTTGGAATAGTAAATTAAACTATTCACTATCCAACACCCAAAAGCACTATACGTTGTAATGGATTGCGATGTAAAAACCGCGTTGTAAAGGCAGGTGTTGTAATAGCCTGCGTTGTAACGTCATACATCCGTAAAAACATTTAAGGTTTTACTTTAATATTGTAAATATTGCTGTATGTGTTCCTACATAGAACTTCAAACTCGAGGAATCCCTTCTACTCTGTGAATGGGTTACCACCAGTTTTAAACTGGTGGTGAAGTAAGTGAAATTCTGTTGCAAAACAGTAATACATACCATACCGATTCGGTATTTAGAAGAGACACCTTAAACAACCCCCTTCCATATATCGAATCGCAAATGCAAAATGCAATTCGGTAGCAAGTTACCGAATCGCATTTTGAACATTTTGAAACAGATTTTTTCTGGTCGCAAATAGATTGTGAGCGGAAATATGCTTTGTAAATCTAGCTCTAGATGCCTGGCGGGATTATGGCCACAAACATCAACATCTGGGTTCCAGAACCTAGGTTGCGGTAGGTCAGCAGGCTTTTCCATGCTTTTCCAACACCAAGGGCCTAATTTAGATATTGGCGGATGGGTTACTGCATCACAGTGGTGATGGACATCCCATCTGCCGAAATATTAATCTGATAGGAAATAGTGGAATTTATATTTCGGTGGACGAGATATCCTTCACCATTGTGACAGAGTAACCTGTCTGCCAATATCTAAGTCAGGCTCGAACTCCTGGCTCTTCTTGACTGCTGTTTCCTCTTGGCTCCTGACCTCCCCTGGCTCCAGAACATACGAGTGCATGCCTCTTGCGCCCTGGAGCATAGTGCTAGCACAGGCTCAGGCTTGGGTTTAGGCTCAAATTCATGTCCCAGATAGCCCCCAGATAAGCAGGAATTCTATTGGGAGTTGTCCTGGAGATAATCCCAAACAGCACAACACAGCTGCACCTGAACTGCCCTTGACCACGCTTCGCAGCACTTTACCGCACTTAGCTGCTCAGCCGCATAGATTCACAGTCACTCAGTCACTCCACTTCTCGGCCATGCTCTGCCGCTCAGACACTCTAATCCTTCTGGGCTCTGATTGCTCAGACTGTGGATTCGCCTACGCCTGTCGTGCGATATGTAGTTTTTTTTCCCGATATCTCCAACAGGACAATAACTAAATCCATGGGCCATTTCCTTAATGTGCGTTTTTTTTGTAGTTCCCTGTCCCACTCACTCAGCGCATTTAGTGATCATGGTTATTCCCAATTGACCATTGGTAACATTTAGGATATGCTGCACTAGGAGTCTAAGTTTCAAGAGTCCACTATGACTCTAACTTGAAATCAATAGCCTTTCAACACTCCCCGGCTTATTAAGCAGCAAGTTTTCCAAGGGGTTGACGCCAGTCTTAACTGCAACAGCAGGTGTGAAGAATTCTGAGTTCCTGAGTGCGCTCTGTCCTGGGGCACCCGCAGAGGTTGCAGCTGAGTTTAGGTGAACCCGCCACACATGGCTCCGGTGCAGCACTCAGCGGGTGCTGAGTCTCTCACTAGTGGTAGTGCTCCTGAAGCGAATGGAGGCTCTCTGTGGCTCTTCCTGCTGCATAAGTGTCTGGTTGGTCTCCCAATGGGTTTCAATCCTTTCAGGAGTCATTCAACTGGGTAATGGTGCACAGGAGCTCCCATGACGCTCTCACAACTACGGCAGTGAATGAACAGGTTATAGTACTTGGTGCACCTGGTGACACGATCTTGCATAGGAGGTCACTGCAACTCCCAGTCCATGGACTATAGCTCGATCAGTACAGTGATATTTTCGACAGTGTGTCCTCTTGGCATTTGGGGTCACTGCCTTGCTACCACACAGACTAAGGCCCTTACCGCACTGCAGTCTTTCACGCGGCGGCCCCTCGCAGCATGCAGATTTGTCCTAACGCTGCAGCACAAAGCTAAGGCCCATTCACCATTCTTCTGATTGCTGGCCCTCTACTGGCATAAGGGGGTGGCTGAGTCTGTCCTGCACACAAACATTCACAATCTGTGCAGCATCCATCTCCCGACACCTCACACAGGGAGTCCACACAGGACTCCCCATCGAACCTCTCTCACTCCAGTTCTATCCTGTTTCTCACAGTGCACACTAGCCTTGGCAAGCAGGCACCTGCTGGAGCTCTAGGCAGGTGGTCTTGGATTCCCAGGGTGATGTCCCCTCACCAGCAGGGAGACTAACAGGTATTGGCCTCCATTCCTGGTCACAAGCAGAAGTCTTTCGGAGCTACCTCTTCTCACGCAGCCTGCAAGGCTGCTTGGCAGATTACCATTTTGGGGGTCTCAAACTCATCTTCTTATAGTCTGTGTCTAGACCATTTAGGATCTGAATCTTTGAAGTTTTATGTTGGCGTTCTGCTTCTTTTAAAGTGCCCACTCCTTGGCACCCTCTTCCTCTAAAAAGCAGTCTGTCACAACAGGAGTGTCTCCAAAGCTGATAGTCCCACAACACAGGCCATGGGAGTGACTACCGTTCATGTCAACCACAGTGATCTGTGTCTCAAAAGATTATCCAGGGCTCTCAGCCCTACTCTTTATGATTCTCTCATCAGCCCCATATCCTTCCTGATATGTCCCCAGGCACTTCCATTGTGACCTCACACTGAATAAAAAAGCACCCTTCGAAGTGCACAGGGGACAACTCGCTCTTCCCTCCCCAGTTTGTGTCCCACCTAGCATACAGGAATGCAGAAATATACAAATCTGTTTGGGGGGTCTCTCTACCTTCTCTCCAAGTTTCACCACGCAGGCTTGGGTCTCATAGAATGAAGGGCCCTCCAAGTATTGTATCATCCACAGGCACACATATACTCAGTGCATGTATACAGCATAAACGCACTGCAAACTACTGTATCCTCCATGTAATGTAGCACTCATAGGCACACACACATCTAGCATAGGTATTTAACATGCACACACCGTATCCTTTATGTATTGTATCACTCCCAGGTAGACAAACACCCAGCATATACATTTGTCGGGCACGCATTGGACAGCACTACATCATTCAGGTACTGTACTACTCATAGGCAAATGTAAATCCAGCACATGCATTCACTATGCATGCACTGCTCAGTACTGCATTATCCCCCTATTGTACCCTTCCCAGCCATACACTCTCCCAGTGCAGATACAACTACTCTGCACTGTGCTGAGCAGCACTTCACACAAATCTGATGTAGGCCAAGGGTACATTAAGCACACAGCAGCAGCACTTTAAAAGTGAGTGAGCCTGTAGGACTCACTTCAGTAAAACAGACTAAAAAGGACCTGTTCACTCGTGCTTATCACTACATGGTATGCTGCCACCACCACACTTATGCTGCTTAGCTCCTAGTGAAGACAGTAGGCTTCCACTACTAGGAGGGTAGTGCTTTGGGCGCCCCTCCCGGTCCAACAAGCCTGCAATCTGGGAGACAGGCCTATGTTATGGTGCACATTCAGGATAAGTGTTGGCCTATTACAAAGAAAATCAACAATTAGGGATCCAGACATAAGTACAGTTAGACACACAGGGCAGGGGTGCACGTCAATTACAATGCAGAGGACCTTTTGCATCCCAACACCTGATTTAAAAAGAAGCGGTAACGGGAAAGCTCAAATTTGTGGAGGAAGAAACAATCATCCTGCAGAGTTTCCTCCATGTTCAAAGTTGCGGAATGTGGCTGTAACAAATGTAATCTTACCTTACACACTTGGGTTACTTTAGCTGATTTGGTTAATTAAGTAGGTGTTCTCTTTCACCATTCGATGTACACACCCTGATTATAATCGACCCAGAAAAGGATGCAACTGTTATCACACCCGATATACTCCAACAGGACAGGGTTCGGTTTTATCAGGTACGAAGGACTGCACCCAGTTACAATTATTGCTTACCGTGAATTTTGATGCTTACTGCACCAAAAGATGTATGTCCTGTTATTTTTCTACTGCTTTTCCCCTGGTAAATTTCAGCAAATTTAACCTGCCAATATTTATGTGAGGTTAATGTGCTAATCACACAACTCGTAATTGAGAGATATGTATTTATTTAAAGTTTTGTATAGCGCGAACATGACCCAGGTGGGTATCAGAGCGCTTTAAACATGGTAAGGGACTTACCTTACCTGTAGCATTTAATCACGCTTACTGTATTCAGGACCTTAAACTCAAGAAAATTATGCTGATGGATTGTCCTCTGGATTTAGCACTTCCTGAAAAAAAGGGAGGATTTTGGTTGTCCACTTTAACTCTAAATAAGGACTTTGGTAATTGCAACGTCAGTGACACCTACAGGATGGGATATATGAATTAGCACTTGATATATGAAGCAAATAGGGATGTATGACGTTACAACGCATGCTTTTACCACGCATGCTGTTACAACGCAAGTATTACAACGCAAACCTTTACAACGCATAGCGCTTTGGGGTGCTGGATAGTGAATAGTTTAATTTACTATTCCAACTCCAGTCCCCGTGGACACTAGGGAAGGTGTTGGATAGTAAATTAAATCTATTCCCTATCCTAGAGCGCCCCCCAGCGCAATGCGTTGTAATGGTTTTCGTTGTAAAACCTGCGTTGTAAAAGCACTGCGTTGTAAAAGTTTCATTGTAAAGGATGTTTCCCAGCAAATAGCAGTAAGCATCACATACACTTCTTGTGACTATGATGGTGATTGGGCTTATAAAAAATGAGGTCAGACTCCTCATCAGTAGCACAGCAAGGGTGCCATGGGCAATTAGCAAAGCAAGAAAGTGGACCCACTATCCCACAGTTTGATAGTATAATACAGCTAAAAGTGGGGTGCGGGGGGTTCTCATAATCCTGGGCACCTTTATGACTACACCTCATGCACTGCTGATAGCCACACCCATGTTCTGGCGCTCCTCCTGGTATTGGAAAGCTTCTCTTCTTCAACTTCACTGTCCACTCCAGGTACAAGCCTGGCAACAGACTGTGAATGTGTGCACCTCCATCGAGGAGGAACATCACATTTTTCCCTTCAAAGTCAGCTGTGAACAAAAACTGTATAAAAAACAGGTTAATAGTAATACAAATACAATTGGTGTGCAGTAGGCCACTCATATCCTTGCACTCCAAAGTGACTATGTGTACGCAGAGAGCTAAAAACATCTACACTCCAAAACTTTACCTCAACAAAACGTCTGAGCAATGAATTGGAGAGAGTGTTGAAACTCAATTTCATGAGGGAATGTGTCCACCAGTTAAGGAACCTCCCGAGCCATAAAAAAGACAGTAAATTAAGAAAGAGCACACTCAATAAATGTAATGAAAGAGTACTAGGTCAGCAGAATACATTTAAAGGTTTTACTACAAAAAATCAAAAGATGTGATTCAGAATCATTGCAATGAAGACTCAGTAAATAGAGCATAACAGAGTTGTGCAAAATCAGAACAATCGTTAAGTCACAAAAGGGCAGCAAAATCAACAGAGAAAAGGGCAGCATCCCTAACAGCACAGGAGCTCACAGGGAAGTTCCGTTTCACCACCAAAATTAAGGATTTATAAACACTATTTTCACATTAAGTCACTAAGGGCCATATGTATCAAAATCCTCATTTGCGATTCTCAAATAGCGATTTTTTGCGAATCGCTATTTGAGAATCGTGAAATGCTATGTATGTAGGATTTGCAATACATTTTGTGAATCCTACATATTCCTTAATTGCGAATTTCAAATTGCAATTCGCAATTAAGGAATACCTCCCCATTCAATCCTATGGGCCTTGAGGCCCATAGGAATGAATGGGAAGACATTCTCAATTTGCGATTAGTAATTAGAGAATCGCAAATTGAGAATGCAATTTCAAGGGTGTAAGGGTGTCAAAAGGACACCCTGTTGCACCCTTGAAATAAGCATGGGTGCACATGTGGCGCACATACATGCCCTAAGGGCATGTGTGTGCTTCACATTGCACTTTGAAAAATGCAAAAAAGTGCATTTTTCAAGGAAATTGCAAATTACCACCAACTTGAAGTTGGTGGCAATTTGCGATTCCTTAAGGCCAAATTGCAATTTTTGGGTGCTTCTTACATTGCATTTAAGGAATCGCAAAATTTGCAAGTCCTTAAATGCAATTGCAAAATAAGGAATCGCAAATTTTGCGATTCCTTATTCTTCATGCAGATTTGCCTCATACATACCACTAAGCAAAATTGCGATCGCAAACGCCGAAATTCAGCGAATTTTGGCATTTGCGATCACAAATGTGCTTAATACACATGGCCCTAAAACTCCTAAATCATCGTAGCTTGATCAAAAGTGCTACATTCTCAGCAAATCAAAGCGCGGTAGTACTAAACGTCAAATTCCCCTTGCACCTAAACAATCCCACTACATGAATGTTGATTCTGCTGACTCTATGCTATGTCATTGGGAGATGGCAGGACAAATTAGTTACATGAACCACGGCAAACTAATATGATTGAATAGAGAACAGTGCGCTAGGGGAAGGTTGATGGGAAAGATGCATTTTTGTGACCAAGGTATTAGGATTTCATGGAAAAGTCAGCGGAAATAAACAAAAAAATCACTCTGCTTGGCTGTGTGCTGCAGAAATAACAGACAGTGAAATTTTAGGGGAGGGACATCGATTCTGAAAAAAGATGGCTACTACGCCCACATTGAGCCCTCGTGCTAAGAAAATACACTGCTACATGTCATAGGAAATTTGCTTCAAACACAATAACACAATACAAGTGTATAGTTGTACAATCAAAAGTAAAACCGCATTCTGCAGGTTGTTATTAATGCTCAAAAATAAATGCACAAAAGGACTCCAACAACTTCACCTACTGCACTAGCTCTACTGATAGGTATGCCTTGCGCTCCCAGTGGTACAGGAGGCCTCTCTTCTTTGACATTACTACCTAGGAACACACTTGACAACAGAATGAGAAGGCGCCCGCCAAACACCCCCTGAAAACAGCTGCCAGCTTCTGTGGAGGAGGAAGATCACTTTTTTCCCTTCAAAGTCAGCTGTGAACAAAACCGAAAAATATTCTGTGGGTTTCAGAAAAAAAGTATTTACATAAAGTGTACAGATTAAAATAAGAGAAAAGGTCTGATTATTCAGTAGGAAGCTGTTATTTATAGAGCTGAGTGAGGAGGCTGACCTTTAAAGTTCAACTCTTCCTCTTTTGACATTTTAGGTTTTTGGTGGAACTCAGCTACTTATCAGTAGCTTGGGTAGCTGCCACCATACTCTACAGAATAAATACAATGTAAGAAAAAAACATTCTGTGATTTAATCTTAATCTCTATCCCTTGGTCATTCTCATCTCTGTTTTTTTGTATTTTTTTTCCTACCGTATTCAGCCTGTACAGAAGACTGGTGCACTTGGGGTGATTGTGTTCGGGTTGGAAAGTAAATACAGGGGCATATTATCAAGGGGGTTTATCTCCGCTTTTTTGGCTTTAAAAGCCAAGAAAGCGGAGATAAAATTATCTCCCTATTACCTAGCTGTCGCTAACACCAGTTAGCGACAGCTAGTAGGAGATAGCGACCATCTTGGGCCCCGCTTTGCATGTCAGTGAAATTTATCACTAATGACATGCAAAGTGGGCGTGCCAAGATGTTAGCGACTGGAAACACTCGCTAACATCGCTATCTCCAAAAGCTAACACCTGCCCCTGAGCAGTTCTTAGCCATGTTATCCAATGGTAGGTGGATAACATGGCTAAGAGCATAAGCTTGGTAATGCATGAATATCGCTGACTTTTCAGCGATATTCATGCATTTCCGCAGATTTTTATCGCTTAGGAGATAAACCTTGTTAATAGCAAGGTTCCTAAGCGATAAAAATCGCCCCAGCTCGGCGATAAAAATATTGCCGCTAAGCCAACATAGCGATAATTATCGCTAGTTGTTGGTAATATGCCCCACAGTTTTCTGCCTCTTCGACGTTTCTGTTCCCAGATAGTAAATATTATTTCTTTTATTTGATAAAGCACACTGCTACCAAAAAAATAGGTGCTTTATGAACAGAGAACTAAAAGAAGAGAATGGACAGACAATCCAGCAAATTAACAGACATGACATGCCTGAACGCCTTTAGAATGGGAGGTAGCTTTCTGTCTTTGGTGTTTTTTAAGCAGCCAATTAAAGAGTGTCAGAGTCAGGCAGCCGAAAGACTTCTCTCCGAAGCGTTCTTTGTTTTTTCAAGGAACTTCAAACACAGGTCCGAGAGCAGAGTGCGAGTTGCAATAGTAACATACCCCCAGATGCATCAAGCATCCATTTTGCGATTCCTTATTAGCGAAAAATAAGGAATCGCTAATAAGGAATAGCAAAATGCTATGCAATAAGAAATCACTTTAAAAATAGCAATTTCTTAAAATTCCTTAATTGCGACTCGCAAATTGCGAGTCACAATTAAGGAATACCTCCCCATTCATTCCTATGAGCCTAGAGGCCCATAGGAATGAATGGGAAGACATTCTCAATTTGCGAATCGCAATTAGCGAATCGCAAAATGAGAATGCGATTTCAAGGGTGCAGGGGTGTCCAAAGGACACCCTGTGCACCCCTGAAATTGATCTGTGCACATATGTTGCGCACACACATGCCCTTAGGGCATGTGGGTGCGCAACATGAAACTTTGAAAAATGCACTTTAGTGCATTTTTCAAAGTTTTTGCAAAGTTGAACTTCATGGCAATTTGCGAGCCCTATTAGCGAAATCGCTATTTTTTAAACTTTCATGCATTGCATTTAAGGAATCTCAATTTGAGATTCCTTAAATGCAAGTAATCGCAATTTAGCGATGCATCCCAAATGCAAAAGTACCGGTCGCAAAGAGGTAGATTCTGAGAATCTGCCCCTTTGCGAGCGGTTTTTAGCTTCATGCATCTGGGCCATAGCTGTGTAACAGACTCTGCAGTTTCTAGGTCTCGCCTGGCTTTAGCAGGGCGCATGAGCTGCTGTCGCCATTGCGACTGCCTTTTGCAATCGATTCAGCCACAGCTAAACATGCACGCATACTAATGGACAAAGATGGCTGCTCTCGCCATTCAGCCAAAGCTATACATGCACGCGTACGTACAGACAGTGGACAGTCCAACACCATCTTGTTTTAATTAGTGTGGCTGCGTCGCTTTCACGGCGGTCCTTGTTTGGGAATGTATGCGCCTTGCATTTGACTCTGGGCCCGACTTGAGGCTTTACTACTGCTGCAGCCTTCATGGCGTGCCACAGATGTGACAGCCTCTGCCTTCAGGCTGTGCCTCGCACAAATGGCTTTACCTTTAGACACCTCCTGAAATGTGAGTGACTGTGCTGACTGGCTATGCCGCATGTGGGCCTGGCCTGCATGTAGCCACCTCAACTCTGTTCAGGCTCGCTCTGATATGGGACTTACTCTGCTCTCGTGCTGCGCATGATCTGCCGCTGTCCGCCTTCCCCGCAGGGGGACATCAGCAGGGCAGCCTTTTAGTGCCCACTAGTCGGAGCACCCCTCCCCCTCCTGGTCCCAAAGAGGGGACGGCTTGGGCTGGCTCACCATCCCCTCCCCTGGGCGGTGGCACAGTGTGTGCATCTGGGGGAGGGCTCACGCTTGGGGGCGGCACGGGTATTTAGGCTCCTGCCGCCCCCCAGATCGGCCTCTTTGACCCGCCGATCAGCCTGCTACCTGCCTGACACGCTGCACCTACCCTATCCTCGTACCCAGCAGCTGGGCAGGTGGCATGCAATTTGGATGTTTTGATGTTTCTTTTTGTGTTGCAGGCGGAGTTACAGAGCGATCTGGAGGCAGACGGGTACAGTAAGGTCCGGGAAAACCGCAACGGCGCCGTTAGTCCTTCGGGCGGTTGGGGGGCCTGACCAACCGGGGGTGTGCCATACCACGCTCTGCCCCGAAAGGGGCGGGAGTATAAGACATGATCACATGATCCGTAATGGGATCTGCAAAGGTGCTGCACTGTCCGGGCGTCGACCCACCATGCCGGCTGGCTCATAAGGCGGGCGGGCAGCAAGGGGCTGCCTGCCCTGGATCGCCCGTAAGATAACCCACTAAAACGTCATACTTTTGTTGTATGAAAATAAACCTGCAGCAGTTCTTTACCCATAAACAATGTGTCGGTGTAATCATTATATGGGCAAATGTAATATGTGTTGGGGGGAGCGGATGACGGTGTGGGCACTATTTGATAGCCTTTGCCTGGAGGCTGCCAATGGTAAGTGACTGACTCTGCCCAGTCCTAAAGGCCTTTCACAGGAGGCTCAGAGTAGGTCAGCATGGGAGTGTTAGTATGATGGAGAAATGGTATTTGTATCCCCATGATGCCTGGAGGGGGTTCTCACCTGTGTCATAGAGAGTTTGTGACTGGTTAACCATGGGATGACGCAGAAGACTGATCAGATAATCTCATTTGCATAAACGTACTAACGAGGAAGATTGTAGCTACCCCGTTGCTTGTATAACGCACGGAGCAGAATCTGACAAATGGGGCCCAGGTTTATTCACGCCCGCCAGTCAAAGTGCATTCCGGGATGCGGACTCTTGAAGCACAATATCGTACATAAAAAAGGTCTCTTCTCCTGACACTTCGAGCAGGCCTTTGTTTACCTGGTGATCCGGGGCTCGGGAAAAGCCCCCGCTGCCGCTCACGTACAGGATAAGCCGAGGAGCCGCTCACTCCACGTGTCCCCACCTCAGTCGACACGACAGCCCTCAGCACTCAGAGGGAGCGTGGTTGCCATGGCAGCTGAAGCAGCAGCTTCCACACACGCACTCGATCACAGGGGTGAATTGTCAGCGCTTCATTAGGTCACATCATCGTCATCATACGTCCAACTGTGGGACCTTGTGGCGTGAACACAACATGTCGCATCTTGCCTTTGTTTAAATTAAACTTTGACAGTGACGTCTTCAAGTAAGAGAAATATGTTTCATCACCAATCACCGGCAGCCCTCTCTTGGAGATAAAGGGTGTGTGGAACACATGAAACATATTTTAAGTAACTTTGCGCCCAGGTAAAATAAAATCTATCCCCCAGATGCATCAAGCATCCATTTTGCGATTCCTTATTAGCGAAAAATAAGGAATCGCTAATAAGGAATAGCAAAATACTATTCAAGAAGAAATCACTTTAAAAATAGCGATTTCTTAAAATTCCTTAATTGCGACTCCTAAATTGCGAGTCGCAATTAAGGAATACCTCCCCATTCATTCCTATGGGCCTAGAGGCCCATAGGAATGAATAAGAAGACATTCTCAATTTGCGAATCGCAATTAGCGAATCGCAAAATGAGAATGTGATTTCAAGGGTGCAGGTCACCCTGTGCACCCCTGAAATTGATCTGTGCACATATGTTGCGCACACAAATGCCCTTAGGGCATGTGTGTGCACAACATGAAACTTTGAAAAATGCACTTTAGTGCATTTTTCAAAGTTTTTGCAAATTACCATGAAGTTGAACTTCATGGTAATTTGCGAGGCCTATTAGCGAAATCGCTATTTTTTAAACTTTCATGCATTGCATTTAAGGAATCTCAATTTGCGATTCCTTAAATGCAAGTAATCGCAATTTAGCGAATTCTTAATTTGCGATTTTTGCATTTGGGATGATGCATCCCAAATGCAAAAATACCGGTCGCAAAGGGGCAGATTCTGAGAATCTGCCCCTTTGCGAGCGGTTTTTAGCTTCATGCATCTGGGCCATAGTTTCCAGACCCATTTGAGGCTCCACCAATAAGGATTTGTTCCGCAAATTCTCTGTGCGCAGCGTCGAGGAGTTAGAAATCAAGGGTACTGAAGTGAGAGAGCGAGAGAGAGACGTAGGACAAAGGGAGAGGGAAAGATTTCTAGGTTGACAGAGTGAGGATAAAGATGCTAACGCAAAGGTTCGAGGGAGAGCTGAGTTTGAAGACTCAAGGAGACATAGAGAGAGTGACTGGAAATGGAAGAAACAGAAAAAGCAAACCAACAGTTGAGGTAGAGGAGAGAGGAGGGGGACTGAAAAAGGCCTGTTGAGAGTGATGTAGAGAAAAAATTTGGAGGTGTGAAGACACAGATGACCGATTTGAAAGTGATATGTAGAAGGAGACATTGGGGTGTGTGTAGGAGAGAAAGTATGTCCGAGAGACAGAACTTAGACAGAAAGCCAAAGGACCGTCTTGTAGAGAGAGAGATTTGAAGGAAAAAATGTGTTGGGTGAGTGAGATGGCAGAGAGTGTGAAGGGGAGAAAAGGAAAATAAATCTGAAGAAAGGGGAAGAGTTGGGAGAGCAATAGAGAAATATGACAGGCAGCTTGTGAGAGGGAACGAGAAGACATGGGTATGAGGGTAGAGACAAGCCAAGAGGAGCGGCTGATAGAGACCCTGAGGCTGGAGCAGGGGGCCACCTTTCATCTGCTCCCTCCAAACAAGCGTTAAAAATGCAATTTTTTCTCGCCTTTGATTAAGTTAAAGCCATTTGCTTGGCTAATGGTACTGTATTGCAAAGCAAATGGCTTTAATTTAATGAAAGGCGAGATCTATTGCATTTTTAATGCTTGTTATTTCTTCATGTCACAGAAGACCCTGCAGACCAGGGCACAAGTCCTAAAAATAGAGGTAGAGGGACTAACCTAGTTAATCAGAATGCAAGTGGCATGACGGTACGTGACCTCACGGTGTGTGACATCGCAGCGCGTGACATTACAGTCCATGACATCATGGCGTTATCACAGGAAGTGGCATCATAAGAAGTGTTATCAGATCTTGAGCCCTCCCATATATGTTTAGCAGGTCTATCATGAGTACGTTGGAGCACAATTTGAGTACAGTTTTTGTTACTTTTCTTGCACCATGATACAACAAAGAAATATCCAAACGAAAGTGGTTATTACAACTCCCCACCCCCCACCCCCACCCGTCATGACCATATTTACCAACTGTACAGACGCAAAGATTTGGGGTAAACAGAGAAAGGCAGGAGAAATCAAAAAAGAATATCACGGTTGGCAGCAGCGAAGACAGACAGTAAGAAAAAGGAAAGAACAAGCATTTGCAATGCAATAGGTCTCGCATTAGGAAAGTTTGAGCTATTGGTATTGTAAATGGCAAAGTTTTTATTTATGTTTCTTTTTTTTTAAATAGCTAAATTAATAGCTTCGTCATTTACAATGCCAATAGTTATAACTTTCGCAAATGTGATACCTATAGCATTTGTAATGCAATATGTTTTGTATTTACAAACCGCGAGAGGACAAAAAAAAGCTCCGGACCACCGCCTCCTCCCAGGCCTTCAAAAGGGACCTCAAAGTTCTCCTCCTCCAGAGACACCTCCAAAAGTAATTCACGTCCTCTTGCTATTTGTGAGGAAGACTTCCCACTACTGATAATTTCTACTTTCCATGACCATGGAAGTGCCTTCCCAGTGTATGCCTGTGATTGGAGGGTCTGCCTTTTTGCAGTATTTTCCATGTATTGGTGTTCGGTGCCCTTTTGTAACATGCACACACCACTCTGCCCTTGCAACACACGGCTGCTACCTCTCACATGTCTTTGCCTTTGATACTTGCACAAGTGCCACCTTGCCCATGTAACGCTTGTTCCTGAGCCTGAGTGTCTAGCACTTATTGCAGGACTATACCTCTAATTATACTCTGTTTTCTCTTATAACTGCACACTTGTCACTTTCATTTCCTCTTGTGCACTTTTGACTACCTCATGTATTTTGGTTGCTCACAATTTTTACTCAAGTATTTTGTTTGCTCACGATTGTCACTATTACCTTTACTACCTCATGTATTTTTGGTTACTCATAGTTTTTACTACCTCATGTATTTTGTTTGCTCACAATTGTCACTATTACCTTATGTAAGTAACGTATGTTTTTGCAACCTGTTCTTTTGTAATGTTTCTCATTATGTTTCATTTCTGTTCCTAATGTGAAGCGCTCTGACGCCTTCGGGTAAAGTCCGCGCTATATAAAAATGCATAAATACATAAATAAATAAATACCGCCTTCGGGTAAAGTCCGCGCTATATAAAAATGCATAAATACATAAATAAATAAATACCGCCTTCGGGTAAAGTCCGCGCTATATAAAAATGCATAAATAAATAAATACCGCAAATCAAACATCCTCGTCACTCTGCCGGCCTGCGACCAGGAAGTCAGGCAGGCCGGCGCGACAACCGGAAACAGGAAGTAGGAGGGCGGGAGCCTACCCCGCCTCCCACCGAAGAGCCGCGATTGTTTGGAGCACCGGAGCAGGCAGAAGCCTACCCTGCGCCCCGGTGCCGAAGGAGGGAAGAAGAGTCCTGCTGCCGGGCCCTGCAGCTGAGGAGAGCCGCCGCACGAAGGAAGCCGGTGAGTGGGTTGCTGAGCTGCGGGGGGAGCATGTGTGTGCGGGCGCGCGCGCGTGCGGGGGGGGTGGCGTCGGGCTGTGTATGTGTGTGTGCGTGCGTGCGCATATGTGTGTATGTGTCTTGGAGTGCGTGTGTGTGACTGTGGGGGAGGGGGGGTGTGTGTGAGCGAGTGTCTGTCTGCGCGCGCATGTGTACGGCGCGGGACGCGACGTGCGCGTTCGCGCACAGGAATCCAGGAGAAAAAGCTCGTACACCCTCTTGTCCTCCTTTCCCCCAGACTGATCGCTATACGTCTCCAGCTGGACACATGCATCCTTGCAGGATGCATTGCCAGCGAGACCCAAAAAGGGCATGGATCAATAAGAGGTCCGATGTGCGGCATGGGATCCCCTATGACGCATCCTAGCCATGTTGCCCCTGTTTCTCAATCCAAAGAGAGAATTTTTCCCAAACCTCCAAGCCTTTCTTCCTTTTTCTACGTCCTTTTTTTAGCATACAACGCTTTTTCTAGATGGAAGGTAGCTACCAGCCTGGCCAACCATTGAGAGAAAGAAGGGGGATCAGTATCTAACCAGCCAGAAGAAACACAAATCCTCCATACTGCCATTGCAATAAAAACCAGCCCTTCTTCCTTAATCCTTGGTGAGTCGGATTGGGTCCCCAGGAGAATAATTATGGGGTTTAAAGAGATTGGTTGGTTAACTATTTTGCTAAGCAAGTCCTGTATTCTGAGTAGTATAGGGGCTAGTTTTAGGCAGGTTGCAAAAATGTGTATTGAGTCAGCCCCCACTTCAGAGCAGCGTGGGCATAGTGTTCCTTTGCCCATTCCCCATTTGATGATTTTGCTGGGTGTCACATACAGAAAAAAAATAGTTTTAAAGTGTTGTGCTTGTAGTTTGGCGGAAATTAAAATCTGTTGTGATAAAGTTAAAGAATTATAGAAAATACTTTGGGAGGAGTTAAGTTTGGTGTCCCATTTGTTAGAAATGGTTTCTAAGTCATCTGGGGTTTGCCTGTTGAGCATATTATATATGCTTCCGATGCCAGGTGTTGTGGTGTTACGCAATGCGTGTATACGTTCAACCTCTGAGAACCCGGTGGTACCCCCGACTTTCCTGGAAAGATAGCCATGGATGGATGCATATTTAAAAGTATCTTGATTTTTCAAGTTAAATTTGGACTGTAAACTTGCGAAAGATTTAGGGCATATTATCAAGGGGGTTTATCTCCGCTTTTTTGGCTTTAAAAGCCAAGAAAGCGGGTATAAAATTATCTCCCTATTACCTAGCGGTCGCTAACACCAGTTAGCGACAGCTAGTAGGAGATAGCGACCATCTTGGGCCCCACTTTGCATGTCAGTGATATTTATCACTAATGACATGCAAAGTGGGCGTGCCAAGATGTTATCCACTGGAAACAGTCGCTAACATCGCTATCTCCTATTACCAACTTATGGAGATATTTGCGCTAAGCGCGAATATCTCCAAAAGCTAACACCTGCCCTGAGCAGTTCTTAGCCATGTTATCCAATGGGAGGTGGATAACATGGCTAAGAGCATTAGCTCGATAATACATGAATATCGCTGACTTTTCAGCGATATTCATGCATTGCGGCCGATTTTTATCGCATTTGCGATAAACCTTGGTAATACCAAGGTTTATTTGCGATAAAAATCGCCGCAGCTCAGCGGTAAATTTTTGTCTCTAACCAAGCAATAGCGATAATTATCGCTATTGCTTGGTAATATGCCCCTTAATTCCCTCAGCTGTAATCAAGTCCCCGAGTTTCACTATTCCAGCCCTGTGCCAATCGGAAAAGTAGGACGTTCCGAAGATAGCTGGCAAGTTGTTGTTGTTAAAAGTGGGAGAGTACAAATTAAATCTGCCAATTCCGAAGATTCTCCGAATATTACGAAAAACTTTATACGAATCCATTAGCGTCTTAAACCTTACACGTTTATAGTATCCATATGATATTTCACGGAGCAAACATTCCCAATGTTGTTCCCCGAGTAAAAGTTGAAAGGGTGAAGGTAACCCGGGTGTTGTGGAAAGAGTAGGTTCTCTTATTAGTTCTGAGATATACTGTAATACTGAGGCCCAGTAGTATAAAATGATGTTGGGAAAGGACCAGCCTCCTCTTTCATTTGGAAGTGAGAGTTGTTTTAGGGCTCACCTGGGTTGGGCGTAAGCCCAGATAAACTGGGTAAAGATTTGCTGAAATTTGAGAAGGTTGTTTTTGCTAAATTCCAAGGGTATGCAGCGGAAAAAGTAGAGCAGTTTCGGGAAGTACGTAATTTTGATGACATTGCATCTGCCAACTAGCGTTAGATGTAAATTGTTAATCCGTTTTAGTGCCTTCTTAGTCTGGGCGGCAAGGGGTGCCAGGTTGTCTGTTACTATTTCTTCCAGCTTGGGTGAGACAAGCACCCCCAAATATTTAGCTTTAGGCACCACCCTGTCATCAGTCCAAGTAACTTTACTATTTATTAATATTTGTGTTTTATTTTTGTTCAGGGCGTATCCAGATAGTCTCCCGAATTTCTGGGACTCCCGTTCTAGTGCTAATATGGTGTCAGCAGGGTCCGGGGAAGTGATGGTGAGATCGTCAGGTAATCCAGGATTTTTTCAGTTGTTATGCTGATAACTGGCTGGGGAGATGTTGTCTATTTTCTCTATCTGTTTGATGAAGGGGTCCAGATATAAGACTAACAACAAAGGCGAGCAGGGGCAACCCTGCCTAGTGCCCCGAGAGATGTTAGAGGGGTCGGTGAGTTGTCCGTTTATAGTAACACTAGCTGTTGGTTTAGAGTAGAGTGCCTGGGCTGCCTGGCCTGGAGGAGTTTATCACTAAACCCCATCCTGCTCATTACACTCCACAAGAATCGCAAGGAGACTCGATTAAAGGCCTTTTCGGCGTCGAGTAAAGTGAGTGACATCGGGTCTCCGGCAGCCTGTGCAGCTTCAAACAGGGTAATCACCCTCCTGACGTGTTCAGTAGTCCCTTTCTTAGGAATGAAGCCGTGTTACCACTCCGAGACAAGAGACTCAACTACTAGCGAGATTCTGGAGGCTAGTACTTTAGAGAATATTTTAGAGTCACAGTTAATGAGGGTAATGGGCATATAGGAGCTCATGTCCAAAGGGGATTTGTTTTTTTTGGGAAAATAGAGATTCTGGCATTTTCCCAAGAGGCCGGAGGGGAGGCCCTGTCAAAGATGGATGTTACTACCTTAGTAAAGATGTCTTTAATTTGTGGGGCGAAGATTTTAAAGAATTCTACGGGGATGCCGTCAGGGCCTGAAGACTTCCCATCTGGGAGGCTAGTGAGGGCTTCCAGGATTTCCTCCCAGGTTGGGGTAAGTTCTAAAAGCTCGCTGTCCTCTGGGCTAAGTTGCTTTAATTCGATCTTACTGAGATAGATAGAGATCTTGCTATCCAAAGTATCCCCAGCAGAACAGTTTTCCTCAGTGTATAGCTTGGCATAGTAGTCCTGAAATCCCTTCCGTATGAGACTGGGGTCTGTAGTCTCCGTGCCGGAGGCAAGTCTGATTGCATGAATTTCACTGCTAGTTACCTGTTGTCTAGTCCTGATGGCAAGGTGATGCCCGATACTGTCGCTACACTCGTAGTTCTTTTCCCTTGTGGCTGCCCTCTTTGCTGCGATTTATTCCATGAAGACAGCTCCTATCTAGGCTTTGGCCAGGACTGCTTCTTTTTGAGTGGACTGGCAGTCTTGTCCTGTGTGAATCATTTGAGTTAACTTAGTTTCAACTTTTCTTAGTTTGTCTTGTAATTCACTAATTAGAGTTTTTTCTCTTTTGTTTTTCTGAATAGAGAACCTTAGGGTCTCACCTCTGATCCCCGCCTTTAGAGTGTCCCAAACTATCATTTGAGAGGCAGAGCCGGTGTTTATTTCCAGGAACTCCTGGATCCATGCCTGCATGTGAGCTATATAACTATTGTCATATAGCAGCGCTTTCTCGAAACTCCACTTAGTAGCCTCCTTCGATTTCCCAAGTCCCTTAATGCTGATCATGAGAGGGTTGTGGTCAGATAAGAAACGGGGTGCAATATCAATAGTATAGTTGTTGGCAAGTGAAGCTGAGATAAAGAAGTAATCTAGCCTGACTAGTAGTTGGTGTGGGGCAGAATAAAAGGTATATCCGGGTTGCATAGGGTTTTTGCTTGCCCAACCATCTACTAGTCCATGAGTCTGCGCAAGATTGACTAAGGCCTAGAAGACTAGGGGTTTCCTACCTTTGTAGCTCCATGTTTTACTAGTTACCCATTTACAGGGTAGGTGTATATTAAAGTCACCGCATAGCACAATGGGAGTAGGCCAGTGTGCTAATTCCCCAGAAACCTGGTTAAGAGCCCCGGGGTCATCGGCGTTGCTCCCGTAAATTGAGCAAAGGGTAATAGATGAGTTGTTAGGGAGTAGAAGCTCGGTAATAACCCACCTCCCTAGTGGATCAGATTTGGTTCGGGGGTTGCTAGTGGCGAGTCTTCTTTCAACTAAGATTCCCACTCCCTTTGTTTTGGCCCCCTGTGTTGTGGCACCCACTACCTTAAACCCTAGGGTGTCTAGTATGTGTTTTTGTGAGTGTTCTACATGAGTATCGTGCAAGCATTTAATTTTCCCCCCGAGGGACCGCAGTCCTAGAGCCACCTTCTGTATTTTAGATGCATCAGTTAGTCCGCATATGTTGACTGAAACAATTTGTATTGAGTCTAAACTAGCCATCTAAAAAGTGTGAGGATAGTAGTATGCAATGCGTGTTTTTTTAAAAACTATTTCTTTGAACTGTTTGAATTTTGTGGATATGCTTAGAAATTTAGTCATGCTGCCTGAGAATGTTGTGGATAGTTTTGCGTCTGAGTGATCTTCCTGTGTCCCCTCCCACCCCCCCGCCAACCCCCCACCCTCCCCACTCACCCCTTACAAGAGCAATCAGGCCAAGCCTGAATGATGGTGGTCAGTCATGAGCCTCGGCTGCTGGCCACGCCAGTTAGAAAAGAAGAGAGAAACCAAATCTACGATTGACCACTGGCTCTACCATGTGCATAAGTAAAGTGCTAAGATGTATATATATTTTTTTCTCTTCCCCCCCTTTCCCCAATTCTTTCCCTTTTTAGCTCCCAAAAGAGAGAAAGAGAGAGAAAGAAAAAGAGAGGTAAGGGTTGACATTCTCAGCATACCATAGAGCATAGAACAGAGGATATATCAGAGAAAACTGAGGTTAGCGGTAACCAACCCCCCCTTAATTAGAGTAGATTAACTTAAAGTAATTTTTTTTTGCTGTGTATAGGAGAAAAAAAAAGTATTTTCAGATGGCCCAGCCTGTGCGTGTTAGAGCGTTTCAGCATGGAAAAAAGAAAAAATAACTTAGTCATTTATGTCCCTTCTTAGTTTTGACTTCTTCCAGGTACTCTCTGGCTTTGATTTCAGACAAGAAGACCTTGGTGGTGCCATTGAGGATGACCTTCAGCCTGGCCGGGTTCGTAAGGTATACCTCTGCGCCTTGTTGCTGGAAGGGGGAGATCAATTGCCTCAAGTGCCACCTCCGTTCCACGGTTTGATGGCAAAAGTCTGGCTTGGCAAAAAAAGTGATCCCGTTGGCCCCTTTTGGGGAATTAGGACAGGCCTGATCGTACACCATTTGTCTTAAAAGAAAATTGCCAAAATACATAAGGCACACCCTTGATACCCTCCTGATTAAGCAGAAGATTCACACTTTTGAAAGTTACACATAAAACAATCTTGCCATTCATCAGTGTAAGCTTCCTCTACCCCTAGTGCTTTACAAGAAAATATTGTGGTACTTAAGTTATTTAAACGCCTCCTCAGGGGTAGTAAGCCATCTATGCATTACATTTATTTTGTCTAAATACATGGAAAGACCAACACATTTGACATTCTTAGAGTGCATGCATATCTCCTAAACATGAAAAGCTGTCTCTCTTAAGTATGTGTGAAGTGCTAACAAGGTGTGAACTTTTGTTTCCCCTACACTTCATTTGCCTCATGAGTGAGGCTCCTGACTGCTACAAGCCAGGAGACTCGAACAAAAGGAGGCCTGATGACTCCTCAAATTGGGCCTTTGTTATGGAGCCAGCAGGAGTCTGAACTAAGAAGGCCCCCTCCCTGCCTGCAAGTTGTTGCGGATCAAAGCAGACAACAACGTGCAGGCACTGTGTCCCGGTATTTGCAAATTACACCGGGACAAATTTAGCCTCATTTTCAGTGGGGCCCAACTTCTTGGCAGGGTGGACGGAGTCCACCCTGTGAAAATAGTGGGCTTGGAGAATATACTCCGTCCACTCGCGTGCCCTGCTCCAGACCCTAGATACTCATTTTACGGCTTGCGGCCCTCTTGACCTTTACATGTTTAATCAGCCTCCTTTCTCCCTCCCTGTGAGCAGCTGCACTGCCTCACATTTACTTAACTAGGCAGTAACATTCAAATAGCTGTTAAATGGAAGGGCAAGCATTTATTTACACATTAACTGAAGTGAAGGAAAAGAAGCACTGAATGTGTCCTGCAACACTTATCCTTAGGAACACCTTTGTTTTTAAATATATCATCATGGAACAAGCATGTAAAATGTACGAAAATGCAATTTTGCATTTATTAAATTTTGGAAATGTAAAATGATATGTATGAAATTACCGATTTCCTAATAGCGATTCCTACAGATAGCGTTTCCTGCAGAGGAGGAATCACTATTAGGAAATCGCAATTAGAAAATTCCATGCCTTTCACACCAATGGGCCGGTTTTGCATTTTCAAAATAGTGATTTCCTATTAGGAAATCGCTATTTTGGAAATGCTAAATCAAGGAAGGCTATGGGCATAAGGCACCCCGTAATGCACTCCAAAAAAATAATAGTGCACAAATAGAGCACACTTATGCCCTAGGGAAATGTGTGTGCTCTATTGCACTTTTCGAAAAAGCATCTAGGAGTGCGTTTTTTAAAATTGCACATGGTTACCATTGACTTTGAGTCGATGGTAATTGGATTTCCTAAAGGCTCAATCTGCGTTTAGGAAATGCTTTGTACATGTGATAAGAAATAGAATCTCCTGTGTGCGAATTCCTATTAGGGAATCGCAGAATGCGATTTCAACTGGTTAGAAATTGCATTTGCGATTCCTGAAAGGCCTTTGTACTTGGGAAAAGGATGTTTTGCATTTTATTAATGGGCCAACATTGCGATTCGGCCTATTTAGAAATGCATAAGGCCTTTGTACATCTGGCCCCAAGTCTCTTTGAAAACTCTAATAATAAAATAGCATGGTAATTGATATGTATTTGTGTGGAAGCATAGAACCGTAGCATAATATTGGTGAAGTCAGTGATACTCAAAGATCGCCTGGGGGCTCATGAGGCCCTCCTGGCCTCTTTACATGTGGCCCCCAGGGCAACAGCAGCACTGGGCTGCTGCTTAGTGGACGCATAAAAAAATTAATAAACAGCAAGCATTTATTTAAAGGTTAATTGCAGTTAAAGAAAGGAAGTAACTAGGGTGTACTGCATCCCTTAACTTTAGGAACACGTTCATTTTTAAAGACAGCCATTGTGCTAAAATACGAGTCTCTTCAAAATTCAAAAAGTGGATTGTAATTAACCTGCAGAACAGTTTCACCTCAGTAAATCAAATCATTGCAGTGCATTCAGAAGTATTCAACAAAAGTGATAGTTTTCATACACAAATGTCGAAACACTTATGCTCCCCCCCCCACCCTGACAACAATGCCATTAGTGATGAAATCCAAACACAGAGAATGTTTTGTATAGCACACATCCTTAAGTGATGTTTTTCAAGGTCCTCTTATACGTGATAATAAAGGAAAAGGAGGTAAATTGAAATAAAACAATTGAACATTTGCCTAGGATCACACAATTTGGCTAACGGAGGAAGCTGTAATTCATCCCGGGTTTTCTGGATCTACATTATGCAAGTTCAGCCACTAGACGTACATTCTGCATTTCCCTTACACCCACTTTATGCCCAACCACCACCCTGTTGACATCAGTGTGGCCCTCGGTCACATCAAGGACAAACTTTTCGGCCCCCGGGAAAATGTTTGCGAGTACCCATGGTGCAGGTTAAAAGGTCAGGTGACAGTTGAACATTCAAGACAGACTTAAACATTCATGTAGGTTAATGACTGCCCTCCTCTTATCTGTGCTTCTGCCAGAGAAAAAAACATATATTATCTAGTCATATGATGCAACTCAATAGCATGACAATGAAATGTGTCTGTCCCTGTAAGTTCAAACTAGGGTAGCTGGATAAGTTAACAAAATGATCACAGCAATGTGGAAGGCAATCACTTTTTTTACAGAAGCACACAATGTCTGCCAAAACAAAACACGTACTTCTGGCTCCTAACATGTGGCAAGAGCCAAAGCCCCTCTCCAGTAAAACTCACATAAATGTCTGGTTGTCTGGCGACAGTTGCACTGTCAAGCCGAGCACATTGAGCCAAATGGCAAGTCAGATGTCATGTGTAACCTCTATGTGGCCTTGGTTGGTATTACAGATGGAACTACATTATAGTTTACTAAATCAAACACAAGAAAAGTTTTTAAAGAGAGCACATCCTGAGCTGATGTATTTTTGAAGTTGCTGTCATATGTGTCAATGAAGACAAGCATTGGCAATGACAACAGGTCTGGCTTAAGACTGAAAGTGTCTTTTGTGTCATTGATGGGTTTAGGCACTCAATAAGTTATCATACATTTGATCTGAGACTCATCTTTGCACTCATTCATTCATGCACTGACTCATTCTTGTGTTTACACAACCACAGAAAAACACACACAAACTCAACAACTTATACAAGATAAATAATAGAAGTAGAAAAAAGAAAACATGTTTCCATTGAAACACGAAGGGCATATGCCTGCAATAATGAGACTAAAGGAGGTGTCTGTCTTTGCAGAGGTATTGAAAATAGCCTTGTTTTGTTTTAACATTCCAGCTTAGTTGCAACTCTTAGAACCAATGTGTTGCCCAACTTGGAATGGTAAAACAACTGTACACTATCGACAACAGAATTCATAAAGGTCTCCTGATTTAAATGAAGTGGCCAGGTGGGATGGGATGCACTGCATATGAAATGAACGGCGAATAAGGAACCTGTCAGCACTGCCTTGTGAACTGTAGCATCCTCTTAAGACGCATTCAAATAAAAAGAGGAGATGCAAGAAATGAAAGTGTATCTATAGAAGGAGAAACATGAAAACTAAAGGACTGGGCAACTATCCCTGACACCGAAGCACACCCATTTTCAGGTGGATGTACACATGTGATGAGAAAATGCAATCATTTACAGGGCAAGAAAGCTGACGACTGATGTGGACTAAACCATTACTCCATGCTGTACCCTGTCAAGGATGGAAGCAGAGTGTAAACGACACTCAGACAGATACATGACAGAACAGATACGACCAAAAGGCCCTCTATGTATCTATATGGACATATAGTTATATATATGGATGAATTTATTTTATTATTTAGACACTAAGAAGAGATCCTAGCAAAAATGATTACAGTTCCATTATTCTCCAGCTAGGGTTTGTCAGAGGCAGTGACCGCCAACAATATCCTTCTCTGCGTAGGTAATCTATGACACTTCATGTGACAAAATATCTATCTGTAGGCTTTAATACAGAGAAATAACAATCCATCCATAAATGCCTATTAACATGAACATATGATTTTCACAATCAATATGTCAAACTTACTGTGTTTATCATAACTTCTCACAATAAACAATTCAGACCTATGGCAACGGAAATATTTTTCCAAGTGAACCAATTAGGTCCTTAGATGTTATCATTGGCTTATCACCATAACCTACTGAGGAGTCCTGCACTGAGCTTGAACTTTCCCACAAGGCACATCAGCCATAGTCATAAAATTACTTAGTAAATAACATTACAGATGGCAAAGCACAATACTATTTCTCCTTAGAGGGCCTATTACGGATTCTGACAGTGCAAATCTTCAAAACACACAGCTTGTCAGAAGGGATAACCAGCACCAAAACCCTTGCATACTACAATAATCTGTGATATTCTGGGTAACACAATACATATCTGTTGTCTATAATGAAGAGTAATAACAATCTACCCTTAAATGCCTATTGTCTTTGACATAGGATTTCCAAAACCAATATGTCAGGGCTTTATCCTATCTTTTCATTATAAACAATCAGGCCTACATTCTTTATCACCATAACCAATTCAGATCTACTTTGATGGCCATAAGGCTTTCCACAAGGCAACCATCAGGTATCCTGTCAAGAAATTACAAATATATTTGAAATATAGTTGTCAAAACAATCTAAATTCACTATTAATAGAACCGAATAAGGATTACCATAGTGCAAATCATCATTCCCCATGTTTGTTCAGATGAGTCACTGACACCAAAACCCTTACCTTCTAAGGTAATGTTCAAAATTCCATGTAACAAAATAACTGTCTAAAGGCTTTAGCACAAAAGTATAACAATTCACCGTTAAAAGCCTATTGCCTTTAATACATTCTTTATACAATAAGCAAGTATGACCTACCTGCTTTGTCATAACGTTTCATTATAAAGAGATCAGACCTAAGGAAGCAGACATAACTTTTCTGATTGAGCTGTTGAGGCTGCTAGCCCTTACCAATGGCTTGACACTATATACTACACAGGATTAAGAAAGTGCGCATAAACTGGCAACCACTAGGCACACATTGATAACATTACAAAAATGTACACAATTATAGTTGGCAAAACAATATACAACCCTTCACATTAAGACCTAACATCAGAGTGAGATATAAACACCAAACCCTTGCCTACTATGCTAATCTGTGAGATTCCATGCAACTACATACCTTTCTACTGCCCGTGGCATAATGTGATAATAATCTCCTGTAAGAGGCCGATTGGCTTTACCATATGCTTTACTAGGGTGACCAGAAGTTTCTGATTGCTGGCCAGTCCCTGGTTTTCAAGGACTGTAGCAACGCCCCAAAACCTTTAGTGTAAATGAACACATGTCCCAGACTTTTAGAAAGGACTGGGTGAGAGCACACATTATTGTCACTTCAGTACATACTCACATTTTCACTGGCCCTCTTCTCAGGGACAAGTTGAATTCTTTAAAGAGTCTCCTGCTTTGCTGCCTCACCTCATTGATGCAGCACAGAAGGTTTTAATAAGCTTTGGCAAAGCCAATAGGTCTCGCCTTTGGCACCTTATACGTGTTTAGCCATGCATCACATAAACTGCGACAGCACAATAGTAGACAGCGAAAACAGTCAAATTTCATGTAAAATCGGTAGTTGCGCTTAGCATCTCGGTGTGGATGGCACTATGCTAATCCTATGCTTGATGGAAAAGCAGACATTTGAGGTGGGCAAATTTAGAGATTCGCCTTTTGTTGAGAGTACTCTATACTGGAGCTGCTTTCCATCCAGCCTTGAGATATACCCAGAGTTCTCAGCTTTTTTTTTGTTTGCATAATTTATGCATCACTCTGTGTCTGAAATATATATATATATATATATATATATATATCCTGATTCCACTCTCAACGCCGGCTTCCCAATGGCGTTCACAAAAGACGAGAGAGACAGACTCTTTTCCAATTCAGCAGCCGCTGAGAATCTTTATTTTTTTCAGTTAATTGTAGTGCATTGCCGTGCCAAACCAAACGCGTTTCGGCGTTCCTGACGCCTTGCTCGCTGGTAGTGATTGTGAGGTTCCCTCCATTTTTTATTTTCTAAAGTGCTACGTGATTGGTCAGTATCAGTCCATGAAAACCGAAGACATACTACACCATACAGTTCTGGGCATTCCTTTAGTCACCATGATGTTAATATTCATTAATTATCAACAATTAAAACTGGTGCATAAACCTTATACGTTTACAAATCACTTGAATTTCATCATTTTCTTAAAACAAGAGAATATGTATTCTTAACGGTAATTACTCACATCATACCTTTAATCAAAAAGAGTGCCTCAAAAAATACTACTGTACATAGATGTGCTATACATTCACTGGTCTAATTATTAAATCAGTTCGGTTTTCATAAATATATTTCTAACCAATAGCTCCACCCATTGTGTGCACATGTGCTCATAAAGTGCAAAAATGTATTATAAAAATTGGTAGTTTTGCAATACTTCCAGCCGGAAGTATCCAATTGTTGTTACCACTTTGTTAAAAACAATTTTATATCTATAAAAAAGAGGGATTTGTGAGGGGCAGAGGGGCGGTTCTATAATCTGTTTTTATATATATATATATATATATATATATATATATATATATATATATATATATATATATATATATATATATATATAATTAGACGATCTCAAAGAGGTTATTTCCACCACCAGATCTTTAATTCTCAGTAAAGCGTCTCGCCTGACACAGCAGGCTTGCTCACACACTGAGTTGTGGGACAAATATGCATATATAATGTGTAGTACATCAAGCAAGTGAGAAAAATGACTTGTTTTAGGTAGTCCTGCAATGCATATTATCATGGCGGCCATATTGGAATGGTACTTAATTCATACACCTAATATACTGCTTAATGAATTTTACAATTAAGGTGACTGTTCAAAATCAATTGCATGAGTGATATTTGACCTGCAATTCATAAACAATTATTTTGATATAGTGTTATATCTTGCCTGCCCCTGATTGGGCTCATACCATATGCCATGTTATTCTGATCCAGCATAGTATTCTAATGTCAACACAGTGCCATATATACTGTTACATACATGTGAGATTATTGTATTACTACAGTTTGTGTCATTGCTAACAGTATTACTTCAAAAATGCCGTTCCAATACTGTCATACAGAAATTGCAATATTTATTGATTATGTTCTAGTGCCACACATTGACAGTTCCTATTTTGGAAAATAACATGTGCACTGTCATTTTGAAAAAAACAATTATTATAAGATCGACATAGTGCCATATATTCTGTTTAGGTAGGCCACCCGTCAACCCTACAGTTGGCGTCCGTTAATTCATCAGTCATCACTCTTAACCGTGACATTGAAGAAAAGGGTAGGGGAGAAAGACGAGTCCACACTGGAGTCGACCCCTTCCTTTCCTCCTATGATTATAATAATTGGTGGTTCAAAAGGCATAACTGTGACACCTTTGATTCTATTTAATTCCAATTCTTCATGTGCGTGACACGCCAAAGGTAGTGAAAGCAAGCTGATATAGCCTACTTCAGGATGTGGAAGAGGAATACCTCAGGTACAGCCTTACAAAGTACTGTCAAATATACATCTCTTCTAGAATCCAGGGGCATAGCCCCTTAACTGTTGGGGCTTTTTCCCCTCCAGTGCTGAGCTCATTTTTGGCAACCGGAGACCTAAGACCAATAGTCACTCACTGGGGTGGGCCATAGCTACTCTCTCTTTAGCTCTTAGAGACCTGCTGGTGGTTATGCACTCTACAAATCTCAATTAACAACAACAATTTAAGGTAGTTTGCACTTAGGGCTCCATAGCTTTTGTTCCACATAAATTATACATGCCAAATTTGCATCCTTTTTTCCAACATTCTAAAGGTGCTCAAGATTTGTGGATGCACCTGGAGAGGATGGAGAAATTAGGCAAAATATAGCTACATTTTGAATTTGTTGGGAGAAATACAAAAAAAGTATTTTGGATAAAAGTGACTGGTTTTTCCTGAAACTAGCATCAACAAATGGCTTGCTGTGCTAAAATCAAAATCTTCCAACTTTCAAAAACATGCAGAGCTGAATCAAAAAACCTAAATTTTTATTACAGTTTTGGAATTTTTCAAAGAGGAAGCCCATTTTACATAATTTGTATGCTTTCACCCTACCTCCATTGTGTGGTGGAAATCAGTGTGAAACCCATGGGTGATCCAGAAAAGCTATAGATTTCTGAAAAGCAGACAACATTCTGAATACAGCAAGGGGTCATATGTGTAAATCCCTCAAAGCGTTCTCAAATAAACTAACTGTTATAATAAAGGAAAATTGATAATGAGTAAGAAAAAACAGCCATTTGTGACAACATTTTCATCTGTAACTTTTTGTCATGATGGCCGATTTTCAATGGCAATATACCATTGTGTCCATCAGGCCCAACAGGTCGCGGAGATATATAGAGTTTGGAGGTTTTCCAAGAACCCGAGGTACCCAGAGCCAATAACCGAGCTGACCCATACAATTTCATTTTCATTATATACAGAGTACAGACCGATTCATATGGTGAGATATGTAGAATTAAAAATTGGTATTGAAGAAACCTATGTATTTCTGAAATGGGCACAAGATATGGAGTTGAGGAGCATTGGTTATTTGTACATCTCAGAATTTGTGGGTACCTGTACTAGCATTTGATTTAGGAGCATTTTTCAAAAGGCCTTCTTTTTTGGACACTGACTTACATTTCGAAGGCAAAAATGAAGGAAAATCCAATTTCTAGTAACAAATGTTCAACTATTCTCTGCTCCCCCGTGCATTTTGATACCATAGTGCCTCACTTGTGAGCGTAGGTCTAGTGCTTGTGTCAGGAAAAGGTCCCAATTGTACTATAGACACATGGATACATGACATTTTTCCACTCAGCGCTGACCCTTTATTTTGCAAAAGTGGATAGTTGTGGATTTTGGGTCCTAGCTCATCCAGTACCTTGGGACACCTAGTGAACCTGTCCATTTGTGTAAACTGAATACCTGGGGGAATCTAGGGTGTGATGAGTTGCATGACTCTCCCAAGGTTTCTTACCCAGAATCCCTTGTAACCCTTAAATGTGCCTAAAAAAAGCACACTTTCCTCACACTTCTCTGATGGAAATTTCTGGAATCTGCAGAGACCCACACACGTCCTTCCACCTAGCATTCCTCTACGTGTCCCATAAAGATGCAACATGGACACACCACATTTTTCCACTCAAAACGGATTCTATTTTTGCAAAGCGGGGAGCTGTGGATGAGCCCTAGTTCAGCTAGGATTTAGGGAAACCTAGCAAACCTTCACATTATTGAAAAGTAGATACCTAGGGGAATCGGGGATGACGAGCATGGTCCTCACCAGATATTTTTACCCAGGACCCCACCCCCCCATTTCCATCGTGCTGGTATCAGTGCGGCCCTCAGTCACACCACAGAACAACCTTTTTGACCTTTAGGAAAATGTTTACGAGTACTGATGTTGTAGACTATGCATGTACATAAACATGATGCCTTATTTAACTGGCACAAGTGTCAGCTTGTACCTAATTCTGACACATGATCATATTTTTGAGGTTACTTGCCACTCTTGCCGCAAAGTTCTTGAATCCTTTGGAGCAGGAGTCGTAAAACCATTTTTGGTTTTACCACTGTCACAATCCCTCCTTCACCCACACGAGCACTTGTGTGCCTTGAAGCTTCCTCTGTCTAAAAGGAAATCCACCCAAACCACATAAAGGGAACTTAGGGCCAGATGTAGGGAGGCTATTTTACCGATTTGGTAAATAACTAATCGGTATTTACCGATTTGGTATTTACCGAATCATCATTTACCGATTCGGTATTTACCGAATCATCATTTACTGATTCGGTATTTACCGAATCGGTAAATGAGATGTAGTAAGCACTGTAAACAGTGCTTCTGGCCTTTAAGAGTTGGTGGTAAATAAGGAATTCTTATGTAAATGCATAAATGTGCATTTACACCTGTGCCATGTGACAGACATACATGCCCTTAGGGCATGTATGTATGCCACATGTGCACACCAGCATTATTCAGGGGTGCAACAGGGTGTCAAAGTGACACCCTGCCACCCTTGAATTTTTCGGTATTTACCGAATCGGTAATTACCGATTCGGTAATTGACATTCATTGCTATGGGCCTCCAGGCCCATAGGAATGAATGGCAAATATCGAATCGGTAATTACCGATTCGGTACCGATTAATTACCTACATAGGGTTTACCGATTCTGAAATACCGAATCGGTAAAATTCGGTATTTTAGAATCGGTAAAACCTATTTACCTACAGCTAGCCCTTAGTGACCTCTCATGAATACATGCACATTCTCCCTTAGCTGCTTGCACCCTTTGATAAAAGCCTATTATAGCAGCTTGGCACAAAGTAACAAAATAATGAAAAAAACACCTTCAGGAGCGAGGGGGAAAACAGAACGAATGATGACGTCCTTTCTAGGTTAAGAGAGTATGTAAAAGGTGGATTCCCAGGAATAAAGGCATGAAAAGATGTGAACTATGTCTTTAATTAAAAAAAAGCACACACTTTGAAAGGCAGATCCAATATTTCTTTCTATGAAATATTTGTATATGCAAAGTCCAAACCCGATGGACTTACATTTCTGTATGACAAGTTTTGTATTTACAGTAAATGAAAACATGCACATCGTTCAAAATATTGATTAACCAAATCTGCTTTTTTAGTGGTTCACAAATCATGCCTCTGCCAAAAAACTGTAAGTACTGGCAAAGCCAACAGGTATGAGTTGGCTGTGCCAATACTTGTTTTGTTTTATCATGGTGTTTGCAAAACTGTTTGGTTGGGAAAGCTGCTGAGCCCTCTTCAAAAAAAGTAAATGACTGAAAGCAAAATTATTTGTTTTGTCTCAAAATACACACATTTCCATAGTAGTATGTGGCACTAAAAGCAACATCTTTGTGTGGAAGTGCTTCCTGAGAAATGTCAGAGTGACATCACTTACTCAAGTTAGGCAATTACTGAAGTGGGCAACACCATGCTGTAGTTGACAGAAGAAAAATATGATTAGCTCAATAACAGAAAATGGATAAAGAGGAACGACTGACATCCCTTGTAAGTAAATATAGTATACATATCATTTTATTGAAATCAAAAGGTTTTACCTAATAGCAGACCTAAAAACAAGCATTGAAAATGCAATAGGTCTCGCAATAGAAGAGTTTGACCTTTTTCGTTTTGCAAATGGATGAGTGGCGTTGCGTGGATGAGTGGCGTTGCGTGGATGAGTGGCGTTGCGTGGATGAGTGGCGTTGCGTGGATGAGTGGCGTGTGTGAGTGGCGTTGCGTGTGTGAGTGGCGTTGCGTGTGTGAGTGGCGTTACCTGATGGATTAGCTTTGCACTTTGTTTAGGGTCACATTTTTTGCACAACTCATGGCAAACATGTCAAGCAATGTTCTTTAACTTAGTGTGCTCTGACCTATCTGTGTATAAATTATTGGAACATATTTAAAAAAAAACATTAAATGTCGAGTGTGATATTTCCATTTACACACAGTGGATTCAGATGTAATATACAGGAAAAATGCTTCCGTCTAGTGGGAAGGCATCTTTTTCGTACATATATCTTTAAGAATATTGCCCATATCTATATCTGCATGTGACCAATAATAGTTTAACACTGAATTTTAGTTATCATTTTTTTTTGTAATTAATGGCATGTATTGAACATGTTTTTAATAACTGATGCCTTAGAGAAATGGTTATTAAAATTATACTTTAAGAATTGCGCAATAATTACGAGAAAACATCCTGTAATTTTCTTACTTCTTTTTTTCAAGGTACACATTTTGTTTGGGTACATTTTATTTTGAAAACCGTCTCCAATCGTGCATCCTTTGTTTTTCATGTAATCAAGAAACATTCTTGTCGAATTGTAAATGGTCACAATGGTTACATTTTGTAAACATGTAGACGTGTTTATATTGGAACCACTGTACGTAAAGCGAACTGTTTTTACTGTACTTCTTGCCTAAGAGTAGTTCCTACTAAAGACTTTGGGCACCAAAAGTGACATATTGCGAGTACGCTGGGATTGGAGGTAGAAGCAACGGATAGGCAAGCGACCTGCTCCTTGAGATTAGTTGATCCGCGCTGTGCCTCGTCAAGAGGACCGCCGAGAACGGCAAAGAAAGCGCCTAAGAAGCCCAATCCGTTAGCTCTTGGTGTGATCCCCGATCTCAAAACAGAGTCAAAGCAGAGGCGCTAGAGCTGTTGCCGGGAGGCAGGCAGGCGAGCAAGTGGGCGGGTGGTAGCCGATAGGAGGAGCAGCCCACTTGTGGTGAGCATGAACTGTCGTGGACTGTGGCTACTAAAAGAGCAGAGCTGAGCTGAAAATACATTTTGTAAACATGTAGACGTGTTGATATTTCCTACTAAAGACTTTGGGCACCAAAAGTGACATATTGCGAGTACGCTGGGATTGGAGGTAGAAGCAACGGATAGGCAAGCGACCTGCTCCTTGAGATTAGTTGATCCGCGCTGTGACTCGTCAAGAGGACCGCCGAGAACGGCAAAGAAAGCGCCTAAGAAGCCCAATCCGTTAGCTCTTGGTGTGATCCCCGATCCTAAAACAGAGTCAAAGCAGAGGCGCTAGAGCTGTTGCCGGGAGGCAGGCGGGCGAGCAAGTGGGCGGGTGGTAGCCGATAGGAGGAGCAGCCCACTTGTGGTGAGCATGAACTGTCGTGGACTGTGGCTACTAAAAGAGCAGACCTGCCAACTTCATCAAACAAGTTTAAAAGGGAAGAGAGAGAAGGGGAGGGGGGAGGAGAAATGCGACACGGCGGGCAGGGGAGGGGGCGGAGCGGGTAAAAAAAAAAAAGACGGAGGGAAGGCAGAGAAGGGGAGGAGAAATGCGACACGGCGGGCAGGGGAGGGGGCGGAGCGGGGAGAGGTGCTACAGGGCAGGCAGGGGAGGAGAGTAGGAGGAGGAGGGGGGAGGAGAGCACAATTTATTGAAAAGTTGTTGAAATGCTATTACATTTTTCGATTGGAAAAAAGCTGTGGTGTGGGTGGTGTTACGCATTTGTTCCTTGCTGGTGGTTATTAAAGATGGGAAACGTGTTATTGTCTTCTTTACCGAAAGTGCGGAATGTACGGGTTCGACCTATATGAACGGTCAATGAATAAACAAGAAACATGCTGAATTCTTTCCAGGGATGGTACACAACCAGCCATTTCCAGGATGGGGAAACAGTTGGCGCCTACAAATGAAGATATACACATCACAATTACACTGTCTGTACACATTGTCAGAGAGCATGCACGTTTTGGTACAAGGAGACGCACTTACACTATCCACATGCCTGTGATGGTGAATGCCGGCAGCGTAATCGGCAGCACCACGCAGGCATTTTGGATCCGGGCATCCAGGAGGGATGCTTTGGCAAGGGAGGCCGGGGCCTCCAGGTGTGGCCCTGAGTGTAGCAGGCCAGCTTTGGTGCATCGGCAGCAAGTCCCCAGTGGAAACAAGCTTCTGTGTTCTGCGACACGGCGGGCAGGGGAGGGGGCGGAGCGGGGAGAGGGGAGAGGTGCGACACGGCAGGCAGGGGAGGAGAGTAGGAGGAGGAGGGGGGAGGAGAGTAGGGGAGGCACGGCCTAGCGGCCGTGCAATCAGGAAGTGAGGGGGCGGAGCTGGGGGAGGCTGTGAGAGAGAGAGTGGGCAAGGCAGGCGGCTGGGGACATGTGCACGCGCTTTTAAGCTCAATGCGCATGCGCATTGAGCTTAAATTTCACGGGCACTGCAAGGAATCGCCACGATTCCTTGCAAGTTGGTTAAAGAGTGTTTAAGCCCCCATAGTCTCGCAAGCTCGATGCGCATGCGCATCGACAGGCGAGACCTAAAAAGGGGGCATAGGCAATATCAATAAAAATGGCATTATCAGCCACCTTTTCGGCTTTGTTACTTTTTTTGCTTTGTTGTGGTTTTTGCATAACTTTATTGTTGAGGAAGCTGCCAGGCCCTCATCAATCTAAAAAAAAAAACGCAGACTAAAGCAGAATTATTTTTTAGCTCAAAAAAGCACACATTGCCATACTAGTCCCTGGAACTTAAAGGAACTCCTTTGCGTTTGGAAGTACTTCTTGTGAAGTGTAGTTAGCCAATGGCTGAAATGGGCTCACCCAATAACCAATCCTGTAAACTTGAGTGGCATGGCAGAATAATGTGAATGACACAATAATAGATTAAAGGATGATAGTGGCTGACTGAAAGCCCCTATAAGTAAGTATTATATTAATTATATATATATTATTTTAGTAAAATCAATAGGCGAAAGCCCCTACAAGTAAGTATATTTACTGTGCATATAACTGTAGTAAAATCGATAGGTCTAAAAATGCCAGCAAGACCGACAGAAGCTAGTATGCTGCCTGACACATGAAAAAACACAAATGCATTAACAATGGTGTTAAGCGGCTATTGCTTCACATTGACAGAAGTTAACTCAATCTGCGACCCGTGCCCAGGATGAGTGTAACATACCCATCCACTACTGCCGATGGCTTTTCCAGAGCCCCGGCGTTCCATGTAAGCGATACAAGATGGCCGAGCTGGAAATGGATTAACTATCACAAAACGGCCACAGTGGATTTCAGCCCTCATTAGATTGTAAACCCACCTCAACCCTAGGTAATGCAACACCACTACGTACTCTGTCTAGTACGACGCCTGTCACTCATGATCACAGCTGTAATTATCCAAGGGACCGTAGGTCCCATCTGGTCCAGGAGCTACGGATGCACTTTAACAAAAGGATGACAAAATGGCGTACTGTGCGCATACATTCTACAAGTGAACTGAATAACCAGAAAACACAGACGGGCGTGCAGTTTGACAGGATGAGAATGTGTTACACGTCGGTCCAAAAGAACAAAAAATTATTGAAAAGAATAGATCTAAGCGCCAAGCCATAATTTTCCTAGAAATACTGTGCAACGCCACAATCATTTCTAGAATACTGCAACATAAAGTACTGCCCTCAAAATACTGTTTTAAAATGAATATTAAAAAATTAAACTGTTTGGTAATAGTTTGTGGCCAATAATCTGAGTTGAGTGTATACAAATATTTTTCTCGGAAAAGTATGAGGTGTTTATGAAAGGCAAAAAAGAGGTGCATGATGGAGCGAATAGGTATACACATTACTTGTGATCATGAACATAACACGCACTGGACCTTCGATGAACACAAACGTGTTGGATATTGGATTTATTATTTTCATATACATTATCTCCCTGTCCTGCTGACATTTTCATGCCACCGAAGTGTCGCTGAGGTGATTAGGAGAGATGGCACGTTTCTCTAAATGTCTTAACAGGGCCTAATGAGAGAAAAACGAATTTCCATAATGAAAGGATACAACATTAAATCCAACACCAGCATGTGCACTGGTGTATGTGGCTCTACTAAAAAAAAATGTTTGTTCCCTTTGTACACTGCTCCTTCCCAAGAAATGTGCCACATCATGGGCAACTCATCTAAGGAAAAATTCGCTATGGGTCAAAATAGATATTATGTTATGTCATGTTAT
Source organism: Lissotriton helveticus (assembly GCF_964261635.1). Lineage (NCBI taxonomy): Eukaryota > Metazoa > Chordata > Amphibia > Caudata > Salamandridae > Lissotriton > Lissotriton helveticus. The sequence goes on from NC_136067.1 coordinate 1,108,576,753, forward strand.
GTTATGTGCTATGCCATGTTGTACTATTTTTATGTAGTACATGTTCATTAACCCATCATAGATGCGTTTGGGGTTTCTATGTCTGATTTCCTCTGCAGAAGGCACCACTCAAGATCAGGAATACGTTACGGATAATTTCGAAAGCGGAAGACGTGGAATACGTAGCAGCCCTCTGATTTTCCTTTCCGTCTGTCCCTCAGTGACCCTTATGGTACAATCTGCAGTTACTTGGACTTCACATCTCTTTGTAAGGGTCTTATGGTTAAGGCTATGGGCCAACTTTCCCTTTCTTGAGTTGCCCCAGTCACACTGCCCTAAAGCCTGTACATAAGTATCCCTTTTCATTAATAATTGTTTCCTAAAAGTTCATACGAAAGCTGGTGCAAGATGAAACAAGAGTATGGTAAGGAGGAAACACCACACACCCTTTTGAATTGAAAACAATGTTAATCAGATCCATCAGTTTTTCACTATAGGTTGGCTGCTGGTAAGTCCTTTGTGACAAAAGTTTTGAAAAAGTCTTCTTCTACTTTGTTACTGCAGGATATTTTCTGAATCTGTATAATATTTGACCTTGCCCAAATTAGCTTCGACCTGGACTGCAGAGCCAAGGGCCACACTAGTGACCAGCTCTGTTGTCCGGGTTCGACTGAACCTCTAGACAGCAGCCTTCTATGATCTTAGTTACAATATCTGCTCTTGGACTGGCCTCAGGACCCCTTTTGATCAATCACCTCTTTTCTACCATGTGGCCTCATGTATCAAAAAGTTTACCCATTTTGGGAATATGGGGAAAGGCACTGAGGCATAAGGGCCTTAGTTTCGTTCAAGTGAGTAACACACTTTAGAGTCATTAAAAGTAAGCATTCTCAGTTATTCCCCAAAGCTTTGCTTTTTCCTCCATTCGTACAACTTACCTGGTTATATGTGGACCCCTGTGTGGCATTATCACAGTTTTGGTTGATAATTCATATGTTGGTTGGTGACCTGCGATTCAGAAAAGGGGGTGGTGATGGACAGAGCATCTGAATTAAGCAGAACACTCCTACCCAGTCAAAAGATCAGGGCTTGATCCATCACCGTTTTTTAGCTCACTGCACCATCCCAGTTCAGAACCTGGCTACATGCAAATTAGTCTGACCCTGGCCCAGTGCATCATGGAAACAGGGCAGACCAAACTACCAAGCCAATTCTTTACTGGAAAGGAAACAAGCTTCCGGGGATCGGTTTCTGGCATTACAGCCGTCTTCGGCCCGGCTTGCTTGAATCCTGATGGTGCAGTGAGCAAGGGACTCATGTCTGAGCATACCCTTCCACTCCTATAGTGGCCAAAACGATTCAGAAAAGGGGGTGGTGATGGACAGAGCATCTGAATTAAGCAGAACACTCCTACCCAGTCAAAAGATCAGGGCTTGATCCATCACCGTTTTTTAGCTCACTGCACCATCCCAGTTCAGAACCTGGCTACATGCAAATTAGTCTGACCCTGGCCCATCACCACCCCCTTTTCTGAATCGTTTTGGCCACCACAAGCGTGGAAGGGTATGCTCAGATGTGAGTCCCTTGCTCACTGCACCATCAGGATTCAAGCAAGCCGGGCCGAAGACGGCTGTAATGCCAGAAACCGGTCCCCGGAAGCTTGTTTCCTTTCCAGTAAAGAATTGGCTTGGTAGTTTGGTCGGCCCTGTTCCCATGATGCACTGGGCCAGGGACAGACTAATTTGCATGTAGCCAGGTTCTGAACTGGGATGGTGCAGTGAGCTAAAAAACGGTGATGGATCAAGCCCTGATCTTTTGACTGGGTATGAGTGTTCTGCTTAATTCAGATGTTCTGTCCATCACCACCCCCTTTTCTGAATCGTTTTGGCCACCACAAGCGTGGAAGGGTATGCTCAGATGTGAGTCCCTTGCTCACTGCACCATCAGGATTCAAGCAAGCCGGGCCGAAGACGGCTGTAATGCCAGAAACCGGTCCCCGGAAGCTTGTTTCCTTTCCAGTAAAGAATTGGCTTGGTAGTTTGGTCTGCCCTGTTCCCATGATGCACTGGGCCAGGGACAGACTAATTTGCATGTAGCCAGGTTCTGAACTGGGATGGTGCAGTGAGATAAAAAACGGTGATGGATCAAGCCCTGATCTTTTGACTGGGTATGAGTGTTCTGCTTAATTCAGATGCTCTGTCCATCACCACCCCCTTTTCTGAATCGTTTTGGCCACCACAAGCGTGGAAGGGTATGCTCAGATGTGAGTCCCTTGCTCACTGCACCATCAGGATTCAAGCTAGCCGGGCCGAAGACGGCTGTAATGCCAGAAACCGGTCCCCGGAAGCTTGTTTCCTTTCCAGTAAAGAATTGGCTTGGTAGTTTGGTCTGCCCTGTTCCCATGATGCACTGGGCCAGGGACAGACTAATTTGCATGTAGCCAGGTTCTGAACTGGGATGGTGCAGTGAGCTGAAAAACGGTGATGGATCAAGCCCTGATCTTTTGACTGGGTATGAGTGTTCTGCTTAATTCAGATGCTCTGTCCATCACCACCCCCTTTTCTGAATCGTTTTGGCCACCACAAGCGTGGAAGGGTATGCTCAGATGTGAGTCCCTTGCTCACTGCACCATCAGGATTCAAGCAAGCCGGGCCGAAGACGGCTGTAATGCCAGAAACCGGTCCCCGGAAGCTTTTTTCCTTTCCAGTAAAGAATTGGCTTGGTAGTTTGGTCTGCCCTGTTCTCATGACGCACTGGGCCAGGGACAGACTAATTTGCATGTAGCCAGGTTCTGAACTGGGATGGTGCAGTGAGCTAAAAAACGGTGATGGATCAAGCCCTGATCTTTTGACTGGGTATGAGTGTTCTGCTTAATTCAGATGCTCTGTCCATCACCACCCCCTTTTCTGAATCGTTTTGGCCACCACAAGCGTGGAAGGGTATGCTCAGATGTGAGTCCCTTGCTCACTGCACCATCAGGATTCAAGCAAGCCGGGCCGAAGACGGCTGTAATGCCAGAAACCGGTCCCCGGAAGCTTGTTTACTTTCCATTAAAGAATTGGCTTGGTAGTTTGGTCTGCCCTGTTCCCATGATGCACTGGGCCAGGGACAGACTAATTTGCATGTAGCCAGGTTCTGAACTGGGATGGTGCAGTGAGCTAAAAAACGGTGATGGATCAAGCCCTGATCTTTTGACTGGGTATGAGTGTTCTGCTTAATTCAGATGCTCTGTCCATCACCACCCCCTTTTCTGAATCGTTTTGGCCACCACAAGCATGGAAGGGTATGCTCAGATGTGAGTCCCTTGCTCACTGCACCATCAGGATTCAAGCAAGCCGGGCCGAAGACGGCTGTAATGCCAGAAACCGGTCCCCGGAAGCTTGTTTCCTTTCCAGTAAAGAATTGGCTTGGTAGTTTGGTCTGCCCTGTTCCCATGATGCACTGGGCCAGGGACAGACTAATTTGCATGTAGCCAGGTTCTGAACTGGGATGGTGCAGTGAGCTAAAAAACGGTGATGGATCAAGCCCTGATCTTTTGACTGGGTATGAGTGTTCTGCTTAATTCAGATGCTCTGTCCATCACCACCCCCTTTTCTGAATCGTTTTGGTCACCACAAGCGTGGAAGGGTATGCTCAGATGTGAGTCCCTTGCTCACTGCACCATCAGGATTCAAGCAAGCCTGGCCGAAGACGGCTGTAATGCCAGAAACCGGTCCCCGGAAGCTTGTTTCCTTTCCAGTAAAGAATTGGCTTGGTAGTTTGGTCTGCCCTGTTCCCATGATGCACTGGGCCAGGGACAGACTAATTTGCATGTAGCCAGGTTCTGAACTGGGATGGTGCAGTGAGCTAAAAAATGGTGATGGATCAAGCCCTGATCTTTTGACTGGGTATGAGTGTTCTGCTTAATTCAGATGCTCTGTCCATCACCACCCCCTTTTCTGAATCGTTTTGGTCACCACAAGCGTGGAAGGGTATGCTCAGATGTGAGTCCCTTGCTCACTGCACCATCAGGATTCAAGCAAGCCTGGCCGAAGACGGCTGTAATGCCAGAAACCGGTCCCCGGAAGCTTGTTTCCTTTCCAGTAAAGAATTGGCTTGGTAGTTTGGTCTGCCCTGCTCCCATGATGCACTGGGCCAGGGACAGACTAATTTGCATGTAGCCAGGTTCTGAACTGGGATGGTGCAGTGAGCTAAAAAACGGTGATGGATCAAGCCCTGATCTTTTGACTGGGTATGAGTGTTCTGCTTAATTCAGATGCTCTGTCCATCACCACCCCCTTTTCTGAATCGTTTTGGCCACCACAAGCGTGGAAGGGTATGCTCAGATGTGAGTCCCTTCCTCACTGCACCATCAGGATTCAAGCAAGCCGGGCCGAAGACGGCTGTAATGCCAGAAACCGGTCCCCGGAAGCTTGTTTCCTTTCCAGTAAAGAATTGGCTTGGTAGTTTGGTCTGCCCTGTTCCCATGATGCACTGGGCCAGGGACAGACTAATTTGCATGTAGCTAGGTTCTGAACTGGGATGGTGCAGTGAGCTAAAAAACGGTGATGGATCAAGCCCTGATCTTTTGACTGGGTATGAGTGTTCTGCTTAATTCAGATGCTCTGTCCATCACCACCCCCTTTTCTGAATCGGGTTGGTGACCTGCAGCTTTATCTGTGAATATATGCTGATTTCCTAAAGGATCAAAAATAAAACCAGGAACTCACGAATTCCTATTGGAAATGGATGAGCTTTAGCACATGTTGCTTGACAATCTTACACAGTTTTTAAGAATCTAATTCAAAGAAATCCAGTGTTGCCTTTAGCTGTGTGCCTTGTTTTACAATACTTGTGACAGCAATACCATAGTCAGGAAAATGTCAAACTGTACTTCTATTTAGGCATTCAGGTATTTCCCTGCTCTTGGCTCTGACAATTTGTTTCATTGCACAGTCAATCAACAAAGTTATGATTCATCTAAAGACAACTGAACAGTCAATCTCAACCATATTGACTTATTGAATTTCTCAGGGTGAAGTTTGACACGATCAGCACATTATTTTGCATTATATACCATGGTTTGAAGAGTCTTAACTTAAAGTCACTACTCTGGGGCCCTGACTACTTCTCCAGTGGTTGGTATGAACTATGGCTTCTGTTTTAACACTTTTGCAACACCTCATGCTTATTCTCAGCAACGGTTGCTGTACCATATTTAAAGCATGTCTTTGACCCTTGACCACCACACTGAACACCCACCAACATAGGCCAAACTCACAATCTGAAAGAGCACCTAGAAATATGATGCAAATGAGAGCACTTTTGTCCTCACCAGGGATATAAAGAGCAATGTAATATCCACAACACACTTCACTATGTCCATGCTCCTATTTGCACTGTCTGGTTCTGAGACTGTTCGTGCCTATTAGTCTAGTGTATATTATTTGCTTTTCTTATTTGAGGCTTTGTGGTGGTTGGGTATTATCACTATTGTTTTCAATGTGCTCTGTGGCCACCTCACTGTTAATTCTGATAGTGACTTATTACTACGGGGTGGTTGACTTTCTGGCGACCTGTATGAGTATTCAAGATGCTTGATGCTTGCGATGACAATGGATTTATCAGTGGAATGGGGTGTGCATGTCAGTGGTACCTGTTTCTTCATTGATGACACTGCATAAATCACCCTTATCTCGGATCTCCTTCAGCTTTATTTCAGGATTGTTAAATGCTTTGTGTCATCAGTGTTATAGTAAGTGTGGTGTAGTGTAGTTTAATATTAGTGGATTTGTGTTCCAACTTTAGTAATAACTTGCACCTATCTATCCAACCCTAGTGAGTGTCTAACACGCTTGTACCTTCATCCATGTGGGGGTATACCTGCCCACAGAATTTGTATGCCACTGTGCTGCTGCCTCACAATGATTGTGTTTTCCCAGGCCTGCACCCAGGAAAGACTGCAGGTAGAGGCCAATTGTTCCTTCTCCCTCGCCCTCGTCAATATATTCGACTACAAACAACAGGTTGAATCAGAGTTAGAAGGAGGAAGAGCTAAATAACTACCAGGTGCAGCTACGCCCCCACACTTTTACCTTAAGTTCACTGGGTTCCTAGGCGGGCAGAAAATTCAAGGTACAGGAGAAAGGTCCTCATACATATCCTTAGGGGTATATTTACATTTCGCGTGGGTGCTCTTGCGACACATGTGGTGCTATACAAATGCAGGATGGCACAATGAGAGCTACTGGCGTAATTTAGGCTCCATCCTTTATACATCATAATTATACATTTATATATTCATATACGACATGCATATACAGTGTGTGACTTGACTTCATTAATGTGTGTGGTGTATTTAAACCAACTACTAGAGTGTAATCATTGTAGTTATTAGTAATCCATACATAAACATGTTTGGATTAATTGATTGATTAATGTAACCATACTTGCATATGCATGTTTAACATTTATTCCCATTATATATGTATATGTATGCATAATCGTGTAACCAAAGAAAGTTTTCTTTGGAGATAACTAAGCCTCACTTTAGGCTTCAAATACTACCCAAGTTCGATTCCATTCTGACACCTTCAATGCTCCCTGGATGGAAATCCTCTTTTAGCAAATATGTCTTCTATCTATGCTTAGAATAGAAAGGAGAAGGTTATTTGTTGAACGTCTTTTTGCTGCAATTTGTGCCATTATTGTTGTGGCTGTTACCATTCAGTATCTCCTATTATTATGGCTCAGCTTATTGATACACTTCAGACTGTAAACAATATTAACATATCTCGTGAATTTATTTCTATTTTGTTTATATGCTGGATTGATTTAATGTTCCAGAATACATCAATTTAAACTAAATTATTGATTACTGCTCCTTAGTGTGGAGTCATATTGGCTTCGCAGGCTAGAAATGCATTTCTGATGTTTTCTCTCTTACAGAACTGTAATTCAACTAACAAAGGTCCATCCGACCACTAGGGAAATATCTTTACAAAAAGATTAAGGTGTAAGAGCCTGCACGCTGTCACTACCAAACAACTTTTACGCACAAATGGAAGTATGTGCCAAAAGTTTAAGTAAGAATACCAGTGTCATTATCAGTGTAAATGTACAACTCAACTGTGATTAGCAATCAAGTGCAACATGCATATGGTTTGTTGATGCACACATGAACAAACTTTGTTAATTGCATTATAATCAAAACATTGTTTGCAATGTTTGCATAAATCAGACCTATTCTGTTTAGCTAAGTTTACTAAGATGTTTGAAATAAAAATAGTATTCAGTTTTATAAAAAACAAATCCATAATTTGTTGCACACTCAGTCTAATTTACAAATCCATTGAGTTTACTTTACTAACTTCATTTAAAGAGGACACCTCTATTTCAGCCCATGAAATAAAAATGAAACCATGTCTATTTTTCTTTAATGTAGACTTTTAATGCATGATGTTTCCAAGACCTATAGAATTGTACTACTCCTAGATGCTACTTTCATGGAAAAATCACAGTATGCCTCTCCAGTTTAATCATACTGACATGTTCTCTCGTGGGAAAAGCTCTATATAGAGATTTCAGTAGCCCCTACCATCATTAGGTCTGACCATTGAGACAGCTTTAGTTGTCTCACCATACTATTGTTTTTCCCAAAATATCATGCACTATATTTGAGGCTTTTCTACACCTTCTCCTGAGGCCTTTTATGATATTTGGGGTACTCCACACTTTTGACTTCACAACTTTTTTTCCACATAAGGTATCCATGCCAAATTTGCATCCTTCGTTACAACATTCTGGGGATTTCAAAGGTACCCTAGTTTGAGTATTCCTCTGTAGAGCACTGAGAAACTAGCCACAGTATAGTTTAATGTTGGGATGTTTGAGAAATTAGAAAAAAGTGGTGTACAAGAAAGCATGTTTTTTCCTCAAAATTGCATCAATGAATGGTTTGCTGTGCTAGGACCATCATCTTTCCAACTTCCAAGAACAATCTGACTGTTGTATAAAACAAATGACCACAGTTTTTGAATTTTTCTAAGAGGTAGCCCATTTTTCCTATTTTTTGAGGTTTCAACATACTTGAATTATGTGGTGAAAACAGGTGTGAAACCTGCAAGTGGCCTTGGAAAGCTATTTTTTAAAAGTAAACACTATTCTGAATTCAACAAGGGTTCATTCAAGTATACCCCTCACGTTTTTGTGAAGAAACTAGGCGTGAAAATAATAAAATAATGAAAGTGAGCAGAAAAAAATAGTAATTGGTGACGTTTTAATGTTATTGCTTGTCAACGTGAACAATTTACTAAGCAATGCATTGTTACATTTGATAGATCTCTTCCAAAAAGCATGCCGTACCCAGAGCCAACTGAGCTGCATTATTTTTCATTGTGTACCACCAAAACAGCAATTCATATAGTAAAATACATTGGTGAAGTTTGCATCTGTAATGCGTTGTCACTATGGCTGATTTACCAAATGTATTGTTGCTTTTGACAGACCCTGCTAGTCGATGGGACATGTATAGTGTTTGAAGGTTTTGCAAAAGCATGCAATATCCAGAGCAACAACTGAGCTGCAGCTTATAATGAATTTTCATTGTAAAGCACCAATACAGCAATTCATATGGTAAAATGAAAAATATGCACAAAATACTGACTTTAAGAGCAGTGGTTATTTGTGTGCCTCTGAATTTGAGTTTCCCCGTACTCTCATTGGATTCAGATGTCATTTTGCAAAATACATTCTTTTTACACATAGACATTCATTTGGAAGCCAAAAAAGCAGGAAAATCCAATTGTAATAACACATCTTCCACTATTCTGTGCTGTCACGTCTTCCAATAAAAATGCTATGCCACTTGTGTGGCTGGGCACAGCACTGATGACAAAAATCAGTGGTGGTAGAACAATTTCTGGTGTGGTGGTGCTGCCATCAATATTACCTCAATTAAATCATAGGGATTGTGTAAATTCCAAGTTGCACACAAAGAATAATTATAGCAAATAGGTTATGCATGCTAATTCAGCAGGAAAGAGAAAAAGGTGTAGGATGTAGCAGGTGGTGCATTTTGAAGCACAATATTTGCAAATATATTACTAAACCTTGGTATGGTACTGCACTGTCATTTATCAACACCACATCTTCCACTGAAATGGCTACAATTTGCACTGAAAGCAGTTTAAGTGACAATACTGTATAGGGGAAATATGATAAAGTATGGAAATCGGGTTTCAGCAAATATCTATCATTTGTACATCACCAAGTAATGTGTCTTGATTTATTTTAATCCTATTAAAATCTTTGGGGGTGATTACGATGGCGGTGAACCCCCACCAGCAGGCTGCCGGTGACGGGTTCACCGCCATCGTATGGCCTTTTTCCACCCGCCGGATCAGGATGGTTTGCCTGGCAGGCGGAAAGCCCGTCTGCCACGGGTCTGGCAGAGGCAATCATTACGATTGCCTATTGGACCCACCCCGCATCCACAAAAAGGTGGGCACTGCCCGCTAGATTTGGATGCTGCATCCCCACCACCCTGTCTATGGTGGTTCAACCGGCATTGAAAGGCTGGCGGGGATATACTTTGGGGACCCGTTACAGGCCCCCCTGGTGCAGGGGCATGTTGAATTTGCTCTTAGGGGCACCTATGGTGCCAACCCTACAGTTCTCGGCACCAGGTGGCTGGCACAGCATGGTGCCTAGAAGAACCAAAGGCGATGATGGACGGAGCGTTGACAATACAAACACTCACCCCCAGTCAACTGATCTGGGTTTAATCCATCACCGTTCTTTAGCTCACTCCGCCACCCCAGTTCAGACATGGCCATATGCAAATCAGTCTGACCCTGTGACTCATGGGAACAGTCCAGCCCGAACTTCCAAGCCATGTCTTCCCCGGGAAGACATGGCTTGGCAGTTCGGGCTGGGGTGGCGGAGTGAGCTAAATAGCTTGGCAGTTCGGGCTGGACTGTTCCCATGAGGCACAGGGTCAGACTGATTTGCATATGGCCATGTCTGAACTGGGGTGGCAGAGTGGGCTAAAGAACGGTGATGGATTAAACCCAGATCTGTTGACTGGGTGTGAGTGTTTGATTGGTTCAGATGCTCCGTCCATCACCACCCCCTTTTGTACCACTTTGTTCGCCATAAGTTGGCAGGGTATGCTCAGACGTCAGTCCCTTGCTCACTTTGCCACTGGATTCAAGGAAGCCGGGCTGAAGATGGCTGAAATGCCAGAAACCGGTCCTCTGAAGCTTGTTTCCGGTCCAGGGAAGGCATGGCTTGGCAGTTTGGGCTGGACTATTCCCATGAGGCGCACAGGGTCAGACTGATTTGCACATGGCCATGTCTGAACTGGGGTGGCAGAGTGGGCTAAAGAACGGTGATGTATTAAACCCAGATCTGTTGACTGGGTGTGAGTGTTTGATTGGTTCAGATGCTCCGTCCATCACCACCCCCTTTTGTACCACTTTGTTCGCCACGTAGTGCAGGGATATGCATTTTTAACATTGCGGCAGTCAGCAGCACCAGTTGCAATGGTTCAAATGCACAATACGACCACCACAGTGGCTGTCACATTGTAATCTCATGTGGGGGACTGGCCAGAATGCCTTACAAACCTCAATCTTTTGTTATATGCACCCATTTTCCTCACCTTTCTATGAAATGAAGTTCTGGAAGCTGTGAGGGCTCCTAAAATTCCTACCACCCAGCATTTCCACAGATCTCCTGAAAAAAATGGTATCACACTTTTGTGGTTGGGCCATCCACCCATAACACAAAATGACTCATAACGTGACCTGGACACATCATATCCCATCTAGTAAAATCCACACTTTGTTTGCAATGTGGGTAACCGTCATATTTGGGCCCTAACTTATCCGTCACCCAAGGAAAAATGACCAAATCCATACATTTCTTGAAAAGTAAATACTTGAGGAGAACAGAGTGGTGTGACTTGCGTGGATCCTATGATGTCTTTTACCCTGGGTGGTTGCTGAGCTAGGGCCTACATTTGACAGCTTTCCACATCACAAACAAAAGATGACAGTGCGACTAAATCTGGGTCTACACACACTCTGCTTGCCCAGATGTAATAAGCATTGGTAAACCTAAAAGTTCTCATCTCACCTTTGGGATCTATATGCATTGCAACAGGTTTTAGCAATACTAGCTAAATGGGTCATGCCCCTTTAATTTGCCTGGATGTTTCGCTTTTTTAACTTTTTACAGTAGGTGAGTCTCAAAACTGATGTTTCACCCACAGAAATCATATGGTAAATGGACTGCACATGTTCATCCCCAGTGTCTGCCTTTTAAGATAAGGCTGCTGTGACACACAAAGTGTAGGTGGCATTTGGCTGGTTACAGATGTTTGTGCACATATGTGAACTCTGCATGCATGAGACTACAGTGGTGTGTAGCCCGGTAACTGTACAGATAGTGTGGTACAGAGGAGAGCTCTGCAAGGTTAGATGTTGACCTGGAGTGAGTCTTATAATATTAGTGGGCACTCTTAGGTAGCGTCAGTATGGTTTACAGATTTTTACTGCAGTGTTACTGTGTTGTAGACATAGGGAGAGATCTGCCTTAGAGTGCAATTGTGCTTCCTTTTGGGCTACAAACATTCAGCAAAATATCAAACTGGGGTGAAACATGTGTGGCAAGTTTGAATATGCAAATCACAAGCACATACATGTATACTTTATGGGTCGTCTAAAATTTTCATATTTCACTGGTTCAGCTCAGGATTGGAGTCCAGGCCTTTTGTCACCCTTCTGAACCATGTTAATTACTCTGATCCCCAGCAGAAGAAACCTAGGCCTCCCCACGCAAAATCAGTAATTAAGTATGCTTCACTCAGCTCTTGAGGAGGAAGGGGTGGGGAAGACTATATGCATTCATTAAGTAGCTGTCACACTGTACCATGGTTGTGACAGCCCAGGCCCACTGAACAAAAGGGGAAATCCAGACCTCTGGAGCACATACAGGAGGGGGGTTCTCTTTGAAGTTTTGTGGGGGAAATCCCTGGTGGTGATGTCAGCTAGGTGCCGAGCTAAGGGCTACAAGACATCACCTTGAATTGTACCAGCATGCTATGCAGGAGTGTTGGGATAGGGGTGGAGTGGCAATGAGGTACACTAGGATTGACCAGGGGTGCCTTCTGTCTTTTTAGAATTTACCACCACCGCTTAAAATCTTGCACAAGGATGAGGGTGATGTTGGTTTGGGTTGTTGTGGTTAGGGTAGTGATGCTGAGGGTAGAGGTGGAGGTGGTAGTACCGCTGTGGGTAGGTTGATGCGGAGGGAGGTGGTGTTAGGGTGCTTGTGAGGAGTGGTAGTTGTGGTGACAGTGGTGGTGGTAGGTTAGCAGTGGTGGTGGCAGGGTGGTGACTTGAGGGTGGTTAAGATGGTGGTCGCTAGGATGGTGATGATGGTTAGGGTGATCCTGGTTAAGGAGGTTGTTAGGGTAGGGTGGTGGTGGTGGTTAGGGTGCTCATGTTTATGGTATGGTAGTGGTTAGAATGGGGGTGGTAGTTAGGGTAGAGTGATGGTGGTTAGGGTAGGGTGGTCGGGGTGGTGGTGGTTGTGGTTATAGTGGTGGTGGGTAGGATGGTGGGTATGATAGAAGTAGACGGTGGTGGTGGCCAGATGTAGGTGGTGGCTGGGGCAGTGGTTATGGTAGTGGTAGTGTGGCGATAGGATGGTGGGGGTTGTGGTGATAGTGGTGAGGTTGAGGGTAGTGATGGTTAGGGTGGTAGTGGTTAGGGTAATGGTGGTGGTTAGGGTGGTGGGGTAAGGGTGAGGGCAGTGTGGTGGTGGTAGAGTGGTGGTGATGGGATTTGTTTAAGTTGTGGTGGCTAGGGTGGTAGTGGTTAGAGTGGTTGTGGTTAGGGTGAGCGTGGTAGGATGGTGATGGTAGAGTGGTGGGTGGTGGTGGTGAGAATGGTCAAGATATGGTGGGTAAGGTGGTCGTGATTAGGGTGGTGGTGAGGAGGTTGGGGGTGTTAGGCTAGAGTGTTAGGGTAGGGTGGTGGTGGTTAGGGTTGGGTGGTGGGAGTTGTGGTAGGGAGGTGGATGTGGTCATGGTGTGGGTGGGTAGGATGGTGGTAGGGAGTGGTGGTGGTAGGGGTAGGGTGGTCATAGAGGCATGGTTTAGGCTTGCTAGGGTGATGTTAGGGTGATGGTGGTTCGGTCTTTGGTGGTCGGGTGGTGGTCATTGTTAGGGAGATTGTTAGGGTATTAGAAGTCTGGTGCTAGTAGGGGGGTGTTAGTAGGGTGGTGCGAGATGATTTTGAGGGTGGCGGTTAGTGAAGTGATTAGGGTGGTGGTGGTTGTGTGGTGATTTGGGGGTGGTGATTAGGATGAGGTTGTTAGGGTGAAGATGGTGGTAGTCACAGTGGTGGTGGATTGGGTGTTGGTTAGGTTGGTGGTTAGTGTGTTGGAGGTCAGAATCGCGTGTTGGCGGTTGTGGTGGTTGAGTGGTGGTGATGGTTAGGGTAGTGTGGTAGTGTTTAGGATAGTGATGATTAGGATGGTGGTAGGGAGTGGTGATTGTGGGATGGTGGTGGTGTGGTATAGTCGTGTTTGAGTGTTGGTGGTTAGGGTAGGGTGGTGATGCTGGTTAGTAAGACAGTGTTGTTTAGTGTTGTGGTGGTGATGGTAGTTAGACTGCTGGTAGGGTGGTGATAGAGGGTGGTGGGGTTGTGGTAGGGTGGTATGGTGGTGGTGGGGCGATGATAGGGTGGTGCTTAGGCTGGTGATGGTGGTTAGAGTGATGATAGGGGTGATGGTGGTAGGGGGAGAGGGTGGTGGTGAAGGTGGTGAGGGTGATGGTAGTTAGGATGGTAGATTGATTGGCAGTGATGAGAGTGGAGGTTATGTGGGTGGTGGCTGTGGTAAGGGTGTTGGTGGTAGGTTGATAGTGGGAGGGTAGTGGTGGTGGTGGTGATGGGACTTTAAGGGTGGTTGAGGTGATGATGATATTAGGATGGTGGTAGTGGCTAGGGTGATCATGGTTAGGGTGGTCCTTAGGGTACAGTGGTGGTTAGGGTGGTTATGGCGGTTAGGGTGGGGGTGGTTAGGGTAAGGTGCTGGTGGTTAAGGTGATCATGGTTTGGGTGCGGTGGTGGTTAGGGTATGGTGGTGGTGGTAGGGGTAGGGTAGTGGTGGTGATGGTGGTTAGACTGCTGGTGGTTAGGTTAAAGTGGTGGTGGTTGTTGTTGTAGAGTGATGGTGGTTGGTGTGGGGTGGTTGTGGTTAGGGTGGTGTTTAAGGTGGTGGTGGCAAGTATGGTGGGTAAGATAGTGGTATAGGGGTGGTGGTGCCAGTGTGGTGGTGGTAGGGGTAGGGTATTGTTCTGGGGTGTATGGTGGTGATGCTTAGGGTGTGGGCAATAGTTTAGTGGTGGTGTCGATGGTACAATGGTAGTGGGATGGTAAAGGTGGTGGTGGTTAAGGCAGTGATGTAAGGGTGGTGGGTTAGGGTGGCGGTGGTTAGGGGATGGTGTTTGATAGGGTGGTGGTTGTGGTTAAAGTGGTGGTGGTCTACAGTGGTGTTGGTTTTTAGGTTTACATATTATTAGGGTGGAGGTGGTTCAGGTTGTGGTGATTAAATGTGTAGTAGTGGTAGGGTGGTGGTGAGTATGGCAGTGGTTTGGGTGGTGGCAGCTGTGTGGTGGTGTTGTGGTGGCAGTTAGGATGGTGTTGTGGTTAAGGTGGTGGTGGTTAGGGTGAGGTGGTTAGGGTATAGGTGGTGGTGAAAATCGTGGTGGGTAGGGTGGTGAAGGTTATGGTTGGGTGGTGGTAAGAGTGATGGTGGTTAGGGTATGGTGATAGTGTTTAGGATGGTCATGGTCACAGTTTAAGGGTGATGGTGTTTTGTGATATGGTAGGATGGTGGTGGTGGTAGGGTGTTGGTGGTGGTGGAAAGGTGGTGAGGTGATGGTGGGGGTGGTTAGGGTTATTGGGGTAATGGTCTGTGTGGTGGTGGTTAAGGATGTCATTAGAGAGGTGGGGTTAGGGTGAGGGTGGTTAGGGTGAAGGTGATGGTGGTGGTTAAGGTGGTGATGGTGGTCAGAGTGGTGGTTGTATTGGTGGTAGTTAGGTTGGTTGTAGTTAAGGTGGTGGTGGTCAGGGTCAGTTGGCGATAATGGTGGTGTTGGTTAGGGTAGGGATGTGATTAGGGTATGGTGGTGGTTAGTATGGTGGTGGGGTTTAGGGTGGTGGTGGTTAGAGTGGTGGGTAGGATGGCAGATATAGGATGGTAGCAGGGTGGTGGTTAGGGGTGTCTTTTTGGGTGGTCACTGGGGTACTGGTTAGGGTTGGTGATTAGGGTAATGTGGTTAGTGTGTTGGTAGTAATTAGGGTAGATTGGTAGTGGTTATTGTGGTAGTGTAATGGTAGGGGGTGGGGGTAGTGATGGTTAGAGTAGGGTGGTGGTTAGGGTGGCAATTGTGGAGTGGTGGTGGTAGGGTGCTGGGTTGGTGGTGTGGTGCTCACTGGGTGTGATGGTAGGTTGGAGTGGTAGGTTGGTGGTGGTTAATTTTATAGGGGTTATGGTGGTAGTTAGGGTCATGGTTGCAGGGTTGTGTGGTGGTAGTAGGGGTGGTGATGTGATGTAGTGGGGTTGGTCATGGTAGGGTGGTGTGTGATGAGGTGATGGCCATAGGGTGGAGGTGATAGGGTGGTGGCAGGTTGGGGTACACATGCTGATGTGAGAAGGGGGACTGGAGAACAAGCAACAATGATGATGGGAAAGATAAAAGTACCTCAAAACCAGAGCGAGCTGAGGAAGGGCACTAATCAAAAAGAATCAATCAGTACTTTGTCCATGCAACATGTAAGAGAGAAACAAAGAGAGAAAGAGAAATGGGAATTTGCTAAGGCAACCAGGAGGCAGAAAATAAGACTGACAATAAAGCAAACAAGGGTCTGACTCCAAGCCACTTTTAAGTAAAATAAATCTCTTTCTCAGACGAGGCGTAAAATTTGAAACAAGAAGAATAGAACTTTCCTCTTGCTTGCCATGGGGATGGGGATGAATTAGACCTAGGGGAGTAAAATGACTTTTGGGGGTTGAAGGGTGGGGTGTAGCCCAATGCTAGAATAGAAAGGTCCCCACCTCATTAGTTCTTTTAATAATACCCTTTCATTGGGGGCGTGGTCAGGCTACTGACCAAGATGACCGTGTAGAGCTGCAGCTCCGCCACTTTACCCAACATCCTTTCATGATCCTGCTTGTTCGACGGTCCATCCTTCCCCTAAACGGCTGCCAGGGCCACTGTGACGTGTTCCCCCCCCTGGTGGGGCTGTTGGGGACCGTAACCTGTCTGCGGAGCTGCGGAGTCACTTCCATCGAGGGCGGCCGTGATGGCTTGAAGAGGCCCAGGGTCAGTGTGGCATGAGGCCCTAATGGATTGTATTGTATTCAAACTTATAAAGCGCACTGTAACCCTACGGGTATGCTGGCGCTGCGGTACATATGCACTCTCACCATAGTTCCGGAATCAGCATGTTGCTAAGCTAAATCTGTACTCTAGGGAATAGCCAGGTTTTGACTTTCCCCCTGAACTTCAGCAGATCCTGTGACTGTCTTAGGTCAGGTGGGAGACCATTCCAAAGGCGTGCTGCCGTACAGCTGAAAGCACCTCCACCTGATTTAGCTCTCTTAATCTTGGGTATATTCACCAGGATGGCCGAAGAGGAACGGAGGCTGCGGGTGGGAGTATACCAGCTGAACGTAGACTGCAGCGGTATGGACCCCATCCTGTGCAGTGCCTTAAAGACAATGCAGAGTGATTTGAATTGTATCCTCTGGAATACAGGGAGCCAGTGCAGCTCTGCCAGAGATGTAGATGACCGTTGTGGTCTTGATAAGCTTAGCCGCCACTGTCTGGATTCTCTGGAGTCTCCCAATCAAGTACCTTGGGGATTACAGCAGTAGCGCATTACCATAGTCAAGCCGACTCAGAATGACGCTCTTTACTACTTGTGCTCTTACCTGATTTGGGAGCAGCAGGATAATCTTCCAGAGAACCCTGATGAGTGAAAAGCTGCTTCCCTCAATTTTATTAACTTGAGTATCGAGATTTAGCTTGTCATTAAAGCTGACTCCAAGATTACGTACCGTCGTAATGGGTAACAGGGGTGTCTCCGTGGGGATGGGCCAGAAGCCCAGAGGAAGAGAGCAAGGGACTCTACCTGCTGCACACCATATTAACTCAGTTTTCACGCAATTAAATTGCAAGGAGTTGTTTTTCAACCAGTGCACCGTTTCTTGCATACAAGCATGAACATTTTCCAGCGAGACCGCTTGGTCTCCCTCCAGTGACAAGATAAGCTGAGTATCGTCAGCATAGTTTACCAAGCTGATCCCGTATGACTTAATAATCACAATCAGGGGACTCATATAGGCGTTAAACAGTATCGGGCTAATTGACGAGCCCTGTGGGACCCCATGTCTAATCTCGGCAAAATCCGAATGATAGGAGGGAAGAGCCACCGCCTGACGTCTATTTGTCAGGTAGGATCAAAACCATTCCAGGGCTACTCCCCCCACCCCTACTGTCTTCAACCTTGCTAGGAGAACTGTGTGGTTGACCGTGTCGAATGCGGCAGACAGGTCCAGTAAAATCAGTATAGCTGATTGGCCCCTGTCTGCTCGCATTCGAAGATCGTCCAGGACGGTCACCAGACACTTTTGATTCCAGAAGGGCACACTTCAAGTGCCTTTGTGAGCAGCGCAACCTCAGCGCGGTGCTGAGAAGAGCTGGTGCCAATTGGCGGTTTTTATTTTCCTCTGAATGATCAACCCTGGCTCAGCCTGATATCTATCCATGTTTTTGTTTGGTGACTTGGGCATTGCAGGCCACAGAGAGTTGATGCTTCCTGCAGGATTGAGTGACTGGTACTACATTAGGATGATGAATACATGTACTATTCTACAACAAAGTTGGGTATTTGGCACGGCGTTGCCACACCCCCAGTGTGGAGCACGTTGGTTGGCACACTTCCGGAATGCATGTTGAGTTGCTCCTGATTTATTTTTTATGGGGTCTACGATTTGCATTCTATCTCTTAGTCAGAAGGGAGGTTCCCTGTTTTGGGGTATGCAGGGATGGGTGGGGAGTGAAAGGCGGGGAAGTTCAATACAAAAGAGACTTACTGTTTATTGTCCTGTTTACTTATTGTGAATTGCTTGAATACCATTTTGATATATGCATAATAATACGCTTTTTTCTTTTTTTTTTAACAGAGTTTTATATAGCGCGAACTTGACCCGAATCGGGTATCAGAGCGCTTTACACATAGCACCAGTTGCATTACACAAGGACTCATTAATTTTGTTAAGCACAGGGAAATTAAGTGATTTGCCCAGAATCACAGGATGTTCAGCGTCATTGCCGAGACCCGAGAACAAATTCCCAGATTGGAGGTCGACCGCCCTAGCTGTTAGGCCAATTCCTCTCCTCTCCCTCTCTTGATTGGGTCATAGGTCTATGTGGGATAACTTGTGCTCTTTTTTGGACCAACCTTGATCAACTGGAACATCAGGGACCTGAATAATGTGAGGAAAGGGAAACAGCTATTGCATTACTTACAGAGGCACAAAACTGATGTGACGTTCTTGCAGGAGACACACCTGCCAAAGGCAGCTACTATAGGGTTTGCTTCAACTTGGGGCCCCACCGTTATTTTTCTAATTATAGCACATATGCAAGAGGCACAGCCAGGCCCGGTTCTAGCGGGTGGGCCGGGTGGGCCAGGCCCACCCAAATATGAGCCTGGCCCACCCAAGCAGGAGCCTTGGCCCTCGCAGTGAGGGCTTGAGGCAGGCGCGCAACGGCATTGTGTTCAAAGGGCTGTCTGTGTGTCTGTGCGCCCGGTTCAGACAGCTTCCCGAGACAGTTTTTGAGATGATCGCGCACCCGAGTACTTCACAGGGCATTAAAGACCATTTACATATTAACGAGGCGTTATTTATTTTTTCACCCTTTCATCTCTGCACGGCGAAAGGCAACAAATCCTTTCTTTGACATGAGTAACCTTTGCCTCCTGTCCTGCTGCGTTTATATTTCTTTTTCTATGCAGCGCAGGAGAAAAGAAGTTTGTTTATTTCTATTCACCTTTCCTAACCCCTGCAGTGGCTTATCACATCAGGCTGTGACACAAAGTTTGACTACTGGAGTAGGTAAGAGAATGTGTTACTACATTTTTTTCTTTTTTAAATCTACGCAGGCCCAGCAGGACACATACTTCGTGTGTGCTCCATTTAAACAGTTTTTATCATTATCATGGCTGATGCAGGACAACAATAAGACAATAAAAAATGCCCAGATAATGCTGGTGATTAATGATCCTGCTGGAGAGCAATCATTTTTCTGTTAGTAGTTTTTAAATGCAGATGAACTATATTTTATATGGATAGCTCAGTGGGTTATTGCCTTTGTCACAGAGATCCTTGTGTTACTTGCAGTTCAGAAGTTACAATCCTATCATAGGACGGTGACCAATGAACTGTCACCAAAGAGCTGCATACAAACATGAATGGTATAGTTAGGACTTCGCTTTTTTTGTTTTGTGATATAGTTAGAACTTCCCCAGTCTTTCATTATTCTAATGTTGGTAAAATGAGTATGTTTGGACAGATACACATTTTTATCAGTAAATCTGACCCCCATGGAAAATTCTTTAAATCCTAAGGTTGTGTTTTCCCAGACCAAACCCTCTTAAAATATACTGCCCACCAGTATGGATGACATGTGATTCCTACACCTTGTAATCCTCATTGGCTTTTGTGACATTCCCTGTAGACTGATTTACATACTTTCATGATTGATTGTCTCTGTATAATGTGTGCGTGGTGTAAAGTACTGACATACACTACACTGAAATGAGTAGCGCTATACAACAAATGAAATGCATATGAGAGAGGGGCTACGTAAAGATGAGGGGCGCTGCTGGAGGGTGGCAGTGAGGGAATCTGAAGAGGAGGTAGTGGGAGGGGCTACAGAGAGATGAGGGGCACTGTTGGAGGGTGGCAGTGAGGGAATCCGAGGAAGAGGTCATGACGTGGAGGGAGGAGCTAGGGAGAGATGACGGGCACTGATGGAGGGTGGTAGTGAGGGAGTCTGAGGAGGAGGTCATGAGGGGGAGGGGCTCCAGAGAGATGAAGGGCACTGATGTGAGGGAAATCCAAGGAAGAGATCATGGGGTAAAGGAAGGGAGGAGCTAGGGAGAGATGAGGGACACTGATGGAGGGTGGTAGTGAGGGAGTCCGATGAAGAGTTCAACAGGGGGGACTACGGAGAGATGAGGGGCGCTGGTGGAGGATGGTAGTGAGGGAGTCTGAGGAGGAGGTCATGAGGGGGAGGGGCTACAGAGAGATGAGGGGCACTGGTGGAGGGTGGCAGTGAGGGAATCCGAGGAAGAAGTCAATAGGGAGGCCATGGAGGGATGAGGAGCACTGTTGGAAGGTGGTAGTAAAGGTATTTATGGAGAAAGAGGTTATTGGCAATGCACCAAAAAAGACTTACGCATCAACGCTGAAGCCGGCGCTGTCATGGCCTTTCTGTTTTTGTTTATTTAATTAGCAGTCGGGCCATAAGGACTACTGCGGAACATACCTTGAAGTGTGTGCTAATTATATTTACTGCCATATTCAATGTTTTAAGAAGGTGATTTTACTAATGTTTTTACCGGGAATAATGAAAGTGGAGCCTGATGGTACCTGATATGGGGCTGGGGCCCAAGGTCATCTGTGAGATAAGGCGCACTGGAGAGGAGTAATGGATAATCAAGCCTGTAAGGGAGTGCGTTGCGGAGTCCGTGGTCAGGTGCAGGTAGTAATGAAGAGGGATTCTGCCTGAAAGCTTGCACAGAATATAAGCCCAAGAAATGTTACTTGCCTGATACTTCCACCTCAGAAACCTCCTCTTACCATCAAAGGAACATTACATGGGAAAAACACGTTTTGAGAGTGATAACATTAAATAGAGATTTGGAAAAGAGTGAGTTTTACTGGGCTATGTACGACTAAGAAGAGATCAAGGAGGGCCCTGAAGCAGGCCTGCCTAGACATATATGCGACAAATTAAGCCCGCAGCGGCCCACCCAAATGCACCCTTGGCCCACCCAAATAAAAATTCCTGGAGCCGGGCCTGGGCACAGCCATATTGATACATAAACACCTGCACTTTCAACTTTCACGGGTTCGCAATGACGCCGAGGGGTGCTATACGAAAGTGGGGAGCCCGTTAATGGGTTATTGCATAGCATTTATTTGTGTATATGCAACTAATGTCGACAGACCTGCTTCTTTTCATGATCTGCATACTCAGTTAGCGCAGGTGGACGCGGATTACATTAGCATGGGTGGGGACTTTAATCTGCTGATAGATATCACACGGGATAGTACGGCTGATACTCCGGAATCTAAACCCTGTGCACGCCGTGCTTTAATTTGATTTGTGCGAGGCACTTAATTTGGTGGATATATTGCGGCACTCCTGACCGGTGGAGGCCGCCTATACCCATTACTCTGCGCAGCCCAATACCGGGACACGATTAGACTTTTGGTTGCTGTCTCCTTTTAGTCACGTGGTACCACGCGTTACAACGCTGGATCATGAGTGGACGGAGCACGCTGAACCCACAGGACCTGGCCGCAGGCTGAAGCTCTTGGCGGAGTTCAGGGAGGCAGGACAGGGAGACACAGATCAAATCAAATCAATCCAGCTTTATTAGATTTTTTTGTACAGAAAATCGTAAAAGCAAACCTGTTAAAATATCAAGATTATATAGTTAGAAGACTACCTAGTACATTATAAAAAAAATGATTACTAAGGAATACATTGATTAGTACCCACTATGTTTTTCAAAAATCCTTTTGATATCTCATGTATTTTCATATAATCATGCCTTTCCTGTGTTTAATAATGCTTTAAAAGAAGGAAGCAACTGACTTTGTGAAACATTCAAAAGGGAGACACATTTTCTAAGTAAATATGCTACTGCCAGGCGCCAAGGTGAGAGACCTGGCCGCACCTTGGTGCGTCTCCTGAGACCTCCAGCAGGGCAATCATGTATCACTAGCCTCCGCTCCACCAACGGACAGTTGCTAACTGGCACATCAGACATGAGTGATGAATTGCTTTAATATTATTCCGGCTTGTACTCAACCCACCCGGCCCATAACGCTGAGGATCAAACCTTGGGCCTCATTTATGAGGCTGTGCGTCACTTTTACGCCGCTGGTGCGTCACTTTTTGTGACGCACCAGTGGGGTAAAAAATGCGCCTTGTTGCGCCATATTTACAAAGTGACGCATCTAGGTAGATGCGTCACTTTGTAAACCCCTGCGCAACATTATACCTGCGTCAGGTATGATGTATGCAAGGGGGGCGTATTGACGCAAGAAAGGGTCCTGGAAGTGACGCAGTGAAATCTATGAGATTTAACTGCGCCACTTCTAGGACGCAAATGCGTCAATATCTTACGCCTGCCTCATGGCAGACGTAAGACTGACGCAGGCCCTTTCCCCATGTGAAAGCATTGCTGGAGTTGCGTCACTTTTGTGACACATTCCAGCAATGCGTCACTTTTGCGCTTACAGATACGTCAGAAATACTGATCATCAATCATGTCGCAAGGAGTGCGCACTTAGAAGTGACGCATCACTGCTTTCACGCAGCGATGCGTCATTTCTCATACATGAGGCCCCTTGTACTTAGGAGAGATTACACTAGTATGGTTAAATAATGATAAGCAGCAATTCTTGTCTGAACCCTTTTCCGAAGAGGAAATTATTTGCGCTATAGATGCCATAAATGGCCCGACAGCCCGGGCCTTGATGAGTACACTGGTAACTTCTATAAGTCCTATAAGACCCTTTTAGCTCCTCATCTACTTGAGGTATACAGTGAGTCGCTAGATTGACAGGTACTCCCCGTACGTTGAGTGAAGCAGTAATCACTTTCCTCCCTAAGCCTGGTAAAGATCAGACAGTGTGTGGCTCGTACAGGCTGGTTTCTCTGTTAAATCTTGAATCCTGGCCAAAATAATCGCGATACAACTGTCCCTTCTTCTGGATCAAATTATGTCACCAGCTCAGTCGGGCTTTGTCCCGCATAGGTCGACATCTCTGAATCTGCGTACATTGTTCTCGGTGATCCATAGGATTTTGCCGGAGGTGTCTGCAGTTGCCGCCCTTCTTGAAACTGAGAAGGTCTTTGACTCTTTGGAGTGGCTCTTTTTTCTAGCTGTCATGAGGAAGATAGGCATGCCTAAGGGGTTTATTGTCCTCACCTCCCTGCTTTATGCATCCCCCACGGCCAGACTTAGATTAAACGTAATCAAACAAGAGTGCCTCCCACTACTCAATCACAGCCAAAAAATCAAGGCAAGTTGAAGACGCTATTTGTCGTTTTCAACCAGGTACTTTTATTTATACCAGTTACTTTTTAAGTTTATACCATGTTTGTCGAACACAACATATGATAGGCAGAAAAGACCTGTACATATCATAAATATTGAACAAAGTTAGGTTATTCAATGCAACATAATATCAAAATTAAATGTGGTCCTAAATGTGGTCACAACTATACAAAAATCAATGTGAAACAGACAGAAACAATGAACATATATTACCAATACATGGTGCAACACATTTTTACATACGTGGAAGGTTTGATTAAAGCAAAGAAAGTGAAATGCAAAGAAAGGAAGAATTAGGAAAAAGAGCGCAAAAGTCAATTCGAAACTCTTTTTAAGCAATGACTTAAAATTAGATTGTCCTTTTCTAATTGGCCGACGCGTTTCGAATCCAGGAATTAACTGTCCGGATTCTCCTCAGGGCATAGTTAATCTGTCTGTAGATTTACAAAAGGGAAAAAGTTTCAGTGTCATGGATAAGCAAAGAGGCAAGACTCCTTATGTTGTGACAATCAGCTAGCACCTACCGCTTTTTAACGAAGTTAATTCAGCGGGAGGATTTGTCAGTGCAGACTGGAGGTTGGGTCCAAAAATTGGAACGCCTAAAATCAAAGTGAGTGGGCATTAGCACAAAAAGTGAACTATTGGATGCTGGCGCATACGGACAATTAAAAAATGAGCGTACCGTCATTAATTTCAAAGCTGGAGGGGACGGCTGTCTTTTGCGGAAAGAGGGGCTCAGCGGCGTGTTCACAATGACTGGAAGGCCCGTGGCGCTGTGTGTGAAAAAATGCATATATCGGTATTTGGAACCTGAGGTCTGGGTCTAAAACCAGTTTAGTTCCGACGTGCGGAAATCATACCTTTTAGATTTTTCAGGGATTGGTCCAGGGGGATCCTGGTGCCTGGAAGGATTTCGGCGTGTCAAAAAGGATTTAGACGGGCTCCGTCTCCTCTGAGGGAAAACGGGAGTATTGTTAGTATGGTTCTGGCGTTTCCCTTATGCAGCGCGCTGGTCAGCGGCACTTCGCCGCAAGAGCATCGCTTACCTCGGTGTGGCTCGGATAACCGCTCACAACATTCTGCCTGGTCTCCCAAGATGGATGCTGTCACGGTTGCTATGACAATAAGTCATTAAAAGTTCGCTAGAATTATGGGATTTGTAGTTTGTGCTCAGTCTCACTAAATCATTAAAAGTTCGCTTTGAATTATGGGATTTGTAGTTTGTGCTAATGTCTCATGTTTGAGTGGGTGGTGGCCCATATTTGTGGTTAAAAACGAGGAAGTACTGAGACGCGACCGGAGCGGTCGTCAGGAACCAAGACAATATTGGATCAGAGTCTGGCGACTTCAGATAAGCTGTTGAGGCCCCTCTGTACACAGTTGAATTTCATTATTAGATACGCTTCTGTTTTCAGAAGCATTCTGTCTACATCCACGTTGCTCTGTGACGGACGCAATGTGTACAAGACCGTCCATTTAAGTTGATTTGCATCATGGCTGGCATTTATAAAATGTTCAACCATGGGGGCAGTCATAATTTTATTCTTGATCCTGGACCGGTGTTGGCAAATGCGTGTGTTAACTTGTTGTGTGGTTTTGCCAATATAGATTTGGTCACAGGGACACTGGACCAGGTAAACGACATTCTTGGTCTTACAATTTGAAAAGTCTGAGTGTTTCCATCTGGTAGTCCCATGTAGGAACTCATCGCCCTCGATAGTGTTTGGGCATACAACACAGGTGCCACACTTGTGGTGCCCCGTAATTGGTTTAAGGTTCCACTGACTCAACAGGTCACTTTTCTTTTTGGGTAAAGTCACGTCCGCCCTCATGATGTGTTGTCCTACATTTTGATTCCTCTTGTAGGCAAACAAAGGATTTGATAATGGGCAGTCTAAATTCGCCAATAGGTGCCAATTGCTCAGCACTGTTTTTCTCAATCTGTGAGTGTCTGGTCCGAAGGTGGTGACACAGACCAATCTTTCAAGCTTAGGTTTGGGCCGTACTTGCAGCAGAGTTTCACGGGGGGTGAAACGTGCTCTTGTTAGTGAATGCTTTAACAATTTTTTAGGGTACCCCCTCTCCTGCATTTCTTGGCAAAACGTCTCAGCATGAGACGTGAAGTCTCTCAGGTTCGAACAGTTCCTCCTAATACGCAATAATTGCCCATATGGAAGATTAGATTTCAGATTCCTGGGATGAGCACTCTTATGGTGCAAGATGGTATTCCTGTCTGTATCCTTCTTATGGAGGGAAGATTTTAGAACACCATTGATGTTTATGATTTCAACGTCAAGGAAGGTCATCCTTTCATTGCTTTGTGCCATCGAAAATTTAATATCAATATGCCGGTTATTAAGCCAGTCATGGAAAGCTACCAGGTCTGTCTGGCTCCCCTGCCACAGGAGCCAGACGTCATCTATGTAGCGGAGCCATTGTAGAATGTGTTGTTTGAAGGGATTATTGCTGTCAACGAACATCTGTTCGTACTGCGCCATGTAAAGTACGGCCATTTCTGGGGCATAAGGGCACCCCATCGCGGTGCCCTTGACCTGCATGAAGAACTCCCCATTAAATGAAAAGTAATTCTTTTTAATGCAATTTCGGCCAATCTTAGAATGAAAGCAGTGGGTACTTGGTGGGGCCTCTCTCTCTGGTTTAGATAAATTTCCATCACCTCTAGCGCTTCTTCTTGTGGAATCTGCGTATAGAGGGAGGTTACATCCATTGTGACTAGCAGTTGGGTCTCAGGGTTGAACACTGTGTCTTCAACTTTGTTGAGGAAATCAGTCGTATCGCGTAAATACGATTTGACCGTTTTCAAAAAAGGTTTCAAAAAGAAATCCACGTACTGCGACAGAGGCTCAAGACACGAGTCACACCCAGACACAATTGGGCGTCCTGGGGGATCTTGAAGGCTCTTGTGGATTTTTGGCAAGAGATAAAGCACTGGAGTTCTCGGGTGTTTCCTTAGTAAATAGTCATGCTCTTTTTTGCCCAAAAAACCACCGTCCACACCATTCTGTAATGTGTCTGCAATTAGTCTTTGGATGTCTTTGACTGGGTCTTCTTTGAGGTGTCTGTACCAGGTTGCGTTGTTTACCTGTTTATTGCCTTCTGCTAAATATTTTTCACGGGCCCACACCACCACCGCCCCGCCCTTGTCGGCCTGTTTTATGATGATGGAATTGTCTTCTTTTAGCGCTTTGATTGCTGCACGTTGTTTATGGCCTATGTTTTGTTGTACAAAATGTCTGCCTTTTTCCATTTTCTCTATCGATGACAGGAGGACCTGTTCGAATGCGAGAACCTCTTTAGGAATATTTTGGTAGGGGACAAATGTGGACTTGTTGCGCAGTCCAGTGACTTCTGTGGTGGGTGATGAGGGATGATTCCAAAAGAAGACCCTGAGATGGATTTTACGACAAAACTCAATAGCTTCCAGCTTGAGTTTCGTATAATCAGTTTTCCTGCCAGGCACAAATTTAAGGCCCAACGCTAGGACTGAATGTTCGTCTGGTGTTAGCGTTCTGTTGGACAAATTGACTACAGCACTTGCACCCTCTATGACTTGTATGAGCGGTTCCTGGTTCGCATCTCCCACGGTTGTTTGAACCGGGCCTTTGGCTGTTGGCCCTGGTCTAAAAAAGCCACCTGTTTTTTGTTTGGATTACGATTGTCGGACCCTGACGAATCAGAGGAAGAGGTTTCCGAAAATGTTGTGAATCTATTCCTTGAGCGACCTTGAAAGGTTGAAAGGGCTCTACGGGATTCCTGTTGGGTATAGTAATCCTCCTTTAAGAAGGGGTAAACTTGTTCGATTTTGAATGACTTCACGTCTCTTTCATATTTAAAAGTTTTGTCATTAATAGTATTATCTCTGCATTAAAAAAGAATTACTTTTCATTTAATGGGGAGTTCTTCATGCAGGTCAAGGGCACCGCGATGGGGTGTCCTTATGCCCCAGAAATGGCCGTACTTTACATGGCGCAGTACGAACAGATGTTCGTTGACAGCAATAATCCCTTCAAACAACACATTCTACAATGGCTCCGCTACATAGATGACGTCTGGCTCCTGTGGCAGGGGAGCCAGACAGACCTGGTAGCTTTCCATGACTGGCTTAATAACCGGCATATTGATATTAAATTTTCGATGGCACAAAGCAATGAAAGGATGACCTTCCTTGACGTTGAAATCATAAACATCAATGGTGTTCTAAAATCTTCCCTCCATAAGAAGGATACAGACAGGAATACCATCTTGCACCATAAGAGTGCTCATCCCAGGAATCTGAAATCTAATCTTCCATATGGGCAATTATTGCGTATTAGGAGGAACTGTTCGAACCTGAGAGACTTCACGTCTCATGCTGAGACGTTTTGCCAAGAAATGCAGGAGAGGGGGTACCCTAAAAAATTGTTAAAGCATTCACTAACAAGAGCACGTTTCACCCCCCGTGAAACTCTGCTGCAAGTACGGCCCAAACCTAAGCTTGAAAGATTGGTCTGTGTCACCACCTTCGGACCAGACACTCACAGATTGAGAAAAACAGTGCTGAGCAATTGGCACCTATTGGCGAATTTAGACTGCCCATTATCAAATCCTTTGTTTGCCTACAAGAGGAATCAAAATGTAGGACAACACATCATGAGGGCGGACGTGACTTTACCCAAAAAGAAAAGTGACCTGTTGAGTCAGTGGAACCTTAAACCAATTACGGGGCACCACAAGTGTGGCACCTGTGTTGTATGCCCAAACACTATCGAGGGCGATGAGTTCCTACATGGGACTACCAGATGGAAACACTCAGACTTTTCAAATTGTAAGACCAAGAATGTCGTTTACCTGGTCCAGTGTCCCTGTGACCAAATCTATATTGGCAAAACCACACAACAAGTTAACACACGCATTTGCCAACACCGGTCCAGGATCAAGAATAAAATTATGACTGCCCCCATGGTTGAACATTTTATAAATGCCAGCCATGATGCAAATCAACTTAAATGGACGGTCTTGTACACATTGCGTCCGTCACAGAGCAACGTGGATGTAGACAGAATGCTTCTGAAAACAGAAGCGTATCTAATAATGAAATTCAACTGTGTACAGAGGGGCCTCAACAGCTTATCTGAAGTCGCCAGACTCTGATCCAATATTGTCTTGGTTCCTGACGACCGCTCCGGTCGCGTCTCAGTACTTCCTCGTTTTTAACCACAAATATGGGCCACCACCCACTCAAACATGAGACATTAGCACAAACTACAAATCCCATAATTCAAAGCGAACTTTTAATGATTTAGTGAGACTGAGCACAAACTACAAATCCCATAATTCTAGCGAACTTTTAATGACTTATTGTCATAGCAACCGTGAAAGCATCCATCTTGGGGGACCAGGCAGAATGTTGTGAGCGGTTATCCGAGCCACACCGAGGTAAGCGATGCTCTTGCGGCGAAGTGCCGCTGACCAGCGCGCTGCATAAGGGAAACGCCAGAACCATACTAACAATACTCCCGTTTTCCCTCAGCGGAGACGGAGCCCGTCTAAATCCTTTTTGACACGCCGAAATCCTTCCAGGCACCAGGATCCCCCTGGACCAATCCCTGAAAAATCTAAAAGGTATGATTTCCGCACGTCGGAACTAAACTGGTTTTAGACCCAGACCTCAGGTTCCAAATACCGATATATGCATTTTTTCACACACAGCGCCACGGGCCTTCCAGTCATTGTGAACACGCCGCTGAGCCCCTCTTTCCGCAAAAGACAGCCGTCCCCTCCAGCTTTGAAATTAATGACGGTACGCTCATTTTTTAATTGTCCGTATGCGCCAGCATCCAATAGTTCACTTTTTGTGCTAATGCCCACTCACTTTGATTTTAGGCGTTCCAATTTTTGGACCCAACCTCCAGTCTGCACTGACAAATCCTCCCGCTGAATTAACTTCGTTAAAAAGCGGTAGGTGCTAGCTGATTGTCACAACATAAGGAGTCTTGCCTCTTTGCTTATCCATGACACTGAAACTTTTTCCCTTTTGTAAATCTACAGACAGATTAACTATGCCCTGAGGAGAATCCGGACAGTTAATTCCTGGATTCGAAACGCGTCGGCCAATTAGAAAAGGACAATCTAATTTTAAGCCATTGCTTAAAAAGAGTTTCGAATTGACTTTTGCGCTCTTTTTCCTAATTCTTCCTTTCTTTGCATTTCACTTTCTTTGCTTTAATCAAACCTTCCACGTATGTAAAAATGTGTTGCACCATGTATTGGTAATATATGTTCATTGTTTCTGTCTGTTTCACATTGATTTTTGTATAGTTGTGACCACATTTAGGACCACATTTAATTTTGATATTATGTTGCATTGAATAACCTAACTTTGTTCAATATTTATGATATGTACAGGTCTTTTCTGCCTATCATATGTTGTGTTCGACAAACATGGTATAAACTTAAAAAGTAACTGGTATAAATAAAAGTACCTGGTTGAAAACGACAAATAGCGTCTTCAACTTGCCTTGATTTTTTGGCTGTGATTGAGTAGT
Source organism: Lissotriton helveticus (assembly GCF_964261635.1). NCBI lineage: Eukaryota > Metazoa > Chordata > Amphibia > Caudata > Salamandridae > Lissotriton > Lissotriton helveticus. The sequence goes on from NC_136067.1 coordinate 1,108,606,700, forward strand.
GGGAGGCACTCTTGTTTGATTACGTATACATTAGGCCCAGCCTTCCCACTTGTCCTCCTAGGGCCAAGCTCCCCTTGTTCTTCTAGACTTAGATTAAACGGCACTCTTTCCTCTTCCTTCACTCTAACTCGGGGCACCCATCAGGGCTGTCCACTTTCCCCTCTGCTCTTTATCATAGCACTCAACCCACTTGTTTGACGTTTGCAAGACCAGCATATACTTATTAATTTCATTTTATTTTATTTCAGGAGTTTTGTATAGCGCTGGCTAGACCCGGAGGTATCAAAGCGCTGTACATAAAGGAGAACGTGAACAATGCACAGGTTACATATAAGAGATACACACATCAATGTCCAATACTTGAGAAGTGCAGCGGAGCAAGGAAAAAGAACACAGGTAAACGTAGCAAAGAGGAGAGGGGGATCAGGAATAAGGCAGACGGTCATAAGAAAGAGGGTTCAAGTCCAGCAGACCGGCACCAACAAGGGAACACCCGAGGTCAGTCCATCCCACCGGGCCCAAACATTGGCAGTCCAATTTGAAACAGATGAAGGACCCACAGGAGGGTTTTGGTAGAGGCACAGCAGCGCAGCGGGACGGATACACTAACCGTGCGAAGACAAGCCAGCAAGGAGTAGACAAGAAGCAGAGGGGGAACAAAAGTGGGTCTTTCCAGTCCATCGCCGGGCACTGACCAAGCCGCAGAAACCAATCACAGGACGGGACAGGCTGCAACTCCAAGATGGAGGGCTCTATCAGTAATCGCCAAGACCCAAAGAAGAACCTCAGCCATAATAAAGTAGGGTAGAGACCTCAAGGACCCCCAAATGACTCGCCATTGAAGGAAAGGCTGACCCGACACCTGGACCGCAAGAGGGGCCGCCAGGGGGGTGAAAAAGGCTGAAGACTGAAAAACCAGCTCCGATCGGGGGAAATCATCTCGAGGATCACAACGGCTGCAGTGGGAAATGAGCAGGGCTGCCGTCTAGAGGGAAATCCAGGTAATTACTTTCCAGTGAAAAGCAGTCGAGGCGGGATGCGGAGTACAAGTGGGTGAGTCCGGAAGGTAGGTGATTGCCAGGGAAGTCAAACTTAACCTGTCTCCTCTCAGCTGCAATGTGCAGCTCAACCAGACGATCAGCCATTTAATTCGGATTCCGTTGGTTGAGTTGTTACTTGTTGATATGGAAGGCTGCCTCAATTTCGGCGATCACATCGACCTGGAGGATCGCAGAAATAATAGCCTACAAATCCCCGGGGTGGAGGAGGATCAAGGGGGGCATATTCCGAGAATTTTCGCCAAAAGGCAATCCCTCGGTCAGGAGCTCCCGGACGGAGCTCCTTAACTTTCGGCCATCTTTGATCGAAGCAATAGGGATTGCAGTTTAAAATCACTTTATGGGGGTGACATCATCCTATATGTTCGGCATCCCTATGAGAAACTTGCACCGTTAGTGAGAGAAATTATTTGGTTTGGTGGTTTCTCCGGTTTGGGCATCAACTGGAGTAAATCTGAACTATTCCCTTTAATGCCAGGCACTTCTAAATTTGATTGCGGTTTTCCTCTGTCATGGTGTGATACATCAGTTAAATATTTGGGGATACACGTCCACAGAGAAGCTGAACAAATTGTTTTGCTCAATTATGTCCCAGCGCTAAATACTCTAGAGTCGCAAGTGTAGGGCTGGATGAGGCTCCTTCTTATGCTGGCTGGTCATGCCTCGATCATCAAAATGTGGTACTACCCAAGGTTCTGTACCTGTTTCACAATATCCAGATTCCACTCACTTGCAGATTTTTTCGCACACTATGCGCGTCATTAGGATGACGGAAAGACTTACCGCCTGATTCATCAAGCTAAATTGCACTCGCAAAGGGCAAGATTCTCAGAATCTTGCCTTTTGCGAGTGCAATTTTTGCATTTGGGATTCATCATCCCAAATGCAAAATTCGCTATTTAAGAATTCGCACATTTGCGAAGAATTGAATTTAAGGAATCTCTATTTGAGATTCCTTAAATGCAATTCATGAAGCATTTTAAATTTGCGAAAATGAAATTTTGGGCCGCTATTTACCGAGAGGTCAGACCTCTCGGTAAATAGCAAAAACTTAGAAAAATGCATTTAAATGCATTTTTTTAAGTTGCATGTTACACACACACATGTCCTTTGGACATGTGTGTGCGCAACACCAATGTAGATTACATTTCAGGGGTGCTACAGGGTGTCCTTTGGACACCCCTGCACCCTTGAAATCGCATCCTTATTTGCGATTAGCTAATTGCTAATCGCAAATAAGGAATAACTCCCTATGCATTCCTATGGGCCTGTAGGCCCATAGGAATGCATGGGGAGTTATTCCTTATTAGCGATTAGCAATTAGCTAATCGCAAATAAGGAACATGTAGGAATCGCAATATTTATTGCAATTCCTACATGAATCCCGTTTTGCAAGTCCTTAATAGCGATTCGTTATGAATCGCTATTAGGGGCTCGCAAAACGGGAGAATGATGAATCAGGCTGTTAGTCCGCCCGCCATCCTCTCAGGACTCGGGACCGCCCACCATAAGGGCGGGGGTCCCGTGGGTGGTATTAGGATGCGGCCGCCATTGCATTTATAACATTGTGGCGGGCGGTGCTCTCTGCACCGCCCGCCACAATGCCATAAATGTATGTATGCATTTGCATACACAATGCGGCAGGCACCGCGTGGTGCCTACTGCATTGTATATGCAAATGCAGGGGGGTACCACAGGTACCCCCGTGTGCACCCCCCACCCTCCCTTCACTTTGGGGGCCCATCATAATATGGCTGGTGGTGTCTGATAGACACCGCCACCATATTATTCCTTTTCCGCGACCGGGGCGGAAAAGTGGCGGACGGTCTTTCCGTCCGCCGAGGTGCCCCCCGCCATACTAATATGGCGGGGGGAAAACGAGTGTGGATGTCGGGCAGATTGCCCTGGCGGGGGCAATCCGCCCAACATCATAATGGGCCCCTATGTTCGCACCTCATCAGACTAATTTGGGGAGGTGGCAGAGCTAGGGGCAGTTGGGACACAATAACCTTACCATACGAGAAGGGGGGGTTTAGGATCCCCAATTTTCAGGTTTATTCCTTAGCGGCACAGTATAGTTTTGCACACTATTGGTTCCACCCGGACGACCGACTCCCTTATGCACGTCCGGAGACTGATTTAGTACTCCCAGCCCAGTTAAACACAATACTGCTGAAAGGATTTCCTAAGGACCCCGCGATATCCAGACTGTGTCAACTACCAGCTGGGCTTGGCAGAAATTGTCACGTACGGTTGGCGGGTGCACACTTTACTCTCCCTTGATTGCAAATAATCCATGGCTACCTATTACCGAAGAGAGGTTGGTTCAACGGACACTCCCAGCATCATCTCTTGTGACAATAGGAGACCTTTTTACAGGAGTACATGTGTTTTCGAGTACAGTAGAGGGGCGGTTCAATGAGGCGTCTTTTATGGATCATTTTGTGCTTAACAGGTTCCGTAGTTCCCTGTGCACGCATATCACTGAATTTCCATTGGAGCCAGCAAATTTTCCAACATTACCACTATTGATCACAAGTAGGGGGGGGAATCTAATATCCAAGCCAGTATGGCCCTGTTCCCTAGCAGAGATGCTCAGATACAGAGAGGCCTGGGAACAAGATGTGGGCCACCAGGTGCAAGATATACACTGGGGCTATTGTTGGGCCCATACTAAGGAGGTCTCCTTTAACAGCAAACACAAGTTGATACATTTTAAGTTTTTATGGAGAGCGTAGATGTTCTGGGGAAAAATTCATAGAATTGACCTCCGCGGATCACACAAATGTCCCAAGTGCGGCGCACCCCATGCTGATTTTGCCCACATGATCTGGAATTGTGTTTAGATAGGGAGCTATTGGAGAGCCATCTTCCAACTCTTGTCTAACATGATATCAGTCACTATGACCCGTGCACCTGAGGTGGCTCTGTTGGGATATGTGCGAGAAATCCCTAAGGAAATTCCGAAAATACACAGCTATTGCTTTGTTATTGGTTAAACGAGAGATATTGCTGCATTTGGGAAGTAAAATCCTTCCTACCACAAAAGCTTGGCTCAACAGTCTAGTGTATTGTAATACAAATAGCGAGCTGTTCTCCATGACTCAACCCTTGGCATCCAAACCACAGGACATCTGGAGCCCACCCAAGTGTTATTTGCTAAAAAAGGACTCAGCCCCTACTTCACAGCAACCGGCAGGGATAGGACCTGCCGGGGTGGGTTAAAACCCCGCTGTTCACTGAAATATAAGTACAGGCAGGTATGGGTCCGTAAACCTTGTCATGAAGGAACATATATGATGTGTCTAATAATTGTTTAAGTGGGAAATGTGCATGTTGTCCAGAACTATATTGTGCATTATGTATTAGAAACATTTCTTCGAGATAATGTATTCTGTACTGTTGCAATGAGTAATCAATATGCCATCCTTGCTGTGATTCACTGTAAAAATGGAAAACAAAGAAAAAAAATACCCTTTCATCCAGTGTGCTTTCTGCCCTTCCAGGTACAATATTGGAGGCAAACTGTTCATCATCCCTGCAGGGAGAAAGACTGTGTTGCTGCTTTTGAGGTGAGGTATAATCCAATGCGTTGGATGCCCCACCCTTTTTTTGCCTTACTGTAAAATTCCTGGTATCTAGTGGGATTTCGACACCTCCGGGCACATTAAGGGCAAAGCCCCCTATTGGTGCAAACCTCCTATCTGTGCCTCGAGGGGAGGGAGAAAGACTCTATTGACTTTCTGGGGTGATGGTATTGCCCAATGCCAAGGTAAGCCACCCCAGCTTTTTTGGGCACCATTTTGAAATCCCTGGTATTTAGTGGGCATTCTCACCCCAAGGGACCATATGGGGCAAACCCCCTTCTCTGCCCCCTGGGAAGAGCAGAAAGAATCTACTGCTCCTTTTGTGTGGGGGCATGGCCATATGCCATTAACCCTGGGCGTAGTGTGCGTTGCGGGGTTACACGGAGGGCCACAGAGTTGGAAACAAACTCCGTGGAGCTCCGCTACGCCACCCGCCTCCACCCCCTATTGAGATATAACTTACAAGTAATTTAAAAAAAGTTTTAAAAAAACACTTACCCGTTTACTGCAGCTTTCCCGGGCTGGCCTCCTACTCTTCCTCGCCATACGGGTACTGCTTGAAAGAACTGCTCATGTGTTCTAGTGAGAAATGTGCATACGAGCGCATTCGCAGTTCTATCAAGCAGTACCCGTATGGCGAGGAAGAGGAGGAGGGCAGCCCGGGGATGCTGTGGTAAATAAGTATGTTTTTTAATTTTTTTTTAATTACTTTTAACTTATATCTTAATAGGGGGTGGAGGCGGGTGGTGGGCCAACTCCGCTCTGCTGCGGAGTGTGCAGGGATTTGCCTACTCTGGGTTCTCCGCGGAATGCAGAGTAGGCAAATCTCCGCACACTCCGCAGGCGGAGCGAAGTTCTCCACCCACGGTTATATGCCACTTCCCATTTACAGATTTGGTCTAAAATTCTCTGGTGTCTGGTAGGCTTTCTACACTTTAGGGGCAGATCCCTGTAGGAAAAAGGGGCAGAAAAACTGTATTGCTGCTCTTGGGATGGGGCATGACCCTAACTCCGGATGGTCCACCCCCGCTCCTTTAAAAAGAATGGGTCTAAAATTACCTCATGTCTAGGGGTCATTTTCCCCTCCCCCCACCAGGGGACACATTTAGGGCAAACCCCTCAATCTGCCTTCTAGGAGAGCAGGAAGACTGTATTTTCCTAATTGGGGTAGTATCATGGCCCTATGCCAGGGTGAGCAGTCCCCACCCTTTTTCTTTTACGAACAAACTTTTCCCTGATGTCAAGTGGGTTTTTGTACACCTTCCCCCAGTGGGGTAGCTAGGAGTAAACCCTCCAACCTGTCTCTTTGGAGGGCAGAAAGACTGTATTGTCAACTTTGATGTGGGGGCATGGCACTATGCCAGTGTATGCCACCCCACCCCTTTACAGAAATTTGGCCAAACATTTTCTTGGTGTATAGTGGGCCTACTGACCCCTCCCACTGGTGGGTAGATTGTGGAGAAAAAACAGTATTGCCCCCTTTCGGGTAGGGACATGGCCATAATCCAGGAGGGTCAATCACCCTTTAAAAAAAAAACCCTGGTGTCTAGTGGACTTTCTACCCCTCTCCCTGGGGGCATGTTGGGTGCAAACTACCCAATCTGCCCTGGAGCGGGGCCGAAAGACAGATTTTTTATTAGAAATAGGAGCATGGCTCTATGCCAGGGTGGGCAGTGCCCATCTATCTAAATAATGTGTCTGGATCCTAGTGGGGTTTGTGGATTTGTACTCCTGGGGAGACAAAAACACTGACAATTCCAGGAAGGAGTGTGAAGAGCATAAGCTCAAGCCCCTAAAGGTGCTCTCCCACCCGAAAGACATTTGAAGTGTCTAGTGGAGTAGATGAGTAAATTCTAATTCAGCCCGACATTTTTTTTTAAAAAGCCTCCGGTGCTTGCACTGCAGGCACCTTTCCAAGTCATTCCTGTGTCGGCCGCTGGCCGACAGCTGCACTGAGGAGGTATTATAGGCGTCGGTGAGCGGCACACACCATGGAGAGTGAGTCAACCCACTTTACAAACCGGCTTCCTTCACTTTGAGGGACTCGCAAAGCCTGAGCACATTGTTCACCTCGGCCTAAAAATAGTTCCTTTTTCTTGTGATGCAAAGCTGATTTAAACTGTACTTTTTTATTCTATCCTTTTTTTATACTAACTTTATATTCCAGCTATTTATTTTGTCTGCAGTCATTTTTAAAGTGTCTGCTATTAAATGTTTAGGGAATATTGTAGCTTTGAAGTTGCGATTTGAGTACTTGGTTAGGTGGTGTTTTATTCTTCTCTACTTCACCAATAAGAATAAGAACAGACTAGAAATAATTAATAAAAAAAAGGAATAAGAATAATACCTCGCAAAACTGGAAGACTTGTTTAAAAAAAACATAACTACTAAAACAGTTGCATCAGAAAATAAAAATTTTAATTGACATTTTTTATTGCAAACATAAGATTGCAAGCAGGGGGCGTCGCAGGGCTCCTCTTTAAGCCCGTCCCTTTTCAACCTTTATCTGCACCCCATGGCTGATATCATCGAGCGCTACTGGTTTGACATCATATTGTACGCCGATGATACGCAGCTGATTGCTACCTTGACACTGAATTCTGCTAGCGCAGCAGTCTCCATGCGAGCCTCTCTGTCTGAGGTAGCACAATGGATGGATCTCAATTGCCTAAAATTAAATGCGGGCAAGACGGAAGTCTTTATTGTGGGCAAGCAGCTGTCAATCTGGTCTCCCGACTAATGGCCATCTACTTTAGACCCTATTCCCTCACTAAAGCCTTAGGGTTAAAAACTTAGACATTTGGTTTGATGAAAACCTCACCTTTGACAAATCACAGCCTTGGCAGGCAAATGCTTTGGCATACTAATATCCCTGAGGAGCATCATTCACCTTCTGCCTGAGTCCGCCCTAAAAACAGTGATTTGGGCACTTTCTATCTCCCAGCTGGATTTTTGTAACATCCTTTACCTAAGAGTCTCTCAGTGTCGGCTTGTAAGACTCCAGTGTGTGCAGAATTCCGCTGACTGGCAGCTGCTTAATCTCTTTAAACTGGCCTCTATGAGCTTGGCTTTGAGCAAATTGCACTGGCTCCTAATCAAGAATCTTTCCTTCAAGGCTCTTTGTTATCATTACAACAGTCGGGCACTGTGCAGGTAAGCGCGGTAGGGCCGTGGAACGGGGCAAGGTGGGGCGGGGAAAGTCAACAGACCACGGAATAGGTTTTATTTATTTATTTAATTTGACCTATTCCATCGTCTGTCGACTTCAAGCCACCCACCCTGCCTGCCCCACTGCGCTTACCTGCACCAGCCGCCGCTGTGTTACAGAGGCTTTAGGAAGACAGGGGCCAGCTACTTGCACCCTCTTATCAAGCCTTACTCTCATGTGAGGTGTCTCAGGTCCTCTAAGTCCTTGTTGGCTCAAATCCCTAGAGTTAAGAAGGTCCAAATTGGCAGCAGCCGTTTCAGTTTTTTGGCAGCTAAATTATGGAAGTCTCTTCCGCTCTGTCTTAGGCAATCGGAGACAGAGGCTCTGTTCTGGAAACATCTGAAAACATGGCTCGGTGATGGTCCCCCACCAATCGTAAGGGCCGACCCGACAGCCACATTACAATAGCAGTCGGATCGGTGGCCGTTGAAAAAATCCGACCGCCACGGTTCGGATCGTCGGATTGAATCCGACCACCAATCGGACTGCCCACATAGCCCAGAATGGCGGTGGTGCCTGTTAGGCATCGCTGATCATATTATGATGTCATTACCTGGCCAGCCTACCCATGGCAGTTCACCCACCATGAAAAGGTTGGCAGGGATGAGCATGGGGGCTGTAGTGGACCCCCTTCCCCCTTTCCCATTCCTTTGGGTGCCCCCCAACATATCCCTGTACCAAGTGACAGGCACTGCATGGTGCCTGTCACGTAGTACAGGAGATGTAAAACATCCCTTTTTAACATTGCAGCGGCTGCTTAAAGGTGGGTAAAGCAAACACCACGGTGGCTGTTGCATTGTAATTCATATTGAAGGACTGCTGCACAGTTGGCGGGCGGTCCCAAATAGGACACAATGCCGGCCGGACTGAAGACCGTCCACCATCGTAATCACCCCCTAAGTTTCCAGTGCAAATGTGGACAAGGCTATGTTGCTCTTGTGGGCAATACCTTCAGACTATCACTGCCAAGATGTAATGATCACAGTTTTACAGATTACAGATAAACGCTACCAAAAGTATTTATTTTCATGTCCATGTTTGTTTTGAAATATGGGTAAAATTGAAAGGGTCAACTATTCATAAAAACATCTTGAAGTATGTAGAGTAGTACTTCTATACCCTTTTACGTACTCTAACATTCCTTTGTTAATTGGCCCTAGAACATCATAAATGGGAATACAGTGTCAATATGTGTATACATTTAGTGCAAATAGAATCAACTGTGTCCTGTTAGCACTTTTGTAGTTGGGGAATTGGATGTTTTGAGGATGATCCACATAGGCATGTTACAATACCTACAACTCTACTCCTGTAGAACTACTTCTATTACGCAGCAATACTTTTGTCAATTAGATAGACCCTGGGTCTGTTTTGAGTGATTTTCAATATTGTCAGTCAAACCTGCCAGGCCGATAACTGTGCAGATTGACAGTGGAAATAAAAAAATATTTCCCAGTGAAACCTAAACATCTTCAGATTTGCACATGTATATTTGTTACAATCATTGCAATAAGTGAGAGACTGTTTTACATCTCAAAAGTAAAAAGTATTAGGAATCAGTGCAGATAGTCTTCATCTCATTGATGCATTGTATACAGAAAATAACCATTTGTGCTCTATTTTTTCACTGCTGTAGTTTTTAATGTTTTAATCGGGGGTCAGTTTTTAATAATTTAATTAGGGCCAAAACGCAAAGCCAGAACTATTGGCTTTGCCAATGCTTGTTATTACATGGCAACTTTCTTGTAAATTTGATAAATAAAAAGTTTTGTCAATACTTGTTATTGCATGGCAACTTTTTTGTAAATTTGAAAACAAAAAGCTCTGCCAATTCCTGATATTGCATGGCAACTTTCTTGTAAATTGGATAAACAGAAAGCTTTGCCAATACTTGTTATTACATGGCAACTTTCTTGAAAATTTGAAAACAAAAAGCTTTGCCAATAATTATTATTACGTGGCAAATTTCTTGTAAATTTGAAAACAAAAAGCTTTGCCAACCAATACTTGTTATTGCATGGCAGCTTTCTTGTAAATTTCAAAACAAAAAGCTTTGCCAATACTTGTTATTACATGGCAACTTTCTTGTAAATTTCAAAACAAAAAAATAAATAAAAGGCGGCTACTGTGCAATCAGCATTTTTTTTGCTAGACTGTACCGTAAACTTGCAACCACAAACAAAGGGGACACAGCCGCCTGTCAACCGCGTTGTATGTGTGCACTGAGCTGCGAGTTACAGTAGCACGGTGGTTTGCTGCTTATCAGTCAGATGATATTAAGAGGTGGCTGAGTTTCTCAAGACTTACTTTCATAACATGTAGCTGGGGGGGGGGGGGGTTATGCTCATTTCAAGGAACACAGAACCAACTAACCACTCCTTACATAACGATTGAAATTGGAGATTTTGTGGCTGTATGAGTTCCCAGACACTTAGGCAAATATGTTCACCACCACAAAGAAACAGAGTAGCAAAGTTTCAAAAAACTTTGAAAGAGTTTTCTTCGTGGTTTCGTGTTTGTCTTCACAGTATGCATTCCCAAGAGTACCTTTGTTTAACTGTTGACATCCTAGTCAGCCAGGGGCATGTTTTACTCAACAAACATTCATGTGCTTAGGAGTGATAACCCGGATGGGCTCAATCAAACCTTTTTAAATTTTACCTGGATAGCAAAACTGGGCTAAAAAAAGGTGTCCAAATTCGCAAGTTTGTAGAATTTTTTGAAGTGTTTCTCTACCACAGTGAACTTTTGAAAAAGCTCCTGGCAACAGTGATGATTAAGCACTTGGCATATGCCACCCAACATGGGCCATGTACTTTAATATGTAGTATTCGTTCCACAGTATGCCACAGTATTCCTTCTAGACTTGACCATGGGGTAGTTCCCTTAAGCATGAGCAAACCTACTATGCACTAAAAAAACACAAATAGATAAATATGTAGAAATCAGTTGTAATCAGTAATAAATCATATCTCTTCTGAGTGTGTGAGTGTAGTAATTTGTACACCAATCTGAACTGACTAAGCGTTTGTATGAATGCGGGGAGTGGATTCAGAGCTCACGCGAGTGAGACAAGTAGCAGACACTTGAGGCTAAAGCCTGTCTCATCATTTAAGAAACTTCCATAATGTGGTCTTAATCACAGTAACTTTTGGCGGGAATATTGGAATAGGGAGAAATAATTTAAAGAAGTTCTAATCTGCGAAAGGGGGAAATGTATGGTTGGAACGTGAGACTCGGAACCATAACGTTCATCCTATGGGGCTTATTGGCACTGAGACTGAGTGACAGGTGTTTCCTGTTACCCAACTTAATGATACTCATTTTATCGACCATCGAAGATAAAAGTCTGAGTGGGTCTACCAGAATTTGAACCTGAGACTGCAAGGTCAACCACAGATTTCTATAGTAGATGCCATAGACAACTGAGGCATCAGACCAGGAGTAGGAGTTCACTGTGGTATACCTGCACTGCTTTAACACACAACAGTTAGAGGTGAATATCACTTATATCCTTCATGTTGCCAATGAATGTGCAAATTAGCGCAAGCACTGCACATGATCAAGCTTAATCATCTTCATCGAGCGCAACCACAATCTACCAAAACAATTGCACAAAAGCATTAATTCTTGTCGCACAGCTCTGTCTCTTGTGCCTGAGAAACTTGTGCTTGAAATAAATGATGAATACACAAAAGCAATGATCCTTTAATGCTTGGCAGAAGATGTGGCCTGGTGCTAAACCAATTTTTTTAGTACTCTAGGATCAAGTTTTTATTCTTCGTTCAGCACTTGAGTTCATCATGCATGATTCTAGGTGATTCAGGTAATCTCGCTGTGCCTATAATCCTAAATATATGAAATGCTATTATATTGTTCTGCCTCTTTGATGCAATGCCATAAGTGGCAAAGGGCTTGACAAATTGTGGCTCATGTGCCCACTGTTCCATTGGGAACACGCTGCACCCCACTGAAGTGGCCAAAATAAACTGAAACCTTTGGCCGGACTTAACAGGTTAGTGATTTTATGACCTGTGGTGGACTACTATCCACCCCAATTAATATAATCAACGTTCTTACATTGGTGTTAAGTGGTGGATTCCAGAAAAAAATGAGCATATTTACAAGGAGATATCGCTACCAGAATATACCCTTTAGCGATGTTCTGGTGGCGATATACCCAGCTCTATATTTACAAAGCAGCGTTAGGCTAAATACCACTTGTAAATAAGTCCCCTTTACACGCATCACTTAGTTTGAAAGGGGCGTGCAAAGGGGGTTGCTGTGGGGTCCCGTAAATATGCCCCAGAGTGTAGCATAGAGGGCCCTTAGAAAAGAGTAAGAGACAGGAGCTGAAGGACATCTATAATGGAAAGACCAGAGGATCATGAGTTACCCGTGTTGACAGGAGAGGACCCCTAGACTGGCACTGATGAGGCCACTTCTGGCCTGAAGGTGGTGCCTGCCCTGTCACAGTGACAGGAGACAGTGTCAGAAAGATTCCAGCAGGACACAGAGTGCATCACCCATAAGGGGGGTCTGTGTGTCTTCCCTAGAAGTCCTAGACTGCCGGGCACATGCTCAATCACAGAGTATAGACCCTTAGATGGCATAAGTGAGAGTGGAAGGAGGATATCTGTAACCTGAAGTTGTAGCCTCCATTCTGAAAAACTTAAGAGATCTAAAGGATGTCAGGAGCAAGGCCAATGACTCGAAGTAAGGTATACCCGAGCACCAGATTACAGGATCAACCTGTCAGTGGATGGCTAGCGTGCCGCTTCCTGACACTGTGGCTGTCAGTGGCCTTTGTTGGCTGTGTGCATTTAGGGCAGAGCTGCCGCTCACTTGCAGACAGAAATCTAGGAGGCAGAATTTTTCCACATCAGCTTATTGGACATGCTCGTACTATTTATTTAGTGGGAGATGTCTGTGGTTAGACTAGGGTTAGCTCTATCCCAGGTGAGGTCTGCAGATGAGAAGAGCTATCCATGGACCAGAATTTTTGGGCTGGTGGTAGAGCTTTAGGTAGTGGCAGTTCTGTCAAAGGAAGAATTTTAGTGTAATGCCAATACTTTTGAGATGGTCCACCTCCCCACAAGAATTATACTTGGCAGTTGGAGATAAGGCTGAAACCAACCCCCCAATGCAAAGATCTTTCTTACATCCTTTCTGCTTAAAACAATGGGCTTTTATTTAGCTAGGTAGGTCCTGTCTGAGAAAATGCCCCTTTTTGAGTAGTCATCCCCATTTTTTTGCTGAATTTATATCTGGATTTTAGGGTTTGCACACTGGGGCACTGCTGTCCAGTGCTCAGTATACGTGCTCTGACCTCTGAGACACATAGGAATTGGCTAATTCCTGACTGGTACAGTTAATTCTCCAATAAGGCTATAGTATATGGTATTGAAACTACAAGCATGGCATGGAAAGTTAAATGTCACCTGTGGGCTGCAATACGTGTGCCATCTACTTGACTGACAGGGAAAACATTGCTTCAGGCATACCAGTGTAGCCTTATTGCAGTTGTTTAAACCTACAGCCATCCCTGTCAAGATAACCCTTTGAACAGAGCAAAAATATTCCTTTTAAATATTAATGCCACTCTTATGTAGGTCATGCAGCCCATGTGCCTATTTTTTAAAAATGGGGCATATAGAAATGTAGTTCAACCTTGTTCCAACAGTGACAAGGTCCAAAAAGCTATTTTCACTGTGGAAGGCCCTGCCTGTCCTATGCGAAAAATAGAGTACAGATTAAAATATTAATTGTGTATCCTAGATTTGGGTCCAGCTAGTAAAATAATCCAACCATTCTTTTTCATTTTTAATAAAGGCCCAATTCAATTGTGAAGTTGAATTTCTACTAAGTATTTAGGAAAAGTAACTTTTTGAAATATACCTTTTCCCTGCCTCAAGCCTCTGAGGCTAATTTAAATTAGCAATCCAACAGCTGTTAATGAATTGCTTGACCTTAATGAGGTTTGAAAACTGCTCCCAGAGCAGGGACAATGTCCTGAGATTGGGGGTATTTTCTTCTCCTGACAGGAAGGCAGTTGGGGTTGGCCCAGAGACTTAACTAATTCCCAAAGGGGCTTGCCTTCTCACAAGTAAATGCCAAATGACATGTGTAAGGCCCCAGCCATTCTCATCCTAGTCAGCCAGCCTAGCACCAAACCCAGTGGGAAGAATGCTATCCTGAGAACTGCCTTTAGTGACCACGGAGAAGGGGACTGTTCATTACCATAGCAACACCTGCAGGTGGGCACACAGACTCTGCACAAGGGGAGAAGGGTTTCTCCATCTTGAATTTTGGGAATAAGGTGCATTGTGGGATTGTTTGCAGTAGGGCAAACAGGAAGTAATACAAAAATGGGTAGGTTACCCATGGGAGCTTCTACTCCATCGATTAGGGAAGAGCCAGGAGTCACCCCCACCCGCTAGCTGGTGTCCCAGCCACATCATTCTCAGAACACTTTCGGGGCCTGTTGAAGAACAGAAGAAGGGCTGCACCTTCAGTTTGGGACCTTAGAGGAAGCTGAAAAGGCTGGACCTGCTTCCACTTAAATGCAGGGGAAAGAAGTGGGCGCGAAGGGCCAATTGACTGATCTCATATTTGGCTACAGGGTCATATGTTGTGTGAGGCCTTTTCGCTGAAGTGCTCAGTTGACCAGTAGCTACTGCACCTGCACTGAACCATGTTGTTGGCCTCTACTTGACACCCTGAGTGTCTCTCAGTACCTTCACTGGGGTACTGAGTGGCTTGCTTAGAAGAGCACTCCTGTGTTTGTTTGTGCTCCAGAAGAAAGTATGGAAACTTTTGAAAACTTTTCCTCAGAAGCTTCTGCAGGGTTTGCTGTAAAGCGTATACAACTGGCCTTTCCACAAAGTGGGATTGAAGTTCAGCTTAGTCACATTCAAAGGTACCAGGACCTCCAAAATAGACAACTAAGACCCATTCTGCTGTTAGATTTAGAACATTTTCTGTGAGAAATCACGAAAGTCCCAGACCGCCAGCAGAACCAACCTGCTTCTGGTATCTGGCCTATGGTTCCGCAGCAGCAATTTCAGCAGCAGCCTGAGGAGTTTTCCTCTCAAAAAGTGTGAAAGTCCCATTGTGCATTAAGATTTTGAAGAAATCTCAATACTTTTCTTTAAAAAAGTGACAAAGTCCCATTCTGAAGTGGACCTTCTAAACGTTTTAAAATGTTTTGACTTCCAGGTTTTCTCCTCGACTAATCCACTTGGTGTCTCCGAGCCTGGCTCCATTGCCTTCAGCTGTAAAATGCACCTAGATCCCAGTCTACAGCTTCCATACACTATCACTGGCGCTCAGTGGCATTATTTTTCACTTCAATCTTTTTCATATCTCCAGTTCCTTTTATTGGGTTTTTTGTTATTTTGCTTATTCAATTTGTCTCTATTTTTATAAATTGAAGTCAGATTTTTATTTTGTATAATGTTATGTTTTTGACTTTTTACTCGTTTTGGTACTTCTAAATGCTTCACACATTTCCTTTAAGTTAAGCCTATCTGTTCTCTGCCATATCTACCAGGGGTTTATTCCAGGTTTAAATTATTTAACCTATGACAGGACCGAAAAGGTTAGTGGCTTTATTACTTGTGGTGGACAATCATTCATCCTGTTAAATAATTCCCTTTCAGAAATCCAGCTTAAGCACTTCCCTGAGTTTTGCAAGGACTGAAGATTGCTTTCAGATGATAATTGTGAGGGAAGGAGAAATTCACCAACTAAACCCAAAAATGTTGTAGTAAGATCAGCTGAACAGCTACTAAGAACCTTGAGCCATTGCCTCTGGGTGCTGCGCAGGAAGACTGTATGAGCTGGATGTTGACAAAATCCACTCTATTGGTCCACTAGCAATTTGGAAGGCTGGCTTATTTGGCAACATTGGCTAGGAAAAAAACATATCATGATTATCCAGAGTAGGCAAGAACCATCATTAGCAGCTCAGACCTCTACTAATGATTGAAATGGATGCACCACTCCCAACCTAGCAGATGAGCATGACCTGCAGACCTTCCTGAAGAAGAGAACACTTCATCACATGGACTGTGAGACTGCCCTCAGATAACTTCTCTAAGTAGTTCAGGCCCTTAATACTGGCAACCTTGATCTGAGGTCCCAAGACCTGCCTTGGAACATTGCACTGAAGGACACTTATGAGCTCATTCTGAGTCCTACATTCATTTTAAAATCCTCTGAGAAGGCAAACTTAACCCCTTCGCTGCGGGGTATTTTCCCCCCGCTGTCCGGGTGGAGGGGGGCCGCGCGCGGCGCCGCTGTGCTTGTGACGAGCTCGGCTCGTCATGAGGCACAATGCAGCTGCACTCATGACGAGCAGAGCTCGTCACAACCACACCCGTTTTTCGAACGTTCAGCACAGCGGGGTAATTATCCCCGCGTGCAACGTTCCAATGGCCGTGACGAGCTCAGCTCGTCATGAGTGCAACTGCACTGTGCCTCATGACGAGCTCAGCTCGTCATGAGCATAGAAGAGGTTAAATTGAATTGTGATTATTTTTCCAGGGGCTATATTACAGAGAGGGCACATTGTCACATAGCGTGCCCTATATTAGCAAACACTCTGTTCACATGGCAGGCACAAACACACACCTGCAATGTGAACCGTGCATTAATGAAAGGCGGACAGTTGTTTGAAGCAGCTGGTTGGCCTTCCACTGCAGTTGAAGACACAGCAGGAGCAGTTATCAAAGGCTCACCAGGTGCAATTGCACTGGGGTCCAGAGGTTTGAGGGACCTACTACACTCTTCAGATTGCTCCATGTTACACCTTAAACAGCAGATATGGTGGACAGTTTTCAGGGGTACTGGAATCATACGGCAGGAGAACACCACATTACGCGGCAATAAAAGAGAAACTATGCAGCAAATGCGGCACATTCTTTAATAGTATATTACTTCAAACATGCCAATTAATTCTCTCTGGGAAAAGATTTCACCTCTTTGGTATCAGTTTAACAGCCAAATGCAGAAATAAACAACTGGAAGGCCCTCCACTGTGCGCCAACATACGTCCCAACATGATTAGTAATGTTTGATCCGTTTAAGTTGTAAACCTTTTTTGTTTGTTAAAATCTGCAGGCTATGCAGCAGATAATGGATTATGTGGCAAATCCATAAATGTGCAAAGAAGACCACTGCTGCAGAATCGGATCATTCCAGCAGGCCTGCCTATTTCCCTTGCTTGCACTAAGGCCCATGAGACCCATGCTATCCCACTGAAAGGCAGGCCGCGGTCCCCTTGCTTGTGGGTGCAGTGATTACATACAACCGCATAGGTTTTCCTGGGGATCGTTGGGACCTTTGCTCTTTCCATCTTTGGAGGTGCAATGACATAAGAGAGGCACAATCGGAGCTCCTCCTGGTAGCTTCTTTGCCATTAGCACCCACATCTGATGGAAAAGGATTTGTTCATTTTAGTGCTTAATATGAGCCAGGGTTTTTGGTCGCTCAGCGCCAACACTTAATCATCAACACCGGCGCTTTTCATGAGCACCAGTTAAGGACACATTCCTTTACGGGGAGATTACGTCATTTGCCCAAAATCATGGGATGTTGGGCTGATGCCGAAACTCCACCCTGGTTCCCCAGAAGTCAGCAGCTCTGGCCATTACGCCACATGCTCTCCTTTCTCTACTTTCATGGTTCTGTCTTAGGCAGCGCTAACAGGAAAAAAATGGGCTGGTGCAAGCTGCCTCCTGACGAGAACTCCGGTACAAATTAACCACTGCCTCATTTGCATGGGGCCACAAACCCATGCAAATGTGGGGATTACTCCTTGTGATCGTGCTAGCACACAACTTGCACGGCGTGATTTATTACTGAAGTGCCCACGCAAGCCTCTCAGTCTCGGGCCACCTTTTGTAGTGCTAACAATGCCTCAGAGGCACAAATAAGAGGCGCACGTGCCCTGGGCCACTTATATGTCCCTGTGTCCACTGTCGGGAAATTCAATCCTGAAACTTGATTGGGGGGGGGGGGGGGGGGGGGGGGAGATAATGAAAAAAGAAAGGGAGTGGAGGGTACAACGAAATGAACGACCTAACTGAGCAGCAGCGCCTTGAGGCGGGATTACCCCCCGCAGCTCGCCGTTAGTCCTGTCCTTGCCTGCTCGCAGCGCTTTCGGTGTTGTGACAGGACCGTTCGGAGAAAAGCTAAGGATTGACAGGAAAGAGCCCTGCCCGAGGCGTCCCTCGCCGCTTCTGTAAACACGTGCCAGACCTCGTAACCCTCCAAAATACTGGAGGGGAGACAAAGGCGGCGCGCCCGGTCCCTCAGAAGTGTCACTCAATTGTAATTGGCTTTTACTAAAAATAGCCCAGTGTCTCCAACCAAGAAAATATCTTGACTTAATTGCGTAGGGCAGGAACTTTGCCCCTCTGACGCATCAGGTATTATTAGGCATCTGCTGAAGATATCGAAATTAAAGCTTTAGCCCCTAGGCTGCAATCCTAGTGAGGCAGCACAGTGGGTTCAACTTTGCTGTGGTTATCTCTGCCTAAAATAAGGATCACCGGCAGGGTCACTGAAATTAAGCAATTCCGTGCTGCGATGTTTCAACATATTTATGGGTTTACTACACCACCCAAATAATCCTTCACTTGCTGTTTAGTTTTGATATTTCAACTAAAAAAATGTTAAACTGCCGAACGTGCCACAGGGTGCAGTGCAATGGCAGATCCTTGCTGCACTCTGTATTTAGCTGTTAAAATAGGTCCAACTTTTACCCAAACATTATCAATGTATGCTAAATGTTAAAATTGTGAAATAACACTACCACTCAAAGTGTTGCATTACATTGCATAATTCCAGTGGCACTACTAACAAGCTGCATGCTGGTTAAATAGCAATTTGGATAAAAGTGTGTGAGATAAAATACGATCTTAAATGTGGAAGTCATAGATCAAATGCAAGAAAAGCTGTCTCAACCTTTTCATCCTGATTATTACAGTATATTTGGAACCTATGATTTAGGTAATACAAGATTTTATTCAAGCCCTAATAAATTTTAGTTTGAGGTCTGCCCAGAAACGGCAATTCTTCTTGGTGTTTCCACGAAGGAGAAATAGACTTTGTACCTTCCAGGACTGATACACTGAAGACAGCAAGGGGCCCGAGTCATCCATCTTGCACTGATCATGCCGATGAGGCATGGGGTTACATTCAGCTTGATCTGCCGCCGGTGGTTGTTTGGCGGATGCGTGGGATGGTGGCGAGGGCGAAGTCAGCAGAGCGAAGCTGGCGGTTCGGGGTGTAGAAGGATAGTCATTCGTTAAGGTATTCTGGTCCGGTGTTGTGGAGTGCTTTGTGGACGTGGGTGAGGAGCTTGAAGGTGACTGGACCCGGAACTGCCATTGAGCACAACAACTCTGCCGGCGCCGCATCCCGCACTTCGGGGTGTTACGCATAAGGATACCACTAGTGTATGCATCCAACACTTGTGGACTAGTAATCTAGACGGAATTAGCAACTGGATCCCCACTGTAACAAGTGTCACCACGAAAAACTAAGCTACTTTATTACTCATTGGGA